>NC_056629.2:56312842-57512842 GCF_002870075.4 Lactuca sativa | reverse complement strand
AAAACTATACTTTTGAATGTGTGAAAATGTATTATTTTATGGAGTCAAAACCTGTGGACTCACCAACTTTATGTTGACGTATTTTTAAAATGCATGTGTTTTCAGGAACTTGAAAAGCTGGTATGTATTCGAACAGGAGAAGTTTTTCTATTATATTTCTGTTTATTAAGAAGTATGCCAGAGTCGGATATTATGTAATAAATACTAGGAAAATGATAATGTAACTTTCAATCATCAATAAATGTATGCATTTTCTTTAAGTATTGTTCAATGTATGTTATATAACTGTGATACGAAAAATGACGTTACACTACCCGGTGTTTCCGCCGACGGCCGGGGTGTGACAGTTTAGACACACCTGTGAGCTATCTAAGATAAGGTGTATGATTTTGATAAAGTCTTATCAAAGTAATCTTGTATCAGAAATCTGAACTTTGGTAAGAAAGTCAATAAAGTATTGATTTCTAGAAGTCCAACTAATTTATAGATACATGTCAAAGCTAGAGGGAGCATAAGTGTTGTGCTAATAATTTTCATTTTAGTAGGAGCACGATAATTATGATAAGTGTTGCAAGTTAGCAATATTAATTATAGAAAACAATAGTTTCAATTCGTGAAGTTGCAGGGGTTGAAAAGTTGTTTTGCTATAATTAAGGGAGAGGAAATTGTACTTCATTTCAATTCTTAAAGCTTAGATTGAGGTTTTAATCATCTTTAGTCAAGGATATATATATATATATATATATATATATATATATATATATATATATATATATATATATATATATATATATGTAAATTTTATGGTGGAGTGGCTCAACATAAGGAAATTCTATATATGGGTCCATTATTTGCGTTCTAAAATTCGATTATGATTATGGCATTCATTTTCATAATCTAAACTATGAGAACTTGACAATTAGATATAGAATTATTATAGTAGAAAGACTGGTTCAGTATCATGTCTTTATGTGAGACATCATGAATCGTGTCTCATATGCTTCGAATATAGGATCGATTGCATGTGCTATAATATTCATCCTTTTTAAATTTTCCACATGCTCTGGGCATTAAGAGGGAAAAATCTAGAATTGGATATGACTAAAATGATTAAGCAATTGTCGAGGACAATCTACGGTTTACCAAAGATTGGTTGCTCAGGGACAGTTGGAAGTATATTGTTAAAGTTTGGAGAGGACCTTATTGACATATTCTGAAAAGAGGCAACTCTTGTTCAGAAGTGATAATCAAAATAGGAATATGGAAATGTTTCCATAGGTGGAAGTTATTCAATCTGTGTAAGATTAGAAAAACTTAATGCAAGAAGGATGTTTCCATGGAGTTGATCTCCATTGGAATACACTGTAATGTCTATTGACAAGTCTTTGTGACTTTGTGCATAATTATTACAAGCGGATCAATGCATATAAGTTTAAAGGCTAACAGATTTCGGTAAATGATAGGAATTTGGAATTCTTACATCTTCGATAAGGATTTGGGAGTGTGAAAAGAGAATCATTGAAATTATGTTCAATCGATCTAGTTAACAAAGTAAGGATCATAGACAAACTTAGTATGCATACTTGGTGTATGGCATGACTAGTGTTTAGAATAAAACTTAGTGTAAATGCTTGGAGCATGGGACAACTAGAGTTTTGTAATTCAAGTTTAAAGTTGATAAAACCAAAACAATGAATAATGAGTAATCAGTATGGTGATAAATCAAAGGTGTTCTATTTATATTCATAGGTTTTGATACCATACTAGATTCAATTATTCTTGTGTTTCGTTTTGCATGTTTTGACTTCTAGAATAAACTAGGTCATTCTTCCCGAATGACTAAGTTATTAAAACTATCCACAGTCGGTTACATGTTGGAAGTAGATATGAATCAAGACTATCATGGGTTGGCTTGTAGAGGTCTAAGATGTTGGACAAAGCGGTGCTACAACACTCATGAGTGCTCATAAGTTCTGAGTATTGGATTCAACCCGTGCTCATTTGACTCACTTCATGGATTTTATCACGAGTGATCATGAGACGAAAATATCTTATATTCTTCAAACCTAGAGATATGAGTTGTTACTATGAGTTGGTTGTACATTGATTGCGCGAAACCGCATTGGTAACTTGATGTTATAAAATGTGCCTTTGTGTATGATTCAACAAGTAGTAGAACAAGCCATATGAGTCAAAGTTTATCCATTCCTTTTACCTTCGGGATAAAAGCGATATATGTGGGCCCCTCGATGATTTAGTGATGACAAATGTAAGTGCTTGGCCGGGCCTGGACTGATTTGATTTGTTCAATTAGTCATTCATCGTAAATCGGAAATCGAGAAACAACAAATGGATAGAGAGAATGATTATAATCCATGTCTCAGTCCATATGATATCTATAATGGAGGAATATATGATCCCTTATCTAATGGACAAGTCATTGACAAAGGATAAAGTTCGTCTACAAGGTCAGAGTTCAACAACGACTTTTGAGAGCTACGATTTCCAGTTGGTTCTTGAAGTCATACGCAATAATAACTTTAGACTTATCTAAGTGGGAGACTGTTGGATTAGTGTCTAAGTCCATAACTATAATTGGTATGTACTTGACCCGACTCGACATGGTCCATTTGGGTTGCATGGCATCGAAACATTTGGATAGACCGTTTGTGAGGAGAGGACATTTGTGACATATTAATATATTATAAGTTCTAATATATTAATATGAAATCATGTTATTTAATTAGGATTGATCAAGAATTAATTTGGACTTAATTTAGTGATTAAAAGAGACTAATGAAATATATGGGGATTGATTGTGTAAATCATTCATTCTTATATATGTGGGCTTATGATCCAAGATTCCTTATGTTGGGTTTAACCCATGTGGTGATCCATGGATACTTCATGGAGGTTAAAACCCATGGAGCATAAGGAATGGGTAAAGTCATGAGTTACATGTTGTAACCCTAATAGCCACACTATATAAAGACCCCTTTAGTTCAAGAAATTGGCACTAGTGATACATATGTGAGAGGGCTAGACATGTATGTCTTCTTCTCTTGGTTATTCCATGTGTTGGTGATGTTGTGTGAACCATTTGAGGTGTCACACTTGGGGCACTAGGCACTCGAGCTTCATGGAGTCAAGCTACATCAACAAGGTATGTATTTCTATCTAGTTTATTACCCTAGTATCAATGTTTGTATGCTAGTTAGGTTAATACCTTGGATAATCATATTTGCATGTATAATAGAGAAAACATAGATCCAAGGTATTTAGGGTTGCATGTACACTTAGGAGTGCTAGAATGCTTAAAACCCAACATGTGGACCCTTCCAAAATTAAGGCAATCGAGAATTGGTCAGCACCGAAGACACCTATAGACATTCGTCAGTTCTTGGATCTTGCTAGCTACTATCACAGGTTCATCCAAAACTTCTCTAGGATTGCTAAGCCTCTTACCGCCCTGAATTAGAAAGGTGTAACCTTTAGTTCGGGAGAGAAGCAAGACAATGCGTTCCGAACATTGAAGTAGGCCCTATGCAGCACACCTATCATGTCTCTTCCAGAAGGGATAGAGGACTTCGTTGTCTACTGTGATTCATCCAATCAAGGCTTGGGCTGTGTGCGCATGCAGCGAGGAAAAGTTATTGCTTATGCCTCGAGACAGCTGAAGGCACACAAAGTTAATTATAGAACTCACGATCTGGAGTTGGGAGCAGTGGTCTTCGCATTAAAGATTTGGAGGCATTACCTCTACGGAACCAAGTGCATTGTTGTCACACCCCCAAACCAAGGATGGCGGAAACGTCCGGGGGTGGAGGACTTCATGTATAGTATCATAACAACAATTGCAATAGTGATTAAAGTAAACACAACCAACATAAATATAACTGAAAGAGTTACATCATTGTATGAGTTTACATGTTTCCAAATCAATTACATTTTGTTGACAGAAATGAAATGTTTGACGCCTTAACGTCCCATCCTCAAAAAGCACTTGATTACCTGTTTAGCGATTTTCTGAGAATACAAGTTGTTTGAAAAAAAGTGTCAACACAAAGGTTGGTGAGTTCATAAGTTTTTGTATGCAATTATGAAAACCTTTTCTAGTAAAAGTAGTGTCTGTTCCAGAAAATCCAATATTTTCCTTAATGTGTAAATGTAGTCTTAAAACCCAAAGATCGGAATGTACAATTAATTTTTCATATTTATAGTAAAACAATGCAAGTTTAAATCGACATAAACTCGTTTGATTTTGATGAAATCCCCGTATATTCTATGTTTGTTAATACTTAATGTGAGTTATTATAACCATGCTATGACCTAGTTGGCTTGAAACGATGTTCTTCAGGCGTCGGAAATGTTATGGCATTTGTCACCTCAGACCTGCCGGTCTAGTTATTGCATGCATCTCAGATGTGGGTTTATCAAACCCAATATTGATCTATATACAACTATCACGCTCTCCCTCTAGGAGACTCTGGTTACAATACATGACTTATTGGTAATGTGAAGCGAATGTCTCACAAAAGTCATTAACGAATTTACGTGTGATGTAATGAAAATCCCTTTTGTATAAATGTACCCTTTTTGTATGAGTGTGTTATGTAATGTATCATAAACTATACTTAACATAGTTTATTCAAATGTTTGTATGTAATGGATGTACTTTGATTATAACAATTTGTTATCTTCCATGTTCTATATATCAAAATCCATTTGTTAACTGATGCATGTGTATATACTAAGACAAAATGTCATTTATTTCAATAACATATATTCACATAAAGATATACACCTTGCTCGACATGTTACAAGGTGAAATGAAATTGATAGCATTTTTCTGTTGTTAACATTTTCTATTACTGCTCTTAGAAAACTTGTAGAAAAATCATCAAAGGTCCAAATCAAAATCCGTAAATTCTGAGAGTTTGGAAATTGAGTCTAGTTTGTTTGTAAATTTTCTCATGATTTTTAGTGATCTCCAACATGTGTGAAAAGTCCATAATCACAGACTGGTCCGGATTGGTTCTTGAAATGATAGACAGTTTTGTAAAAATCATCATAAATCATAGAAAAATCATGTGGAGATTTGCAAGTAGTCATTTTAGAGCTAAGAAATGGAACTACTTGCACCTAAAACTGTTTTGAAAACTAAAATGTTTAAGTTGATCAAAGCAGTCTGTGAATGGAGCCCAACTTTTCTGATGAAAGCTGTTAGAAGAATTTAGTGGTGTTCGTAGTGTTTTGACTTGTATCCCCCCCCCCCCCTCTTAAAACTTAAGAAAACATGAAAATATAGGGGGTATGAACTCACCTTGTGTGATTTCAGTGGATGGATGTTGAAGGAGAGAAGTGTTCAACTCAAGAACACTTGAAGGATTGCTTGAAGATTCGAGAATCTAACACAATAATGATGGAGTTTGTGTAAGGAATCAATGATTTGAGTAAAAGGAAATGTAATACCCATAAGGAGGGTGATGGTACTTACCAAATACACAAGGAAAGCTTGAAAATGCCCTGGAAATCTCGAATTTGGGTGAGAGAATTAGAGAGAAAAGAGGTGTTTGATCTTTAGTGGGGATGAGTGAAGTGAGTGAAATGAAGAGAGAGAGAGAGGGGGGGGGGGTCTTTCAGCTCTTTGGACGTGATTATGGCTGAAAAATGAGGGGGAAAGGACTATGAAGTGACTAGGGATGGTGGGGAGGACAATGGTTGGTCATGGAGTGGGTATGGGGGTGGTTGCTTGTGTCTAACACTCTGACAAAGTCAACACTCCACCACAAGATCTTACTTAATAGATTTTATTCTTAAATAAGGGTTTCATTAAAAATATGTTGAATTTATGAATATATGAGACCTTATATGTCAAAATATGAGTTTGAGTGAAAATCCCTCGTTAAAATAATTAAAGCGGGCTTAAAACGGAGTCATGGTCGAAAACCGGGTGAAAATGGGGAAATCCGAAGTCAGGAGGGTAATTCCGGTCTTAACAGCCTTAGGTCGGAAGTAGGGGTTAGGCTGCTGAAGTGGATCCGAAGGGGAAAGGGGCTGTGGTCCGAGGAGGCACCGCGAGCGGTTCGACAGTAGGGTCTGGAGCGAAGTCGGATGCGACTTGGTGACTGCGGCTCGGAGGCTTCGGCTTGGTGGCTGCGGTCAGACGGCTTCGGCTGCTCAAGGGGACTTCGGACTCGGTTCATGTGGCCTCGGTTCCAAGAGGGTTTGGCCCATAAAGAGCAGCTTCGGCCCTAAGAGGCTAATTTCCATTGTATCTTCCCGCTTCGAATGGTTTTTCACCAAGTCAAGTGTCGGGATGCCCCAAATGATTAAAATAAATCAAAAGGGGTTTTGAGAGAGATTTGGAAGAGATTCCACATTCTTGGAGAGATTTGGGAGAGATTCCACATTCTTAGAGAGATTTGGGAGAGATTTGACATACTTGGAGAGATTTCACATACGGAGAGAGATTTGGGAGAGATTCCACATTCTTGGAGAGATTTGGAAGAGATTCCACATTCTTAGAGAGATTTGACATACTTGGAGAGATTTCACATACAGAGAGAGATTTGGGAGAGATTCCACATTCTTGGAGAGATTTGGGAGAGATTTGACATACTTGGAGAGATATCACATACAAAGAGAGATTTGGGAGAGATTCCACATTCTTGGAGAGATTTGGGAGAGATTCCACATTCTTAGAGAGATTTGGGAGAGATTTCTAATATAGAGAGATAGAGTGAAAGAGATTAAGAGAGGTTCCCTTTATGACCTTTTTGAGTATCCGGCTTTGCAACGCAAGGTCCGTAAACCCCGTTAAGCCATGTTTTAGTGTCCTACACACTCCCGATGAGTGTGCAATAGAGTTTTATCGCTTTGGTTCATTGTTTAGCATTAGCAAGGCTAAGGAAAATTAAACACATGAATTTCCAAATGATGTTTTCTCATTAAAATAGCGAGTTGTACAGTAACTACATAACGTAAACCCTAATATACAAGGGTTAATTGAGTCGACCGGTTTGACTCATTGACTTTGTTTGACTTTGAATTGGCCCGAAATTGACTATTGTCACAATTGTCTTCACTGACCACAAAAGCCTCCAACATATTTTTTTTTATCAAAAGGAGCTTAACATGAGGCAACAGCGATGGGTAGAGCTACTCAATGATTATGAGTGTGAAATACGCTATCATCCCGACAAGGCCAATGTGTTAACGGATGCCCTCAGCCGGAAAGAGTACTCTGGTCACAGAGTGAAGGCACTAACAATGACAATCCATTCCCATCTGTCCGCCCAAATCAGAGAGGCTCAGCTGGAAGCCTTGAAACCAGAGAACATGATGGATGAAGCCTTGATAGGAATAGGGAAGAACTTAGAGATCAAGGGAGATGAAGTTTACTATTTCATGAACCAAATCTGGACCCCAAAGTTCGGTGGTTACAAGGAGGTTGTCATGAATTAAGCTTACAGAACTCGATACTCCGTTCACCCAGGTTCAGATATGATGTATCTGGATCTCAAAAATCTTTATTGGTGGCCAAACATGAAAGCAGAAATTGCTACCTTCGTGGGCAAGTGCCTAACTTGCGCCAAGGTGAAGGTGGAATATCAAAATCCCTCAGGTTTACTTCAACAGCCAAAAACACCTGAGTGGAAGTGGGAAAGAATTACGATGGGCTTCATCAATAAATTGCCCAAAACCCTGAGTAGCCATGACACCATCTGGGTAATTGTCGACAGACTGACCAAGTCCGCCCACTTCCTGCCAATCAAAGAAACATACAAGATGGAGAGACTGACCCAAACCTACATCCAAGAAATAGTACGACTGCACGGTGTGCCCGAATCCATTATCTCTGATCGGGATAGCAGATACACCTCAAGATTTTGGCAGTCACTGCAGAAGGCTCTTGGAACTAAGCTGGATATGAGCACAACTTATCATCCACAGACTGACGGGCAAAGTGAGAGAACCATCCAAACACTAGAAGACATGCTGAGAGCATGTGTTATCAAATTTGGTAAGTCGTGGGACACCCATTTGCCCCTGGTCGAGTTTTCCTACAACAACAACTATCACACTAGTATTGAGGCTGCTCTATTCGAAGCCCTCTATGGCCGTAAGTGCAGATCCCCTCTGTGTTGGGCTAAGGTGGGTGACACGCAGCTAGCTAGAGTTCATGTCCCTGATAGCACTATCACTGGCCGTGAAATCATTCGAGAAACCATGGAAAATATCATGCAAATTTAAGAACGACTAAAAGCCTCTAGCGATAGACAAAAGAGTTACGCCGACAAAAGACAAAAACCCTTGGAATTCCAGGTTGGTGACCGCGTTCTATTGAAGGTCTCACCCTGGAAGGGCATGATACGCTTTGGTATGCATGGAAAGCTAAACCTAAGATACATTAGGCCATTCGAGATCCTCGCTAGGATCGGCCCGTAGCCTACAAACTCTTATTACCCCAAGAGCTTAGCAACATTCAACCCGTCTTCCACGTGTCAAATCTTAAAAAGTGTTTATCCGACGAAACACTTGTGATCCCACTCAATGAAATTGAGATCAACGAGAACCTTAACTTTATGGTAGAGCCAATCAAAATCGTGGATAGGGAAGTCAAACGAACAAAGCAACGTCGCATCCCGATAGTGAAGATTCAATGGAATGCCAAGCGGGGACCTGAGTTCACTTGGGAGCGAGAAGACCAAATGCAACAGAAGTATCCACATCTCTTTCCCTAGTCCATAATTGTATTCATTTTAGAAAGAATTTCAGGACAAAATTCCCTCTAACGGGGGATGATTTGACAACCCAATACTTTCTAGTCAACAAAAGTCAATTCCGTTAAATAAAATTTCGAATATCATTTGTTCCGTTAAGTTCTTGTGGGTTAGAAAATAATACAAATTATATAATTAGAGGTTATATAAGTTTTCAGAATAAAAAACACTCGAAAAATTAAGATTTCCCTTGAAAAATCAGCGAAACTCGTTTAGCCACGCGTTTACGGCCATAAACCCTTGAGCCGTAAACCCCCGGGCGGTAAATGCCAGGGCCGTAAATCGTTCATAGCCGAGAACCCATTCCTGGCCATAAACCCAACCAGTATAAAGGTTTTTCCCGAAGAGATTCTTCATTTGTCACCTTTTTCACCCAAAAACTCTTTCAACTTGCTCCCAAGAACTTCCCAAGAACATTCATACCTTCAAGAAGAAACCTTTAAATCTTCATATTTTCACCAAGAACACCAAGAACATCTTCAAATATTCAAGCAACCACAAACCCGTTTACAACCGCAAACCCGTTTACAGCCGCAAACCTAGTCCATGGCCGCAAACCTAGTTCGCGGCCGCAAACAGTCTTGAGTCGAGAACCTTGGCTGAAAACCTTCTTTCTCCACTTCAAACAAATCTCTGTAACATTCCTAACCGAAAATCAAGTGTTTTCTAACACTTTAATTAATGGTTTCGCTAAATAAAATACAATTATGTGTTTAATTATCATTAGGATACCGTTAATTCCTCGTACAACAACTCGAGGGTCATCTTTCCAGTCTCGTTATCCGGCACATACACATAACCAACTTTGAGTTCATACCCCTAGACTTTTACTGTTTTTAACATTTTTAAGGGGAATACAAGCAAAACAAAAGGAAATTTTTTGTTCTTATATAAAGGATTTCAACATAATTAAAACTTATGCAATTGATTCAACCAAGAGATCACTACATTTTATAAAATATTTAGATATTTTATCTTTTTTGTAACATGTTGAGCATAAAGGAAGTTGTTAACATACAATCATACTTGCAAAGTTTTCAGTATAATATGTGAATCAAATACATAACATACATGTAAACTATAATAGGTATAGTTTGGGATTCAATACACAATTTTACAAATTCAAGAACCTTACATCATAACAAACATATAAACTATGGTAGATATAGTTTATGGTATACAATACTATTTTCCGAATACAAGAGTACAATACTAAAAATAATTATTTAAGTATAATAATTTTTACTCAATAAGACATACATATAGTTTCAAGTACAAGAGAATAATACACTACACTGCATGTAAACTAGTTAATACAGGGTTGTGAGGCCCTACTTCAATTGTACCCTCTGGGGGTACGAAACTAAATCCTACTACAGTATAACCAGAGACTCCTGGAGGGAGAGCATGAGATTTGTGTATAGATCTATACGGGACCGACAATCCCACACTCGAATTGCTAGCTACAGTTAGGCAGACATGTCTAGTGTGACAAATTTCATAACATCCGATGCCTGAAGAACGTCGTAGAGGTCACTAGGTCACATCAAGCATGGTTATACCAAACTCACAACAGTATAACTAACAATTTGTTTGTGGGATTTCATTCTTCAAATAGTTTTATCTTAATTAATAGACCTATCATACACAATAACTAGAGGATTCCAGGGATTTCAACTCGTGGTTTTATTTTAAGTAATAAAACTACTATACATGATGGTGTTAGCCATAGTTTTTTCATACAGAACATACAATACAAACTGGTGGTAGCCAGGGTTTTCATACAAGAGTATTCATACAAAACAATACAATACAACTGGTGGTAACCAGGCATATAAACTAATAATTCCATATACTACTACAAAATACAGTAATGAACATACATTTCGGGTCTTAGGGTTTAAAACTAATTTACACTACTAAAGAAAATATTGGATTTTATTGAGAAAACATACAAACATTTTCACAGATTCACAGATAGGTTTTCATTACAAAAACATTCTTATGAACTCACCAAATCAAATGTCGATACACTTTCAAAATCGCTTGTATTCTCAGGGAACCAGTATACAGGTACACCCTTAGGCTTTTGAGAAGATGGAGCATATAGAGTCACATCTTTTATACTTTTGTTGTACTTTTTCTGTATACAAATTATGTATCAAATAGATGTAAATATCTTATATATTCAATGTAATGGTTGTGTTTACTTTGATTACTATGATGCAATTGTTGTGATACTGTACATGACGTCCTCCACCATCGAACGTTTCCGCTGTCTCGGTTTTGGGGTGTGACATATTGGTATCAGAGCTATTGTTTATAGTGAACTAAGTATATCAAACCTTACATGGTATAAAACCATAAACACTAAGGCACCAATGTCGGCCTATGGTTTATATGTTAGGATGCTAGATGTTTGCGCCACTCTTGCATGTATTGTATGATGACATGTTTACCGGGAAAGGCCCGATGCTAGGCGGGCCTGATGAGTATATTGAATGGTAATTATAAGTATTTTTTTTATGCTTACCGGGCGAGGGCCAATGCCGACCGGGGCTCGATGACTGTATGGTATGCTATAGTCTTTTGATTATTGCATGTGTTAGTAAGGCTATATGTTTATATGTTTATATAGTTATATGACTATATGTGTATTCGGCAGGGTCCAATGTCAGGTGGGGCCTGGTAATTGACAAATCTGTAATCCGAGTGGGGTTCAACGTAAGACGGGGCTCGATGTCGGGTGAGGCCTGAGGTCGAGTGGGACTCGAGACCGGGCGATGCCTGATGGAGGGCGGGGCCCAATATTTGATTATTTATGTATGGTATGAGGTTTCTTGGGGTACTCACTAAGCTTTGTGCTTATGGTTTTCAATTTTTGTTTCATGTACTTCGGCTTCCAAATGGAAGAGTTTGGGATGATTGCAGAGCACACACCACATGTTTCCACATTATGTGAAGTACTAAGATTTGATGTTGTTTTGATAAATCTTAATTACCTTGGTTTTATGGGAAATATATGTATTAACGATTTATTAATCTAAAAAAGAAAATCTTATGTCATTATTTTTGTGATGTTTCAAGGAGACTACACCGTTTTGGTCCTGACAAATTCAAGAAAGAAGAACTCATCTAATACGGTTTTTGCGAAGATATATAATATAAACTCTCCTTTTTTGTCTCTTTCATTAATTTAAAGCATCAAAGAATCAATACTTGTAGATGGGGGTGTACGATTACGGAAACTGGATGATCCGATTGTTTTTGCGATTTGTTGTCCAGGAAATAAGTCTAAAAATAATTGATAATTTCACCTAATTTATACCATTTTACTCTGATTCCTCCTTTCTTACCTCTCAATCTTCGATTGTGAACCACAACTGACCCTCTTGCCATCACCTGATGGTTGAGTTGCTGAATTCAGGTGATGATTTGGTGTGCATCTTCTATTCCAAAATTTGGTTGTTGTCTCATTCGGTTTAGTGCTTAAACTTTGTTGTGAAATTTACCTTTTATGTACTCTACTGTAAGGAACTGATATAAGATCAAATTGCAAGTCTTCTTTCTCTGGAATGTCCTCAATTTCTGATACTTATACTCGAATTGTGTTTCTTCAGTTTAAGGTTTGTGTGGTTGCTTTCTTTGTTTCATAGGTCTTAAGCGTTAAGTGCTTTTTTGCTTGGAACCTCTTCAATTTCCGCTACTTATGCTAAAATGGTGTTCCTTAATCAGAAGAAGAAGGTTAGTGTGAAGGGTATGACATCCGGACGATTTTCCCATGAAACTAACATGTTCAGTGATGGAGATGAATTTCTGCCCACCAGGTATTCGATGAAATGATTATGTCAGCTGTTCCATTTCCTTATCATTGTTACACCTGTAATTTATGATTTCATGGCCAAATTTAGCACCATCATATGTTTTCTTTTCATGCCCACAAAATGTCATATGATGTAAATGGAATGGTGTAAATGTGATCTTTTCAAAGTCCATTGGTTTATAGTGAAACCTAATAAATATAGGATGTTAGAATTTGTAAATTTTTAGAATATACATATACTATTTTGAAATGGCATGAAATTTGGGATGTTAAATCGGTAAATTTTACAAATTTTAAAGTTGGAAAAACTTTTAGTATTATTTTACCAATTGCTTTTGTTATCTATTCAATGTTTCGTGTTTTTTTGCAGGTTATCTAAATCCTTTGGTGATTTGTATCCTAGACGGCCATGAACTATAAGCCTTTCATTTTCGACGACGGTGTTGCGATAAACGTTACTCTCCAGTCAGCTAGTCTACATTGTAAAATTTTCATTGCTAATAGAACTAGATGTCTAAATGCTTCCAAATCATGTAAAAGGTTTTAGTTTTTTTTCCATAGTTCTAAATGATGTTAGACATGACTTGGTGGCAATGTCAAGTCTCAAGCCTTTAAGAGTCATGGAGAGCTATGCAGTTGGTAATACGTGACTTAAGGCGGCAATTTGGTATATATATATATATATATATATATATATGTGTATATATATATATATATATATATATATATATATATATTTAGTCTATTATTGTTCATTTATTGTAGTTGTAATTAATCGAGTTTATATAGAAAGAATTATGTACATATGATGTAAATATGATTTGGATGGCTCGATTACACTATTGCAAGATACAAAGAAAAATAGAGTACAAGTCGAAGACTCTCAAAAAATTCTCTAACTCTAGTACCAATCCCATATTTATAGGGATGGCAAAAGAAAACAAAAAAGATACATAAGGGACTAAACAATACAAATTCGACACAAACAATGCCCTTATCCAAAAACAACAAAATAGTCTTCGATACTAAGTCATGACTAGGAATGCTTCGACACCTCACAACTAATTTCGACCCCTATATATATATATATATATATATATATATATATATATATATATATATATATATATATATATATATATATATATATGACTTAAGGCGACATTTTGTCAAATCTTGGCATGAAGTACATGCCTTGGAGCCATGACAAAGTCACGTCGAGATTTTTAGAACCTTGGTTTATTCTATTAAGTAGCTCCAGTTTGTTAAATTTGGATTTGAAATTAATACAAGGTGTAACGTACTAATTTTCAACCCCAATTTTTCATTTTTATTTATTATAATATATCAGAACATAATTACATTGTACGAAAACATGTTGTGAACACACGTGTGTATAGTCAAACCTCGCCCTTCACATGAGTACCTAAAAACATTTATATTCAACTGGGTAACCGCTAGGCTTAGTGAGTTCCTAAAATACCATATACGACAATACATATACATGCATACAAACAATGGCTCACTATCTGCAAATACTTTATGTATTTTACACTTATGGCCCGACCATTTCGTCTTCAACACAATTCTATGTGTACTTACGACATACTCATCATTTTGTCAACACGGGTCAATGTGTACTTAAGGCCTAGATGTCATTTCATCAACACAGGTCTATGTGTACTTATGGTCTACACACCATTTCGTCAACATGGGTCTGTGTGTAGTTACGACCTACACATAATTTCGTCAACAAGCGGGCCTATAGGCTCCCCGCCTCTTTAATTGTTCCACCACCATCCACTAACTAAGTATTTAATTACAACAATTATGCATGTAGAGACCGTACATTAGATTCTACAATTGTAGGCACATTCGTACTTTCTACACTACCAGTTCACACTTAAGCGCATATAGATTATACTAGTAGGTCTACTCTACTCATTCCCTATCCTAACATAGATGGATATATATTGTACTACATGGAATAGTGAGATAACTAACCTAGACATTTACTCAGAAGATTGACAAATATCCCTCCGACGTAATGGGTGACGCGTCGAACAAGTATAAACCTATAATAGTTTAACTTATTAATTTCTATGATGATTTGGTAATGAAAGCTAGATCGTTCAATAATACCAATGAATACCGAGAGTTCTATCAAACAAGGATCAACCAAGACGGACAGTTGGGAGGTAGGACTATTTCATCGTATAGCCTTTTTGAAAGCCAACATGACCATTCTAGACACCTCTCCCGTAACTAGATCAATCAACATTATTACTGGAATTACTGATAAATCTTACATATATCTTTAACAGCCTAACAAAAATACTAAGTACAATTTTTTATTTTTAAGTCAACCAAAACCACCAGTCATTCCTTTCAAACCATCAAAGTATGACAATGTAGAAATAGTTACCAGAGTACAATCCCAAGATCATAAAATGCAGACTGCGGGTGGATGTTGTGTGATCATGTCGGATCCTTCCTCTTCGAACCGGAAGTACCTGAAAGCATTTCAGACATAAACCATAAGTACAAAGCTTAGTGAGTTCCCAAAATACCACATAACCTACAAGCAACGAGCCTTTCTCAATGAGTATAACGACCCTCGCTCTAACTCGCATAACGGGCCCTACCTAATAAGTATAACATGTCTCCCCCTAACTCGCATAACGAGCCCCGCCCAATGAGTATAATGGGCCTCACCATAACTCGCATAACGGGCCCTGCCCAACAAACAAAACATGCAAGTATCACACAGAGAACTAGCATCCTACAAATATAATCTAGTGGGTCGGCATTGGTGCCTTTGACCCATGAGTATAGTGACGAGACTCACCTCGAAATGCAGATCTAAATCAACAAGCTCACAGAATCCTAAAACGGTGCTAAACGCCACCTAGATATACGCGTAAAGAAGACCCTTAGTCTACCTTTCTAAAACTATACATTTGACCAAACTCAGCAAGTCAAGAGTCTACTCTCAAGGTCAATGGTCAATGGTCAAAGGTCAAAGTCAACAATCAAACCTTTAGCTTCAGCGACTCACTATGTCGTGACCATCATTGGGCACATTGTGGCATCGAATCAAGACAAAACAATCGATCCAACCCTAGTCACCATGGCGTGGTGACCTGATGCCATGTCGTGGGCATTGGGTTCAAAATAGCTTAATGGGTTAAGCTGTTTCCTTCAGCCTCAAGAGCTCTAAAGGTTAGATATGGTCTAGTAGAATAAAGTTTCCAACTTTATCCATTAAGACCACCCAAAAGGATAAAATCTCAAACCCTAGGTTCTATAAGGCTTAAAATGGAAAGGACTCAACCATTAATCACTTAATCTAGAACGTCCTTAGTCCAACTTCTCTAGAATGCTTTTAGGACCCTTAATGGCCCATAAAAATCCGAACTTTAGAGACATGCATGACCCATGCATGCCCTTCTCCAAACATGGTCAAAAGGGGAAAATATGACCAAAAATCCATACATGGCTCCCATCTTACCACAAAATCCATATCTGTAAGATATGATATTCAAGGGACACAGAAAAACCATAAAGTTGCAACCTTTATCTCTTCTAACCACACAAACCCCTTCAAAAGGACCAAAATATGCTCCAAAACCTATATCTACGATGAAGAACACAAAAAGGTTGAAGTTTGAGGACTTACAAAGAGTCCAAAAGATGCACACTAATGGAATAAATGAATGCTTGCTAAATCAAGATGCTAACTCTTCTTCTTCTCCCTTGAAAACCACCACAAGATTGCTAAAATGAGCATAAGAGCAGCAAAGAGGATTAGGTTAGGGATTTTGGGGTTTAGCAGTGATGGAGGTTGAGGATGAGCAACCCCAACCTCCCACTTTCATTTAAATACCCATAAAGTTAGGGGTTTCCATCTACCAACTACCACGTCGTGGCCATATGCTGCCACGTTGTAGTAACTGTAATGCAGCATGCGAAAGAATCCAAGATTACCACATTGTGGTGCCTCCACCACGTTGTGTCAACCTAAAGATGCAACAATTGAAAAGTATAAAAAGGGGTACCTAAAGATTCGGGTGTTACATTATCTATAGCAACCAATATGAATATAAATATAAGTTACACTAAATAGGTAGTTTAACTTACAAGGATCCTAGCGAAAACCGGGATTTGCGTTGGCAGAACCTCGACCTGAAAGCCTCTAGTAGTCGAGCCTATGTGCCTAGGGTGTTTCTAACTAAAATATTCTTGAAATCTCGAAGGAAGACCTTAAGAACCGATATTAGAAGTAGAGAGAGAAAGAGACTCGAGGAATGGTGTGAGGAATAAGGGCTGAAAGCATCAATTTATAGGCTGATTCAGGGTGCACGTCGTGCACGTGGTTGGCTGTGCGCCATGCACTTGGTCGAGGGTCTTGACGTGGCGTCATTTGGGTGGTGACATGTGTCAAGATTCTACTGGAGTGTCAGTGTGCGCCGTAGAAGTGGTTGGCACACACGGCTCCGCTCGAAGAATCCTTATTTCTGTAAAAATTCAATTAATTCTTTTCCATACAAACTTTGTTTTCGATGCATTTAATATCCACACATAGCTATTGACGAGATCCATAACTTTCATTTAGAATTCTTTGGCTAATTTTCACTTTATTTTTAAAACGATATTTTTAACAGGCATAGACTGTTAAAGCTCGAATAAAAATCATAACTCTCTCATGTGAATTCCATTCTCGACTGTCTTTTTATCAACGAAATCATATGGACGAGATCTTTAACTCTCATTTAGATTGTTTTTCCTAACAATCGACTAATTTCTATTTTCATTTTTGTGTGATACACTGCTGCGCTGAAACTTCTAAAAATCATAACTTCCTTGAAGTTGCATATGTTGGAATAAATGTTGTTGCATAATGCTTTCATTAAAAGTGTTGCTGGTATAAAATATTTTATAGGAAAACATCACATTGAATTCTATCATATTTATTGAAAAGAATACATCATTGGATATTTGAGAAATATATAAGTGTACACTTCTACAAAGTATTTTATTTTACAAAATGCATTTCTAAAGACATAAAATTTATTCATTTTTGTTATCACATATCGTTTGTCACTCAATTTCATTCTTTCAGAATACGATTATCAGTAACACATTCTGATAACATTATGACAGAATGAGAATCATACAAAAAAAATTCTATAGTACTTTAGACAATTTAATTAGTCAGTGTGTGTAATAATGACAATAGTTATATGCGGTTGAACATATTCACATTATCAAAGTATATATTTTCTTAGTCATTCTCACATAATAGCACCGTCCACACGTCCACATAATAAATGTTCATCCATATTTGAACCTAGCATTTATATATATATATATATATATATATATATATATATATATATATATATATATATATATATATATATATATAAAAAAGGGATGTTGAAAGGCGTTCCATTTTTGAAAATCATTACAAAATTTTTTACACACACAAACACACACCCATCCCTCATGTTTTAACATTAAGAAATGATTCATACATAATAATTGTTCTCTATGGAGAACAATATATATTTCATAGAATTGTGCAATATAATATTTAAATGATTCGTATATAACAATTTTCCTGCATACATAAGTACGTATGCTTTAAGAAATTATGAAATACAATATTTTGAAGCATAATTTTTTTTTTTTGTAATAAAAAAAACTATTGTGTATGAATCAACTCTCTTTAACATTTTTTTACTTTGAACCAAAATTGAAAATTTCTTTGTTTCTTTTATCATAGAGTCATTAAACATTGTCCGTTCTAGTTAACATAGTCAAACTTGTGCACTTAATTGTAATACCTTCATTAGCTAATACAAAGTACACCTAAATTTTAATTTTCTAAAACATCTTTCATACAAGTAATGTAGTTCTTAACAAAGAAGATAAAATAAATATCATACATGTCATTTAAAACACAAAATATACATTAGCAAGATAGGTGTGAAAGCAGTTTAGGCTGCATCCTAAATCGCAAGATTATAAGGTAAAGTTCAAAATTGGTTTCATCGAAGGTTAAAGACATTCAAAAGAAGCAAAGTCCAAACGAAAGCACATACTCGGTAATATATTCTAAATTATTGTTCATGCATACCGTGGTATTATAGGAGGTAGTTTGAAGCTTTGTATGTATTTTCCATATAATCTTGGAAGACAAGTGTGACCTTATACTAGTTTGCCAGAAGGCCCATTGTCCTAGCCTTAAAATCTAGGTCAAAGCAACTATAAATACATCTCATTAAATGTAACCATAGTTTTCCTATGGACATAGCTTATTTATCTCAATCAAGTAATCAGTGTTGTCTTATTTTGTTTCATATTTGCATATTAATACCCAACAATACTCGCCTTATATAAAGGAAAGTCAGCTGAATATTGTAGTAAATGTTACATTAGTTAAAAACTAATTATATATATATATATATATATATATATATATATATATATATATATATATATATATATATATATATATATATATATATATATATTCAGTCACACGATCAAATCTTTTCTTTTAAGTCACTTTATTGGTTTTATTTGGTCCTCTTTATTGCTTCGAAAATATACTCATGCATCTTAGGTGGATATGGTCTACCAAAGTTCGAATGATATGAGTAGACATCAAATAATGGGTTGATATATGAATAATAACATTCGTCATCTTGGAAATACCAATATGGAAGTACCAATTATCACCAATGTAGGAGGTTGCATACGACTTATTTTCCATTTCATGGAGTGCTCAAATTTCCTCGTAGAATATTTTTAATACAAAAGCGAATGAATTAGTTCAAGTTTTGTATAAATAATGTTATAGTTTTAACATGTTTATAACTTTATATAATACTTACATAAGTTGGTAGGTGGAAAAAGAATGGAGTTAGGACTTAGGCGTAAGTATTAGGTGATCCAGTGAAGTTAAGGCCCAATATATTATTCTGGAATGTACGTTAATCCAAAATATCATTAATTCATTTGATTTAATGTCCGATCTATATTGTTTTCTAACAATCTACCACAAAAAGTCCAAATTCAAAATAAGTCAGTTTGGGACTACATGGTCATTTTTGCTTATCAATTTAAAATTGGTCATTTCTAAATAAAACATTGATTATTTATATTAATATTCCTAAAATTAAGTAAACAGCATATAATTTATCACTAATACAATTAGAGTTATATACAACATCTAGCGATTTCCAACTCAATACTAGTAATTCTAAAGTATGAACAAAATTCTTATTCCAAAACAAAAGTTTTAATTTATTATTTGCCAACCCTAACCCACCAAAACTAAATGTAACTTTATTAAGAACAAAAAGATCTAATTAAGGATCTTTAAACAATGATTAACAACCTCTTTCATCCCACCAAGATTTATAAAATATCCAAAAATCCTTCCTTCAAAATTGATACCATTTCAATCACACAAGTCAAACGATTGATTTAACGACAAAAAAAAAATTGAAGTCAAAGATAATATTATTACTTAGTGTAAATCTATAAATGGGTTACAACTGAAAAATTGTTTTACATCCATTTTTATCTAATCAAGTCCATTTATTATAAGTGTTACTTTTTCTTATATGTTGCCATTTTTAATACAAATCAAATCAATTAAGGTTCCACCAAATTATTTTTTTTAAAACTTTTAAATTTAATTTTATTTATTACACTCCCCTAATTAAGTATTACACCCTTTGATTTGATTTTTTTGTTCATTTATTGTTCCTTCTGTTCTTTATTGTTCCTTTTGTCTTTTCCTTATTATTATTAAATGATAATTATGGTAAAAATATTATCATCGGTGTATATTTATTATTTTAATAATTTTTATTATAGTAAAATACAATCAGGTTTATATAACAAATTATTAATGCACGCCGAAGAATACTCATTAATTTATCAAGACAATTTCAACAACAAAAGTCATTCATTAACTTATGTTTGATTAGATTTTTTGATAACCATATATTAGCTTATCATATCGAACATTGATTTTTTTTAATGCAAACATGCATGGTGTTATCGTTATTTTTATAAGCAGACAAAGTTAGTCGGCGTACTTCCTACTAAAGGTCTATTTGATTTCTCGCTTACAAGGTCAGACATTTTAATCGACTTGGTCCAATTAGTGTGTTTGATACATCTGTTTTCCATCTTACTTGCTCAACAACCTGTCCGCAGTCCTCTTATTCGGTCCACTAGGAAAAGATGATTATTGGAAAATGGACTCACTTTAGTGTGTTTGATATATCTATTTTCCATCTTACTTGATCCACAACCTGTCCGCAGTCCTCTTATTCGGTCCACTAGGAAAAGATGATGATTGGAAAATAGACTCACTTTACCCTTGCCCCCTTGATGCATGTTCTCCATGTTGGATTAAATATGGTTTATATTGGAGATCTGGATACCCCTTGGATCGTGTGAATAATTTTTGAACTGATATTTCTACCCTATGTCCGAGTTTCAAGAAATTCAGTCTAGGAAAATCCAAGAGTACACTTATGAATCTAGGCACAGAAAATGTAAGACAAATTGTAGAAGGATTCTGTGTTTGTTTGAAGAAAAAGATAGGTAATAATTTTCGTGTCCCACTTCTCAAAGAGAAGAACCGTTTAAATAATAAACGAGATTAGGGTTTCTCTTAGGGTTGGCCGTCATGGGTTGCTTTGGAAGCAAGCCAGGAAATCCGAAATTTAATGAGGATTTAGGGTTTTCAAAACTAACAAATTTCGTTAGTTTTACCATAACCACCCTCAAGAAATTGAATTTCCCACTATGTTCCCATATGTAAAATTCGGAGAGTTTTTGGGGCCCCTACCCCAAACCCCGCAAGCGGGACCCCAGCCAAGGGGTCTGCCCCTTGGACCCCACTAGGGCGCTGTCCCTAGACCCCGCCAAAGGGGCGCTGCCCCTTTGGAAACCCCAGACCCAAGGGTGCTGCCCCCGGACCCTCGACTTGTCGTCGAACCGGCTTCTAATTCGATCTTATACATGCGTGCACTCTGCACAAACCCGTACATATATTAGAGTATAAATTATGAAGTTCCTTAGCTCACATGTTATTACCAATAACATAAAATGACATGGTGACACAAAAATCACCAACACTCCATCTCCTTTAATCGATCTATCAGCTCCTTTCACCACCACCACCACCGATCCTCTTCTTCTTTAACGATTCTTTAATAAATTTTCATATAAATGATGTTTCTCCATTCACCACCACTGGCTTTGTTCCTCTTTAATTGATTTTTTGGATGGATTCATAAAATTGATTTCATGAAATTGAGGTAAAGCGCAAGGCTTTAGAAGACACAAATTCTGAAAGTGGTGAAGGTTTCTCCATTGTAAATATTTCAAGAAAGAATATGTTCCACATTTGAAGTCTTTAATAGGTCATTGGTGATTTTATCAGTTTGATGCAGTTCATGAAGTTTCACAAGATGCAAAAAGTTCATTCTAGGTTCCAATATTGGTGCGAGTTTCTTTTTCAGTTAGGTTAGAAACAAAGGTAGGTAGCTTTCCATGCCATGTATACCTTTTTGTGTATGACTATCCTCTTTGTCATTGATTGGTGTTTGGACAGGTAGTTTTGTGTGTGTGTGTTTCTTTTATTCTGTGTAATGTGTTACAGGTCCATCCTCGGTGATTTGCATATAAAAACTACACATTAATATCTACATGATTGGGATACATTGCACATAATGTTGGTTTGGTGCTGCTCAACTCATATTTTCATCAGCTACGATACTCCCCTTGGTGTATTCGGGTTATTTTCATTTTCTTTTAATGAGGTTGTTCAAAAATACAAGTAGAATGGTTTAGTGCTCATTTGATGGTTGATATAAAAGGTGCACCCTAAAAGTTGGATCCTAAAATAGGTTTTTAGTACATTCTTTTAGTTGGTGTTGTTGTTCATTAAAATTGGATATAATTTCAAACTTCAATGCCTTTGTTAGTTACATGGTTTGGTTCTGCTGCTAAGTGGAAAATTATTGCTCTTCTTGGCTCTTGGCTCCCCTTTGAGTAAAAACATAGCCTTTATGGTTGGTGTAGTGCAAAAGTCATGCATTCATTTTAATCCTCTGCTCATATATTTAGTGTTGTTAAGTAGTTACTTCGGGTGACCTACAAGAGATGAATTAACAGGTATGCATTATAACCTACTAATTTCACCAAACATGATTGTTTTTTGTGGCTCTTATTAATAGACTTTGTAATTGCAGGATGTAGGATGAAGCTTTTGTGGCTATTATTAATGAATTGGTTTGTGAATAAATTAGAAGAGTAATTGAACATGGAAGTGTTCCAATTCATTTGGTACAAATAGGAGAGGTCTAATTTTAGGGTACTATATATATATATATATATATATATATATATATATATATATATATATATATATATATATATATATATATCGCTTGTAATATTCCAATGTTAAATATTTTGTAAAAGTCAAACATATGCATTTGATTTGGAGAAAAATAGAACATAAGGGTAAAATGGTTATTTTTAGCAATCAGTCAGATACATAATCAAACAACATCGTTTTAGTCAGGGTTTTAGACCCCAGTCAGACTCTGACCTAGTCAGTAACAATCAAACATCCCCTAAGTGTTCGTCGACAAGATATCGCAAATCATGTACCTATTACTATTGTCTCTATTCGTAGTGGTCATTATGTAGCTATTTCTATGCAAACAGAGGTTTCCATCCAAAGATTTTTTCAATAGTTTTTTTTCTCAAATCATACATGATTAAAGGGTAAGGGTTTTTGGTGTTAGAAATACTGTCCATAGTTACAATATGTTGGTAATATTACTTTTTATGGTAGAGTTATTTTGGGTTTCTCGCAAGAAAGATTGAAGCAATATTTGACAAGAGAGAAATAATGAGGATTTAGTTTGTTAATTTATTAGTCATTAATAAATTAATAGAAACATGCAAATCCTTAAGAATTTAAAGTGAAAGATAGTTGCTTTATGACCAAGTAACAATATTAAGGAAACTTGAAGCCTAGTCTTATTTATTTCCCTTTTCTCATCTCCTTCCCAAATTTGCTCGATAGATGCTGCTTGTCCATCTTGATGATGCGACGTATCAAGCCACCAGTTAGATTCATCGTTTGTACTTAGGAGTGTTCAAAAGATTAAGAACGTGTCAAGGTTGCTGAATCTATTATTGGGTGCGACTACAAAAAAGGAGTTATGGTCGGGCTCTTAACATAATCCTCTCTCCATAAAGCATAAGAAGGTTTCAACAGACTTCAAGGGTATCATTTATATATTTCTTTTGTGTTGTTATTTTTCTTAAGATCATTTGGAATTATGATCCTATTTTTGTATATAGGAGTAGTTTTATTGCTTTCGTTATGCCTTTATGTCTTGCTTGTATCCCTATAACCCAACAATGGTATCAAAGCATCTAGTTCATGTATTTTACACTTCGATTTCCAATTTGTTTTGTGTTAACCTATTTGCATTAATGCAGATTGATTAGATGAAACCAATAAAAATTTAAAAGTTTTTAATAAACCTTTTTACAAATAAAAATCAAAATAGGTTTAGAAGAGAAAATTGTTTCTGCCTCGAGACCGTGACACGTCGCCTTTGTAACCATAATCATTAATTGTGACATGAACCTTCTTGGTCCGCAACATGTCTAGCCGTTTTCTCAAAAACAAAATTTTTTAATATTTCCAAACTGCCTATGCTTTGGTCATTTTGATGCATTTGACTAGATAAATAAACGTTTCATGCAAATATTATGGTTTTACAAAATTTCATTATCAACTTGTTTGTTAGTAGTAAATTGTTTAAAATGTAATTGTTAAGATGGAAAAATATTAGACATTGTTGTTTAGATGATTTCTTGCATGTGATATCATAGAAACAATCATATATCAACTTGCTTCTAGCCTTATAGTTATTTATTTAATCTAAAGCCTATAATCCAAGTTCAAAATTATTATTTGTTTGGAGTTGCATGGATCTGATAACCTGATGCTCAACTTGACCTATGTGTTGTTTGAATGTTTTGATTTGGTTTCATGACCTACATGTCATGTTGTTTGTAGTTTTTTATATATATTTTTCCTTTTAAATTATAATGGAATAGTTTTGTTAGGAAAATTATATTAGAATATGAAATTATAATGTACCAAAGACATAAGATGAACATCTGTGAGTTTGGAATTTCGTGGAGTTCTAGAGAGTATCAAGAGTTAGTGGTTGAACAAGTGGATGCTTTGAAGTGTTCCTTTTTCCTTAGTGTGACCATGTATTCCTTTTGATGGATCAAATGGGAGACGATAGGATCAAGGCTATTGGTATTATTTCTTCTTCTTTTAAGTTTCTGGATGGAAATGACATCTTTAACAATAAACTTAGATTTGACAGATCATGCACAACTCTATATTGGACATAATATGGCTAATAAACATCATTACCAGCTAGTTGATAACACGACAAAGTAGCAAGATGATGGATCTTCAACTAAGGCACTAAACCAGCTGGCTGGTGAACAATATCTTTCAGATATGACCAACTTCATTCTTGATCGTTATGTAGAAACATTATATCTGATCTTCAATCTATGACAGCTCGAACATCTTAAAATATAAAATATGTAGCTCAAAGCAAAAACATGCTTTAGTTGTTTGACAACTTAGCTTTTTCTAATACAAGGTAAACTATCAACAATAGTGAGTAGGACTATAAGACTATGTACAATTTTGGCACCCTTAAATGATTAGATTTAACCCAAACACAAGGAAATTGAGTTACCATAATCAAGGTTATAGTAACATTAGGAGAATCGAAATTTAAAAAAACCCTAGGATATATATTAAAACTACATATTTTTAAATCAAAACAACATAGTATCAATAGTTCTATACATAATCTTAGATATATAACATCCATATATTCACTTCTTTCTCTCTCTCTCTCTCTCTCTCTCTCACACACATACACACACACACATATATATATATATATGTAATTTATTATTTTTCATTATTAAAATTTAACTGGAAATATTAGAAAATCCTAAAAAAAATATAGTTCTTAACAAATGACAAAGTGAAAGCTATTAGTTTAGACTATTATTGTTATTATAGCCCATGTATTTAGTCTATTGTATACAACCCATGTATGTATGTATTTATACCCTTATACTACTCACTTTGAAAGGCAAGGTACAATTTCCTAATGCTCATCATCAAGGTATTAGACTAATCCTTCTTATTTCATTCCCTAAATCATGTTCCTTCCTATCCTAGACTGATGGCTCCTCATTCCCTTGCAAAACCCTTATCTGGTTACCCACTAATCAATTATTTATTAAGTATCATAGGAAAAAAAACCACCAATCCTCACAGGGTCTTCACTATTGCCAATATTAAGTCCAATATTCTCTTGGTCCTTGACCTCGACCAACACAATTATGACTCTTGGAGGAACCTTTTCTATAGCTAATATGATGCGTATAATGCCCTCAATGATTAGGAAGCTACATAGGATGGGTTTGATCTAAAACCCACTGTAGGTGATTAGGATACTTTGTGATAACAAGAAGGATTAGCCATGAAAACCAACACAAAAATAAAAAACAACACAATAGGTGACTCAAGCCTTTGTTAATACATTGTCACGGGCGTCTGAAACAAATAAAATATCATTGCTTGAATGCACTAAAGAATAGCATATACAAGTAGGGTCGAATCTTCAGGACACAACCTAAAAGTCAATGTCTCTTTGCATAAGGAACATATAAGTAAAAAACATAAAAATATAAAAGGGGGGGGGGGTGTTTATTAATTGAAACTAAAATGCCAGTGAAATAGAGTAAATAAAATCCAATAATAAAAAGTGAATCTAGTTTTGCTACGACTTTCCTAATTATGTAATTAACACAAACTTGGTTATTCAAGATGTAATATATCTAAGTTGGTACTAGAAACTACTAACAAGCTCTAGCAAGTTTTCTTTTTACCTATTTAATTAACCAAACAAGCTATTTAACTAAATGTAACTTTTTACTAACTGAATTAAACAAACTCTTAATCAAATTAGAAAAGCAACATTATAATCTATGTAAAATTCCCAACAATATTCAATACTTCTCACAAGATCTGAAGTGTAAAAATATGAAATTTCAGTTTACAACATAGTTAATTCCCAACACATAACCGATCTATTACTTGTTACTTGTTACCAGTTTATCAAAACAGTTACTGATTACAACAATTGATTAACTAGATTAATTTAATTGTAAATTAGGTGATAAGGCTAAAACGAACGAAAATCAAATATTACCAAAACTGAAATATCTTGATAGAATCACAATAAAAGCGAGATATAATGATTGATTAAATAGAAAGCATTGATCTTGCAGAACTAAAATATTGGGTTTAGCCAGACATGGCTAAAAACAAGTCTAGAACAATAAAAAAAGTCATTAAACAACTAGATCTTACTAAAGTAATTGAATGAGATGATTCACAACCTCTAGATCATTAGGAATTGATGAAAAAGTGCAAAAATCACCTCCAAAAGTTAATTTTAGTCGTCTAGGAACATCTAGGGTTTAAACTGATAAGATAGGACGTATTTATATGCAAGTCAACAACATCAGATGCGAAAAATAGACAAACACGGTTTTGATTTCCTAAGAAACATGAATGTGTGTGTCCTTCGAGGATTTCCATGTCGAAAGATGTCCCGTACGAGAAGCACTATAAAAACACAATCGTGTTTATGATGGTGCTTTTGCCCAAAAGCCCTAAAATGCACAAAATCTTCCACAAAAGTTCTTCGAACCCTTTACATGATCATGTTTATGAGTAACACGATCGTGTTTTTCATTTTTCGCATGCATTGGACGCAATTCTTCTATTAAGGCAACTTCTGATCATTCATCAACATCAATCAATTTCTAGCGCCATTAAGCTCCTATAATGCACCCAAACTGCTCCTAAAAGCTTCCAAAATATTGCTCCCTCAAAATATCTAAAAATGACATAAAAACATGAGTAGTACGAGAATTCTGGCGATAAACATTAGCTGAACATTAATTGAACTAATCCATATGAAAAAAATATAAGATATGACGCAAGACACTAATAAAAACTAATATAAAATATGCATAAAATGACATCTAATAGCCTTCATGACTATTGTTCTAAGATCCAAAACCTTTCTGGCCTCTTCACTAAACTTGATGCAAACTCCAAATTTCTAGACAAGAACCTCGTCATATATAGGATAAATGGCCTATCACAAAAAGCTGATCAACTCGCCAATATTATCTGACGTCGTGTACCGTTTCACACATTCTATGAATTCTTTTCAATGTTAACACACAAAGAGCACAACCCCCGAACCACCAGATGATGTGATGCGCCAACTCCATGTTTACTCTGAGATCAAAGCCTCATAATTAAATGTTACACGAACACTTGACAAAACATGACGCGACTTTGGACCTTACATAACGTGAATCCAATGTTTTTCATGAGTGCTATATATAGATGACCCCGCTATTCCACAATGGATACCAACTTGATATGGACAGAATCCTATATATATGAAATTAAATGTAAGAGATAGAAATATATGACCACCCTATGCTTAGATTATTTTCCATGACAGTTGAGATTAATCACTAGATCAAGTCTTTCATAATTCAAACATTTAATTGGTTATTCATTTAGTTAATTGCATGATTATTGCTTTTGCTGTGAATATAATTACCAGTATTGGTTAATCTGACCAATATAACTAATAATTATAGACATTGGTAATTCAGAATACAAAATTGTTACACTTCTAATAAATCAACATTAGGAAAAGAGGGGAATTGGAATTTAATTGGAAGTACTTAAAAATTACTGTGTTAGTCCATTTCTTTTCTTTAGTTTACTAGTTATTTGTTAAGATATAATTTATGGTTTATACTTTACTTTTGATGACTTTTAGAGTTCTTGGTCTAGGACTGAAAACACCATGTTTTCGGTGGTGTTTGCACCGAAATCACCAAGGTGATTTCGGTGGGCTTAATGAGGATTTTGGTTGGGTTTTGGGCTAGGCCTTTATAATTAGGTCTAGGTATATATAGTATTGTTTTCAGACGTGTAAGGTTGTTAGTCATTCTAAGAAGCTGAGATCGAGTTTTAGAGAGAGAGAGATAGAGAGAGAGAGAGAGAACCAAGAGTTATCAAGAATCTTATGTACTAGACTATTATTCAATATAGTGTGCTTTGAAGATTCATTAGCTGTGTTCTTAATTTGATATAACCGTTTTGCATTAATCATTGAATTGGGATTCCGCACCAATTCTAGTGATTTCAATTGATACACTAGGTCACTGGTTTTGCAATTGGTATCAAAGCTAGGTTTGGTATCAATCGAGTTGGCCTAAAACATTAAATATTTCTTGGAATTGTCTTGGTGTTTTTGGTGTTCCTTTTATAAATTTTTTTAAAGTTTTTTTTTTTTTTTTTTTTTTTTTTTTTTTTTTTGACAAAAAACTATTGTTGTTGTTCTTCGCGTTCTTCATTTTATTGGAGACTTTGATCAAAATTGGTTTTGTTAAGTTACCAATTTTGTGTTTTCGGTATTTTTGGGAGTTTTCGATTAGATTTGGATGTTTTCGGAGGCAAATTCAAGTTATCGACTAGGTTTCAGTTGATTTCGGCGACTACCAGTGTTCTTGATCAGAAACTAGGTCAATCGTCTAGTTCTCGGTCAAACTTTGTGTTCGGTCAACGATCTCGGTCAAAATAGGGCATTCGGTCAACGTTCTCGGACAACATTTTCAGTTAAAGAGTTTTCGGTCAACAATCTTAACTTTTTGACTTTTCGGTCAAACCTAGTAGTTTTCGGTTAATCATATATACTTTTCGGTTTACAATGGACTCATATAACACTTCTCTTTCTATAATGAAAAGTAATCTTGATTCAGTTATGGGGACAACAACTCGAATTCCCTAGCTGCTAACTACTAATGGATTTCCTAAATGGAAATTCATATTTGAGAAGTATGTTAAGATGAAGGATAGCAAAGTGTGGAGAACCTTCCTAAGAGGTCTAGTCAAGATCACAACCACCTTGGATGATGAAGCTAAAACTGTGGTTGACAAGCCAATTGAAGATTATGCCAATGAGGACTTTGACAAAGTTGAAGATGATGAGAAAGCACTGGCCATTCTTACCATCGCTTTGTCTCCTGACATTGCTCAAGGTTTTCGGGAATATAAATCTGCTAAGGCTTTGTGGGAAGCCTTGATTGAAGTGTATGAAGGGAATGAGGATATGAAACAAAGCAGACAGGATCTGCTTCATCAAAGATTCATCATGTTCAATCATGTTCTTGGGGAGACTCTGAAAGTTCAGTTGCAACGTTTTATTACTCTCAACACAGAAATGAGAACTAATGGAATTGTGTTGTCTCGCTTTGAGATAAATAAGACGCTGCTCAATTCACTTCCCAAGAATTGGGATATGAATGTATATGTGATTAAGAAGACAAAGGACCTGAGCAAACTCTCTCTTGCCGAAGTGATGGCTATTATCAAGGCATGTGACATGGATGACAAGCAGAGAGAAATTAATCATGTCAATTCATACTCAACTGCAAGCTTAGGAGCATCCACTAACAATGCATTTTCATTTGTTTTATCACATCATGCTCCTCTATCATTTAGTCTGCCAATGGTATCTCCCAACTCCTCTACGTCCAGTTCCACCACCAAAATCTAGCTTGCAGTCTCCAGCTGCTACCAAAGGAGCTGAAGAAAACATGGCTCTAATGGCTGGATTCATGAATTGATACAATGCCTTTGTTGCTAGTGAATTAGGTCCTCCAGTTATGATTGGAGAACTTGATCAAATTCACCTTAAGGATGTTGAAGAGATGGACATATCATGGCAAAATGCTATGGCAGTGTTCAGGGTGAAGAAGTTCAATCAACGAACTGGAAAGAATAACTGGGGAGTGAATGTGGATAAGAAAATGGGTTTCAACAAGAGCAAGCTACGGTGTTACAACTATCACGAGGCAGGTCATTTTTCTCGTGAGTGCACCAAGCCAAGAGTGGAGAATAATACTGAGAGGGTTTTGGTTCCAACTGGAAACAACAGAGAAGCGACTTAGAATAATAAGAAAACTATGGTGGCACAATAGTTCTAGTGGGAAGATCAGATGCAAGCTCTCAATATTGCTGAAGATGGAAGAGCTAATCTTGCCCAGATTGAAGATGGCGAGGATGCTGATCTGGCTGAGGAGAAGATGATGGAGTTACAGTTTGCTTTTAAGGTATTTACTAGTCCTACCACCAAAGAGGTTAGTGAAGTTTCATGCTCTAAATCTTGCGTAGATAAGGTTAATAAATATTGTGAGCATAGTGAGTTATCAGTTAGAGAGGTTTTCGATCTTAAAAATGAAATCTGTGTAATTAAGAATGTAAACAAGCCTCTTAATGAAAAACTAGATGCTCAAAATAAAGATTTAATTAGGATTAAGGACGAATATAGTAGTAAATGTGTTCACCATCCGTTATGCTAAAGAGGAAATTACCAAATTAACTGCCGAACTTGATACGTTAAAAGCTAAATTTCAAGATGCTGAATTTAACTTTAAGAAATTTGATGTGTCAAGTGAGATTGTTGAATCTATGATAGAGAAACAATTGAAATGGAAAGATAACCAGAGAAATGGCTTAGGGTATCATAGTGTTCCCCCTCCTTTTAATGATAATTATGTTTCTACCTCTGAGACCATAGAAACAGAAACACCCGCTCAATATGGCCAACCCCCTGTATCAAATTCAGTTAAGATTGAACAACCTAGCTACACTAAAAGTGTTGAGGTGAACGATACTGACGTTTCTACCTCATGTGCAGATCAAGTATTAATGGAAGATGAGGACAAGGAGGAATTTAATAATGCTAGATCTGTTGAAATCATTTCAAAGACTAACATTTCTTTTTCTTCGGTTTCAAATAATTGTGTGAACAAAGATATTAAAACTGTCGTTTTTGATTCTTTTGAAAATTGTGGTGATGTTGCTTTTAATTCAAATTCAAACAGTCCTGTTTTTGGAAAATTTAAACCACGTAAATTTGTGAAAGAATCTGATAAATGTAAATGTGCGTGTGGAAATTCTTTGAAACAAGACTCTTCTAGACTAGGACCAAGCTCAAATAACACTTTCTTAAAAAGATAGACTTGTTTTAATTGTGGGACTCCATGTAACATTGCTAGAAACTTTCCACATCATTCACATGGTCCCTTCTCTGAATTCAGATGGACGAACATGCCAAGGGGGAGATCTTCCAAAGTAAATCATTCGAGGTCACGTCCCCGTATAACAATTGGAATGATCACAAGGACAAGAATCAGGCCTTTAAGGACAAAACAAAAGCTAACTCAAAACAGATGGCTCAACCAAACAAAATTAGGTGAGGTCAAAGTTATCTCAAGGGCCGTCCTCTAGCTCACACTCACAATACAAACCTAAATCGAAAGGCAGTCCCAACCCAAAGGCAAGTGAAAAAGGTCCCATTCGGTACAACAAGAAAGTATACAAACCAAATTACCAATGGGTACCTAAAGTCCTTTCTTCTAAATCATCAACTAGTCCAAAAAGGTCTTCAGATTCTTTAAAATCATTATTTGATAAACAAGATATGGTATGGGAAAGAGTATCCCAAGTTGATAGTAATGGTCAATCTGGTTTGAAGATGGACTGGGTTTCCAAAACTAATTAATCCCAAAACATGTGCAGGAATAACTGTGTAGGAATATCATCAGACCTTGGTATGTTGATAGTGGTTGTTCCAGGAACATGACAGGAGACATATCACAACTGCACGACATTCAAAACATTAATGGTGGTTATGTCTACTTTGTGGGAGGAGAAAATGGAAAGATCACTCAAATGAGGACCGTTACAAATGGTGTGTTGTACTTTGAAAACGTCAACTTCGTCTTGAATTGAAACATAGTTTGCTGAGTGTCTCTCAAATCTAGGATAGAGATTTCTCAACTCATTTCACCAAGAAGGAGTGCTTAATTCTAAAGCCTGGTATCATCATACCAAAAGAATGGATCTTAGTGAGATCAGAACGTCAAAACAACGCCTATATCATCGACATGAATAACAACATCCCAGAGAACATTACTTGCCTGTTCTCAAAGACTTCTGAACAAAATGCTATACTTTGGCATCGCCGCTTAGGTCTTGAAAATGCAAAGAATTTAAATCGTCTTGCCAAAAATGATCTTGTTCGAGGGTTACCTACTAAAGATTTTGTCACCTTCAAGAAGTGTGTGGCCTGTGCATAGGGAAAGCGTCATCGAAAGCCGCACAATCCAAAACCGGTCAACTCAATCGACACACTTCTTCAATTGCTTCATATGGATCCATTTGGACCAGTCAATGTTCTTAGCATCAACAAGAGCTTGTAATGTCTGGTTATAATAGTTGATTACTCACGTTTTACCTGGGTATTCTTTCTAAAGAATAAGAGTGAGACAACAGAGCTGATCAAGAGGTTCATCGTCCTGATTGAAAATCAGACCAATGAGAAGGTGAAAGGCATCCGATGTGACAATGGGACAAAATTCAAGAATGCTATTCTGGAGCATTTCTGTACTGAAAAAGGGATACAACGCCAATACAGTGCTACTCGCATACCTCAACAAAACGATGTTGCTGAGAGAAGGAATAGAACCCTTATTGACGCTGCTAGAAAAATGTTGTGTGACTCAAAATTACCGGTGTTCTTATGGGCTGAGGCTATCAATACATCATGTTGCTCATTTTCTTCGGGTATGCTACACTCCAAAGTTCAATTCAAAGGCCGATGACTGCTACTTCGTCAGGTATGCTGGACACACTCCTTATCGGGTATACAGTAAAGCTACCAAGAAGATCGTGGAGTCCTTTGATGTCTGCTGGATAGAAGAAAACAAAACAAATATGCGAGTCGGACCTGATTGGCTATTTGATTATGCTGAATTGTTTAAACCATTTTATGTGTTTTCTGATAATGTTTCAGGTTCCCATCCAAATTCATGTGTATCAAGTAGGGATGATGAAGAAGAAGTGATCATTGCTGAACCTATGAAGCCATTGATACTGCAGGATGAAAATACAAGCATGAATGATGAGATTCCGGATCCTATACCAGTAAATGATGATACACCTGCTGAATCTCTAGAAAAGGCTGAAGATTCACCGGTTTTGGAAGAAAATGTCGCCTCTACTGAAAATATCACCTCTGACTTTGCAGAACCTTTTGATTCTTCTTTTATGGATTTTCTCTTTCTTGAGAGAATTCCTGATGAGTATGTGGTGAGTACTTCGTACGACTTCCGATCATCTGATAAAAGTGATTCAGCCACAAGCAGGGTAGAGAACATTATGAATCTTCCAGTCTCTTCCAAGCGGTGGATCATGAAATTTCTTCAAGGTTTCAACCCAAGCCCTATATAAAGGTAAGTGGACACTCTTTAGAACTTTTTACACACTAGACACAATTTCTCTCTCTACTCTCTCTCCTCAAGTCCGATTTCATCTCAAAACCGTAAGTTTCCGCCTCCAAAACGTAAGTTCCCTTACCCTAACTTGTTCTAAACATCATTTCTTGTTGTTATAGCTCACAAATCATGCAAGAAGGCTGAAAATAAGGAGTATACGGCCTAAGAACCTCCTTAGGCCGTGAACCCCTAAAATGGTGCCAAAAATGCACAAAACTCTCTCATTTAGACTTAGAAACTAGTTTAGGGTTAAACCTAGAAGTGTTTGAGCCTTGAATCAACAAGTTTTAGGGCTTGAAAGAGGGTTTACGGCCCAAGCATATTCTTAGACTGTAAACTCCCTCTAAACATGCAAATCAAGCCTAAAACCTTTCCAAACCACATTTAGGCTTAAGATATGACTTAGGGACTTACCATTTCGGACATGGAACACCCAAACATCATCATTTGAAGGGAAAATAAGAGTTTACAGCCCAAGCATATGATTAGACCGTAAACTCCCTTAAACCATGCCAAATGACCCTTTAAGCCCCTAAAAAGCCTTATACCCTCACTAGAACTTGTTAGGAATGAGCCAAGGACCTCAAAATCGAAGATTGGAGGGTGCACAAGAGTCCAAGGGAGTACTCTTTTGGAACCCTAAACACCCCTATAGCCTTGTATATTACCTTAGAATCACTTCTAGAACCACAAGAGGCTTGAAATGACTCAATTACACTCCTCCCATGAGTTTACGGCCGTAAACTCATGGGGGAGGTGGTCTCCCAGCTGTAAACTCACCAAAGGTGGGTTTATGAGGAGTAAACTCCATAGTGAGGCCTAAAACTCCTTCCTTGCAACCCTTTAGCCTTCTAGCACTCAACCATAAAGCTTTTATTCACATTAGGATGTCTACATGTGTTTAATTAGAGTTTAAATCACTAATTGCTTGTAAACATATGTATTTATATGTTACTAGGGTCATAAAGGGTGTACAAGTCTTTACTTGACACCAAACGCTCATTCGACACTTCCACCCGATCTACTCATTTCAGGTGAGTTCATACCCCTTAATGAACCTTTTTAAATGTTTTTACATGTTTTAGGGGGGGGGGATACAACTATAATGCTACAAGTTTTATTATTAAATCATATGTGATTCACAATTTACCAGCAAAAAGGGATTTTTCTATACTTTTAGCTACTTACCAATAAAATTGTTTTAAATAATTATCAAATGCGTTTTTAAGATTAAATTGTTGTTAAACTATTTTCAAACTGTGTTTAAACTACTTTTCTTTTAAAATATACCTACACTAATATATTTATATAAGTAAGACTTGAAGGACTTAGGACCGATAGCCCGCCTTATTTCCTGTTCTTGTTTGATGTGGTCTTAGGGTATCTGTTATCCGTCCGACTGTCGTTGATTTCTTAGTTATATATCATATATATTTGTGTTAGATATGAAAGTTTTCATCTTATGCAATACCTTCGTTGATCAAAGGCAGAAATTCACACACTCTAGTTAACTATAATAGGTATAGTCAAGACTACTGCTCGTTATCTCTACTACTACTATACTCACTATAACTGCTTTTATTACAAGTTAATGCACATATAAGAGAACACTCTACATACTATACTAAAAGCTTACTATACTATAACACAAGAGAATACACCAATCCATAGTATAACACACTATCCCTCTATAAGGCACTTTACCGCGCTTACACCATGTGACCAGGGCTTCTCGGAAGGAAAGCAACACTACATGTATAGATCTATACAGGACAAACGCTATTACATCCCGACTGTTAACTACAGTTCGAGCCGACCAGGCCCAGGCGTGGCACTACTTCACTACACTATGTATGACCGGGAAGGTCATCGGGCTCTCTATTATCATACAATTGGTTACATGAAGGTTTACACCTATATCTAAATTAATAAACTAAGACTTAAAGTCTAAGCTAATATCCCGAAGTAAATAAGTATCTATTACTAACTGAAGTTGCACCACTACTACTGTTAGCAGGCATAACATTTCTTCAGCTATTTTACTCAAATGAGATTTATTACTGGACTTTTATAACTGAAAGTTTCAATGATAATACTTTTACACACTCAAAGGATTTAACTTACAAATGTACATTTATGGAAAATATAGGATTTTCTAGGGATTTCTACTACTCACAAGCATAAGTTTCAGTTTTTATATTACATGTTCGTAAAACTCTTTTACACAAACAGCGACACTAAATTCTTATGAACTCACCAGCTTTATGCTGATACTCGTTTTCAAAATAACTTGTATCCTCAGGTCAAAGATAGACAGGTACTGGTGCAGCTTTTGGAGAGGATGGAGCATATACAAGACCCATCTTTTATTTTGTTATACTTTTGGTGTCTATTAAACTGTACAGAACACGTTTTGTAATTAAACTTACTATATAAATGCAATGGTTGTTGTCACTTGTTTTTACTATTATGCAATTATTATGATACTGTACATGACGTCCTCCACCCCAGAACGTATTCCGCCGTTCTCGGTTTTGGGGTGTGACAGATTGGTATCAAAGCATTGTTTATAGAGAATCACGTATATCAACCTATAAAAGATATACGAACTATAAACACTTCGGGACTAAAACACTTTGACCAAGAATATATACTTATAATTACTAAAATATTTAATTAAGTATATATATATATATGTATATATATATATATATATATATATATATATATATATATATATATATATATATATATATATACACACATTCACCACTACAAAAGGGTCAGTATCTTACTAGAACAGAAAAAAAGTATAAAGATTATTGAACAGCACAGTTAAACTTAGAGACATATAGTCACATCTGGGGGGATGTAGCCTGATCAACTACATTTATCCAGTAGTGACTAGCATGTGCCTAAGAGCGATTGTGGTGTTGCAACAAGTCTAAAAACTTACCAACACTACCACCAGAACATTAGGACAAGAATACTATAGGAGTATTCTGTATTCTACTAACTACATATGTGAGAACTAAAAGGGTCATTACTAGTAGGACAATAGTTGCTAAGTGGATACACCACAGTTACATGTGACTAGGGCGCTATAGACTCAGAACCTGTGGCCTTTGCTTCATTTCTTGTTCTTGTTTGATTGGGGATCTGAAGTTAGGGTTGCTTATTTGAAAGACTATCTTGCTTCGGTTACATGTAATTGGTATGCACTACGCAAGTATTGGGTCGACTAATAACGATCCGTCTTATAAGTATCCTAGATTAGTACGTCTATTAACCTTTCTTTCCCCATTCTCGCGTAGATAGCATGGCTGGCTTCCACCATCCCGACGATCCGTATTATCCAAACCAAGGCAATGGAGGGTGGCTTGATGAGGAGCCAGAAGATTATCACCCGATCCCGTTGGATGATCACCATGCAGAAGGCTTTTCGGATAGCTCTAGCTCCGAGCCAGAAGTTAACAACCTACCCCCTAAAGCTCCAAACCCCAACCCCCGTCTGGCATTTCAAGGTCCCACTCCCATGTGGGCAATAACCTTGAACCGATGGAGCGAGGAGCAGGGTCAGCCTTTACCTTACAATGGAGACCGAAGTTTCTACAACATAAGCGAGGGAGGATTAGCGGACCGAGTTCTGCCCATCATGGTCCGCAGGATTGCCAGGAACATTGAGCAAGGTCAAGCAGCCATTGGCCGAGTTGTAGAAGTGGATGCCAACTCAAATCTCAACACTGTTCGCATCCGCCAACTTGAAGAAGCTATGGATATGACGAGGAGGACCAACGAGGCTCTGCAACAACAGCTAGCTGCATCCCGAGCCAAAGTTAGGGAACTCTGAGCACGTCAGAGGGCTCATGAACGACATCTTCAGGAAGTTATGCGCCAACCAGCTGATTTGAGGGTTCGCCTAATGGTACCCATCGCCAATAGAAGATGTCGAAACATCTCACTCTTTTGTTTAAGGAATAGCCTTTGCTTTTCTATGCTCAATAGAGCACTTGCCTGTAAACATTCCTAACTTTGAAAGTACTCTAATTAGGCCTCTAGACTGCCAATATTTTCCTTATGGTTGATGTAAGGCCTACTGTTAGGTCACTTTTCCCAAACTTGTATTACATCATTAATACCAGTAAATTGGCAGTTAACTACTCTATTGCTATGAATTTCTATCTGATTTTCGGACTATGTTGATTTAGTCCATGAAACACTCTTATCATATTTGCAATAGACTCTTACTATTGTCATCATCCCTATTAACTTTCAGTGAAAGATGCTTCCTTGCAAGCGCCCAAACAGAGGCAGGCCAGCAACTCAAACCCCACCTCCACCACCTCCTCCTCCGCAGTTCGATCTAGTGCTGTTTCAAACAGCTGTGACCGCAGCTGTGACGGCAGCCATGGCCCAAATGAATTCTGGCGATGCTAGTGGAGCCGGAATGGGCACCAACTCTAGACATGGTGAAATTCCCTCACGTACACAGGGGTGTACCTATAAAGATTTCATGAACTGTAAACCCACATTTTTCAATGGGACCGTAGGAATCCTTGCTCTGTCCCAATGGATCGAGAGAGCCGAAGCCGTTTTTGAGATGTGCTCATGCCCTGAAGAAAGTAAAATCAAGTTTGTTGCTACCACCTTCACCGAAAGGGCCCTGGCATGGTGGAATGGCCATGTCAATTCACTCTCTCTAGTAACAACCAATGCCGTGGGCTGGGACACACTGAAGGACCTACTGAGAAAGGAGTACTGCCCTAGAGGGGAGGTTCAGAAGCTTGAAGAGGAACTTTGGAACCTCAAGATGAAGGGAACATAAATAGTGGCTTATACGGCCAGGTTCTGCGACCTGGTAGCTATATGCCCTAACATGATTCCTTCTGAGAGCAAGAAAATCGAACGATACATCTGGGGTTTAGTGCCCCCGTATCAAGGAAATGTTCTATCTTCCCATCCTGCAACCTTTGATAGCGCCAAGTAGTTGGCCCACAAGTTGATTGATCATGAAACTCCTTCCACTCTAGCTACAGCAACCATAACTGCCACTGCACCGCCCAAGTCAACCGACAAAAAGAAGAAGCGTTGGGATCAGAAGAAGGGCAAGAAAACTCAAACCTCCTCCAAAGATCAACAAATCGTGGCTGTCCATGCTGCCACCACTCCTGCTACCCCGGTACCAGCAAAAACCTATGTTGGGAAACTACCTAAGTGCCCCAAGTGCCCCTTCCATCACGACGGCCCCTGCCGTGAGTTGCAATGCACCAACTATGGCCAGAAGGGTCATACAGTCCAGTTTTGCAGATCCCAACCCAAACCTATCTCCCAAGTCCTCAGTTCGGGAGTGAGCCAGGCCTGCTATGGCTGCGGGGTAGCTGGCCATTCCAAGAAAAACTATCCGAAGGCTGGGAATGCAGGAGAAACAGGAAGACTACTCGCTATCAGCCACAACGAAGCAATAGCGGACCCCACAGTAGTCACGGGTGTGTTCCTTCTCAACAACTCTTATGCCTATGTCTTATTCGATACTGGTGCAGAAAGAAGCTTCATAAACCAAAACTTTAAACACTTACTTAAGAAATCCCCACAACCACGAAAAGAAACATTCGTCGTAGAAATGGCTAACGGAAAGACAGAAAGTTCTAACGAAATTTACATAGGTTGTACCCTCACGTTAGATGATCATGCGTTCCCAATCGACCTCATACAAGTCTCAATCAAGAGTTTCGATGTCATTGTTGGCATGGACTGGTTGAGTCTTCATCGCGTTGATATTCTATGTTTCGAAAAAGCCATCCGCCTAAATATATCAAATAATGAAACTCTGTTGATCTACGGAGACAAACCCGGTACGAGCCTTCGTCTAATCTCCAGTATTCAAGCTCAGAAGTACTTACGTAAGGAATATCACGCATTCCTTGCACACGTCGTCGACATGAGCCAGAAAGCGAGAGATCTAAAAGACATTCCTGTTGTATGCGATTTCCCTGATGTCTTTCCAGAGGACCTTCCAGGTTTACCTCCCAAACATCAAGTTGAGTTCAGAATCGACCTAGTCCCAGGAGCTACCCCTGTAGCTAAGTCGCCCTATCGTTTAGCGCCTGCAGAGATGCAAGAACTGTCTGGTCAACTTAACAAGCTGCTCAGCAAGGGCTTTATAAGACCGAGTTTCTCAGCCTGGGGTGCCCCGGTCTTGGTCGTGAAGAAGAAGGACGGATCATTCCGTATGTGCATCGACTATAGGGAGCTCAACAAACTCACGGTCAAAAATCGCTACCCTCTTCCTCGTATAGACGACCTATTCGACCAACTGCAAGGGGCAAGTTAATTTTCCAAGATTGATCTTAGGTTCGGGTATCACCAGTTATGTGTGCTTGAGGAGGATGTTTCGAAGACAGTCTTCCGAACTCATTACGGACACTACGAGTTCGTAGTGATGCCCTTTGGACTGACTAACGCACCCGCAGTGTTCATGGACTGGATGAATAGGGTATGTCGTCCATACTTAGATCAGTTCATCATCATCTTTATTGATGATATACTCGTCTACTCTCGGAGTGAGGAAGAACATAGGAATCATCTGCGACGAGTCCTAGAAACCCTGCGATCGGAGAAGTTATACGCGAAGTTATCTAAGTGCGAATTTTGGATCCGGAGGGTTGAATTCTTAGGACACGTGGTTAGTGAGGAAGGAATCCACGTGGACCCATCCAAAATTAAAGCTATCGAGAACTGGTCAGCACCGAAGATGTCTACAGAAATTCGTCAATTTCTAGGCCTCGCTGGCTACTACCGCAGATTCATTCAGAACTTCTCTCGAATTGCGAAACCTCTCACCACATTGACACAGAAAGGCACGACATTCGAATGGGAAGAGAAATAGGAGAAGGCATTCCAGACCCTGAAGCGTGCCCTATGCACCACACCGGTATTATCCCTTCCCGAAGGGACAGAAGATTTTGTGGTATACTGCGATGCATCGAACCAAGGGCTCGGTTGTGTCTTGATGCAATGGGGTAAGGTCATCGCCTATGCCTCAAGGCAGCTGAAGACACATGAGGTTAACTACACCACTCACGACCTCGAGTTAGGGGCAATTGTATTCGCTCTAAAGATCTAGAGACATTACCTGTATGGAACGAAGAGCATAATATACACTGATAAAAAAAGCCTCCAACACATACTAAACCGGAAGGAGCTCAATATGAGACAACGAAGGTGGGTCGAACTACTCAATGATTACGACTGCGAGATTCGTTATCACCCGGGGAAAGCCAATGTGGTAGCAGACGCACTTAGTAGAAAAGAGTATTTTGGTCGAAGAGTCAAGTCATTAACAATGACTATCCATTCGCATCTATCCGCACAGATTAAGGAGGCTCATCTCGAAGCCTTAAAGCCTGAGAATGTGGCGGGAGAATCCCTGTGTGGAATGGATAAGAATTTGGAGGTCAAGAGTGACGGAGCCTATTATCTCATGGACCAAATCTGGACTCCGCGCCACGGTGGTTTTAGAGACTTGGTCATGAAGGAAGCACACAACACTCGATACTCCGTTCACCCAGGTTCAGATAAGATGTATCTGGATCTCAAAAAGCTATACTGGTGGCCTAACATGAAAGCAGAGATTGCTACCTTCGTGAGTAAGTGCCTTACTTGCGCAAGGGTCAAGGTCGAATACCAGAAGCCATCAGGTCTTCTCCAACAACCAGAGATACCAGAGTGGAAGTGGGAGCGGATCACTATGGATTTCATAACTAAGCTACCAAAGACAACGGGTGGGCTGGATACCATATGGGTCATCGTCGACAGACTGACCAAGTCGCACACTTCCTACCCATCAAAGAAACAGACAAGATGGAGAAACTCACAAGAACATACATTAAGGATATAGTACGACTGCATGGTGTCCCTGTATCTATTATCTCTGATAGAGATAGTAGGTTTAATTCGAGATTTTGGCAATCACTGCAAAAAGCATTAGGGACGAGGCTGGACATGAGTACAACCTACCATCCCTAGACTGACGGACAAAGTGAGAGGACGATCCAAACCTTACAGGATATGCTGCGAGTCTGTGTGATTGACTTTGGTAAAGCGTGGGATACACACTTACCCCTGGTGGAGTTTTCCTACAACAATAGCTATCATACGAGCATCAAGGCAGCTCCATTTGAAGCCCTCTACGGTCGGAAGTGCATATCCCCTCTGTGCTGGGCTGAGGTGGTTGAAACTCAGTTAGCTAGAGGATGGGTTCCTGACAGCACTCTCACGGATCCGGAGATCATTCAAGAAACGACCGAGAAGATTGTGCAGATTCGCGAACGATTAAAAGCCGCTAGGGATCAACAGAAAAGCTACGCAGACAAACGAAGAAAACCTTTGGAATTCCAGGTGGGAGACTGAGTCCTTTTGAAAGTCTCACCCATGAAGGGAACGATACGCTTTGGAAAGCGTGGAAAGCTGAACCCAAGGTACATAAGGCCTTTCGAGATTCTCGCTAGAATCGGCCCCGTAGCTTATAAACTCAACCTACCCCGCGAGCTAAGTAACATATATCCTACCTTCCATGTCTCAAACATGAAGAAATGCCTGTCCGACGAGACTCTCGTTATCCCACTCAACGAGATCGAAGTCAACGAGAGCCTCAACTTTGTGGAAGAGCCTACGAAGATTATGGATCGGGAGGTCAAACGAACGAAGCAAAGCCGCATCCCAATTGTGAAGGTTCGATGGAACGCCAAACGAGGACCGGAGTTCACTTGGGAATGCGAGGATCAAATGAAACTCAAATATCCCCACCTCTTTGATTAGTAGTACTGTAATAACTTAACTGCTTGAATTCTAAATTTCGGGACGAAATTTCCTTAACGGGGGGATGATGTGACAACCCAAAATTTATTCCGTCATTATAACCCATTTCCGTTAATAGAATATTCTATTTTATAAAAGTTCCGTTAATTTGGGGTCGACAAATAAATAAATGTTCTATTTTATTTTCATGTTATGTTATTATCGTCGTAGTAAAATAAATAAAAACACGTAAATTATCTTTCCATTTAATGGGAAAAAGTTTATTTTTATTTACGACCATTCAACCGGGTAAAAACTTTAAACCCCGTTAAACATAAGTATCGGGTAGTTGTATACCGGGTACAACACCCAAGCCCTATATAAAGGTGGGTGGACACTCATTAGAACTTTTTACACACTAGACACACTTTCTCTCTCTACTCTCTCTCCTCAAGTCCGATTTCATCTCAAAACCACAAGTTTCCGCCTCCAAAACGTAAGTTCCCTTACCCTAACTTGTTCTAAACATCATTTCTTGTTATAGCTCAAAAATCATGCAAGAAGGCTGAAAATAAGGAGTTTAAGGCCTAAGAACCTCCTTAGGCCGTGAACCCCTAAAATGGTGCCAAAAATGCCCAAAACTCTCTCCTTTAGGCTTAGAAACTAGTTTAGGGTTAAACCTAGAAGTGTTTGAGCCTCGAATCAACAAGTTTTAGGGCTTGAAAGAGGGTTTACGGCCCAAGCATATTCTTAGACCGTAAACTCCCTCTAAACATGCAAATCAAGCCTAAAACCTTTCCAAACCACATTTAGGCTTAAGATATGACTTAGGGACTTACCATTTCGGACTTGGAACACCCAAACATCATCATTTGAAGGGAAAATAAGAGTTTACAGCCCAAGCATATGATTAGACCGTAAACTCCCTTAAACCATGCCAAATGACCCTTTAAACCCCTAAAAAGCCTTATACCCTCACTAGAACTTGTTAGGAATGAGCCAAGGACCTCAAAATCGAAGATTGGAGGGTGCACAAGAGTTCACGGCCTAAGCCATGGGGCTTACGACCGTAAACTCCCAAGGAGTGGTCCTAGGACTATAAACTCCAAGGGAGTACTCTTTTGGAACCCTAAACACCCCTATAGCCTTGTATATTACCTTAGAATCACTTCTAGAACCACAAGAGGCTTGAAATTACTCAATTACACTCCTCCCATGAGTTTACGGCCGTAAACTCATGGGGGAGGTGGTCTCCCAGCTGTAAACTCACCAAAGGTGGGTTTATGAGGAGTAAACTCCATAGTGAGGCCTAAAACTCCTTCCTTGCAACCCTTTAGCCTTCTAGCACTCAACCATAAAGCTTTTATTCACATTAGGATGTCTACATGTGTTTAATTAGAGTTTAAATCACTAATTTCTTGTAAACATATGTCTTTATATGTTACTAGGGTCATAAAGGGTGTACAAGTCTTTACTTGACACCAAACGCTCATTCGACACTTCCACCCGATCTACTCATTTCAGGTGAGTTCATACCCCTTAATGAACCTTTTTAAATGTTTTTACATGTTTTAGGGGGGGGGGATACAACTATAATGCTACAAGTTTTATTATTAAATCATATGTGATTCACAATTTACCAGCAAAAAGGGATTTTTCTATACTTTTAGCTACTTACTAATAAAATTGTTTTAAATAATTATCAAATGCGTTTTTAAGATTAAATTGTTGTTAAACTATTTTCAAACTGTGTTTAAACTACATTTCTTTTAAAATATATCTACACTAATATATTTATATAAGTAAGACTTGAAGGACTTAGGACCGATAGCCCGCCTTATTTCCTGTTCTTGTTTGATGTGGTATTAGGGTATCTGTTATCCGTCCGACTGTCCTTGATTTCTTAGTTATATATATCATATATATTTGTGTTAGATATGAGAGTTTTCATCTTATTCAATACCTTTGTTGATCAAAGGCAGAAATTCACACACTCTAGTTAACTATAATAGGTATAGTCAAGACTACTGCTCGTTATCTCTACTACTACTATACTCACTATAACTGCTTTTATTACAAGTTAATGCACATATAAGAGAACACTCTACATACTATACTAAAAGCTTACTATACTATAACACAAGAGAATACACCAATCCAGAGTATAACACACTATCCCTCTATAAGGCACTCTACCGCGCTTACACCATGTGACCAGGGCTTCCCGGAAGGAAAGCAACACTACATGTATAGATCTATACAGGACGGACGCTATTACATCCCGACTGTTAACTACAGTTCGAGCCGACCAGGCCCAGGCGTGGCACTACTTCACTACACTATGTATGACCGGGAAGGTCATCGGGCTCTCTATTATCATACAATTGGTTACATGAAGGTTTACACCTATATCTAAATTAATAAACTAAGACTTAAAGTCTAAGCTAATATCCCGAAGTAAATAAGTATCTATTACTAACTGAAGTTGCACCACTACTACTGTTAGCAGGCATAACATTTCTTCAGCTATTTTACTCAAATGAGATTTATTACTGGACTTTTATAACTGAAAGTTTCAATGATAATACTTTTACACACTCAAAGGATTTAACTTACAAATGTACATTTATGGAAAATATAGGATTTTCTAGGGATTTCTACTACTCACAAGCATAAGTTTCAGTTTTTATATTACATGTTCGTAAAACTCTTTTACACAAACAGCGACACTAAATTCTTATGAACTCACCAGCTTTATGCTGATACTCGTTTTCAAAATAACTTGTATCCTCAGGTCAAAGATAGACAGGTACTGGTGCAGCTTTTGGAGAGGATGGAGCATATACAAGACCCATCTTTTATTTTGTTATACTTTTGGTGTCTATTAAACTGTACAGAACACGTTTTGTAATTAAACTTACTATATAAATGCAATGGTTGTTGTCACTTGTTTTTACTATTATGCAATTATTATGATACTGTACATGACGTCCTCCACCCCAGAACGTATTCCGCCGTTCTCGGTTTTGGGGTGTGACAGATTGGTATCAAAGCATTGTTTATAGAGAATCACGTATATCAACCTATAAAAGATATACGAACTATAAACACTTCGGGACTAAAACACTTTGACCAAGAATATATACTTATAATTACTAAAATATTTAATTAAGTATATATATATATATATGTATATATATATATATATATATATATATATATATACACACATTCACCACTACAAAAGGGTCAGTATCTTACTAGAACAGAAAAAAAGTATAAAGATTATTGAACAGCACAGTTAAACTTAGAGACATATAGTCACATCTGGGGGGATGTAGCCTGATCAACTACATTTATCCAGTAGTGACTAGCATGTGCCTAAGAGCGATTGTGGTGTTGCAACAAGTCTAAAAACTTACCAACACTACCACCAGAACATTAGGACAAGAATACTATAGGAGTATTCTGTATTCTACTAACTACATATGTGAGAACTAAAAGGGTCATTACTAGTAGGACAATAGTTGCTAAGTGGATACACCACAGTTACATGTGACTAGGGCGCTATAGACTCAGAACCTGTGGCCTTTGCTTCATTTCTTGTTCTTGTTTGATTGGGGATCTGAAGTTAGGGTTGCTTATTTGAAAGACTATCTTGCTTCGGTTACATGTAATTGGTATGCACTACGCAAGTATTGGGTCGACTAATAACGATCCGTCTTATAAGTATCCTAGATTAGTACGTCTATTAACCTTTCTTTCCCCATTCTCGCGTAGATAGCATGGCTGGCTTCCACCATCCCGACGATCCGTATTATCCAAACCAAGGCAATGGAGGGTGGCTTGATGAGGAGCCAGAAGATTATCACCCGATCCCGTTGGATGATCACCATGCAGAAGGCTTTTCGGATAGCTCTAGCTCCGAGCCAGAAGTTAACAACCTACCCCCTAAAGCTCCAAACCCCAACCCCCGTCTGGCATTTCAAGGTCCCACTCCCATGTGGGCAATAACCTTGAACCGATGGAGCGAGGAGCAGGGTCAGCCTTTACCTTACAATGGAGACCGAAGTTTCTACAACATAAGCGAGGGAGGATCAGCGGACCGAGTTCTGCCCATCATGGTCCGCAGGATTGCCAGGAACATTGAGCAAGGTCAAGCAGCCATTGGCCGAGTTGTAGAAGTGGATGCCAACTCAAATCTCAACACTGTTCGCATCCGCCAACTTGAAGAAGCTATGGATATGACGAGGAGGACCAACGAGGCTCTGCAACAACAGCTAGCTGCATCCCGAGCCAAAGTTAGGGAACTCTGAGCACGTCAGAGGGCTCATGAACGACATCTTCAGGAAGTTATGCGCCAACCAGCTGATTTGAGGGTTCGCCTAATGGTACCCATCGCCAATAGAAGATGTCGAAACATCTCACTCTTTTGTTTAAGGAATAGCCTTTGCTTTTCTATGCTCAATAGAGCACTTGCCTGTAAACATTCCTAACTTTGAAAGTACTCTAATTAGGCCTCTAGACTGCCAATATTTTCCTTATGGTTGATGTAAGGCCTACTGTTAGGTCACTTTTCCCAAACTTGTATTACATCATTAATACCAGTAAATTGGCAGTTAACTACTCTATTGCTATGAATTTCTATCTGATTTTCGGACTATGTTGATTTAGTCCATGAAACACTCTTATCATATTTGCAATAGACTCTTACTATTGTCATCATCCCTATTAACTTTCAGTGAAAGATGCTTCCTTGCAAGCGCCCAAACAGAGGCAGGCCAGCAACTCAAACCCCACCTCCACCACCTCCTCCTCCGCAGTTCGATCTAGTGCTGTTTCAAACAGCTGTGACCGCAGCTGTGACGGCAGCCATGGCCCAAATGAATTCTGGCGATGCTAGTGGAGCCGGAATGGGCACCAACTCTAGACATGGTGAAATTCCCTCACGTACACAGGGGTGTACCTATAAAGATTTCATGAACTGTAAACCCACATTTTTCAATGGGACCGTAGGAATCCTTGCTCTGTCCCAATGGATCGAGAGAGCCGAAGCCGTTTTTGAGATGTGCTCATGCCCTGAAGAAAGTAAAATCAAGTTTGTTGCTACCACCTTCACCGAAAGGGCCCTGGCATGGTGGAATGGCCATGTCAATTCACTCTCTCTAGTAACAACCAATGCCGTGGGCTGGGACACACTGAAGGACCTACTGAGAAAGGAGTACTGCCCTAGAGGGGAGGTTCAGAAGCTTGAAGAGGAACTTTGGAACCTCAAGATGAAGGGAACATAAATAGTGGCTTATACGGCCAGGTTCTGCGACCTGGTAGCTATATGCCCTAACATGATTCCTTCTGAGAGCAAGAAAATCGAACGATACATCTGGGGTTTAGTGCCCCCGTATCAAGGAAATGTTCTATCTTCCCATCCTGCAACCTTTGATAGCGCCAAGTAGTTGGCCCACAAGTTGATTGATCATGAAACTCCTTCCATTCTAGCTACAGCAACCATAACTGCCACTGCACCGCCCAAGTCAACCGACAAAAAGAAGAAGCGTTGGGATCAGAAGAAGGGCAAGAAAACTCAAACCTCCTCCAAAGATCAACAAATCGTGGCTGTCCATGCTGCCACCACTCCTGCTACCCCGGTACCAGCAAAAACCTATGTTGGGAAACTACCTAAGTGCCCCAAGTGCCCCTTCCATCACGACGGCCCCTGCCGTGAGTTGCAATGCACCAACTATGGCCAGAAGGGTCATACAGTCCAGTTTTGCAGATCCCAACCCAAACCTATCTCCCAAGTCCTCAGTTCGGGAGTGAGCCAGGCCTGCTATGGCTGCGGGGTAGCTGGCCATTCCAAGAAAAACTATCCGAAGGCTGGGAATGCAGGAGAAACAGGAAGACTACTCGCTATCAGCCACAACGAAGCAATAGCGGACCCCACAGTAGTCACGGGTGTGTTCCTTCTCAACAACTCTTATGCCTATGTCTTATTCGATACTGGTGCAGAAAGAAGCTTCATAAACCAAAACTTTAAACACTTACTTAAGAAATCCCCACAACCACGAAAAGAAACATTCGTCGTAGAAATGGCTAACGGAAAGACAGAAAGTTCTAACGAAATTTACATAGGTTGTACCCTCACGTTAGATGATCATGCGTTCCCAATCGACCTCATACAAGTCTCAATCAAGAGTTTCGATGTCATTGTTGGCATGGACTGGTTGAGTCTTCATCGCGTTGATATTCTATGTTTCGAAAAAGCCATCCGCCTAAATATATCAAATAATGAAACTCTGTTGATCTACGGAGACAAACCCGGTACGAGCCTTCGTCTAATCTCCAGTATTCAAGCTCAGAAGTACTTACGTAAGGAATATCACGCATTCCTTGCACACGTCGTCGACATGAGCCAGAAAGCGAGAGATCTAAAAGACATTCCTGTTGTATGCGATTTCCCTGATGTCTTTCCAGAGGACCTTCCAGGTTTACCTCCCAAACATCAAGTTGAGTTCAGAATCGACCTAGTCCCAGGAGCTACCCCTGTAGCTAAGTCGCCCTATCGTTTAGCGCCTGCAGAGATGCAAGAACTGTCTGGTCAACTTAACAAGCTGCTCAGCAAGGGCTTTATAAGACCGAGTTTCTCAGCCTGGGGTGCCCCGGTCTTGGTCGTGAAGAAGAAGGACGGATCATTCCGTATGTGCATCGACTATAGGGAGCTCAACAAACTCACGGTCAAAAATCGCTACCCTCTTCCTCGTATAGACGACCTATTCGACCAACTGCAAGGGGCAAGTTAATTTTCCAAGATTGATCTTAGGTTCGGGTATCACCAGTTATGTGTGCTTGAGGAGGATGTTTCGAAGACAGCCTTCCGAACTCATTACGGACACTACGAGTTCGTAGTGATGCCCTTTGGACTGACTAACGCACCCGCAGTGTTCATGGACTGGATGAATAGGGTATGTCGTCCATACTTAGATCAGTTCATCATCATCTTTATTGATGATATACTCGTCTACTCTCGGAGTGAGGAAGAACATAGGAATCATCTGCGACGAGTCCTAGAAACCCTGCGATCGGAGAAGTTATACGCGAAGTTATCTAAGTGCGAATTTTGGATCCGGAGGGTTGAATTCTTAGGACACGTGGTTAGTGAGGAAGGAATCCACGTGGACCCATCCAAAATTAAAGCTATCGAGAACTGGTCAGCACCGAAGATGTCTACAGGAATTCGTCAATTTCTAGGCCTCGCTGGCTACTACCGCAGATTCATTCAGAACTTCTCTCGAATTGCGAAACCTCTCACCACATTGACACAGAAAGGCACGACATTCGAATGGGAAGAGAAATAGGAGAAGGCATTCCAGACCCTGAAGCGTGCCCTATGCACCACACCGGTATTATCCCTTCCCGAAGGGACAGAAGATTTTGTGGTATACTGCGATGCATCGAACCAAGGGCTCGGTTGTGTCTTGATGCAATGGGGTAAGGTCATCGCCTATGCCTCAAGGCAGCTGAAGACACATGAGGTTAACTACACCACTCACGACCTCGAGTTAGGGGCAGTTGTATTCGCTCTAAAGATCTAGAGACATTACCTGTATGGAACGAAGAGCATAATATACACTGATAAAAAAAGCCTCCAACACATACTAAACCGGAAGGAGCTCAATATGAGACAACGAAGGTGGGTCGAACTACTCAATGATTACGACTGCGAGATTCGTTATCACCCGGGGAAAGCCAATGTGGTAGCAGACGCACTTAGTAGAAAAGAGTATTTTGGTCGAAGAGTCAAGTCATTAACAATGACTATCCATTCGCATCTATCCGCACAGATTAAGGAGGCTCATCTCGAAGCCTTAAAGCCTGAGAATGTGGCGGGAGAATCCCTGTGTGGAATGGATAAGAATTTGGAGGTCAAGAGTGACGGAGCCTATTATCTCATGGACCAAATCTGGACTCCGCGCCACGGTGGTTTTAGAGACTTGGTCATGAAGGAAGCACACAACACTCGATACTCCGTTCACCCAGGTTCAGATAAGATGTATCTGGATCTCAAAAAGCTATACTGGTGGCCTAACATGAAAGCAGAGATTGCTACCTTCGTGAGTAAGTGCCTTACTTGCGCAAGGGTCAAGGTCGAATACCAGAAGCCATCAGGTCTTCTCCAACAACCAGAGATACCAGAGTGGAAGTGGGAGCGGATCACTATGGATTTCATAACTAAGCTACCAAAGACAACGGGTGGGCTGGATACCATATGGGTCATCGTCGACAGACTGACCAAGTCGCACACTTCCTACCCATCAAAGAAACAGACAAGATGGAGAAACTCACAAGAACATACATTAAGGATATAGTACGACTGCATGGTGTCCCTGTATCTATTATCTCTGATAGAGATAGTAGGTTTAATTCGAGATTTTGGCAATCACTGCAAAAAGCATTAGGGACGAGGCTGGACATGAGTACAACCTACCATCCCTAGACTGACGGACAAAGTGAGAGGACGATCCAAACCTTACAGGATATGCTGCGAGTCTGTGTGATTGACTTTGGTAAAGCGTGGGATACACACTTACCCCTGGTGGAGTTTTCCTACAACAATAGCTATCATACGAGCATCAAGGCAGCTCCATTTGAAGCCCTCTACGGTCGGAAGTGCATATCCCCTCTGTGCTGGGCTGAGGTGGTTGAAACTCAGTTAGCTAGAGGATGGGTTCCTGACAGCACTCTCACGGATCCGGAGATCATTCGAGAAACGACCGAGAAGATTGTGCAGATTCGCGAACGATTAAAAGCCGCTAGGGATCAACAGAAAAGCTACGCAGACAAACGAAGAAAACCTTTGGAATTCCAGGTGGGAGACTGAGTCCTTTTGAAAGTCTCACCCATGAAGGGAACGATACGCTTTGGAAAGCGTGGAAAGCTGAACCCAAGGTACATAAGGCCTTTCGAGATTCTCGCTAGAATCGGCCCCGTAGCTTATAAACTCAACCTACCCCGCGAGCTAAGTAACATATATCCTACCTTCCATGTCTCAAACATGAAGAAATGCCTGTCCGACGAGACTCTCGTTATCCCACTCAACGAGATCGAAGTCAACGAGAGCCTCAACTTTGTGGAAGAGCCTACGAAGATTATGGATCGGGAGGTCAAACGAACGAAGCAAAGCCGCATCCCAATTGTGAAGGTTCGATGGAACGCCAAACGAGGACCGGAGTTCACTTGGGAATGCGAGGATCAAATGAAACTCAAATATCCCCACCTCTTTGATTAGTAGTACTGTAATAACTTAACTGCTTGAATTCTAAATTTCGGGACGAAATTTCCTTAACGGGGGGATGATGTGACAACCCAAAATTTATTCCGTCATTATAACCCATTTCCGTTAATAGAATATTCTATTTTATAAAAGTTCCGTTAATTTGGGGTCGACAAATAAATAAATGTTCTATTTTATTTTCATGTTATGTTATTATCGTCGTAGTAAAATAAATAAAAACACGTAAATTATCTTTCCATTTAATGGGAAAAAGTTTATTTTTATTTACGACCATTCAACCGGGTAAAAACTTTAAACCCCGTTAAACATAAGTATCGGGTAGTTGTATACCGGGTACAACACCCAAGCCCTATATAAAGGTGGGTGGACACTCATTAGAACTTTTTACACACTAGACACACTTTCTCTCTCTACTCTCTCTCCTCAAGTCCGATTTCATCTCAAAACCACAAGTTTCCGCCTCCAAAACGTAAGTTCCCTTACCCTAACTTGTTCTAAACATCATTTCTTGTTATAGCTCAAAAATCATGCAAGAAGGCTGAAAATAAGGAGTTTAAGGCCTAAGAACCTCCTTAGGCCGTGAACCCCTAAAATGGTGCCAAAAATGCCCAAAACTCTCTCCTTTAGGCTTAGAAACTAGTTTAGGGTTAAACCTAGAAGTGTTTGAGCCTCGAATCAACAAGTTTTAGGGCTTGAAAGAGGGTTTACGGCCCAAGCATATTCTTAGACCGTAAACTCCCTCTAAACATGCAAATCAAGCCTAAAACCTTTCCAAACCACATTTAGGCTTAAGATATGACTTAGGGACTTACCATTTCGGACTTGGAACACCCAAACATCATCATTTGAAGGGAAAATAAGAGTTTACAGCCCAAGCATATGATTAGACCGTAAACTCCCTTAAACCATGCCAAATGACCCTTTAAACCCCTAAAAAGCCTTATACCCTCACTAGAACTTGTTAGGAATGAGCCAAGGACCTCAAAATCGAAGATTGGAGGGTGCACAAGAGTTCACGGCCTAAGCCATGGGGCTTACGACCGTAAACTCCCAAGGAGTGGTCCTAGGACTATAAACTCCAAGGGAGTACTCTTTTGGAACCCTAAACACCCCTATAGCCTTGTATATTACCTTAGAATCACTTCTAGAACCACAAGAGGCTTGAAATTACTCAATTACACTCCTCCCATGAGTTTACGGCCGTAAACTCATGGGGGAGGTGGTCTCCCAGCTGTAAACTCACCAAAGGTGGGTTTATGAGGAGTAAACTCCATAGTGAGGCCTAAAACTCCTTCCTTGCAACCCTTTAGCCTTCTAGCACTCAACCATAAAGCTTTTATTCACATTAGGATGTCTACATGTGTTTAATTAGAGTTTAAATCACTAATTTCTTGTAAACATATGTCTTTATATGTTACTAGGGTCATAAAGGGTGTACAAGTCTTTACTTGACACCAAACGCTCATTCGACACTTCCACCCGATCTACTCATTTCAGGTGAGTTCATACCCCTTAATGAACCTTTTTAAATGTTTTTACATGTTTTAGGGGGGGGGGGGGGGATACAACTATAATGCTACAAGTTTTATTATTAAATCATATGTGATTCACAATTTACCAGCAAAAAGGGATTTTTCTATACTTTTAGCTACTTACTAATAAAATTGTTTTAAATAATTATCAAATGCGTTTTTAAGATTAAATTGTTGTTAAACTATTTTCAAACTGTGTTTAAACTACATTTCTTTTAAAATATATCTACACTAATATATTTATATAAGTAAGACTTGAAGGACTTAGGACCGATAGCCCGCCTTATTTCCTGTTCTTGTTTGATGTGGTATTAGGGTATCTGTTATCCGTCCGACTGTCCTTGATTTCTTAGTTATATATATCATATATATTTGTGTTAGATATGAGAGTTTTCATCTTATTCAATACCTTTGTTGATCAAAGGCAGAAATTCACACACTCTAGTTAACTATAATAGGTATAGTCAAGACTACTGCTCGTTATCTCTACTACTACTATACTCACTATAACTGCTTTTATTACAAGTTAATGCACATATAAGAGAACACTCTACATACTATACTAAAAGCTTACTATACTATAACACAAGAGAATACACCAATCCAGAGTATAACACACTATCCCTCTATAAGGCACTCTACCGCGCTTACACCATGTGACCAGGGCTTCCCGGAAGGAAAGCAACACTACATGTATAGATCTATACAGGACGGACGCTATTACATCCCGACTGTTAACTACAGTTCGAGCCGACCAGGCCCAGGCGTGGCACTACTTCACTACACTACGTATGACCGGGAAGGTCATCGGGCTCTCTATTATCATACAATTGGTTACATGAAGGTTTACACCTATATCTAAATTAATAAACTAAGACTTAAAGTCTAAGCTAATATCCCGAAGTAAATAAGTATCTATTACTAAATGAAGTTGCACCACTACTACTGTTAGCAGGCATAACATTTCTTCAGCTATTTTACTCAAATGAGATTTATTACTGGACTTTTATAACTGAAAGTTTCAATGATAATACTTTTACACACTCAAAGGATTTAACTTACAAATGTACATTTATGGAAAATATAGGATTTTCTAGGGATTTCTACTACTCACAAGCATAAGTTTCAGTTTTTATATTACATGTTCGTAAAACTCTTTTACACAAACAGCGACACTAAATTCTTATGAACTCACCAGCTTTATGCTGATACTCGTTTTCAAAATAACTTGTATCCTCAGGTCAAAGATAGACAGGTACTGGTGCAGCTTTTGGAGAGGATGGAGCATATACAAGACCCATCTTTTATTTTGTTATACTTTTGGTGTCTATTAAACTGTACAGAACACGTTTTGTAATTAAACTTACTATATAAATGAAATGGTTGTTGTCGCTTGTTTTTACTATTATGCAATTGTTATGATACTATACATGACATCCTCCACCCTAGAACGTATTCCGCCGTTCTCGGTTTTGGGGTGTGGCAAAGTTGGAGCAGATGTATTAACAAATGTCTATCTTCGTGCTTCATATCCCAAATCGAGCCAAAGAATATTGAGAAGGCTCTTAATGAACCAAGTTGGGTGGATGTGATGCATGAAGAGTTGAATCAGTTTAAGAAGCCGAAGGTTTGGCAACTGGTAGAACTTCCTGAGGGAAAGAAGTCCCTTGACACAAGATGGGTTTTTCGCAATAAGCAGGATGATAACGGGGTGATTGTGCGAAACAAGGCGCGTTTGGTTGTTCGTGGTTTCAGGAATTTAGAAGGTCTTGATTACCGTAGCTCGACTGGAAGCAATTCGTATCTTCTTAGCATACACCTCTTACATGGGTTTTACTATTTATAAAATGGATGTTAAAACTACCTTTTTGTACGGAGAAGTAAAGGAGGAAATCTACGTTGATCAACCACCAGGTTTTGTCAACTCAAAATTTCCAAACCACGTGTACAAGTTGGACAAGGCACTTTATGGTCTTCATCAAGCCCCTCAAGCGTTTTATGCCACTTCGACAGAGCATCTTTTAACTTATGGGTACATAAGAGGCATGATCGATCAGACGTTGTTCATCAAAAGAGTGAAGGTAGACCTTATTGTTGTTCAAATCTATGTGGATGATATCGTTTTTGGGTCAACAAATGATGAATTATGCAAATATTTTGAAATGGTCATGATGATGAGGGTTGAGATGAGTTCTCTAGGTGAAATGACAATGTTTCTAGGATTGCTAGTGCGTTAGGATTCTTCAGGCATTCTACTGCATCATGGAAAATATGTTGATGACATGTTGGAGAAATTTGGATTCAAGGATGCTAAAAATGCTTTTACTCCCATGGCTGAACGACCACTGTTGACACCAGATCCAGACGGAGAACCGGTTGATCAAACTCTATATCGATCCATGATTGGTTCTTTGATGTATCTGACCGCTAGCAGACCATATATACTCTTTGCAGTATGTCAATGCGCGTGCCATCAGGCTAATCCTAAAATTTCTCATTTAATTGCTGTCAAACAAATTTTTAGGTACCTTAAAGGGATACCTAAATTGGGTCTCTGGTATCCTAAAAATCATAATTTGCTCTTTATGCTTTTACTGACAGCAACTATGGAGGTTGTGACGTTGACATGAAATCTACAAGTGCTGGTTGTCAATTCTTGGGAGATAGATTGATCTCGTGGCAGTGCAAGAAATAACAAACTGTCTCCACTTCAACAGCTGAGGCTAAATATGTTGCTACATTTGCTTGTTGTTCTCAAGTCATTTGGATGCAATATCAATTGCAAGATTATGGTTTGGATTTTCTTGACACTCCTATCTTCTGTGATAATGATGTTGCCATTCAAATTGTTAAAAATCCAGTTCAACATTCTAAAACCAAACACATAGATATTAAAGTCCATTTTATACGAGACCGTTTTGAGCATAAACTCATTCATTTGGAAAAAACCCACACTGATAATAATGTGCCCGATTTGTTTATAAAACCTTTTGGAAAAGCTCATTTTGATGTGATTGTGAGTTTTCTTAAAATGATTCATTTTCAAGACTAAAAGTTTTTTGTTTTGTATATTTTGTATTTTATTTTTTGTTTTTGTTAAATTTGTTCATATTTTTTCTCTATGCGCAAATTTAGGGGGAGAAATAAAATCAAACAAAAATCATAATATCCAAAAATCCAAAAATATTTTTACTATTTTTGAGCATATTTTAATTTTATTTTTATTCTTAGTTATTTTTATTGTGTGCTAAGTTTATTTTATTTTTATTTTTATCTCAAAATTTAATTTGTCTTAAAATGCAAATTCAAAAGAAGAAGAGACTCAAGGAGACCATGTCAGAATTTTCTGTGCAAAAAAAGAGATCTTGAAAGGAATTGACGGAATTTCACTTCATACTACTTTCACATGGAATTGAAGGCATGAAACCGTACAAATTGTCAATCAGGTAGTTTCTTTCTAAACAACTGTCATATTTAAGGAATTGAACGTTTGAAACTGTACAGATTGTCAAAATTGGTTTTGTCAGTTATATTTACCTAAGAACTGTCACGACACTAGAGTGATTCACCCAACCGGGAAACAAATATCGCTGAACATTCTGCACAGGGTCTTGACATTCCTTTTGTCATGCAAAACTGTGGAGAGTCAAATTTATTCTCGGATACATTCGCAGGTAAGGAATTAATGGTTAATTGCACTAGGGCGATGCACCTCGCAAGGCATGGTTATCGATGAATGTCCCACAAAAGGGCCTTGACCTCGTCACATGCTAAACTGTGAAAATATGTTCTTAGAAGTTTTTGTCATAGGATTGTTTTGTGAGTTATTCCTAATTAACTCTCACTGGCATTAGAGTGGTACTGTTTTCAAACTTTCCAGTACTCCTACCACCAAAGAGGTTAGTGAAATTTCATGCTCTAAATCTTGCATTGATAAGGTTAATAAATATCGTGAGCATAATGAGTTATTAGATAGAGAGGTTTTCGATCTTAAAACTGAAATCTATGAAATTAAGAAAGTAAACAAGCCTCTTAAAGAAAAACTAGATGTTCAAAATAAAGATTTAATTAGGATTAGGGAGGAATATAGTACTAAATGTGTTCACCATCATTATGCTAAAGAGGAAATTGCCAAATTAACTGCCGAACTTGATACGTTAAAAGCTAAATTTCAAGATGTTGAATTTAACTTTAAGAAATTGATCTGTCAAGTGAGTAGTTGAATCTATGATAGTTTGTCATAGGATGGTATTGTGAGTTATTCCTAATTAACTCTCATTGTTATATTTAAGGAATTGAAAGTTTGAAACTGTACAGATTGTCAAAATTGGTCTTGTCAGTTATCTTTACCTAAGAACTGTCACGACACTAGGGTGATTCACCCAACCGTGAAATAGATATCGCTGAACATTCTGCCTAGGGTCTTGACATTCTTTTTGTCATGCAAAAATGTGGAGACTCAAATGTATTTTCAGGTACATTCTTCGCAGGTAAGGAATTAACGGTTATTGGCACTAGGGCGATGCACCTCGCAAGGCACGGTTATCGCTGAATGTCCGACAAAAGGGCCTTGACCTCGTGTCATGCTAAACTGTGAAAATATGTTCTCGGATGTTTTTGTCACATGATGGTTTTGTGAGTTATTCCTAAATTTGAAGTCATTTGTACCTTTGAACTTCTCCAAATCAAACTTGTGAGATGCCATGTTCAATCAACATAAATACAAACCGTAGATTTGATACCAATTGTTAAGAAGTAAAACGGATAACTAGCATAACCAAAAGCACACAAGACATAGTATTTATATGGTTCGATCAAGATGACCTACGTCCACAAGCAGGAGGGGAGTATTCTTTATTTCAGAGTTTTCTAACAGAGGTTACAAGTGCAATTTCATAGAGATTCACCTATCACTCTAGAATTATCGACACATAAATGACATAGCATGCATCCCTATATATAATTGAGGGATTAGACATAAACCCCAAATGGGCTAAGCCCATTGGCCCATAGGCCTATGTGTGACATCTCCATTTTCACAGCAAAAAAAGATGGATTTCATTTATGCTTTTTTAATCAAATTAGAGTAATCCTTTGATTAAAAGTGTTGCGGAATTTGTTCCCAAAATAAAATATGATAAGAATTTATCAAAACATTTCTTAAAGAAAATGTATTTTCATTAAATAACAAAACCTCGGGATGTCATGTTCCGATACATACCAAAAGCATAAACAGTACAATACAGACCTTACAGTAGTTATTTACAACTACTGGCCTATAATCAAAATCCCTCGTCAACGTCCAACTATGCTCTTGTTCCACTAAGTGTAATACAGAAAAAACTTAGTGGGTCTGGTTTGGGAGCCTAGTGAGCATATACGGTTTTCAACCCATAATAAGTAAATTTATTATGTTTAAACATCAAACAACTAACCAAATTTTCCCATCCCCATTATCTTATTTATTCTTAAAGATCTTCATAATCATCTGTCCTGCACTCATTCATTCCTAAGGATTCTCCTAAGGTGATTACCCATTCCCGTATTCCTCACTTCACGTCCCTAAAGCATCTATTTATAAGGGACCTAGTCTAAGGATTTTTCAATGGGGCGACAACACTGCTTCGGGGTTTCCTTAGCAATTTATGTCAAATAGGGCAACCATCGGAGTGACAACATTGCTTTCCCCAGCAATTTATGTCGAATAGACAACTAAAGGGGTGACAACATTGCTTTCCTCTGTAATTTATGTCAAATAGGCAGGATGTACATTGTCGCCAGGGTTTATACAACATGGACTAATTCCATAGCTACCAATATTCGTCTATACAATACTAAATCCATACTCTCAACGTACATCTATAAGACACTAAATCCATAGCTTCCAACGTACATCTATAAGACACTAAATCCATAGCTTCCAATGTACATCTATAAGACAATAAATCTATAGATTACAACTAGATCAAACAATGAACACCTAGTTCAAACAATGTGATAATAATGTATATCTAAATCCTGGAAGACCACTATTATTATTAACACACACACACACACACACACACACATATATATATATATATATATATATATATATATATATATATATCATATTTATAAAACAATCTATCCCATCCCGTCGATCCCCACATATTGACCCTATACAATGATCTTACGAGATCTAGCCTAAGGAATCGATATGAACAACAAACTGACGAAGCCGCTTCGGAAATTCCCTGGCAGCAAACGAGGATCAATAAAGACATCAAATGAGGGGAATGGATTGAGTTTCACCACGAACCTTCGTTCGTAAAAGAAAGAACCACAAGACAATTAAGTCAGGGGTAGTTATCTAGATAACAATGCCTAGCCGTGGCCGAATATCGTGAGGTATTTTACCCCCTGACTCACCCTATCCGACATCGAACTTTGCCTAGCAGTGGTCTGAATATCGTGAGGTATTTTACCCCCAGACTCACCCTATCCGACAATATAACACCAAACATACCTAGTAGTGATCTATTACCGACACACTTTATTAGGCTGTCTACGAAGTTCCCTTAACTACTTCGTGAAAGGAAACACTGGCATATGAAGCTCGTCCGATCACTTCATAAAAGAAAACGATGACTCCAAAGCTCTTTCAAAATAAAAAGTATGGGGAAATACTAATAGAATACTCCCGTATGCTCCCGTAACCGACACACAATAGTGTCAAAAAGACTTTGTACATGATAGTACTTCTAGCACATTATAGTACTCTGGTATGCATAAGACTCGTACCCGAGAACATAATAATACCCCGACACAAGCAGCACCTAAGGCACAGGGCTTTGAAAAGGACTTTGTACATAAAATGTACTTCTGTACCTAGGACGTACTACATCGATCATCGATCTCACCACACACGTACTCTTAATAAGAGGCTACCCAATGTCCAAACTTAATTAAACTAAACATCCCTTTTTAAGTCTTAACCCATCACTAGGCAAACCTACAATGCTTATACTCAATTTTCGATACTATCTCCATTTAGGAAACGCTAACTAGTGTATACTTAACACAAAGTTTTAAGTAATAATATCATATATACACATCTTAACACATATTGAACCATAACTGATTCGCACGTCGTATATCATCAAATATATATATCTAACACGTATTACGGGCAATAACAAATATTTCAAATACATATATATATATATATATATATATATATATATATATATATATATATATATATATATATATATATATATATATATATATATATATCAAAATCATGTCCATGAAAGGGACTATGCACATGATACCTTATTGGATGAACACATAGTTCAAAAATACATAATCCGTACTCCTGGATCTAAAATTTACCTCCTTACCTAATCCATATTCCTGGATCGGGTATGTATGATCTATCTTAATAAACAAATAATATATACACACATAGCACGTATTTTATAAAATACTTCATATCTATGTGTAAGATAAAAGGGACTATACACTTACTTGATAAGACGATTGTCAGACAGCACTACGACTCTTCAAGTAGTAAGTCTTCATTGAATCTGGTATCTTCACACACCGGGCTTCTCGCGGGCAGAGCTTCGGATCGAAAACTCTTTTCTTCTTGGGAGCTTCAGAGCGTCGGGACTTGCTTCGGGTTTCAGGATGATACTGGGGCTTCGGGGGTGCTTCAAGAGGGCTAGCGAGGGTGTAGAGAGTGAGAAAGTAAGTGAATTAGCAACCATGGCCGGCTGCCCTTCGGTTTCTATTTATAGGGTCGAATTTCTGGATTCACGTAGTGAACCTTAAATGTTCACGTCGTGAATTCAGTCACCATTAAGTGCGTCATCGCAATTTGGGTCTATTAGGCTCTGGAAGACGTCCATCACCTATTCACGTCGTGAACACCCTGTTCACGTCGTGAACTCTGACAGTGGTGGAAGTTTGTGCCCTGAACTTCAGAAATTTCTATCTTTCGCATACGATTTCCATTTTAGATATTATTTATATACACGTGTAGGTGAGATTATGATGTACAACTCTTGGTTAGACTTCTTCGACAAGTTTTGATTTAATTTTTTTAGTAGGCTGGAATAGGAAAACTCCATTAGAAATTCACAACTACTTCATCTGATGTCCATTTTCGTTTGCCTTTTTACCTTTAGACTACTATTGACGAGATCTTCGATTCTCGTTTAGATTGTTTCGACTAGAAATCACTCGATCTCATATCCGAACTTTGGGCTGCATACCGCTAAGCTGAAACTTAGAAAAATCATAACTTCCTCATACGAAGTCAGATTTGGGCGTTCTATTTATGCATGCTCTCGGTTTAACGTACTTTACGACTTTCGTTTAGATCGCTAAAACCAAATGTCGCTCTATCATAAATTCACTATTTACGTCGCGCTGTGTTGTGCCGGTTTTGTCGCGAAACTTCAGTAGGTCATAACTTCTTCGTTATAACTCGGATTTCGGCATTCTTTATATATTCGGAATGCTTGTAACATATACTACAACTTTTATTAAGTCTATTCATTCTTATTACTTCAAAACAAGTTCCAATGGTTGACTTAGACTATTATACCTTCTTTAATGCATAACCCATAAACACGGGCATTACAATTCTCTCCTCTTTGGAATGATTCCGTCCTCGGAATCATACATCAGCAAAAAAATGTGGATGGAAACTCATCATGTCACTCTTCATTTTTCCCCAGGTGAGATTTGGCCCATGCGTGTGTTTCCATTGCATAAGCACTAAACCGACCATCTTGCATCGCAACTTCTTAGTCTTACGGTCAATGATTGCCTCTGGTTCTTCAATTAGTCTCTTGCTTTCATTCAACCTTAATTCAGAAATTGGAATTATGTCGGGAACTTCTCTCATGAACTTCCTTAAATAACACATGTGGAAAGTGTGTTAGGTGCATTTTGTGCACCTTTTTGCACAACCTTTAGCCCTTTTTATGTATGTTTTTAGCATAATTGTTCTTTGATTTTATTGCATTTCATCATATTTAGGTTAATTTATGGAACAACCTTATTTGCACTCTTTAATGTCATTTCCAGGTAAACCGGAGATTGGAGCGCGCTTATGGAGGTGCCGGGGAGCAGAAGAACTAGGAAAATCAAGTTCGGATGAGCATCCAGAGGGCAACACGGGGCGTGTTGGGTTTGGCCTAGAAATCCAACACGGGGCGTGTTTGACCGTTTCAGGAACTTTGACTTCACTGAACACGACCCGTGTTCATTTTAGCCTATTTGGACACGGGGCGTGTTGGTCGAGATGAACATTTTTGAGCATCATACAGAAAGCCCATCACTCTCACCACAACCATCCTCACCCATAAATACCACTCCACCCTCTTCACCTGGTCATAATATCCTAAACACTTCACCTATAGAAATGTCACCCACTTCTCAAGCCATGGCAGGCAACCCTGGAGGGAATCAAGGTCCTCCAAACCTACCACCCGAACAAACTCTCCGTCAATGGTCAAGACAAGAGGTTACTCAACAACCTCTTTGCATCACATACCCAGCCGCCACCAACTTGGAACTAAAATCCAGGCTCATTCACTTCCTCCCAACATTTAGGGGCCTGGAAAATGAAGATCCTCACAAGTTTCTAACCGAGTTCCATGTAGTATGTGTGGGTATGAAACCACACAATGTCATGGAGGATCATATCATGCTTAGGGCATTCCCCTTCGTAGTGCAAGACGCAGCCAGAGACTGGCTTTATGAGCTCCCTCCGGGGGTGGTGACTACTTGGGTAGACCTTGAAAGGTTGTGCTTGGATAAGTACTTTCCCGAAATGAAAGCTTCAGCCCTACAGATGGAAATTATCGGAATCAAGAAACACAAAAGAGAAGCTTTCCACACATATTGGGAAAGATTTAAGAAACTTTGTGCCTGTTGTCCAAAGCACGGGATTACCGAGTATCAGCTCCTACAGTACTTCATTGAATGCAGGACCCCAATGGAAAGAAGACTTCTTAATGCTTCAAGCGGCGGATATTTACCCGAAAAGACTCCAACCGAAATCCGCAACCTAATCAAGAACATGGCTGAAGATTTTAAACATTCAATCCATGATGAAGAATGGTACACGGATGCACCCCAAGGTGTAAATGAAGTCCAGACTCCTCAAATAGAAGCTCAATTGTCCGAGCTTACAAAAGTGGTTATGATGCTAGCGAAAGATAAAGGTCTGCAGCCCAAACCCCGCCCTGGCGGTATTTGTACTCATGTAGGGCACCCAACTGACATGTGCCCTCAACTTCAAGATGAGGATTATGAAGAAGCAAAATCCATGGGAGGTTATTTCAGATCAAATCAAAGAGGATACGATCAACCACGGGGCGACCAAAGATGGAACAACAATCAAGGTTAGGGAGGAAATCAACAGGGAAGTTATCAACCAAGTCAACCAAATCAATACAAACAAAGACCACCTTTTCCACCACAAACGGGTTCATCAAGTATGTCCTTAGAGGACATAGTGAAGAGTTTGGCCACTAGCACCCAAACTTTCCAACAAGAGACAAAAGCAAGTAAAAAAAACATAGAGCAACATGTTTCACAGCTTGCTATTTCTGTAAGCAAAATAGAATCTCAAGGAAAGTTGCCCGTCCAAACTGAAACGAACCCAAGGCACAATGTGTGTGCCATCACTTTGACCGAGCTACGATGGTCCAAAAGTGTCGGTTGATCAAGAAGAAGAAGAAATAGTGGTTGAAGAGGCAACTAAAGAAGAAAAGAAGGAAGATAAAATAACCGAAAAGAAGCCCTTCATGACTGAGTCTAAAGCCACACCTGCTCCATTTCCTGAACGATTAAAGAGCACGAAGAAAGAATGGGAGGAGAGTGAGATTATGAAAAATGTTCCAGAAAGTTCACATTAACATCCCACTCCTCGAGGCCATCAAGCAGGTACCTAGATATGCAAGGTTCCTTAAGGATCTGTGTGTATCTAAAAAGAAATTGAAAGGAAACCAAATTGTAAAAGTTGGGGAAAATGTATCTGCGGTTTTGCAAAAGAGGATGCCCCTGAAGTGAAATGATCCCGGTGTCTTTACCGTGCCACGCAAATTGGGGAATCTTTATGTACCGCGAGCCATGCTCGATCTAGGTGCATCAATAAATGTTCTGCCATATTCTACTTTTAAATCAATTGGTGTAGGAACATTGAGCAAAACCGGTGTGATCATCCAACTTGCCGACCGGTCTTTGGTACATACAAATGGTGTATTGGAGGACGTGTTAGTGCAAGTTGATGAATTTGTTTTCCCAGCCGATTTTTATGTCTTAGATATGGGAGATGATGACTCTCCAAGTTCAAGTTCCATACTTTTGGGTAGACCTTTTCTTAAAACTTCTAAAACAAAAATTGATGTCTACAACGGAACATTAAGTATGGAATTTGATGGTGAAGTTATCAACTTCATTGTTCATGAAGCAAAAAAGGTTCCAGCCATTGGCTGAAAAAATCTTAAACTCGACTAACCATGATTTTATGGAGCTAGTCTTGTCATAAAAATTAAACAGGGACAAAGCCAAACAACTTGCAAAGGAGTGCGGTATAAACGAGGAGGTGCTGGAGATTTTGAATTTCAAGGTTGATAAGGACATGCAGGTTGATGGAAGAAAAGTAGAATTACCTACTACCAAAGCCAAATTTCTTCCACCGGTGGCACAAGCACAAGATTCGGGAGCAAAAACTCCAATGGACCCTTTAAAGAATATACATGTCAAGGAGGAGAGCACTCAACCAGCCATCAACTCAAATAAACTATCGAAGAAGTAAAAGAAGGAGTTGATAACCCTGCTGAATAAATACCAAAAAAGGACTGAGTGGACAATCTATGCTATTAAGGGTTTAAGTCCTTTTTGGTTTGTGCGTAAAAAGAAAGCCAAAGGAAGGTTGAATGTTCCATTGAAGGAGGTGGCAAGAAGGTTGATGTGTTGGAGAGGTCCACATACTTAGAACGAAGCATACTCAGGGGCAACGTCGAGCCAACGACTTAAAACAAGGGCGGCTAACCGGGAGGCAACCCGAGAGTATTTTTGTCTTTTTCTTTAAAAACATTTTGTTCTTTGTATTTTTATGGTTTTTAATGTTCCAAATGTGTTGTCATGTTTTCAAATAAAAAAACAGACCTTTGGATGCAAAAGCATTTCATTTCAATGAGAGAGAATTTTTAAGTTCAAAAAGTGGGGAATAGCATCCAGAGCCCAACTCGGGTCGTGTCCCACTTGGCCTAAATTGAACACGGGTCATGTTCATGAAAAATATACCATTTTTCATCCAGAGACCAACACGGGTCGTGTTGGATTTTGGCCCATAGTGAACACGGGTCGTGTTCATAAAAAATAACCGTGAGCCATCCAGAGCCCAACATGGGTCGTGTTCCACTTGGCCTAACTTGAACATGGGTCATGTTCATGAAAAATATACCATTTTCATCCAGAGACCAACACGGGTCGTGTTGGATTTTGGCCCATAGTGAACACAGGTCGTGTTCATAAAAAATGACCTTGACCCATCCAGAGACCAACACGGGTCGTGTTGAGTTTTGCCTTATACTCAACATGGGTCGTGTTCGTGCTTCCGTTAGCATAACAACCCCCAACACGGGGCGTGTCAATATGGCCTGTGGGAACATGGGTCGTGTTCGCGAAACAGGACTGGTGGTTTTTAATGATAAAAATCGGGACTTTGCCTCATTTACCCCCTCAATCACTTCATAACAGCCCCTCTCTCCCAACAAAAAACCTAGGTCTGATTTTCAACAAAACCTTTCAATTCTACAAGATTTTGGCTTGCATCTCCAAAAAGGTTTGATTTTTATCATCTACACTTCATCTTCTTCATCCTAAACATCATTTTCTTGCATTTTAATAGTGGATTTGGGGGTTTTGACAAACCCTAAGTCCGAAAATCTCATATGATTTTGGTGTTTTTGTGTCTTAAGCTTTAAAAGGGCAAGCTTGGGGAGGTTGAAGAAGGTCTTTCCCATCAAGAACAACACAATCCCACGCACAATTCAGTAATTCCTTCCAATTCTTCACTTGTGAGATTTTTGTTCTTGAGTCAAATTGCTTGAAATTGTGGTCAAATTGGACTTGATTGTCAATAGGAAATCATTCAAAACCAAATTTCCCGCAAAATTTTGGTGGTTGAATTCGTGTTGAATGGACCCGTCAATAGTTGACTTTTTTTGACTTATTGACCGGTTGACTTTTAATTTTTCCCAAATTGACTATGGAAGGTGAACCTTCTAAAAGGCTTAGGCACACCAAATCATCCGCCCGCCGTCGTAGGCCTAGGTCCCCATCTCCATCACCTCCACCTAGGACCCCATCACCTCCATCTAGGTCCCATCACCACAACCCCACCCGGCTCATGGTGGTGTCGTGTGTCTTAGCCCAATTCAAGAGGGCCAATTTGAGTCATTCCTTCAGCGGGGTCATACCATCCAAAAGTTTGCACATGTGCCATCCCTTAAAGAGTTGCGCAATTATAAACAAGTCCAAACAATGTTTCGCAAAATAGGATGGCACGGGTTATTGAGGGTCAACGAACTGAGTTACAAAGTCCCAAAAACTGAGTTTCTATCCTTAGTTTATTTGGACGATGGGATCCTCCGCTTCCGTCTCATGAATCAGGATTATGAGATTTCCTTGGATCAAATTAATGCCATTGTTGGAGCCCCAACTGAAAACACATTTAGCCCTACTAGCCCAATAGAAGGATACTTTGATTTGACATGGTGGACCCAACTCACCCATTTACACCCATATGTCTCTAGCGCAGCTAAAGCCACATACTTATCCATCCCGTGATGAAGGTGGACCATAGAATCATTGCTTCGCTCGTCACCCCTAGAGAGGAGCGAAGCACCATCAGCGCGCTACAGATCAAAATCCTTTATGCAATGGCTCATCCTGACGACAACCTCGTTCCTCATTATGGTCAATTTTTGTGCCACAAACTCCTCCGCCTGAGCACATCCCGATCAGGAAAGATTTATTGCGGGGGTATTGTCAGCATGCTCGCCAAGAGCGCCCAAGTCTGAGCCCCATACCCCAGTCCCCACCAGCCACTGCCGGGTGAGCCTTATCTCACCACTGCTTTCCTTGAGTCCATGCGACTATTCCGTTTGGTAGCGGATGGCACACACCACTAGACCGTTGGTCAAAATCATGATCCAAAGCTCCTCATCACACCTGAAAACAAAGGCATTCTTGATCTCCGAAACCCCATTCACATGACTGATTGGCAAATCACTCCATACATCTTCCCCCGGTCATACTCCACTGAAGTAGATGAATAAAGTGAAGAAAACGAGGAAGGTGGTGATGATGATGAAGAGGAGGAGGAGCCCCACCATACTCCTCCCACCGGTGTTGCCAGCTCATCCCATTATGTTGCGCCCCCGTCTTATCATCAACAGTATATGGATGAATTTCAGTCAATCCATACCCACCTCGACACCTACCAGCAAGATATTGCAAGCCTCACTCAGAGTTTCTCTTCCTTCACTACCCAGTACGCTCGGGATCAAGAGCGTCAACGCAAACATAAGGAAAATTTTTGGGCTTGGACCCGAAATTCCAGTTATTATCCTCCTCCTCCTCTGTTTTAGGTTGTTCTGCCCTCTCCAAGCATCGGGGACGATGCTTATCTTTAAGCTTGGGAAGGGGTACGCATCCATGCATCATCATTAAAATAAAAATATTTTTCCTTTTTCTTTCATTCTGCATTTATAAAACCCAAAAACATTTTTATTTTTATTTTTATTTTAAGTTTTTGCATTTCATCATTTGCATGCATATTCATAAAAAAAAAAGTGTACGAGATGATGACACTCTTTACATACTATTGCTCCATAAAGTGGGAAAACGAAAAATCAAAATGAAAAAAAAAATACTGAAGCAACCGGATAGTTACCGGAAGTGTAGAATCAGCTGTCATAACCATGGTACCCAAACACCATAATTCGAGACCCTATCCTTAGATAATAAAAAGAATTTATATTGAAACATTTTTTGGGCGGTAATAACAACTTTAGGATGATTTGCTTCTGAATGTATAAAAAGAATCATTATCGACAACTTTGGACCCACAGAACACGGACCTATTTGTTGACACGCGTTCCCCCCGCAGTAACAGAGAGCTTAAGTATCATATCCACACAGTCAAGAAAGAAGGAAGGGTACAACTGTCATATCTAGTACCCAAATCAGAATTTCAAGTGCCAAAACGAAGAAATCCAAAGAAATTCCAAAAATGAAGATTGAAGAATCTAAGTTCAAAACGAAGTACAAATCAAAGTTCAATCAAATCAAAAGCCAATTCAAAGTCAAATATGGCAAATAAAGAACTGTGTGATATGATACTTGTGGCTCTTGAAAAAGTGAAAGCATAGGAGCTGGGCCCCTTCGGGTGGGCTCGTTGTTTCAGCGAAAGCTAACTCGCCGTGACAGGTTCTTAAGGATGCGTCGATTCTGATTCTTGGCCATATAGTCTTAAGGACATGAGATCCGGACTATGTTATTTTCGCCCATAAAGCTTAGTAAGGTATAAAGTTTTAATAAATCTAGGGTTGGATTATTGGGTTACACCGTTTCGGGTCTTCCTCACTTTGGGAGTCTGTGATACATGGAAGGAAGCAGAATGGTTGCCTAGGTATTAATGATTGGAGCCATATTGATGTAAAGTCCGATCGTACTTATATAGATTATTTACTTGTGCCTTAAATTTCTTTTTGATACATTTTTGTTTCGTTAGTGCTTCTGTACATATTTTTCTTTTCCTTTTTCATGGTTTGCATTGCATGCATTCATTCCTAGTCCTTAGGACCTTTCCGTCCCTTTTTGTTCTATGTTTCTTTTTGTCATCTAGAAATCGTCATGTTTTGTCTATTTCTTGTTCTTTCTTGAGGACAAGAAAGGTTTAAGCTTGGGGATATTTGTTAGGTGCATTTTGTGCACCTTTTTGCATAACATTTAGCCCTTTTTGTGTATGTTTTTAGCATAATTGTTCTTTGCTTTTATTGTATTTCATCATATTTAGGTTAATTTCTGGAATAACCTTATTTGCACTCTTTAATGTCATTTTCAGGTAAAACGGAGGTTGGAGCGCGCTTTTGGTGGTGCCGGGGAGTGTTGGTAAAGATTGTGGGATGATCGGGAAAAAAATGGAAGAACTAGGAATATCAAGTTTGGATGAGCATCTAGAGGGCTACACGGGGCATGTTGGGTTTGGCCTAGAAATCCAACACAGGGCGTGTTTGACCATTCCAGGCACTTTGACTTCACTGAACACGACCCGTGTTCATTTTAGCCTATTTGGACACGGGGCATGTTGGTCCAGATGAACATTTTTGAGCATCATACTTTAGAGTTGGAATCGAGGATTGAAGGGTGTGTTTTCACTCAACACGACCCGTGTTGATTTACTCTATATCGACACCGGCCGTGTTCGACTTAACAACCGCTTTTTGATAGTTTTCCCTTCTTTCCTTATGTTGAGAATTGGGTCATTTTGGGGGATATCGGAGCATAAAAGAGCATTTTTGGAGAGGAGAATTCAAAGGTTTTAGCAAGGGTTTGTCCGTTAATCATTTGGGAACATTTTAAATTCTTCTTTGTAAGCACTTTAGCACTTAATTTCATCGTTTAAACTTGTTAATCTTGCTCTACCCATGTGTGGCTAGAACCCTAACTTCTCCAATTTCATGTTTTGACTTTTTGGTTGTGAATCAAATCATATGAACTGATGTTTATGTTTAATTTCTATCTAGTGAAACTGATTTTACTTCAATCGAATGTTTGATTCTAATAATGATTCTTATTGGCCATTTGAATTAGGGATTCAAGTTATTCATTTTGCAAAATCCGTAATTTTTTTGTGAATTGAACTAAGAAACAAGCATTAAATTGATTTCTTATGAATGAATTTAGTGTAAATCTTTTCACACATTCTTACGCTCCCGAGGTTGTGAAGAGTATTGGGTGTTGTTGGGAACATTTACAATAAGCTTACTACAATCTTTTAATCTAATTCTAAGAGCTTGTTTAGATTAGGTTAGTAAGGTTAGGATTAATCAAAGAGCCTGTTTTGATTGATTAATGTGGTGAATGGAAAGTGTTAGAGCTTGTTAAAACTTTCAAGTACCAACTTAGGTAGAATGAAACAAACGTCTTGTCATCTTTGATTCACATTGCTATATTGTCATACATGAAGTTGGAGTCCTTACAAAATCTGAACTTAATTCACTCATTTAGCCGATTACGTGTGTTTTTAATTTGTTTGTTTAGTCATTGCATTCTAAACCCCCTATTTATTGTTGGTGACCGTAGTACCTTGCGCAAAGAGGTATATAGTAATTATCTCGTGTCTCTGTGGATCGACTCTACTTGCCTTGTACTACCTTTTAGTGTAGTATAGTGAGATTCTTTTGGAGTATATCGTACCCCTTTATTTGTTGGGTTTGACACCCCTAACAAATTGGTGTCGTTGCTGGGGAGATGGTGTTACTAATTGTTTATGCCTAGATCATTTCGTACAAGTACACCATTGCCAATTGACTCAGAGATAGAAAGGACTGCAAAGAAGTTAATGAAGCAAGCTAAGCTTCGTAAGTGGCAACCGGTTTCCGGTACTTCTTCATCATTTACTCCCCCAATCGTCAACATTTGGGAGGACATACCCCTCTCAAGTGTATCAGCCTCAGAAACAGAAATCCCATCACTCTCACCACAACCGTCCTCACCATAAATATCACTCTACCCTCTTCACCCATTCATAATATCCTAAACACTTCCCCTATAAAAAGATCACCCACTTCTCAAGCCATTGCACACAACCCTGGAGGGAATCAAGGTCCTCCAAACCCACCACCCGAACAAACTCTCCGTCAATGGTCAAGACAAGAGGTTACTCAACAACCTCTATGCATCACATACCCAGCCGCCACCAACTTGGAACTAAAATCCGGGCTCATTTACTTACTTTCATCATTTAGAGCCCTGGAAAATGAAGATCCTCACAAGTTTCTCGCCGAGTTCCATGTAGTATGTGTAGGTATGAAACCACGCAATGTCACGGAGGATCAAATCAAGCTTAGGGCATTCCCTTTTGCAGTTCAAGACGCAGCCAAAGACTAGCTCTATGACCTCCCACCAGGGACGGTGACTAGTTGGGTAGACCTTGCAAGGTTGTTGTTGGATAAGTACTTTCCCGAAATGAAAGCTTCAATCCTATGGAGGGAAATTATCGGAATCAAGCAACACAAAAGAGAAGCTTTCCACACATATTCGGAAAGATTTAAGAAACTTTGTGGCCTTTGTCCAAAGCACGGGATTACCGAGTGTCAGCTGTTATAGTACTTCATTGAAGGCATGACCTCAATGGAAAGAAGAGTTCTCAATGCTTCAAGCGGCGGATCTTTACCCGACAAGAATCCAACCGAAATTCGCAACCTAATCAAGAACATGGCTGAAGATTCTAAACATTCAATCCATGATGAAGAATGGTACATGAATGCACCGCGAGGTGTAAAGGAAATCCAGACTCCTCAAATTGAAGCTCAATTGTCCGAGCTTACGAAAGTGGTTATGATGCTAGCCAAAGATAAAGGTGTGCAACCCACACCCCGCCCTTGCGGTATTTGTATTCATGTAGGGCACCCAACTGACATGTGCCCTCAACTTCAAGATGAGGATTATGAAGAAGCAAAAGCCATGGGAGGTTATTCTGGATCAAATCAAAGAGGATACGATCAGCCACGGGGCGACCAAAGATGGAACAGCTATCAAGGTTGGGGAGGAAATCAACAGGGAAGTTATCAACCAAGTCAACCAAATCAATACCAACAAAGACCACCTTTTCCACAACAAAACTTTCAGCCAAGGCAGCCACAACACTCTCCTCAACAAGCGGGTTCATCAAGTATGTCCTTAGAGGAGATAGTGAAGAGTTTGGCCACTAGCACCCAAACTTTCCAACAAGAGACAAAAGCAAGTATAAAATATCGTAGACACTAATCTCATAATCATCACTTAGCCTTCTAAGTTTAAGTCTAGAAATCCTACAAACTCCTAGTTCGCTTAAACTAATGCTCTGATACCAACTGTGACATCCCCATTTTCATGCCAGAAAAGACCGATTTTGTTTATGCTTTTTAAAAATAAAATTAGAGTAATCCTTTGATTAAAAGTGTTGCGGAATTTATTCCCAAAACAAAATATGATAAGAATGTATCAAAACATTTCTTACAGAAAATGTATTTTCATTAAATAACAAAACATCGGGATGTCATGTTTCGATACAGACCAAAAGCATAAACAGTACAATACAGACCTTACAACAGTTATTTACAACTACGGGCCTATAATCAAAATCCCTCATCAACGTCCAACTATGATCTTGTTCCACTACCTGTAATACAGAAAAAACTGAGTGGGTCAGGCTTGGGAGCTTGGTGAGCATATAGGGGTTTCAACCCACAATAAGTAAATTTATTATGTTTAAACATCAAACAACTAACCAAATTTTGCCATCCCCATTATCTTATTTATTCTTAAAGATCTTAATAATCATCTGTTCTCCATTCATTCATTCCTAAGGATTCTCCTAAGGTGATTACCTATTCCCGTATTCCTCACCTCATGTCCCTAAAGCATCTATTTATAAGGGACATAGTCTAAGAATTTTTCAATGGGGCGACAACTCTGCTTCGGGGTTTCCTTAGCAATTTATGTCAAATAGGGAAACCATCAGAGTGACAACATTGCTTTCCCTAATAATTTATGTCGAATAGACAACCAAAGGGGTGACAACATTGCTTTCCTCTACAATTTATCTCAAATAGGCAGGAAGTACATCGTCGCCGGGGATTATACAACATTGACTAATTCCATAGCTACCAATATTCATCTATACATGTAACGCCCGCAAATCCGGGCTAGTCAAATTAGAGGCAATAGGGGTCGAAAACGACTTTTCAACAAAAGATTATTTAGAATAAATAATCTTAACCAAGTTTTAGAGTATGTTACAAGGTTTCCGTACATATAAAGAACGCCGAAATCCGAGTTATAACAAAGAAGTTATGACCCGTCGAAGTTTCGCGACAGAACCGGCACGATACCGAGAAGCGTAAATAGTGAATTTACGATAGAGCGAGATTTAGCCTTAGCGCTCTAAAAGAAAGTTGTAGAATATGTTAAACTAAGAACATCGATAAAAAGAACGCCCAAATCTGACTTCGTATGAGGAAGTTATGATTTTTCTAAGATTTAGCATAGCAGTGCACAACCCGAAATCTGAATTTTAGATCGGTCGATTTTTAGCCGACGGGATGTAAATGAAATTTGTAGTACTCGTAAATACCAACGTGTGGATATAAAGAACGTCGATAATAGAGCTCGTATGCGAAAGATATGGACGAAGCTTAGTCCCTACTTTTCGAGCGCGGCGAATTCGATACAATTTTGTAAATCCGAGATAGAATGAGAATTAGCCAACGAGGTCTAAATGAAAGTTGAAGATCTCATTAATAGGAACTTAACGGTAAAAAGACAGACAAAAACGGAGCTCGTATGCAAAAGTTACGGACAAAGCTTAGAGACTACTTTACTATAAAACTCCTATGAATACAAGGGTGAACTCCTCATATTTTCTTCACACCATAAGCCTCTCTTTCTCTCTCTAACTTCTCTCTAGCCTCCCTAAACCCCTCCCAAGTCTAGGGAACCTCCCTATCACGAGAAGAAATCCCCGGAGCGCCCGACGGCTCCGAGAAGAAAAGCTTTCGGCTCGGAAACGCTGCTCTAACGAAGCCCGGTTTTTAATAAAAACCCATTGTAAGTGAGTTACGCCTATACTATATTTAATATAGCTTTTATTTAATTATAGTAACATTATTAGGACCTTAAAATAATTATTTGGGCTATTATTATGAGTTATATTGAGTGTTATTTAACGCTTATATAATAGTAATAATAGCTAGAGTATTAATTAGTCGCGATTAACGTTAAAACTAAACTCTAGTGGTATTAATACAAGGTTTTGGTCAAGGAAAAATTGTTTTAAGAAGTAACGAAGAGCTGTCCGAGTGCCGAGTCACCACCTTACCAGGTGAGTGCATAGTTACTTTCAGCTTACACATAGATATGAAGTATTTTATATAAATTACGTGCTATGTGTGCATATTATCTGAATACTTGCTATCTATGCTGGATGAACGTTTTATACATGTTTTCAATGATTTAAACTATATATGTATTTTATATCTACAAAATGTGTTGGGTAAAACATGGGTAGATTTAATAGTTTCTGTGTGACAAAATAATAATGAGAGGCCTCGTTATAGCTGTTCTTGATGATCTAGTCATCTAGCGGAGTATAGATGACGACCACGGACTATTCTAGACAATCCAGTGGAACACTAGCAGGCTCGCAACCTGTAGGTGTTTATTCGAACTGTGTGTTTATTCGAACTGTGTGTTCATTCGAACTGTGTGAACTGTGTGCTTACCAGGTACACTCCATCCCAATGATAGTCCTTTGACTAAGTCCCTTGTGTTAGATGTTTTGGGGACGTAATGTGAGGATAACAAGAATGGGTAATTGGGTTGATTGCTTGATGTTTAAAAATAATAACTATATTATTGTGGGTTGAAAACCCTATGTGCTCACCAGGTTTCCCAACCTGACCCACTCAGTTTATTTATATCACAGGTGTTGATATGAAGTGACATTACACTGAGAGATTTAAAGAGATGTAGATCACTAGTGTAAATAATTGTAAATTCCGTTTATGCTTATGTTTCTGTATTAACGATGACATCCCAAACGTTTTAAAATGAAATAAATACGTTTCTTCGAAAATGTTTTAATAACATATTTACCATGTTTTTCTGGGAACAAATTCCGCAACATTTTTATAAAATGAAGTACTCTGATTTTTATAAAGCATAAACAAAATCGGTCTTTTCTGGCCGTGAAAATGGGGATGTCACAGTTGGTATCAGAGCATTAGTTTAAGCGAACTAGGAATATGGATTTATTTCTAGACTTAAACTTAGAATGCTAAGCGATGATTGTGAGGTGTGAGCACTAGATTATTTTAGGAATTGTGCCTAAAATGATTTTATGTGCTAAATGCTTGTGCCTAATATGCTGTTATTTGTTCGGATATATGGTCTGTTGCCGACCGGATCTGGAAACCTTATGTGTTTAGGATTCTAAGCGTTTAACTACGATACTAGAACTAGCATATAAACGTTTCGGAGTGATAAGAATGATTTAAACGTCAATCCTAAGTAAAGGTCTAGATTCACCTTATTCGGTGTATAGATCAAGATGGCAAGAACCCGTAGCGAAAACGTGAATGCAAATGGGAACAGAAACCAACCCCCAGTGATTGAGCAAATACCGGTGATGGAAGCCGCTGCTGAGCCAGTCACAATGGCCGGAGTGCAAGCGATGATCCAAGCGATGTTGGATCGTTAAATGGAGGAAACTAGACGTTTGCTCCAACAAAATCGAGAGGAAGCCACTATTCAGCTCGAACAGCCCGAGTTGAACGAAGGGCAGACTGAGGAAGGAGACTACAGTGGAACTGTTGGTCAAGTCAACCCACCAATAGTTCAACAAAACAACCAAGATGACGAAGTCGAGAGGAATGGATGCAAGTACAAGGATTTTCTGACTTGCAAGCCATCGACTTTCACTGGAAAGGAGGATCCGATCGGGGTCATGGATTGGATCTCGGAGATGGAGTTAGCTTTCATGACATGCGGTTGCAGAGGGAAGCTACAGACCACGTTTGCAGTGCGTCAGTTTCGAGGAGGCGTTGTACGTTGGTGGAATACCTTAGGGAAGACTTTAAGCCCCAACAAGCCCCTGCAACTGACATGGGCAGAATTTCTGGTACAATTCAAACGAAAGTACTGCTCAGCTCAAAACCTGCTCGAGCTAGAGAACCAGTTTCTAACCCTGAAGAAGGGAAGCATGTCAATTGATGAATATACCAACAACTTCACAGAGAAGATGGAGTTTGCCTTGCGCCTTGTTCCGGATGAGCTGACGAAAATTGACAAGTACGCAGAGGGACTTCCATGGGAGTACGCGGTGCCAGTGCGTCAGGCACCTACTCTGGAGGCAGCTATCTGGGCTGCCAAGTCTGTGGAAGATATGATTAAGGGAAGAGCTGCCAACAAGATTGAGGTTGGTGAAAAGAGGAAGTTTGAGGGGTCTGCAAAGCCCGATGAGAGAAGCAAGTCCAGTACCAGGAAGTTTAGAGGGGGGAACGAAGAAAGATCGTGCGAGAAGTGCAAAAACAAACACTCTCGAAAATGCGGTGAGGAGGTGACTTGTTTCAAGTGTGGGAAGCATGGGCATTATGCCAACGAGTGTAAATTCAACAAAAGGGTGTGCTACGAATGTAACGAGGAAGGGCACTTCAAGCAAGATTGCCCAAAGAGAGAAGGGGTTACAAAGCCAAACATTCCGCCAAAACCGAAGGCAAGAGCATTCCATATGATCCTGGACGAAGCAGATGAAAATGCGAGGATTTAGGAGTGACGGCTTCACATCCAAGGATCGAGTTATAAATAGAATCGTATGATGTAGCCTATTAGAGGCATAGTCTAGGGTGAACTTGAACACCTATGTAATAGTTTCAAGAAATAATAAAATCTTCATTTTGTTATCTGGTGTGTTAAATTGTTGTGCGATTTGCTGCATGGTGACTTGGGAAAACTGTGGGACAATACTTGGGACGAGTATGAGTAGGTGTGAATGGTAGTAGAGGCCTATACTACCGGAAGCACAGGACTCAGACTTGGATCAGGGAAAGTCACAAGGTTACCAAGAAGCTAGTAATTGATTTCGTTTTATTCAAGTGTGTCGTTACCATCGTTTTGGTAATGACTGAGAAGATTGTTGATATTCCGACCCTAGTGGTCATATCGAATTGAGTCCTACTACGATGAGTATGTTGCGTGGTTCAGGGAACCAAGTTCGATGTAGCGTCCAACTTAAACTAAACAATTGAAATCAAAGCGATCAATAGATGTATCGCGTTCGTTGTTAAAGAAGTTGGTAGCTAGAAACGCTACATGTTAAAGTGTGATTATATCACATTAGAACATGAAGGAAGGCATAGTATGTTTTAGAATTTAACCCTAAGAGACCTGAGTCTAAACGTGCATCACATGATGATAGGTCATCATTTGGAGTCTAGCCTGAGGTAGAGAGCAGGTGTACGATTAAGTACTGCTTACAGTCAATGAGCCTAAGAAATAAACTTGAAGGAATACAGAAGTTATAATTACCTAGGATGAAGAGATGACGTACGGAGTCATTATAAGAACCCTGTTTCATTGATGATTTTGGGCCATAATCATCCTAAGGGGGAGATAATTGTAACGCCCGCAAATCCGGGCTAGTCAAGTTAGAGGCAATAGGGGTCGAAAATGATTTTTTGACAAAAGATTATTTAGAATAAATAATCTTAACCAAGTTGTAGAGTATGTTACAAGGTTTCCGTACATATAAAGAACGCCGAAATCCGAGTTATAACAAAGAAGTTATGACCCGTCGAAGTTTCGCGACAGAACCGGCACGATACCGAGAAGCGTAAATAGTGAATTTACGATAGGGCGAGATTTAGCCTTAGCGCTCTAAACGAAAGTCGTAGAATATGTTAAACTAAGAACATCGATAAAAAGAACGCCCAAATCTGACTTCGTATGAGGAAGTTATGATTTTTCTAAGATTTAGCATAGCAGTGCACAACCCGAAATCTGAATTTTAAATCGGTCGATTTTTATCCGACGAGATCTAAATGAAAGCTGTAGTACTCGTAAATACCAACGCGTGGATATAAAGAACGTCGATAATAGAGCTCGTATGCGAAAGATATGGACGAAGCTTAGTCCCTACTTTTCGAGCGCGGCGAATTCGATACAGTTTTGTAAATCCGAGATAGAATGAGAATTAGCCAACGAGGTCTAAATGAAAGTTGAAGATCTCATTAATAGGAACTCAACGGTAAAAAGACAGAAAAAAATGGAGCTCGTATGCAAAAGTTACGGACGAAGCTTAGAGACTACTTTACTATAAAACTCCTATAAATACAAGGGTGAACTTCTCATATTTTCTTCACACCGTAAGCCTCTCTTTCTCTCTCTAACTTCTCTCTAGCCTCCCTAAACCCCTCCCAAGTCTAGGGAACCTCCCTATCACGAGAAGAAATCCCCGGAGCGCCCGACGGCTCCGAGAAGAAAAGCTTTCGGCTCGGAAACGCTGCTCTAACGAAGCCCGGTTTTTAATAAAAACCCATTGTAAGTGAGTTACGCCTATACTATATTTAATATAGCTTTTATTTAATTATAGTAACATTATTAGGACCTTAAAATAATTATTTGGGCTATTATTATGAGTTATATTGAGTGTTATTTAACGCTTATATAATAGTAATAATAGCTAGACTATTAATTAGTCGCGATTAACGTTAAAACTAAACTCTAGTGGTATTAATACAAGGTTTTGGTCAAGGAAAAATTGTTTTAAGAAGTAACGAAGAGCTGTCCGAGTGCCGAATCACCACCTTACCAGGTGAGTGCATAGTTACTTTCAGCTTACACATAGATATGAAGTATTTTATATAAATTACGTGCTATGTGTGCATATTATCTGAATACTTGCTATCTATGCTGGATGAACGTTTTATACATGTTTTCAATGATTTAAACTGTATATGTATTTTATATCTACAAAATGTGTTGGGTAAAACATGGGTAGATTTAATAGTTTCTGTGTGACAAAATAATAATGAGAGGCCTCGTTATAGCTGTTCTTGATGATCTAGTCATCTAGCGGAGTATGGATGACGACCACGGACTATTCTAGACAGTCCAGTGGAACACTAGCAGGCTCGCAACCTGTAGGTGTTTATTCGCACTGTGTGTTTATTCGAACTGTGTGTTCATTAGAACTGTGTGAACTGTGTGCTCACCAAGTACACTCCATCCCAATGATAGTCCTTTGACTAAGTCCCTTGTGTTAGATGTTTTAGAGACGTAATGTGAGGATAACGGGAATGGGTAATTGGGTTGATTGCTTGATGTTTAAAAATAATAACTATATTATTGTGGGTTGAAAACCCTATGTGCTCACCAGGTTTCCCAACCTGACCCACTCAGTTTATTTATATCACAGGTGTTGATATGAAGTGACATTACACTGAGAGATTTAAAGAGATGTAGATCACTAGTGTAAATAATTGTAAGTTCCGTTTATGCTTATGTTTCTGTATTAACGATGACATCCCAAACGTTTTAAAATGAAATAAATACGTTTCTTCGGAAATGTTTTGATAACGTATTTACCATGTTTTTCTGGGAACAAATTCCGCAACATTTTTATAAAACGAAGTACTCTGATTTTTATAAATCATAAACAAAATCGGTATTTTCTGGCCGTGAAAATGGGGATGTCACAATACAATACTAAATCTATACTATCAAAGTACATCTATAAGACACTAAATCCATAGCTTCCAACATACATCTATAAGAATCCATAGCTTCCAACGTACATCTATAAGACACTAAATCTACAGTTGCCAATATAATCCTTTAGGCGCAGCTACCAGGATATTTAGATTACAACTAGTGAACACTTATATCAAAATACTTGGTAAACACTCTGTTTGAAAATACTTAATGAACACCTAGTTCAAACAATGTGATAGTAATGTATATCTAAATCCTGCAAGACCACTATTATTATTAACATATATATATATATATATATATATATATATATATATATATATATATATATCGTATTTCTAAAACAATCTATCCCATCCCGTGGATCCCCACATACTGACCCTATACAATGATCTTACAAGATATAGCCTAAGGAATCCATATGAAGCTCGTCCGATCACTTCATAAAAGAAAATGATGACTCCAAAACTCTTTCAAAATAAAAAGTATGGGGAAAAACTAATAGAGTACTCCCGTACGCTCCCGTAACCGACACACAATAGTGTCAAAAAGACTTTGTACATGATAGTACTTGTGGCACATTATAGTACTCTGGTATGTGTAAGACTCGTACCAGAGAACATAATAATACCCCGACACAAGCAGCACCTAAGACACAGTGATTTGAAAAGGACTTTGTACAAAAAATGTACTTCTGTACGTAGGACGTACTCCACCGATCATCGATCTCACCACACACATACTCTTAATAAGAGGCTACTTAATGTCCAAACTTAATTGAACTAAACATCCATTTTTAAGTCTTAACCCATCACTAGGCAAACCTACAATGCTTATAATCAATTTTCGATACTATCTCCGTTTAGGCAACGCTGACTAGTGTATACTTAACACCGAGTTTTGAGTAATAATATCATATATACACATCTTAACACATGTTGAACCATAACTGATTCGCACGTTGTATATAATCAAATATATATCTAACACGTATTTCGGACAATAACAAATATTTAACATACATATATATTTAATACTTTAATCAATTCTTGTATCAAAATCATATCCATGAAAGAGACTATGCACATGATACTTTATCGGATGAACACATAGTTCAAAAATACATAATCCGTACTCCCGGATTGGGTATGTCTGATATATCTTAATAAGCAAACAATATATATATATATATATATATATATATATATATATATATATATATATATATATATATATAGACACACACACACACATAGCACGTATTTTATAAAATACTTCATATATATGCGTAAGATGAAAGAGACTATACGCTCACTTGATAAGACAATTGTTGGACAGCACTACGGCTCTTCAAGTAGTAATTCTTCGATAAATCCAGGATATCTTCGCACACTGGGCTTCTCGTGGGCAGAGCTTCGGCTCGAAAACTCTTTTCTTTTCGGGATCTTTGGAGTGTCGGGACTTGCTTTGGCTGTTGGGATGATACTAGGGCTTCGGGGGTGCTTCAAGAGGGCTATAGAGGGTGTAGAGAGTGAGAGAGTAAGTGAATTAGCGACCATGGCTGGTTGGCTTCGGTTTTTATTTATAGGGTCGAATTTCTGGATTTACGTAATGAACCTCAAATGTTCACGTCGTGAGTTTAGTCTCCATCAGGTGCGTCATCGCAACTTGGGTCTTTTAGGCTCTGGAAAACGTCCATCACCTGTTCACGTCGTGAACACCCTGTTCATGTCGTGAACTCTGACAGTGGTGGAAGTTCGTGCCCCGAACATCAGAAATTCATATCTTTCGCATACGAGTTCTGTTTCGGACGTTCTTTATATGCACATGTAGGTGAGATTATGCTCTATAACTCTCGTTTAGACTTTGTCGGCAAATTTTGGGAAGGGCGGCTGTCCGCGCACTTTTCGATAATGATGGAAATCTAGTCCAGTTCCACGAAGGCGATAATGTCTTACGATCTGGAGATCTCCGTGAGACGGATACGGAAGCCCCCCGCAGAAGGGTAGAGAATATAAGGGGGAACCTAATCTCCTAAAACTAGTCATTAGGTAATACCGACCAAATAAGTCTGTCTGCCGCTTTATTTCATAACAGAGCCGTTATTCCCGGCTGGCATAGAAGTCTCTTGCACGGGCGAAGGAGATGCATCTCTGGTACAGGTGGTATTGGACAAGAAAAAAGGGAATAAGTTCTTTCTTCTTTCTGCCTTTCTTTCCCATGACGACTAGGAACGGGCAAATCAAAAATTTCACTTCGAATTTCGGACCTCAACATCCTGCTGCTCATAGTGTTTCACGATCAGTATTGGAAATGAACAAAGAAGTTGTGGATCGTGCGGAACCACATATTGGATAACTCCAGTGCTGCACGAAGCCATTGATGTCGAGTCGGCTCCTATGCTGCTAGCTATGCCCTGCTTGGTCCCCCGGCACGGTGGAGGTTCCATAGCACGTCATGAGTGTGCCACTAGTGGTCAATATCCATCAACTAGAAAATCGATCTTTATAGGTGGGACACCAAAAACAAAAACAGAAAAAGCTATCGGAATAGAATAAAAAAGGGACTCCTCAATAGGCGGAGACTCAGCCTCAGGAAATTATGTTAGTGAGAGACGACCTGGCAACCTTGCTATGTGATTACCGCCTTTAGAAAGCAATTAAGACAGAATGGAATGAATGACTAAACGAGCAGCTGGGCATGGGCATGGTGTTGGATTAATGTCTAAGTCCATAATTATATTTGGTATGTACTTGACCCGACCCGGCATGGTCTATTTGGGTTGCACTTCACCGACACAATTTATATGGATAGTCTTTTGAGAATAGTATATTTATGATTTATATTAATATATTATAAGTTCTAATATATTAATATGGAATCATATTATTTAATTAGTATTGATCAAGAATTAATTAAGTGATCAAAAGGAACTAATTAAATATGGACTCTCATATATATATATATATATATATATATATATATATATATATATATATGGAATGGGCCAAATTCATTTAGGTTGGGCTAAGCTATCATGGATAGTCCATGGAGTTTTAACCCATGGATACTATGAAATGAAAGGTCATGGGCATTAGGGTTTACATGGATGTAACCCTAATCCTGCACACTATATAAAGAGACCTTTGGCACAAGAAATGACACTAGTGTATGAGGACATTAGAGTGGGCCGATTTTAGTGTGCATACATATTCTATAAAGTTCTTCCAAGGTGTTTTGGTGATTTGTGATTCCACTTGAGGCTTCCACACTATTAGGGCTAAGCTCTTAAAGTTTGAAGACATCAAGCTACATCAAAAGGTAAAAAGGGTCGTAGAAAAAGAACCCAGCCACCTATTTCATTCGGCGTTCTGGGGCAAGGGCCCGACCGATTCGACCTACTTTTTCGCCGTTGACAACCTTTCGATCTTCTCCGGTTCTCACTCTTATATCATATCAGCAACGTTAGGTTCCACATTGTGTCGAACCATTTCTTGTCGATCGCGGATCTGGAGAAGCTTCCGGGATTTCAAAGAAGAAGAAAGAAGAGAAAGTTAGTACACAAAGTCTCCCCCTGCCTAATTGATCTAATGAGAAAGAAGTAGGCTAAGTCAAACCTTTATTCATCCATTTAGGCCCGACTAGGAACACATGGATCCAGGGAACGAACAACTTCTTACTAGTATGGGCGAATCACAGTAAAAGAGTCCAATCTATGAAATAGAGCTTAGTCTGTGCAAACTAGTAGAAGGCTTAAGTTCTTATTTGATCCAATGAAACCTATTCCCAGAGTGTGACGGGCGGTGTATACAGGGTCCGGGTACATATTCACCGCGGCATGCTGATCCACGATTACTAGCGATTCCAACTTCATGTTCTCGAGTTGTAGAGAATAATCCGAACTGAGGCAATCTTTCCGGATTCGCTCCACCTTACAGCCTTGCTTCCCATTGTAATTGCATTGTAGCACGTGGGCCTCTAACTACAACTTTGTAGTATAGGTGCTTCATAATATGCTAGTTAGGATGAAACATTGGAATATTTAAGATTTGCATGTATAATAGAGAAAACATAGATCCAAGGTTTATAGGGTTGCATGTACACCATAGGAGTGTTAGAATGCTCAAAACCCAACATATAGGAAATAAGTTCCCTGATATAATGGAATCATTGAACTAGGCTAGGAAAAAGATTAATCAATTCTATATGCACTTTCGCCATCCGATCTGATGACCCCCTTGATGCCCTTTATGTTCTCTCTCTTTCCATAGAGTAAGTGTGCTGTTACATGCCCCTATCTAGGTGCTTTGTCTCTGACTCACCGGAAAAAGAAGAAAGAAGGTTTAGCGACTCTGCCCTAAACTCCTATTGGCTAGTGAGCTAGTTCCCCTTATCTAGAAAGTCAATATCCCGGATAATGGATCCTATAAGAAAGAGGGGATTGTTGCAACGACAAAAACAACTGTACCAGAGAAATAGAGAAAACTACTAAAGCAGAAACGAGCGTAGCCTCGGGGTCTAGTTAAAGAGCCTCCTCGCCTTACCTTTTTGATATTGGAAATAGTCGAGAATAAGCCCTGGTCATGCTTCCCTATGAGTTGGGCATCGATAGAACTTGAAGAGAAAGAAGACACTGAAAAAAAACCCATTTGAAAAGGGGCATCATCCGATCCAGAACTTGTTGTTGACGAGTGAGCTGCCTTGCCCGAGGACCCTTACGTTTATGGTGAACGATCCCAGCCAGGCCAGATAAGAATGTGCCCCCTCCTTGTTTCCATGATAGTCTAGATCCGGTTTAGCGCTTGATAGTTACACTTTTTTTTGTTGGCATCCGATGACGTCGACACGCTGGGCTGGGTGAAAAAAGATATTTCGAGAAAGTAGGTTTAATACAATAATATCGTAGTACAAAGAGTGATGCATCAACAGGTCAGACAGACCAACCTTCCTCCTGCCCACTGGCCTTCTTCTAGCTTACGAAACTTGCTAGTGAAATTATAGCTATCAGGGAATCCGCAACTAGAACTACAAAGCAAAGGGATTACTTGTCCCCAACAAAAGGTGCAAACCTTGGTTTGGCTAGTTCTGGGGCAGCTATCCGTTCCTATAAAACGTCCGACAAAGAAAGCCGACCCGAACATCGGAAAAAGCGTAAGGAATAAAGTTAATGGCATCTTGATTCAGTGATGTGACTTCTCCTGCTCCACTAAATCAATTTTTAGTAGACTGGGACAGGAAAACTCCGTTAGAAATTCACAACTCCTTTATCTGACATCAGTTTTCGTCTGTCTTTTTACCTTTTGAAAACTATCGACGAGATCTTCGATTCTCCTTTAGATTGTTTCGGCTAGAAATCACTCGATCTCATATTCGAAGTTTGGGCTTCATACCGCTAAGCTGAAACTTAGAAAAATCATAACTTCCTCATACGAAGTCACATTTGGGCGTTCTCTTTACGGACGCTCTCGGTTTAATGTATTCTACGACTTTCGTTTAGATCACTAAAACCAAATATCATTGTATCGTAAATTCACTATTTCCGTTGAGCTGTGTCGTGTCGGTTCTGTCACGAAACTTCGACAGGTCATAACTTCTTCGGTATAACTCGGATTTCGGCATTCTTTATATATTCGGAATCCTTGTAACATATACTACAACTTTTATTAAGACTATTAATTCTTATTACTTCAAAAAGAGTTCCATTGGTTGACTTAGACTATTATATTGTCATTAATGCATAGCCTAGAAACACAGGCGTTACACTATGAAAGGTGTCAACCAATCACATTCCGCCATGCAACATCTTCTAGAACATTCATTCAAGTTATACAACCCATGAGCATCAACAACACACATGATGGAACATCATGATCTATAGTGGCATGTCATGATCCAAGAGTGGCACATCAAGACCACCATGACATATCAACCATCATGCTGGCACATCAAGTAATAGTCCTTAAGCCTATTCAACTTTTGAGCTTCCTTGAATAGTCTTGAACATCATAGGGGATTTTATATCATACAACTCATCAAGGGATTCCTTGGCATATCAAGGAACCAAATCGCACATCCTTGCATCAAGATGGCATGTCAGGCATTAGGATGACATATCTTGATCAAGGGATGGCACCTCCTCCTCTCCAAGGTTGGCACATCCTCTTCCATGTTGGCATATCTAGACTCCAAGTTGGCACATCATCTCCACAACGACGCATCCACCTCATGAATGGCATATCCTGTCACTTGGTGGCATACCAAGTCACTTGGTGGCATATCATGTCACTTGGTGGCATATCAAGTCACTTGGTGTCATATCAAGTCTTAGTAGTGGCGCACCTTGACTTTTAAGTGGCACATCCAAGCATAGGCTGCCGCTTCTTGATTATAGATGGCACACCCATGCACCAAGATGCTCCATTCCACTTCTAGGTGCTCCATACCCCCTTTTAGAAGATTCATTCCTTTGTTAGGAGATCCATCCCTTTCTGAGATGACCCGTTCCTCTATCACATGCTCGATGAACCCCAAGTGTTCCATTGAGTTCCAAGTGCTCCATTGAACTCGAATGTTCTATACGAATGCTCCAAATGCTCAAGTCACATTTAACAAAAAACAAATTCATAAGACATGAATACCAACTGATGTTTCATGCTTTATTGCATTAGACTTTTTTTAACAACGAAAATAGCATAGAAGTAAATTTCTACTAAGGCTGGTGGGAGTGGGGATCGCTAAGACCCTTGTTAGCACAAGACAAACACCGCCCTCTAGCATGCGCTATGGGAGGGGCTAAGCAATACTCGCTACCATATTAACGAGAGGAGAGAGAGACATGGCTTGGTTGTGATTGCTCATTTTCTTTATATTTCTTTTGGTGGGTTTTTTTTCTTTTTCTTTCTTTCGTTTTTTTTTTGCTTTTTTTTTTTTTTTTTTTTTTTTTTTTTTTTTTTTTAGTTTTTTAGTTTTTTGTTTGTTTGTTTAGTTTAGTTTTTTTTTTTTTTTTATTAGACTTTTTGATTGGTTCTTTTTCATTTGACTTTTTTTTTTTTTTTTTTTCTAAAATCAAAGTGTACATGAAAACTTAAATGGAAGGTACAAATATGATTTGGCAATATATTTAACATTTACTATGGATGCTACCACTCCTTATAACACCATACCTTTGATTTTTTAAAACGGCTCTCAAATTGTGGCTCGCAATCATGAATTGTTTTACTAAATTAACAGATTCTGATTATTATGTTAGTGGGCATTCATATTCCTCTTAGAAATATTTAATCTACATCATTAATGTATCAATATTATCTTCATATTAAGATAAAAAAGAAAAAGAAAGAAACCCTTTTTAATTGAAAAATACACATAACTTTGACTTGTTAAGTTGGTAGTGTTTTGACTTTGTAGCTCCAAAATCTCGATTCCAATGGTGGAAGATAATGGGTATGTCCCATAAAAAGAAGAAAGAAGAGATGAAGATGATAATAATGTATATACATTTGTGGTGGGTTCTCCAAATACCAAGGAATGTTGACTCATTATAAACCTAATATATTTAGATTTAAAATATATATTTTTTTAGAAATTTAAATTTGTATCTAAAAACGTAAATATTAATTATTTGTTTGTTGTATTTCTGATATTTTCTTTTAGAAATTTAAATTTGTAGTTAAAAAGCTTTAAATTAGTCCGAATAGGTTCCACAATCTAATTGCATGAAACCTCTCTTAAACTTTCTACAAAATCACTGTGTTTGATGGCAAAACATTTATGTAGGGTTTGGTGGTGTTTCCAAAAATCTCATAATATCAAACTTCCATCATTTGATTTTGATTGCATTATCATTTCCTAGATCTCTGATTTATTTTCTTATTTAAATTGTTTTCTTGTCTGGTTTTTAAAAAGTAGTAAATGTTACCTAAAGAACCATGATTCATCCATTTTCACATTTGGTGTAGAAATAATCACCCAAACTAATATGCTCGATAAAAATCGTATTTTTTCCTTCATTTTGGATATGTAAAATTTTGTGACTATAGAAATATGAAACTCAAATCAATACGATATCATTGTCAACATACACTTATTTCAGTCCTAATTCTAGATCGACAGAAACACAAGCATTATCTTGTGTTTAAACACACGCAACTCATCCAAACGATACCAAATTTGTACTATGCTTGACTTCTTTTCTGTAATACGAGTAGACGACTCGAATATAACCTTATGAAAAGTTCTACATAATTCTTTATTCAATCACTTAATTATATCAAATAAAACCTGAAAAAAAGAAAAGAAAAAGGAAAAGCACCAAATCATGAAATTAAAGAACTTCAGTTCTCCACTTTCAATTTTCCTTTTTGGTGTCACAAATTGAGCAGCCAAGAAATAAAAACTATATTTTGTGAATTTATATTATATTTCAAAGTTTTCAAAAGATTATAAACACTTTAAGTTCATCTTTTGTTGAGAAAAAGGAATAGTTTTTTAATATAGAAATTATTTTCAGAATATAAGTTTGCTATAATTTAAAAAAATGTGTGTTGTGGTTAGAATAAGCATCATTTTTGACAACTGAAAAATAAAAAATAGAAAATTCGATGCTCAAGCGTTTTTACTAAATTTGCATAAAAAGCATTCCATTGAACTATAGAAAAAAAATATCTAACTATATCATTATATTTTTACAACTATATCCAATTACTATGTGTGTGATTTTAAATAAATTGATTAATTTGGATAGTTAATTTGAAATGGACCGAAGAGAGCGTCATATGTGACAGAGAGAATTCTAAGATCTCAACAATTAGTAACCATCTATATTTCTCAAAGGTCTAAACATCCTTAGACGTGATTTGACGACAATATCAAACCTCAAGTGACGAGTAATGCCGTAAGATGTTAAATATCCTTATTTGGAGGGTTTTGTTGGGTAGAATTCCGACTAGAACCAACCTTAGTTGATAATGCTATTGATGTGTCGTCGGTGCTTTGTCCTCTTGTCTTTCTGATGCGTAAGATTGTAGTCACGTTTTTGTTTGTTGTGAAGTTGTTGATCCGTTATGGACGAGTGTTATTAAATGGTTAGATTTACCGTTGCTTTGTCCTTCTTGTCTTTCGGATGCGGAAGACTGTAGTCACGTTTTTGTTTGTTGTGAAGTTGCTGATCAGTTATGGACGAGAGTTATTAAATGGTTAGATTTATCGTTTCCTCTTTTTCACAACGTCCTCGACATGATGACGTGGATGGATTCAATTACATACAATAAGAAAAAGCAACAAGTTGTGAAGTGATAGTCTCCGCTACCATATGGATAATCTAAAAGTATAGAAACAATGGTGTGTTCCAACCATCGTCAACGAAGAGGCGTGTTTTATTTGATTATACTGTCATTCATTCTTTTCATTGGTTTTTGAATGCATGTGTTAATTGTCATGTTTCTTGGACTTTGTGGTTACAAAACCCCTTGCTCCAAAAACACTTTGTAATTTATTTTTTTCTAGGTGGTTACTACTTTGGTGTTCTATAATATTTAGCAGTTAAAAGAATATATAGTTTGTAAGACGTGACTTAATGCAACAAATCTGTGTGTGTATATATGACTTTGTATAAGCTTTGGAATCATGACACGCGATGATAAGCTTTTACAACCTTGATATATCCAATATGAATATTAAAACTTAATAACAATAGTGTAATTAATTGTAATGGTCCATGTGTCATGTAATTCTTTAGGAAAAAAATGCAAACCTTAAAAAAAATTGGATATATGGTTGTTTTAAGCTAGTTTCATTATAGGTTTAGTCTCTTCCAAAATTAATATGCCTTTTTATTATTTATATATTTATTTTTCATAATTCAATTTGTACTAATATAATTTTATTATTATTAAACCCATGAATGACCCACAAACCTCTCCCCCTTTCCCACACAAGCACACTTTCTCTCTCTCTCTCTCTCTAAATAATTTAATAATCCAACTTACTCATTAAGTAGATGCTATTATGACAAATATTATTGCTAATTTTGATAAAGATAGCCAACCAAAATCAATCCTTGGAACATAAAAATCGTATGTACAGAGCTTCAAAACCGAATGCAGAGACTTTAAATTGTTTTCATAGACCTTCAAAATGAATCTTGAGAAGCTCAAAATTATGTGTGTAGATCTTCTCAATTGAACCTACTGCCGGAAACTTAAAATTCATTTGTGAACACTTTCAAAATCAATCTAAGAAACTTCAATATGGTGTGTGTATACCATCAAAATTGAACCCAAAAAACTCAAACCATGAGTTCATACCCTCAAAATCGATATGAGGATCTACACCATGAACCAAAATTCCCAAAACCCCAAAATTTTACACAACTAATGTGGATTTTTTTTGGATACAAATATTTTTCTTACATGTTCTACTTCCATTTCCTTGTCTGCTTTGGCTAATTCAATCATCTTCAAATCCGATCAAAACCATAAGAAAACAAGAATCAGGAGTGCAAAGCAAGATTCTCATTGAGGGAGAGAAAAACAAGCTGAGTAACAACTATATCATTATATATTTTACAATAGGGTAAATCAATTGTATCCTAATATGGGTTTCAAAATTGTTTCTTGAACAAAATCACACTCAACAACGAAAAGGAAGACCCATGGTGTGGTGTATTAATAACTCATTGATGAAGAATAGTGTTCTAGATTAATAGGAAATGGAGATTGATGGTTCCCGATCTGTGTTTGTAGATGTTGACATGTAATTTTGGTGGGATTCGTTTAAGGGTGTAATTGATTCACTAAGTAATGGATAGATGAATGGGAGATAAAGCAAATAAACATGCAAATTGGAAATGGGTATTTGGAATGAATAATAAGTATGAGGAAAAAACTATTATGAACCCAAATTTCAAGAGGATAGATAACTTATCATTGTAAATTTATGTGACAAATTTCCCAAATGAAATTTTTGAGAAGGATTTATAAATACTTTGTTAGCAATATGGTGATGTTTAAGATGTTTACATGATCAAGAAAAAGAAATAAAAATGGAGAGATAGGATGAAAGAGGTTATCTTACAAAATCATGAGTGTGTAAAAGAAGGATAGACCGAGAAAAACAGCAAGAAACATAAAAACAAAAATCCTCCTTGATGTCCTAATCTCTAGGGGATCAATTTGATATAATTTCGGTGGAACATCAGAAGAAAACTATGACTGTTTTGGAGGCTACGATAGTAGTTTTTAGGGTTTCGTGATGTATCTTAAATTATACATTTTTAGGGACATTTTAGATACTTTTATGAATGTTTTAGTGAAAAAATAGGACACAATGTGTTTAAATGCTTTATATTTGTATTTTGTAGCTAAAAAAGATGCCTTAATGAAATTGAAGCTAAAAATGCCAATTTAACCATATTTCTATGAAGTGTGAAGTAAGAAAAATATGTATAAATTAGCAAGGATAGAAATCATAAGATTTGAAGATAAATTCTAGGCTTAAGGGATCGTGTCATAACATTCTGATTGTGCTACAAAATAAGTCAATCATAAAAGCCTATAAAAAGAACCATAGTTTCTACCAAAGATAGATGAGGAGAGATAATAAGATACAACAACATAGAACATCAGAATAAAGAAGAAAAGGAAGTGTAATTGATTTGAGTGGGGTCATTTTGGTTTACTTTACATTATTTTTAGCAATCTTTTTATTTCTTTTTTTTTTTATGTTGATTATGTGCTAAGTTTCTAATACTTTTGTATATAATATAAATGAACTTACTTGATTATGTGTTGATTCATTGCAAAGGATATTAGAAGTTATTTACGTTGGTTTATGAGGGATATTACAAGGCCACAAAGGTGCACACCGACAAAAATAAACATATAACCTCATAAGCCAAAGTGGACCCATGTTCAACCAAATCTATTGTAACAAGACATAGACAGAATAAACTAGAAAACATACCGTTGTAGTCCCTTGAAATATTGTTGGATCTTGATGAATAGTGGATTGCTAAGAGTCTAAAGTAGAACCCCTATTCCAGATTGCACCCAAGACTTGATCAATAATGCTTGACACCTCCAGATCTAGAAAACCCCTTGAATGTCGATAAAAAATCTGATCTACGATGACACACGCCGTGCTAAAAGGCAGGGGCTCTATGCTTATGCTGATGGTAGAGGCTTTCAAGAAAATCAGAGTTGTAATGAATTTAAATAGGTTTCAACATCCTTAAATATTAACCCACCCTTATTTATATGGATAATATTAGAGTTTCCCTGAATTGGTTGCTTGGTCACAAAGCAACTATCTTTCACTTTAATCCCTCAAGGATTTTTGTGTTTATATTAATTTATTAATTTCCAATCTGAGCGTAACCACACATTTTGATGTCAACACCAAATCATCGAGGAGCGCAAAGATGCCGACTTCTCCTCTTAAGGAAGAAGGACCAAATAAACTTTAACTACATCGATGTTGCATATTTTTCATGTCATATCTAGTCAACACAAATATAGCTTTTAATTATGAGCAACGTTAGGGAGAAACAAAAAACAACTGATTGTCAGGCAAAAGCTCATGCATCTCTGTTTGAAGAATATATGATATTACCTTCTTAGAATTACTTGTGACATAATCCATGAAGTAACCTCTATTTGCGAGTTAGTTTAATATCTAAAATCTCTATTAAGTATTCATGAGTATTGGTCACATTCTTTTTCTATGTCCATCTCCGTGGACAATCTACCAATCCTTCATGAAAATCTTAAATCACTACTTACTTCTAGAAGTAGGACCGAATGTGGAAGTTTGAATAAATTAGTATTTTGGAAGTGGCTCAAAACATGTAAAAGAGGAAAACAGTGATAAAGTAATGAAATGATTGGCTTCCATCATATATTAAGATCTCCAATTAATACTCGCCAAATCAGATAATTACTGATACTATTTAATTTCCAAATCCAAAGAAAACTTAAATTAAATGTGCCTAAGCCAATTCATTCGCAAATCTAATTCCCTTTTGACCTTACATGACTATCATGCTTGGTTAGTGGCATTGGTTTAAAGAATGGATCAGCAAGACTTTCTTCCGATACAACTCTATTTACTATGATATCTTCATATTCGACTAACTGTCAAATGTGATGGTGCTTACTAAGTATATTCCATGTGATATTTGTGTAACTTGGAATCCTAACTCATGGTGACTTCACCCTTATAGTCACAAAAGACTTCAAAAGGACCATCATTGATTAAATATGATACTAAGGCCATTGATGAATCTCTTTTAGCCACACAATTTTTCTTTGCAATCTTACTAGCTCTAATATACACTATTTTTTTTGTTAAATCTACTATGGCATATTACTTGGTACTTTTCCAAGCTACTACGTTACCATTTCGTATGAGTGAAAACCTCAAATGCGAAGAAAATCATCTCTATTAGTATGAAACCTAACATCAATGTAACCTTTACATTGATCTCTTTCTTACCAGCAAGAGCATATCTTTTATCCACTGAGGACTCTTAGGAATGTTCTTGATTTTGAGTTTTTGAAACTCACAAAAGTTGATCTATTACTGAATTTCTATGATCAAGGCAAACAAGCCACCGGGTTTCTTACATGAATGGCATACATGATTGATCCCATAGCAAAAGCATATGAGACTCAACTCTTTTCCTCTAACTCATTAGTAGAACTAGGACATTGGCATTGATAAATGTCATCCCATTATTTATAGGCATAGACTCTTTCGGAGTTATGTATCTTGAGTTTTCTTAATATTTTATGTACTTTTGCTTAATCCAATGAAACGATCGAATCTATTTGTATAGATCCTTAAATTTAGTAAGTATGCTGCTTCTCCCATCTATTTCATAGAGAAAAAATATTCATGCCAAGATTTAATACTTCGCAAAATGAATACATTGTGTTTATGAATTGTTATCAAGGTTCCAAGATCGGGATCCTATATAAGATTGTTTTTGGGTTTGCAAGACCAGGATCGAGATCCTGAGATCCTACAAAAAACATAATTTTAACTTGTAATTTTAAAACATGAAAAATATCTCAAACATTTAGTTTTTCGTTCAAAATCTATAAAAACTTCAAAACATTAGTCACAACACACAACACAAAATGATAAATTGTAAATTGGTAAAGGGTAAAAGGCATAAAGAAGTAAATTTATTTTTTAACATTTGCAAAAAAAAAAAAAAAAAAAAAAATCTAGGGAATGAAGGATCAGATCGGATCCTGATCCTATGATCCTACCTACAAATTTACGATCTTACCTACGATTTTACCTCAAATATGATCCATATATGATATGGCTTGTTTTTCATACCTAGGATCGTAGGATCATACGATCTTACGATCAAGATGGCGATTTTGACAACCTTGATATATATAGTACAAGGTTAACAACAACACTCCAATATCTTTGACATATATATGGCTCATCTTCATTTCTCGAAAATCAAACTCTTTGACGTCTCTCATTGAATCACAGATTCCAACTATGATATTCTTGTTTCAGTCCATAAATGGACTTCTTAATGTTACACAACATTCACAACCTATCTTGGTTAGCAAATGTGTGTATTCCTATCCATGTTTATCATCTTCTTAAATATCTACTTACACTTAATGGTTTTAGGCCATGTGTTTGATCAACCAAGCTCCAAAACATTTATGGATTGAATCTTGCTCTCCATAGCCTCCTTCCATTTTGCAACCTTTAAGGCATGCCATAGCTTTCAACAGCTGGTAGACTTTGATCGTCATCTATTAGTGATTTATTTTCCTTAGTAAAATAGATTCCAGATAACTAGGTGCATGACATCCTATATCAGATCTATGTGGTAGAGGTTGAGGCATGTCCAATTCCTCAACAGGTCTTTCAACCTATGGTTGAGTGCTAGTGCCAAATTTTGGTTCTTCGTCGGTTGACTCTTAAATCTCATCATGATCAATTTGGCCCCCACTAGCTCTTTTGGATATCAACCCCTTCTCTCAAAAAACTACCCTTCAAGCAATAAACATTTTGTTCTCAAAGGGTTGTAAAACAATTACCCAAAAGACTTCTTGGGATATTCAATAAAGTAAGACATCTTTGTTTGTGGTTCTAGTTTGTTGAGTGCTTCACAACAAGCATAAGTTTCATGATTATAGATTTGCATTTGTGATATTGAGGAATGAACCCCACTCTACATCATAGAGATTTTCTCATAAATCTTCTCAATTGGTGAAAGACCAAGAACTCTTGTAACACTATTCATGGAACAATCCATAAACTATATGTAAATATTTTATGACTCACATTTACCAAATCAGACAATGATTGGTTTCTCTATCCAATCACACTGTTTACAACATTGTTTTGGATGGAGGTAGCTTGTGAAATTGTTTCACAAGTACTTAGATAATTGTTATGTTGCGTAATGGTGCCCAAAGTGATAACGCAATCACAAAAATTAACAATATTATTATTAATAATAGGTCCTTTTGGATTATACATAAGGATAGAAATAAGAAATAAATGACATAAGAAAACCATATCGACTTGATTTGTTAATTAATCAATATTCTTTAATTAAGAAATGAAATCTACAATCCTGGAGGATTAAAGAAGATAATTTAAGTAATCAGATAATTACTAAGTATACAGATTATTATTAGATGACTAGATAATTATCTTTTAGGGTTTTATATCTTTCCCCATAAATAGAGAGGTCTATCGACGGAATTTGATGATGAGTTTTCACAAAAGCCTAAGCAAATTTTCGATTGCCTCTCTTTGTTCCTATAACCACCAAAATATCGAAACCACATCGTGGTGGTTTCATGGCCACAACGTGGTTACATTGTTATAGAAGATCTCAATCTTGGAGTTGTGACACCCCCCAATTTTTCAGATCCAGTTAAAACGTTTTCCTTACGCTTTAATAAATTGAGATGTGGAAATTTCCAGATAAATAAAACATTTTTGAGATAACAAAAACCATTTCATTTTATTAAAACTTCGAGGATGTCATCGTTTATATCGAAAAATGCATTACAACATAAATATAATAAGTCCTAAACCTACTTATTACAGACAATTCTCCTTATTCCACTAAGCATGCTAACTAGATTTCGACAACCTTACATCCGATACCTTCTAGTTCATTGGGAAATTAAAGCTTGTATTCTTGGTTCCCTATCCTTTGAAGTACCTTGAAAGGTCCTATAAAACGAGGAATCAACTTTCCATGATTCACGAATCTAATAATTCCCTTCCGTGGTGAGACTTTAAGTAACACTTAATCACCCACATAAAATGTCAACAGGTCGTCACTTATTGTTTGCGTAGCTCTTCTGACGAATTTGAGTAGCTAACATCCTTTCCTTATGAATTTTAGCTTTTCAGTGGTCTGATGTTCTAACTCAAGACCCGGAAATTTTTAGCTAGAGTTATAACTATTGTTGTCGGAAAATTCAGCCAATGATAGGTGGTCATCTTAGCTACCAGGAAACTCTAAGGCACATGCCCACAACATATTTTCAAAGGCTTGGATATTTCTCTTACTATGTCCGTTCGTTTGTGGACAGTAGTCAGTACTCAAACATAACTTCGTGCCCATTGCTTCCTACAAACTCTTCTAGAATCTGGAAGTGAATCGACTGTCCCTATCTGAAATGATAGATAAGAGTACATCATGTATCTTAACGATTTCCTGTACATTGGTCTGAATCAACTTCACTATAGACCAATTCTCCTGTGTGGCTATGAAATGCACATTCTTCGTAAGTCAGTCTACTACAACCTAGATCATGTTGTGACCTTCCTTTGTCTTTGGCAACTTTTTTATAAAATCCATGGTAACATCATCCCACTTCCCTATGGGTGCTGGTAAGGGTTCCAAATCCATATATGGCTTTTAATTTTGTGCCTTTACTATCGCACATGTTATGCATTCTACTACATAAGTTGCCACATCGACCTTCATTGTCGGTCACCAGTAATAGGGTTCTAAGTCCAAGTACATTTTGGTGCTACCTGGGTGTATAGAATACATGGTATTATGAGGTAATTCCATAAGAAGATATCGTATACCACCCAACTTTGGCACACAAGTGCGATTCTTAAACGTTTTCAACCATTTCTTATCTTTTTTGAATATAAACGTCTTGCCTAGACGTTCTTCATTCTTATCACTTTCTGAAAGAGCCCTTGTCTGTGCTTCTTTAATCTTTTTCACAATCATTGAGATTACTTCAACAATCAACGATCTAGCTCCCTTCCCTTCTGTTATCACCTTTCTACTTAAGGCATCGAGTATGATATTCTCTTTACCTGAGTGGTAAAGTATCTTGCAATCATAGTCCTTGAGTAGCTCCATCCATCGCGTTTGTCTCATGTTCAATTCTTTATGAGCAAATAGATATTGACGAATTTTATGATATGTGTATAATTCACATTTGGTTTCATAAAGATAGTGTCTCTAAATATTTAGGGAAAAAACCACTGCTGCAAGCTCTAGATCATGAGTCAAATAATTCTGCTCATGGGGCTTCAATTGTTTTGAGGCGTAAGCTACTACTTTGTCTCTTTGGGTAAGGAGACATCCTAATCCAACCTTAGAAGCATAACTAAAAACCTCAAAGTCAACAGTTCCTTCTAGTAGGATGAGGGTTGGTGCTTCACATAACCTCCTCTTCAATTCACCCAAAGATTTTTCATGCTTCTCGCTCCAAGTATAGACAACTCCATTTTTGGTCAAGGCTGTCAATGGAGCCGCGATATAAGAGAAATTTTGGATGAATATTCACTAGTAACCTGCAAATCCCAAAAAACTACGAATTTCAGTGGGACTATTTGTCTTTTCCCATTTCATAATGGCTTCTATCTTTGTTGGGTTAGCCATAATTCCTTCATAGTTTTCAATATGACCTAAAAATTGTATCCCCCATATCCAAAAGTCACACTTAGAGAACTTTACATAAAGATTCTCCCTCTTCAGGACTTCCAATACTTCTTAGAGATGTTTCCCACGATATTAATTGTTTTTGGAGTAAATCAAGATGTCATCGATGAACACTATTATTGATTTACCGAGATAAGGTTTACAAACTCGATGCATCAGTTCCATGAATGCCATCAGAGCATTTGTTATTCTAAGTAACATAACAAGGAATTCATAGTGCCCATACCTTGTTCTAAAGGCTTTCTTTTGAATATATTGCTCTCCAATCTTAAACTGGTCTTAGCCTGACCTGAGATCAATCTTGGAGAAGACGATTGCACCCTATAATTGATCAAACAAGCCATATATCCTGGGTAAAGGACACCTATTTTTTATCGTAGTTTTGTTTATCTTTCTATAACCAACGCACATTCTCATTGTACCGTCCTTCTTCTTTATGAATAGGATGAGAGCTCCTAGGGTGATGAACTAGGTCTTATAAAACCTTTGTCCATCAACTGTTGGATTTGTTTCATTAACTCCTTCATTTCCGTAGGTGCTAGAGACATGGTGTTTTTGCAATCGGTGTTGTATCAGACAATAAGTAGATTCTGAATTCTACATGCCTCTCTGGTGGTAATATCGGTAATTCATCTGGAAATACCTCAAAAAAATCTCACTCCATAGGTATATCAGTCATTTCCTTCTTCTCCTTTTTTGCGTCTATCACATATGCTAAGAATGCCATACATCCCTTAACTATGTATTTTCTAGCTTTCATCATCATGATGATTCCAAACTTCACTCTACTCTTATTTCCGTACACTACAAATGGCTCTCTCTCAGAGGGATTAATACACACCGTCTTTCTTCCATATAGGATATATACGAGGTTTTCTCCCAACCAGTTCATGCCGAGAATTACATTGAACTCACTTAACTCGAAAGGTAAAGGCTCGACGAAATTTGCTTCCATCCAAGTTAAGGGTTACGGCCTCTAACCTATTTCCAATAGATACATTCCTACCAACAACTACTTCTACTAAGATAAGGGTACTTAGCCTAAGTGGTGATAATCTAAGTTTCCTAAGAATGTCTTTGTAGGAATTTGATTAACTAAGAATGTATCTAAAACAACATCAGTCTCTTCCTTTCCTTCATTAAGGGTCATCTGATAACTTCGACCCATGGGCTTTGGTGGCATGATCTGTAACATCCGGATTTCCAGGTATTCTATGTTATTCATTTATTTTTAGTTAGAGAGAAGGACTCGATGAGTCGATGCCTAGACTCATCGAGTAGGATCTTAATTTGCTGACTGGATTAATGAATGGACTCAACGAGTCGGTAGGATGACTCGACGAGTCCGTGCTGAGGTTAGAAACCCTAAATCTGCGGGCCTGAGCCCTATTTAAAGGACCTTATAGCCCTCAGTTGCGGCTACAAGTCCAGAGAGAGAAACCCTATAGAGCTTGGGCGAGTTGTGTGTGATAGCAAGCCATTTTAATCCTTGTTAGTGTGATTTTGCAAAGAAGAAGGTGTTTCTAGCAAGAGGAGGTCAAGGGGATTGCTATTCCGTGGGTTTCCAGCTTGGATCTGCAACTTTGACGTAGTAAATCGATCCCTTCTTCTGTTTAGTATGAGATCCTTGAATTTTAGGGTTTTTTATACCTTTATTGGCTTGAAATGTTGAGTATGTTGTCCCTTTGAGTGTTAGACTCTGGATCTGGACCTCTAGAGGTCCACAGGGCCTTATCCATTCTACTTTATGTTGGTTCATGGAGGAAATGAGACTATGTTGCCATTTTAGAAGCCATTTCACCAAGTAAAGCCTTGTGTGCGTTGCATGAATTTCAAGACAAAACCTTTACATGATTATCGTGTTTGGGAAGGTCAAATCTATAGGTTAGAGAGTCAGATCTGACCTCAGAAGGTCATTTAAGTGTTGCCATGGAAGCAACTCACTGAGTTCATAAGTGGGCTCGACGAGTTGAGTCGGGGTTGCCCCGCGATTCATGACAGGAGTAACCCGTCGAGTGAAGGGATGACTCGACATGCCAAGTGAGGCTAGAAGGATTCAGAGGACCCCGCATGGACTCGCCGAGTTGCCCATGTGCACTCGACGAGTCGGGTCAAAGTTTGACCATTGACTTCAGTTGACCTTAGGGTTTTGGTCAAGACTGATTCAAGAGAGGTTAGGGAGGGGTCGAATGGCCTTCTATCCAATCTTTATATGTGAGACTATGAGAGGGTATTGATCAGCAATGTTATTCGGATGATAAGAGGAGGATAGGTTGGGACGTCGAGCACGAGAGTTTATCCAACTTCATTCGAGGTGATTCTTCTCACTATACATTACCTCGAGTGGTATATATGTGTAGACCGGAGGGTCTTGTATGCTATGTGTATGTATGAGATTATGTGCATTTTGTTATATGTATGCTATGTGTTGTATAGACCGGACCGGAGGGTCCAACGATATAGACCGGACCAAAGGGTCCGACGAGCTATGACCGAAACAGAGGGTCTAACGAGCTACGGGACTAGAGGGTCCCGCTGACACATCGACCGGAGGTTCGCACTGTAGCCTTGAGTGGCGTATGTGTTGTATGTAGTAATTTGGGGAACTCACTAAGCATTTATGCTTACCGTGTTATGTGATATGTGTTTCAGGTACCAGCGAGGATCGCAGGAAGTCGCCGGCAAGAGTCGTACACACTGAGGGATTTTATATATTATGATCTTGCGATTTGTTTTATGGAGTTATCATGTAATACATTTAGATTTGATAATATTATGAATGAAATTATACTTTTAAAAGTGAAAAATTGTTTTGCAAAATTTACGTTGTTACAAGTTGGTATTAGAGCCTTGGTTTGAGGGATTCGGATGCACCTTCGGGCACATCTGAACTCAAACTGAGGATTTGAGGAAATTTTTTAGAAAAGAAACAATTTTTTCAAAAGAGTAAAAGATTTTGTGAAAGACAGAACGAAGCAGTGTGTATGATCAGCCAGCGCCCGAACGGTGATTTCCCAAAATACCCTTACATTATGTGTTATGAGATATTATGTGATATGCTAGGCATGCTAGAGTAGGCTAGGTATTCATATCTAGGACTAGAGTGGCCTGATTTGTGATGCTTTTGCCTAAGAGATTACTGCTGCTATGAGATACTTCGAGAGCAAGTAGGCAACAGTGAGGAGCTTATGAGAGGTCTGCTGGAGAGTAGCCTATGCGTAGCGAGATTACAGTACTTGTGATTTGAGATCCTAGGAGGAGGACTTAGGGTGAATACTGATGCAGTGTGGACGGTAGTACAGGGCCCGTACTACTGAAGACACCGGATCAGTACGCAGTCCAAGTAAGAATCCTTAGGGTACTAAGGAGCAAGTAGGGTTAAGTTATCGAGTGCGAGTATGCTCGAGCGAGTCTCTGATATCTCTTATGTTGTATTTTAGAGGCATCATGGTTGGGACGCACCCTAGACCAGGGACCAACGGTGTGAGTGACAAGGAGCTTCATCAGATGATCCACGATGAGGTGTCTGCGGCTATCCGCGTTGAGATTCCGAAGATGTTTGGGTCTATCAAGACCACTCTGATTGAGACGTTCGATGAGAGATACGCAATGGTTACTGAGGATGCAGCTGCTACAGCTGTGGCTGCTGCTAGACCTCAGGGGGGTGACTCGTTGCTGTTCCGGGAGTTCAGCAATACGAAGCCACCAGAGTTTGATGGGACGCAGGATCTGATTGCTGCGATGAGATGGATTTCTGATATCGATGGATGCTTCTACACATGTTTGTGTCCGGGGCATCTGAGGGTTCGGTTTGCACTAAACCAGCTTCGCTTGGGGGCGAAGGACTAGTGGAAGTTTGTGACGGCGCACTTCACTACTGCAGAGCTTACCGCGATGACCTGGGAGAGGTTCACCACGATGTTTCGAGATAAGTATGTTCCCCCTGTGGAGAGGGAAAGTCTAGCCCAGGAGTTCTTGTCCCTCAAGTAGGGAACTGAATCTGTGAGAGTGATCACGAGGATGTTTCATGAGAGGGCGTTGTTTTGCCCCGAGCATGTGTCTACTGAGCAGACACGTATGAGCCGATATTTGAGCATACTGAGGAGGGATATTCATGAGTTTGTGGCGAACTCGTCATACCCCACGTTTGCTGATCTACAAGAAAATGCTCGGAAGAGGGAGATTGAGCTGGAGACTCAGGTCAGGGAGGAGGCCGAGTCTCAGAGGAGGGACAGGCGACCGGCACAAGCCCAACCAGCAGCCAGGCGGGCAAAGCCCGCTGATTCGAGATCTGGGGGTCCGAAGTGCCGCACTTGTGGGAAGTGTGGCAAGAGCCATGAGGGGGTGTGCAGAGCTGGGGTGTGTTACAAGTGTGGGAAGGAGGGGCATTATGCGAGGGATTGCCCCAAGGGATTCTCGGTTTGCTTTCAATGCAACCAGACCGGCCATCGGAAGGCCGAGTGCCCACAGCTGCTGAAGGGATCGGCACAGGGATCTGCACCTGCTACCCGAGCTAATGAGATCCGGCCAGCGAAGGCCGAGGCACCGAAGGCTTGTGGGAGATCCTTCTAGTTGACAACGGAAGAGGTCCGCGCAGTGCCCGATGTCGTGGCTGGTACGTATTCTTTCATTTATTTATATTGAGTTGAGATATTGTGCTTATATTATGGTATGCATAGGTACTTTTATTGTGAATTTTGTACCTGCTTTGGTGTTATTTGACTCGGGTGCAAGTCGATCTTTTTTTCATTAGCGTTTAGTCAGCACATCAGTATCCGACAAGAGGCGTTGAGTCGACCTCTACGAGTTTCCATAGCTGACGAGTAAGTAGTGTATGCTACTGATGTCATTCGAGGATGTATACTTGAGATCTTCGGCGTGGAGTTTCCTATAGATCTAGTCCCGATTGCGATGGGAGACGTTTGCGTTATAGTGGGCATGGATTGGTTGAGTCGATTTGGGCGGTTATAGACTGCGAGCGGAAGATAGTGACGATACGAGACCCTAGTGAGGGAGTGCTGACGGTATATTGCGAGGGTACCCGATGTGGGTTAGCATTTTGTTCGGCTGCTAGAGCGAGACAGAGTTTGCAGCAGGGCTGCAACGGGTTTGTAGCTTATGTGATGGATACACGAGTGGCCGCAGAGAGGCCGCGTTCGATTGATGATGTTCTGATAGTATGTGAGTTCCCGGACGTCTCTCCTGAGGAGTTGCTAGGTGTGCCTGTCGCCAAGGCGCCTTATCGCCTTGCGCCGCCAGAGATGCATTAGTTATCCTTGCAGCTTCAGGAGCTGCTGGGGAAGGGGTTTATTCGACCGAGTAGCTCACCGTGGGGAGCGTCAATCCTTTTTGTCAAGGAAAAGGATGGTTTGCACCGGATGTGCATTGATTAGTGGGAGTTGAACAAGTTGACGGTCAAGAACCGTTACCCCTTACCGAGGATCGATGATCTGTTCGATCAGTTGTAGGGAGCGTCGTGGTTCTCCAAGATAGATTCGAGGTCTGGTATCATCATATGAGAGTGAGGGATGAAGATATCCAGAAGACGGCATTCAGGACTCATTATGGGCATTACGAGTTCGCGGTGATGCCTTTTGGAGTCACCAATGCACCGGTAGCGTTCATGGATCTCATGAACAGGGTGTGCAGGCCGATGTTGGATCGGTTGGTGATCGTATTCATCGACGATATTCTGGTATATTCGAGATCTACAGAGCAGCATGAGGAGCACCTGAGAGAGATTCTCGGAGTATTGAGTTCGGAGAGACTTTTCGCCAAATTCCCCAAGTGTGATTTCTGGTTATGAGAGGTCCAGTTCTTAGGACAACTCGTTAGCCAGAATGGGATATTGGTCGATCCGGCCAAGACTGGGGCGGTGATGCGTTGGGAGGTGTCGAGATCCCCCACCGAGATCAGGAGTTTTCTAGGATTGGCCGGCTACTTTCGGAGATTTATCAGGGATTTCACCAAGATTGTCGTTCCTGTCACCAGGTTGACCCGGAAGGGTGTGGCTTTTAGTTGGGGTCCTGAGCAGCAGGCCTCATTCGAGACACTTCACCAGAGATTATGTGAAGCCCCAGTGTTAGCCCTTCCGAAGGGGACGGAGGATTTTGTGGTGTATTGTGAAGCATCGATATCGGGGTTGGGTGCGGTGCTGATGCAGAGAGGGCACATGATAGCATACGCATCAAGGCAGCTGAAGCCTCATGAGACGAGGTATCCCACCCACACTCTGGAGTTGGGGCAGTGGTGTTCACACTCAACATCTGGAGTCACTATTTGTATGGGGTTCGGTGTACCATATACATGGACCATAAGAGCTTGAAGTATTTGATGGATCAGCCAAACCTGAATATGCACCAGAGGAGATGGTTGGATGTGGTAAAGGATTATGATTGTGAGATTCTGTACCACCCGGGCAACGCTAATGTTGTAGCCGATGCTCAAAGCTGCAGGTTGGAGAGTGCCCTGATACGAGATGTTTGTATGAGGTTAACAGTGATGACTCTGGTGTTGGACACCATTCGGGAGGCCCAAGCAGAGGCTGTGAGACCGGAGAACCGCAAAAGAGAGCGGGTGATTGGGCAGGTATCTGAGTTCGATACCGATAGCCGAGGGTTTATGACCTTTTAGGGTCAGATTTGGGTTCCGTTTACGGGCGGGGCACGTACCATTCTGATGGAGGAGGCGCACATGTCGATGTTCTCGATCCATCCCCGGGCCAGTAAGATGTATTTGGACCTGAAGAAAGACTATTGGTGACCCTGTATGAAGAGGGATGTTGCGTGGTTCATTGGGAGGTGCTTGACCTATCGCAGGGTCAAGGCTGAGCACCAGTGTCCGGATGGCAAGTTGTAGCCGCTTGAGATTCCCCAGTGGAAGTGGGAACAAATTTCTATGGACTTCATCACCAAATTGCCAAGGACCGCGAGGGGTGTCGATGCAATTTGGATGATCATTGACCGGCTGACGAAGAGCGCTCACTTCCTTGCTATCAGTGAAAGCTCTTCTGCAGAGCGACTGTCAGAGTTGTATGTGACAGAGGTGGTATTACGGCATGGAGTACTGATCTCGATTGTGTCAGATCGAGATGTACGTTTCACTTCCACGTTCTGGAAGAAGTTCCATGAGGAGTTGGGCATGAGGCTGCATTTCAGTACCGCTTTCCACCCACAGACGGACATACAGAATGAGCGGATGATTCAGACGCTCGAGGACATGCTTTGAGCATGTGTGTTGGACTTCGGAGGAAGTTGGGACACGTACTTGCTGTTGGCTGAGTTTTCTTATAACAACAACCACCATTAGATTATAGGTATGCCTCCCTTCGAGTTGTTGTATGGGAGGAGGTGTTGAACTCCCATCTGTTGGGGAGAGGTAGGGCAATGAGTGATGGGCAGCACTGAGATAGTGCTTCAGACGACAAAACAGATACAGCAGGTCAGGTAGGATTGCTGACAGCCCAGAGTCGCCAGAAGAGTTATGCGGATAGGCGACGATCCGAGCTTAAGTTCCGGGTTGGAGATTTCGTACTCCTGAAGGTGTCTCCATGGAAAGGAGTGATCCAATTCAGGAAGAGGGGCAAGTTGGGGCCCCGGTACATTGGTCCGTTCAGGGTGACCACAAGGGTGGGCAGGGTAGCATATCGTTTGAGGAAGTGTATTGCCGACGATTCTCAGTTGAGAAGTGTATTGCCGACGAGTCGATGGTAGTGCCGCTGGAGGATATTCAGGTGGATGCGAGCCTAAATTATGTTAAGAGACCGATCGCGATCCTGGATTGGAAGATTAAGGTTCTAAGGAACAAAGAAGTGCCTCTGGTTCAGGTCTAGTGGAAACATCAGAGAGGGTCCGAGCCGACATAGGAGCCGGAGTTGGAGAAGCAGGAGCAACATCCTAAGTTGTTTGTCGAGCGAGACTTCGAGGGCGAAGTATGATTCTAGTGGGGGAGAATTGTAACATCCGGATTTCCAGGTATTTTATGTTATTCATTTTTTTTAGTTAGAGAGAAGGACACGACGAGTCGACGCCTAGACTCATCGAGTAGGATCTCGATTTGCTGACTAGATTAATGAATGGACTCAAAGAGTCGGTAGGATGACTCGACGAGTCCGCGTTGAGGTCAGAAACCCTAAATCTGCAGGCCTGAGACCTATTTAAAGGACCTTATAGCCCTCATTTGCGGCTACCAGTCCAGAGAGAGAAACCCTAGAGAGCTTGGGTGGGTTGTGTGTGAGAGCAAGCCATTTTAATCCTTGTTAGTGTGATTTTGCAAAGAAGAAGGTGTTTCTAGCAAGAGGAGGTCAAGGGGATTTTTATTCCATGGGTTTCCATCTTGGATCTGCAACTTTGAGGTAGTAAATCGATCCCTTCTTCTGTTTAGTATGAGATCCTTGAATTTTAGGGTTTTTTATACCTTTATTGGCTTGAAATGTTGAGTATGTTGTCCCTTTGAGTGTTAGACTCTGGATCTGGACCTCTAGAGGTCCACATGGCCTTATCTATTCTGCTTTATGTTGGTTCATGGAGGAAAAGAGACTATATTGGCATTTTAGAAGCCATTTCACCAAGTAAAGCCTTGTGTGCGTTGCATGAATGTCAAGACTGAACCTTTACATGATTATCGTGTTTGGGAAGGTCAGATCTATAGGTTAGCGAAGCAGATCTGACCTCAGAAGGTCATTTGAGTGTTGCCATGGAAGCAACTCGCCGAGTTCATAAGTTGACTCGACGAGTCGAGTTGGGGTTGCCCCGTGATTTGTGACAGGATTAACCCGTCGAGTGAAGGGATTGCTCGACGTGCCAAGTGAGGCTAGAAGGATTCAGAGAACCCCGCATGGACTCGCCTAGTCGCCCATGTGCACTCGATGAGTCGGGTCAAAGTTTGACCGTTGACTTCAGTTGACCTTAGGGTTTTGGTCAAGACTGATTCAAGAGAGTTCAGGGAGGGGTAGAATGGCCTTCTACCCAATCTTTAGAGATGAGACTATGAGAGGTTATTGATCAACAATGTTATTCGGATGATAAGAGGAGGCTAGGTCGGGACATCGAGCACGAGAGTTTATCCGACTTCATTCGAGGTGATTCTTCTCACTATACATTACCTAGAGTGGTATATACGTGTAGACCGGAGGGTCTTGTATGCTATCTGTATGTATGAGATTATGTGCATTTTGTTAAATGTATGTTATGTGTTGTATAGACCAGACCGGAGAGTCCAATGATATAGACCGGACCGAAGGGTCCAACGATATAGACCGGACCGAAGGGTCCGATGTGCTATGACCGGACCAGAGGGTCCAATGAGCTATGCGACTGCAGGGTCCTGCTGAAACACATCGACCAGAGGGTCGTACTGTAGCCTCGAGTGGCGTATGCGTTGTATGTGGTATTTTGGGGAACTCACTAAGCATTTATGCTTACCGTGTTATGTGATATGTGTTTTAGGTACCAACGAGGATCGCTGGAAGACGCCGGTATGAGTCGTACACACTGAGGGATTTTATATATTATGATCTTGGGATTTGTTTTATGGATTTGTCATGTGATACATTGAGATTTGATAATATTATGAATGAAATTATACTTTTAAAAGTGAAAAATTGTTTTGCAAAATTTACGTTGTTACATGATCCTTGGGATTGGTTTATTTACTTTTGGGCACTCTGCCTTCATCCGCCCTTCCTCTCGGCAATTGAAACAAATTTTTTATTTCACTAGGCAACTTGTAGCAATATGCCCTGTGTTCTTGCAATTGAAGCAAAAGACGTAGTTGTCGAAATGCTTCTTCTTAAATTGGTCACACCACTTCCCTTCTTTTTTGCTTCCAGGCTTGCTACTTGACTTTGAAAACTTCTTATTCTTCTTATTGTTGCTATTTTTGCTTCCCCCAACTGTCCTTTTTTCACCGACATCCGCTTTTTCGGTAGTCATTTTCTTAGTCATACCTTCCATAGATTTTGCAGCCCATACGGCCACCCCGAAAGTAGGATCCTGCTTAACTCGCACCTTATAATACCACGGAAATCCTTTTGTATACCTATTGATTTTGGTCAACTCATCAGGGACGACTCGCAGGGAAAATTCCATCTAATCAGTGAAAGCATTGGTGTACTCATCAACTGACATGCTAGCCTTCTTTAAAGCTAGGAATTGATTCTCCAATTCCAGCATGCTCTAAGCTGAACAGAACTTCATCTTGAAATGGGTAAAGAATTCGGCCTATGTTAGCTATAACGGTATGTTAGGGCTCAACATCTTCCCTAACGTGTTCCACCAATGAAGTGTTGTTTCCTTGAACCGCCTTATACCATAGGTGGTTTGTAGCTTCCCCGTATAACCGCAGGTGATAAATGCCAGCTCCATCTCAAATAGCTAGTTCATGATTCCTACTTGATCTTCCATCTTGTTAAATGATGATGGCTTGCATGTCTTACACACCCAGTTCCCAAGTTCATTTTAAGGAAAGAAAAGAAAGGAAATTGGTGGAAGTGAGGGGAAAGTAAAAGAAATAGGTGTCCCGAGTTTCATTAAAGGAAGGAAGTGGAAGGAAATGGGAGGATCACTTTCCCTCCTAAATTTCCTTATGATTTGGAAGGTTTTGGAGAGAAAGAACAAAATGTTTAATTTTCCTTCCACTTCTGTCCAACTCGGGAACACAAAAGACGAATTTTGTTTCCTTTCTTTTCTCTTCTTTTCTCTCCTTACTTTTTTTTGTCTTGTCTTCTTTTCTTTGCTACAACTCGGGAACGGGGTGAAAATCCTTATACTTGCAATATCCCCTAGGTTCATCATTCTTTTGGACCTCTGGTTACTTTGTTCCTTGATAACTTTTCAAGTCATCATTATTTCCTTCTTGAACTGTTTCTGGTTGAGAAGAAATTGGTGCGTAGTTAACTTGTCCAAAAACTATCGAATCGCTGATCACAAGCACTCCACCTCTAACATTAGCTAGTTTTTGGGCTAAGAGATCCCTATACTCGCTGTTAAATGTGACTGAAGCATTTGGAGCATTTGGATCATATTCATGACACACTTAGAGCACTTGGACCACAATGAAGCACCTGGAGTTCCTGGAGCATATGACAAAGGAACGGATCTTCTAAGAGAGGAATGGATCATTAGAAAAAGGTACTGATCAAGTGCCAAAGGAACAGATCATTTAGAAGGGGGTTTGGACTACTTGGAAGGAGTTTGGAGCACTTGGAAGGGATATGGAGCAACAAGGGGTCCTTGTTGCGCCATATGATGAAGAGATGGGTCAAGAGGGACGCTCTTGCACCATCTTGTTCTCCTCTTGCACCATCTTGTTTTCTTGTTGAGCCATGCACGACCTTGTTGAGCCATGCATGTGCCTGTTGCTCATGGTGATGCTGTTGCTCCAAGATTGATGTTGTGTGCCATACTTGATGCTCTTGCACCATTTAGATCCCTGTTGCACCAACTAGGGTTGTTGTTGCGCCATGAAGAAGCTATTGTGTCATCATGGACCATCTTAGTACATGATGTGCCACATTGATTCCTTTGCCGTGCCATGTTGATCCAAGTATGCCTAGAAGATGATAATACTCAAGAATGTTCTAAAAGATGTTGTATGGTGGATTGTGATTGGTTGAAACCCTTCATGGGCCTATGGGCCAATGGGCTTGGCCCATTAGGGTTTTAGGTCTGATCCCTCAAGTATAAATGGGGATGCATGCTAGGTCATTTTTTGTATCATGAATTCTAGAGTGATAGGGGAATCTGTGTGTAATTGTATTTGTAATCTCTATGTTGAGAGCTCTAAAATAAAGAATACTCCTCTCCTACCCGTGGACGTAGGTCTCCTTGACCGAACCACGTAAATATTGTGTCTTGTGTGCTTTTGGTTTTGCTAATTATCCACTTTACTTCCTAACAAGTGGTATCAGAGCTACGTTTTGTATTCCTGGGATTGAAGATTTCTACTCACAAATTCGATTTGGAGAAGTTCAATGGCTTAAAAGACTTCACATTGTGGAATGTGAAGATGAGGGCTCTTCTGGTTCAACAAGGATGTGCAACGACACTGGAAGGAGAGGCAAAACTGCCAAAGGACATGACGACTGATAAGAAGGTGGATATTCTGACGAAGGCAAATAGTGCCATTATATTGAGCTTGACAGATGAATTACTAAGGGAGGTTGTGGATCAAACAACTGCTTCTGGGCTCTAAGATAAACTTTGTGTCAAGTACCATAACAACTGATTGACGAACATGTTGTATCAGAAGCAAAGGTTGTACACTCTCAGAATGTCTTAAAGTACCCAAGTGAAAGATCACCTGGATAACTTCAATCGTATCATCTTGGATCACCAAGGTGTTGTTGTGAAGATTGAAGATGAAGATCAGGTGTTAATTATCGTATGTTTGCTTCCTAACTCATATGCGAATTTCGTTGATACCATGCTTTATGGTAGGATAACGATCACTATGAATGATGTGAAGGACTCTCTGATGTCCAAGGAACTGAAAAGAAAAGTTTCCGCTCGAGAGGAGGTGTCAAATTTCGGTTTGTTTGCAAGGAGAGAGAGGACAGAAGAGAGGAAAAGGGGAAACAGAGGAATATCACATTCAAAGTCAAAGTCTAAAGGTTCATAAAACATGAAATGTTACAACTATAAGGAGAAGGGGAACTTCAATCAAAATTGTCCACAGCTGAGGAATGTGAAGTCCAAGAGTGAATCCATAATCAATAACATTGCTGTTGTGGTTCAGGGAAGTTTTGATGAAGGGGACGATGGTGATGTACTGACTGTGTATACATCAAGTTCTATTGATGCTTGGGTCTTGGATTTTGGAGCATCCTATCACATAACATATAATCATGACTGGTTCGATTCCTTCAAAGAGTGGGATGGTATAGTCAAGATGGGTGATGATTGGATGAGCAGTATCAAAGTTAGTGGCATGGTGCAGATCAAGATGCATGATGGCATCGTCAGGAAGTTAGATTGTTGGTATGTTCCAGAACTTCAGAAGAATCTAATTTTTCTTGGCACATTGGCTAAGAATGGGATGAGGTACGCTGGTGAAAGCGACCGGGTCAAAGTGATCAAAGGCTCTCTGATTATAATGAAGGGGAATATGAATCGTGGAAGGATCTATATCCTAGAAGGCAGTACAGTTATAGGAACAATGGCTATCTCCTAACCCTTGAATGAACTTAAGACAAATTTGTGGCATCGTAGGTTGGGGCACATGAGTGAGAAGGGCATGTCAGTTCTACGTAAACAAGGACTGCTTGGTGGAGAGGATACTGGAAATAGAAAGTTTTGTGAATCTTGCATCAAGGGAAAGCATCACAAAGTGAAGTTCGTTACTGGTCAACACATAAGCAAGGAAATCCTAGAGTATGTTCACTCAGATCTGTGGGGTCCTACACCAGTGAAGTCTCAAGGAGGATGCTCATACTTCATGACATTCATTGATCACTATTCAAGGAAGGTTTGGTTGTACTTTCTGAAGACGAAGGATGAGGTGTGTAACACCGAGATTTCCAAAAACAAAATTTTCATTTAAATACTCAATTTAATATTAAGAACACTTGTTTAAATCCTATTCACATTCGAATTACAAAACATGGTTTCATTTTCATTATAGTAGAAGACCAGGATCCTCCAAAATACAACTCTTTCTTCGGTGTGTACAATCGAACCGTTGCCATCCCGCGTTACTGTAAGAACCTGAAACCACATAACATAAACAACGTAAGCACGAAGCTTAGTGAGTTCCCCAATATACCTTACGCACATACGCCTTCCGGCCCGGATCTTTCGATCCACATAATATCGCCTTCCGGCCCGGATCTTTCGATCCACATAATATCGCCTTCCGGCCCGACCTTCCGGTCCATGTGTCTCAGGGGACTTCCGTCCCTGCTGGGTAAACCTTCCGGCCTTACCCACGCCGACCTTCCGGTCCATCACACATATATAACACATAATACAAATACTCTAACACATAAAGCACATATATCATATATCATACCTGACCTTTCTGTCACATAATACATTGCCTTCCGGCCCATATATAAGCATGTATATCACGCGTAGCAACTAACTTTCCATTCATAGCATATAAACATAACACACAACATACTTGACCTTCCGGTCACACAATCAAACCCTTCCGGGTGAGGTATAGTGAGAAGACTCACCTCGCGGTCACTAGAAGATAGCAACTCCTAAAATCCCTTGCACTTGATCCTCCGAGCTGCAAGCTCCCTGTAACATCATATATCCCTTATTTAATACTTCTATCTTCCACGTTAACTGACCCTAAGAATCACACCAGTCAACTCTGGTCAACAGTCCAATGTCAGCTCGACTGGACTCGGCGAGTTCCCAGGCGACTCGGCGAGTCTGGTCGTCCTTCAATCCTCTGAGATTCCCTTTCTACTCGTCGAGTATCCTCTTTGACTCGACGAGTCACTCCTGGAAGAATCGCGGGGCCACCCCGACTCCACTCGCCGAGTCTGAAGAACAACTCGGCGAGTCCCAGTGAATCTTCAAGCTACTCGCCGAGTCTGATCATCCGACTCGGCGAGTCCACGCCATGCAGTCGATCCAACTACTTCCTGAGATACGTTTTTCCCGAGATACACACTCATGGGACTTCTGGACCTCTAATCATCCTATTACTAAGGTAGAAACCTTTGCATAACAACATAATAATCCATCAAATCTCCAAATGGGTTTCATAAACCCTAAATTCGTGTACACATCAAAATAACAGGAATGATCCGAAACCTTACCTGAAAACATACTCTCTGCGTCCCCAAACCTCAGAACTCGACCCCCTTGCTCTTCCTTTGGCCGAAATCCTTCCTCTTCTTGCACCACAATTCCTTCAAAGTCAATAATGGCCTCCAAGTTTTGCTCCAAATGCCACAGTCGTCTAGGGTTCTCCACAATCGGCCAAAAGACGTGAAATGACGACATAACAACCCTTAAATACGACCCAATACGAAACGGCTAGGGTTTCTGCTGAACAGCGTCGACTCGCCGAGTCCATACCTGGACTCGTCGAGTCCAGTCGCGAACCCGCGACCAACTCTGCGATCCTACTCGGCGAGTCTGGCTCCAACTCGCCGAGTCTCCCCTTTAAAATACCCCAAAATGCAATTTAACCATACTTGAGATTTTGGGCTGTTACAATTCTCCCCCACTAGAATTAGACTTCGCCCTCGAAGTCTCACTCTGAAAAATAGTTCTGGATGCTGCTCCCGCATCACACGTTTCGGCTTCCCTAAACACTACCGATCTCTCCCGAGGCCGCTACTGAACCAACACCAGAGATACCTCCTTGTTCCTCAGAACCTTGATCTTCCGATCTCCGACGGCCACTGGCCTCTCGACGTAACACAGGCTCGCATCCACCTAATCGTTCTCTAGTAGAACCACTGCTGACTCATCCGCTATACACCTATTCAACTGCGACACATACCAGTGTCATGGATCCGTCCCAGTTCCGTTGACAGCTCCAAACGATAGGCCACTCTCCCTACCTTCGCACCTTCACGAAAAAAACCCAACATACCGGGGCCCTCCATTTACCCTTCTTCCTAAATCGAAGCACCCGTCAGAAATACGAAGTCGCTGACCTGAATCACATACTCGTAACGGCGTCTGCCTGCATAACTTTCCTGTTAACTCTAAACGATCACTAATTCTCCTTAACCTGCTGAGTCTGCTCTGTCGACTGAAGCCCAAACTCTGTACTGTCCATCTCTCCCTGTAACCGAGAACCACCCAAGATGCAACTCTGCTCTTAAACCCCAACAATCACTCGACCAATGAGGGTTAGGAAGCCCTGAACCACCGGAACCCCGATCCAAAGCCCACTTTGTCCATCCCAGACCCACTGAGAGATCCTTTCTCACTCCCAGAGTAACTCTCACAAATTCTCCTCTTGCCATCATATACACATGCTGAACTAGCCCCAACACTCGTGGGTTGGAAGACCCGATACACTGATGATATCCTCGAACATCTCCCAAGATGAACCACTACACCCACCCTACACTCTGATCAGATTCACACTGAAAATTTAAAATTTTCTCTCTCCATGCATCCCTTCTGAGCCTCAACAGACATCCCAACCGGATGGGTTCCTACTCCACTGCCGCGAACACGATGCTCAGAACCATACTCGAAGTACTCTAACCATAACTCTGCTCTGCAGCTTTCACTTTCGTGAACTTGCACCCCCTTCGGAGTTACATACCCTCCTCTTTTCCTTTTCCACGGAACTCTCTTGAACATAATGCCACTCCAACCGGTGCCACGGTGCTCGCCCCAAGCGACACCACCCTTTTTGCGTAACTGCTATTCACATACTCTGGTTCTCATTGCAGGGGCTCTCAATCCCATGCACTCTCTCCACTCATCAAAATCACTGCCTCCGCTAAACAAGATCAACAACCCAGGGCCAGACCTTCCAATGCAATCACGCTGCAACATACGTGATCCGCAAATATGAAACTAATCCAGCAATACCAACAGAGTCTCCAGTATGATTGGACCGACTCTCATAACACGTACTAGCCACTCGAGGCTATATCTCTGTGGGTCCGTACACCCAACTCTGCGAACCCTTAGGTTCTAACTCTGGGAACCTTCCGGTTCCAACTCTAGAAACATGCACAACATAATCCCGTGGGATTACTGCAGTACAACCCATCTCGTACCTCAAACGTACCAATACTCTGATCGCAAAATTCCAATTACTTACTCAAACTTGATCCCGACCTCCTCTCATGCCTCCACAATCAAATGCCCTAGGTCTGTATCTCGCCCTGCATATCCAACACTCGTTCTCGTCGGCCTATACTTTGCGCTGACAAACCCTGCTGAATCCCGGCAGCTAAGCACCCTCACATACTCATCGATCTCCCGGAGAATTTTCTAATTCTCCCCCACTAAAGCACTGACTAACTGCCACCGATCGTCATTAACGACCTCTCAGAACAATCCTGCACAAAGAGAACATTTACCCACTGACTGCTTCCCACAAGCGTAAGCAACCCCCAGCAAAACACATCTCCTCCCTGATCGATCCGCTCAAAAGAATCCGATCTTTCAATTATCCACTCCATAACTGCAGATGCTACCCGTCATTCAACCCAGTGCCGCATCTCCACTATCGACCCCCACGAACGATGACCAACGGAATTCCCAAGCAATAACCCATAACCAAACCCACAACCTGCCAAAGGTTGAATATCGCATCGAAAACCGCACAAAGTTACCGGCACTAAAACACCAGACTATAACCATACCAAACCATCAGGGAACAACGAATGCCAAAACGAAACCTGAAGCACCAATCCATAACCATGCCAATCCCGCGAAACAACGACTACCGCATCGAAATCCACACTACCCGCACAAACAATACGCCACAAACAACGCAAGCTAATCAAGACATCAAGACAGCATCATACCCGCAGCTGCCTCCGGCACTGCTCCGTCTCCCTCTGCCGCAATCCGATAAGCACAACCCTGAGCCCTTGGGCTCTACTCCATCCTGTCCTCCTCCTGAACTCCTCAAGGTGGCCGGTGCTAGAGCCTGCACCGATCCTGCAAAAGCTGTGGACATTTGACCCTCAAATGTCCAACCTGCCGACACTGATAACAAATCCTGGAATCCCGAATTGGCACTGACTGCCGACAACCCCGTGCACCATGCCCCTCCTTTCCGCACTCGCGACATGCACCATTGGGCCAACAAGCTCCGGTGCCATCTCTCTCACACTTCCCACAAGTGTGACCGCTCCGATCCCCCATTTCAACGTCTACGATCCTGAACCGTTTCGGCGCCGACTGCGACTGCATCGGGGCCTGTCCCAGCTCACGCAACTGCAACTTAACCTCTAACTCACGCCACATGGCGGCCTTCTGCAACTCCAACAGGGTCTCGCACCTCCGCGCAGACACGAACTGTCTGATACCCCCTTGAGCTTACTCGAATATCGGGCATCTGAGCCTGCTCCGAAGCGAACTCAGGGCGAAACATCGCCCTCTCAATAAACATCCCGGTGATCTCAGTCACCGACTCCAAATCCTGCTTCAGTTCGAGGAATTCCCGAGCCAATCTCTCCTTTTCATCTCGCGGAACATAGCGAGTACTGAACATCCCTCTGAATTGATCCCATGAAACCGCAGCCCTCTGCGCATCGGAAAATGACCTCGTGGTCAATCTCCACCAACCCTTCGCCCCGAGCCTCAACAGGTTCAGAGCACACCCCACCCTCTGATCAGCAGGGCATAAACTCGTGGAGAAACACCCCTCCATGTCTGATAACCATCTCATAGCAACAATCGAGTCCTGAACTCCATCGAATGTGGGAGGCTTCGCATAATAGAAGTCCCGATACTGAAAACCCCGACTAGCCCCTTTCTTTGCCGTTGCTACAGCCGATGTAACCGCCGCTGCAGCCGTCTCTGCGAAGGCCGCATATCGCTCATCAAACTACTTCAATCATAGTGTTCCTGATCGACCCAAACAATTCTGGCGACTCAACCCGCAACAATGCAGCAACCTCATCACGCCGGATCTCGCGAATCCTCGCATCCCGCTCGCTCGTGCCCGTCCGATCGATAACCGGATAACAAGATAGCCACAAGCATCATCCACTACGAACCATGGTACTCATCCCATGACATCCTTCCTCAACATGCTTCGGTGTATGGTACCTGAACCATAGCACCGTTCCTCAACCTGCTTCAATGTATAGCACTCGAACCACAACATCTATCTCAATCTGTTCCGATGTATGGTGCCCTGACCATAACATCACTCTGTATCCGATTCGATGCATGGTATCCGAACCATAACATCACCCCTCAATCTGTTCCTTAGGACCTTCAGAATGCCCCCTGTATCAAGTATGGGTCCTCTGCTTTCAGTAGTACGGGCCCATACTACCTGCCACATCTACCCATACTTTCCACACGGACCATCCCAGAGTTCCTAAGTAGCTGATAAACCTGCTCTTTCACCCATCTCATCGCGCGTGCTCGCTTTACCAACGAAATCCTCTACTCTACCAGCGCACTCATTTGGCTAGGTTTATTCCCTAGTCCCTTCCGCCGTCCTCCCACTTCTTTGCTATCAGCTGCTGAAGAGTTCCTAATGATGCCAGCCCTCTACCTCCTGAGTATCGTCATACTCACTTAGTAGCTGACTCCCATCATCGACAACTCCACAAAGCACAAAGCAAGCAGCATTCGAGCATTGAAGCATACATAGGACTCCCCATCTGTGGTAGCTCCACCTTCTCGGTTCATCCTCGGAAGTACCTCTGTACCCCGTAGCTTTACCCCCTTGTGCGTTCTAACTAGATACTCTCACTCATCACATACACATAAAAGCATAACGCACATATAACAGCAAACCCTAGACTAAGGCATCACAAATCAGGCCACTCTAGTCCTAAGATGTGAAGTACCTAGCCTGTCTCTAGCATGCAATAATGTCTCATAAAGTGCATAATAGATATTTCATAATACAAAAGTAAGGGTATTTTGGGAAATCACCGTTTGGCTCTGGCTGATTGTACACACTGCTCTTTCTTGCTTTCTCTTTGAACTCTTATTCACTTTTAGAAAACCATTTATTTGGAAAACTTTTTCTTACTTCCTCAGTTTGAGTCCAGATTTACCCGTAGGCGCGTCCGAATCCCTCAAACCAAGGCTCTGATACCAATTTGTAACACCGAGATTTCCAAAAACAAAATTTTCATTTAAATACTCAATTTAATATTAAGAACACTTGTTTAAATCCTATTCACATTCGAATTACAAAACATGGTTTCATTTTCATTATAGTAGAAGACCAGGATCCTCCAAAATACAACTCTTTCTTCGGTGTGTACAATCGAACCGTTGCCATCCCGCGTTACTGTAAGAACCTGAAACCACATAACATAAACAACGTAAGCACGAAGCTTAGTGAGTTCCCCAATATACCTTACGCACATACGCCTTCCGGCCCGGATCTTTCGATCCACATAATATCGCCTTCCGGCCCGGATCTTTCGATCCACATAATATCGCCTTCCGGCCCGACCTTCCGGTCCATGTGTCTCAGGGGACTTCCGTCCCTGCTGGGTAAACCTTCCGGCCTTACCCACGCCGACCTTCCGGTCCATCACACATATATAACACATAATACAAATACTCTAACACATAAAGCACATATATCATATATCATACCTGACCTTTCTGTCACATAATACATTGCCTTCCGGCCCATATATAAGCATGTATATCACGCGTAGCAACTAACTTTCCATTCATAGCATATAAACATAACACACAACATACTTGACCTTCCGGTCACACAATCAAACCCTTCCGGGTGAGGTATAGTGAGAAGACTCACCTCGCGGTCACTAGAAGATAGCAACTCCTAAAATCCCTTGCACTTGATCCTCCGAGCTGCAAGCTCCCTGTAACATCATATATCCCTTATTTAATACTTCTATCTTCCACGTTAACTGACCCTAAGAATCACACCAGTCAACTCTGGTCAACAGTCCAATGTCAGCTCGACTGGACTCGGCGAGTTCCCAGGCGACTCGGCGAGTCTGGTCGTCCTTCAATCCTCTGAGATTCCCTTTCTACTCGTCGAGTATCCTCTTTGACTCGACGAGTCACTCCTGGAAGAATCGCGGGGCCACCCCGACTCCACTCGCCGAGTCTGAAGAACAACTCGGCGAGTCCCAGTGAATCTTCAAGCTACTCGCCGAGTCTGATCATCCGACTCGGCGAGTCCACGCCATGCAGTCGATCCAACTGCTTCCTGAGATACGTTTTTCCCGAGATACACACTCATGGGACTTCTGGACCTCTAATCATCCTATTACTAAGGTAGAAACCTTTGCATAACAACATAATAATCCATCAAATCTCCAAATGGGTTTCATAAACCCTAAATTCGTGTACACATCAAAATAACAGGAATGATCCGAAACCTTACCTGAAAACATACTCTCTGCGTCCCCAAACCTTAGAACTCGACCCCCTTGCTCTTCCTTTGGCCGAAATCCTTCCTCTTCTTGCACCACAATTCCTTCAAAGTCAATAATGGCCTCCAAGTTTTGCTCCAAATGCCACAGTCGTCTAGGGTTCTCCACAATCGGCCAAAAGACGTGAAATGACGACATAACAACCCTTAAATACGACCCAATACGAAACGGCTAGGGTTTCTGCTGAACAGCGTCGACTCGCCGAGTCCATACCTGGACTCGTCGAGTCCAGTCGCGAACCCGCGACCAACTCTGCGATCCTACTCGGCGAGTCTGGCTCCAACTCGCCGAGTCTCCCCTTTAAAATACCCCAAAATGCAATTTAACCATACTTGAGATTTTGGGCTGTTACAATTCTCCCCCACTAGAATTAGACTTCGCCCTCGAAGTCTCACTCTGAAAAATAGTTCTGGATGCTGCTCCCGCATCACACGTTTCGGCTTCCCTAAACACTACCGATCTCTCCCGAGGCCGCTACTGAACCAACACCAGAGATACCTCCTTGTTCCTCAGAACCTTGATCTTCCGATCTCCGACGGCCACTGGCCTCTCGACGTAACACAGGCTCGCATCCACCTAATCGTTCTCTAGTAGAACCACTGCTGACTCATCCGCTATACACCTATTCAACTGCGACACATACCAGTGTCATGGATCCGTCCCAGTTCCGTTGACAGCTCCAAACGATAGGCCACTCTCCCTACCTTCTCACCTTCACGAAAAAAACCCAACATACCGGGGCCCTCCATTTACCCTTCTTCCTAAATCGAAGCACCCGTCAGAAATACGAAGTCGCTGACCTGAATCACATACTCGTAACGGCGTCTGCCTGCATAACTTTCCTGTTAACTCTAAACGATCACTAATTCTCCTTAACCTGCTGAGTCTGCTCTGTCGACTGAAGCCCAAACTCTGTACTGTCCATCTCTCCCTGTAACCGAGAACCACCCAAGATGCAACTCTGCTCTTAAACCCCAACAATCACTCGACCAATGAGGGTTAGGAAGCCCTGAACCACCGGAACCCCGATCCAAAGCCCACTTTGTCCATCCCAGACCCACTGAGAGATCCTTTCTCACTCCCAGAGTAACTCTCACAAATTCTCCTCTTGCCATCATATACACATGCTGAACTAGCCCCAACACTCGTGGGTTGGAAGACCCGATACACTGATGATATCCTCGAACATCTCCCAAGATGAACCACTACACCCACCCTACACTCTGATCAGATTCACACTGAAAATTTAAAATTTTCTCTCTCCATGCATCCCTTCTGAGCCTCAACAGACATCCCAACCGGATGGGTTCCTACTCCACTGCCGCGAACACGATGCTCAGAACCATACTCGAAGTACTCTAACCATAACTCTGCTCTGCAGCTTTCACTTTCGTGAACTTGCACCCCCTTCGGAGTTACATACCCTCCTCTTTTCCTTTTCCACGGAACTCTCTTGAACATAATGCCACTCCAACCGGTGCCACGGTGCTCGCCCCAAGCGACACCACCCTTTTTGCGTAACTGCTATTCACATACTCTGGTTCTCATTGCAGGGGCTCTCAATCCCATGCACTCTCTCCACTCATCAAAATCACTGCCTCCGCTAAACAAGATCAACAACCCAGGGCCAGACCTTCCAATGCAATCACGCTGCAACATACGTGATCCGCAAATATGAAACTAATCCAGCAATACCAACAGAGTCTCCAGTATGACTGGACCGACTCTCATAACACGTACTAGCCACTCGAGGCTATATCTCTGTGGGTCCGTACACCCAACTCTGCGAACCCTTAGGTTCTAACTCTGGGAACCTTCCGGTTCCAACTCTAGAAACATGCACAACATAATCCCGTGGGATTACTGCAGTACAACCCATCTCGTACCTCAAACGTACCAATACTCTGATCGCAAAATTCCAATTACTTACTCAAACTTGATCCCGACCTCCTCTCAGGCCTCCACAATCAAATGCCCTAGGTCTGTATCTCGCCCTGCATATCCAACACTCGCTCTCGTCGGCCTATACTTTGCGCTGACAAACCCTGCTGAATCCCGGCAGCTAAGCACCCTCACATACTCATCGATCTCCCGGAGAATTTTCTAATTCTCCCCCACTAAAGCACTGACTAACTGCCACCGATCGTCATTAACGACCTCTCAGAACAATCCTGCACAAAGAGAACATTTACCCACTGACTGCTTCCCACAAGCGTAAGCAACCCCCAGCAAAACACATCTCCTCCCTGATCGATCCGCTCAAAAGAATCCGATCTTTCAATTATCCACTCCACAACTGCAGATGCTACCCGTCATTCAACCCAGTGCCGCATCTCCACTATCGACCCCCACGAACGATGACCAACGGAATTCCCAAGCAATAACCCATAACCAAACCCACAACCTGCCAAAGGTTGAATATCGCATCGAAAACCGCACAAAGTTACCGGCACTAAAACACCAGACTATAACCATACCAAACCATCAGGGAACAACGAATGCCAAAACGAAACCTGAAGCACCAATCCATAACCATGCCAATCCCGCGAAACAACGACTACCGCATCGAAATCCACACTACCCGCACAAACAATACGCCACAAACAACGCAAGCTAATCAAGACATCAAGACAGCATCATACCCGCAGCTGCCTCCGGCACTGCTCCGTCTCCCTCTGCCGCAATCCGATAAGCACAACCCTGAGCCCTTGGGCTCTACTCCATCCTGTCCTCCTCCTGAACTCCTCAAGGTGGCCGGTGCTAGAGCCTGCACCGATCCTGCAAAAGCTGTGGACATTTGACCCTCAAATGTCCAACCTGCCGACACTGATAACAAATCCTAGAATCCCGAATTGGCACTGACTGCCGACAACCCCGTGCACCATGCCCCTCCTTTCCGCACTCGCGACATGCACCATTGGGCCAACAAGCTCCGGTGCCATCTCTCTCACACTTCCCACAAGTGTGACCGCTCCGATCCCCCATTTCAACGTCTACGATCCTGAACCGTTTCGGCGCCGACTGCGACTGCATCGGGGCCTGTCCCAGCTCACGCAACTGCAACTTAACCTCTAACTCACGCCACATGGCGGCCTTCTGCAACTCCAACAGGGTCTCGCACCTCCGCGCAGACACGAACTGTCTGATACCCCCTTGAGCTTACTTGAATATCGGGCATCTGAGCCTGCTCCGAAGCGAACTCAGGGCGAAACATCGCCCTCTCAATAAACATCCCGGTGATCTCAGTCACCGACTCCAAATCCTGCTTCAGTTCGAGGAATTCCCGAGCCAATCTCTCCTTTTCATCTCGCGGAACATAGCGAGTACTGAACATCCCTCTGAATTGATCCCATGAAACCGCAGCCCTCTGCGCATCGGAAAATGACCTCGTGGTCAATCTCCACCAACCCTTCGCCCCGAGCCTCAACAGGTTCAGAGCACACCCCACCCTCTGATCAGCAGGGCATAAACTCGTGGAGAAACACCCCTCCATGTCTGATAACCATCTCATAGCAACAATCGAGTCCTGAACTCCATCGAATGTGGGAGGCTTCGCATAATAGAAGTCCCGATACTGAAAACCCCGACTAGCCCCTTTCTTTGCCGTTGCTACAGCCGATGTAACCGCCGCTGCAGCCGTCTCTGCGAAGGCCGCATATCGCTCATCAAACTACTTCAATCATAGTGTTCCTGATCGACCCAAACAATTCTGGCGACTCAACCCGCAACAATGCAGCAACCTCATCACGCCGGATCTCGCGAATCCTCGCATCCCGCTCGCTCGTGCCCGTCCGATCGATAACCGGATAACAAGATAGCCACAAGCATCATCCACTACGAACCATGGTACTCATCCCATGACATCCTTCCTCAACATGCTTCGGTGTATGGTACCTGAACCATAGCACCGTTCCTCAACCTGCTTCAATGTATAGCACTCGAACCACAACATCTATCTCAATCTGTTCCGATGTATGGTGCCCTGACCATAACATCACTCTGTATCCGATTCGATGCATGGTATCCGAACCATAACATCACCCCTCAATCTGTTCCTTAGGACCTTCAGAATGCCCCCTGTATCAAGTATGGGTCCTCTGCTTTCAGTAGTACGGGCCCATACTACCTGCCACATCTACCCATACTTTCCACACGGACCATCCCAGAGTTCCTAAGTAGCTGATAAACCTGCTCTTTCACCCATCTCATCGCGCGTGCTCGCTTTACCAACGAAATCCTCTACTCTACCAGCGCACTCATTTGGCTAGGTTTATTCCCTAGTCCCTTCCGCCGTCCTCCCACTTCTTTGCTATCAGCTGCTGAAGAGTTCCTAATGATGCCAGCCCTCTACCTCCTGAGTATCGTCATACTCACTTAGTAGCTGACTCCCATCATCGACAACTCCACAAAGCACAAAGCAAGCAGCATTCGAGCATTGAAGCATACATAGGACTCCCCATCTGTGGTAGCTCCACCTTCTCGGTTCATCCTCGGAAGTACCTCTGTACCCCGTAGCTTTACCCCCTTGTGCGTTCTAACTAGATACTCTCACTCATCACATACACATAAAAGCATAACGCACATATAACAGCAAACCCTAGACTAAGGCATCACAAATCAGGCCACTCTAGTCCTAAGATGTGAAGTACCTAGCCTGTCTCTAGCATGCAATAATGTCTCATAAAGTGCATAATAGATATTTCATAATACAAAAGTAAGGGTATTTTGGGAAATCACCGTTTGGCTCTGGCTGATTGTACACACTGCTCTTTCTTGCTTTCTCTTTGAACTCTTATTCACTTTTAGAAAACCATTTATTTGGAAAACTTTTTCTTACTTCCTCAGTTTGAGTCCAGATTTACCCGTAGGCGCGTCCGAATCCCTCAAACCAAGGCTCTGATACCAATTTGTAACACCGAGATTTCCAAAAACAAAATTTTCATTTAAATACTCAATTTAATATTAAGAACACTTGTTTAAATCCTATTCACATTCGAATTACAAAACATGGTTTCATTTTCATTATAGTAGAAGACCAGGATCCTCCAAAATACAACTCTTTCTTCGGTGTGTACAATCGAACCGTTGCCATCCCGCGTTACTGTAAGAACCTGAAACCACATAACATAAACAACGTAAGCACGAAGCTTAGTGAGTTCCCCAATATACCTTACGCACATACGCCTTCCGGCCCGGATCTTTCGATCCACATAATATCGCCTTCCGGCCCGGATCTTTCGATCCACATAATATCGCCTTCCGGCCCGACCTTCCGGTCCATGTGTCTCAGGGGACTTCCGTCCCTGCTGGGTAAACCTTCCGGCCTTACCCACGCCGACCTTCCGGTCCATCACACATATATAACACATAATACAAATACTCTAACACATAAAGCACATATATCATATATCATACCTGACCTTTCTGTCACATAATACATTGCCTTCCGGCCCATATATAAGCATGTATATCACGCGTAGCAACTAACTTTCCATTCATAGCATATAAACATAACACACAACATACTTGACCTTCCGGTCACACAATCAAACCCTTCCGGGTGAGGTATAGTGAGAAGACTCACCTCGCGGTCACTAGAAGATAGCAACTCCTAAAATCCCTTGCACTTGATCCTCCGAGCTGCAAGCTCCCTGTAACATCATATATCCCTTATTTAATACTTCTATCTTCCACGTTAACTGACCCTAAGAATCACACCAGTCAACTCTGGTCAACAGTCCAATGTCAGCTCGACTGGACTCGGCGAGTTCCCAGGCGACTCGGCGAGTCTGGTCGTCCTTCAATCCTCTGAGATTCCCTTTCTACTCGTCGAGTATCCTCTTTGACTCGACGAGTCACTCCTGGAAGAATCGCGGGGCCACCCCGACTCCACTCGCCGAGTCTGAAGAACAACTCGGCGAGTCCCAGTGAATCTTCAAGCTACTCGCCGAGTCTGATCATCCGACTCGGCGAGTCCACGCCATGCAGTCGATCCAACTGCTTCCTGAGATACGTTTTTCCCGAGATACACACTCATGGGACTTCTGGACCTCTAATCATCCTATTACTAAGGTAGAAACCTTTGCATAACAACATAATAATCCATCAAATCTCCAAATGGGTTTCATAAACCCTAAATTCGTGTACACATCAAAATAACAGGAATGATCCGAAACCTTACCTGAAAACATACTCTCTGCGTCCCCAAACCTCAGAACTCGACCCCCTTGCTCTTCCTTTGGCCGAAATCCTTCCTCTTCTTGCACCACAATTCCTTCAAAGTCAATAATGGCCTCCAAGTTTTGCTCCAAATGCCACAGTCGTCTAGGGTTCTCCACAATCGGCCAAAAGACGTGAAATGACGACATAACAACCCTTAAATACGACCCAATACGAAACGGCTAGGGTTTCTGCTGAACAGCGTCGACTCGCCGAGTCCATACCTGGACTCGTCGAGTCCAGTCGCGAACCCGCGACCAACTCTGCGATCCTACTCGGCGAGTCTGGCTCCAACTCGCCGAGTCTCCCCTTTAAAATACCCCAAAATGCAATTTAACCATACTTGAGATTTTGGGCTGTTACAAGGTGTTTGGGAAATTCAAGGATTGTAAGACCATGTTTGAGAAAATGATTGGAAAATAGGTCAAGACTTTGGGGAATGACAATGGATTGGAGTCATGCAATGCTCCATTTGATAATTTCTGCAAGGGAAAAGGTACAGTGAGGCACCGCACTGTACATCACACATCGCAACAAAATGGTGTGGAAGAACGTATGAACACAAACACTCATGCAGCGTGCAAGGTGCATGTGGATATTTGCTAACTTATCCAAGAAATTCTGGGCGGAAGCAGTTAACACTGCATTCTATCTGGTGAACAGATCACCATCAACTACAATAGACTTAATGACTCCTCAAGAGGTATGGTCTGGGAAACCCTCTGACTATTCTGGTTTACGTATATTTTTGATTCCCCACATATACTCATATGAATGATGGTAAACTTGAGACAAGGGCAATGTAGTGCATATTTCTAGGATATGCGATAGGAGTAAAATGTTATCGACTGTGGTGTACAGAAAAAGGAAGAACTCTGAAATTTATCATGAGCAGAGATGTGACCTTTGATGAATCTGCCATGGGTAACCAGGGAGGAGGTGAAACAAGTCAATCAGGGAAAAAAGATCAGGGTGCTAGCCAGAAGGTGGAGTTTGTATCTCAAACTCCAGACAGGGTTGTGATAAGTGACAAAGAGCAAGGTGGCAGTCAATAGCCTGGACAAGATGAAAACCAAGAGAAACACATGGGATCTTCGTCCTGTGGTGTTGATTCTAGGAAAGATGATGGGTCTGAATCTATAGCAAGGAGAATATCAAAGAGGGTTATTCGACAGCCTGCCAGATATGTGGGATGTGTAAATTCAGGTGAGCTTGACTCCATTGCTTTAGCTTTAGAAACTAGAGAAGACATTGAAACCGAGGAGCCTCAATCGTATAACGAGGTTGTGGCGAGTAAAGAAGCAAATGACTGCTTGATGGCCATGAATGAAAAAATGCAATCTTTAGAAAAGAATGAAACATGGGATCTTTCTCCGTTACCAAAGTGAGCAAATCCAGTGGGATGCAAGTGGATCTTTAAGAAGAAGGAAGGGATACCAGGACTTGAACTTGCTAGGTTCAAGGAAAGGATGGTGGCAAAAGGGTTCTCTCAGAAAGAAGGAATTTATTATCACAATGTGTTCTCACCGGTCATGAAGCACAAGACAATTTGAGCTCTTTTGGCCATGGTGAGTGGATTTGATCTGGAGCTTGAACAGCTTGATGTGAAAACTGCATTTTACATAGAAATTTAGAAGAGAACATTTATATGTCCCAGTCGGAAGGGTTCGTTGATGCCAAGAAGGACCATGTATGTTTGCTGAAGAAATCCCTATATGGTTTGAAGCAGTCTCCACGAAAATGGTACAAGAGATTTGCTTCATTCATGATCTCGAATGGCTACACTCAGAACCAGTTTGACAATTATGTTTACTCAAAGGAATTGTCACAAGATTCATACATATATATGTTGCTATATGTTGATGATATGCTCATCGCAGCCAAAGACATCGCTGGAATAAATGAATTGAAGGCAACCCTGAAGAATGTGTTTGAGATGAAGGATTTGGGAGCAACAAAGAAGATACTAGGGATGGAGATACAAAGGAATAAAAAAATAAGGCAGGTTGTGTATTTCTCAATAGAAGTACTTTGAGAAATTTCTGCAATCCTTCAACTGTGATCATTCCAAGCCAGTTGGAACTCCTTTGGCAGCTCAGTTTAAACTTGGTCCAAGCACTATACTCACTACTAATGAAGAAAGGAAGTAGATGAGCAGGGATCCATACTCTAGTGCTACTGGAAGTCTCATGTATGCTATGGTTTGCACCAGACCTAATTTGGCTCATGCAGTTAGTGTGGTTAGCAGGTTTATGAGTAATTTAGGGAAGAATCATTAGGAAGCTGTAAAGTGGATCTTGTGATACTTGAAGGGAATTTCGAATGGTTTCCTAGTGTATGGAGCAAATATGAAGATTGACTTGGTGGGATATGCTGACTCTGATTATGGTGGTGAATTGTTGAAGCGTAGGTTGCTACGTGCTACATATTCACTTTATTTGAATGTGCCATCAATTGGAAGTCAACGTTACAAGATACCGTTGCTTTGTCTACAACTGAATTTGAGTACATGTCCATGACAGAAGGACTAAAGGAGGAGATATGCTTGCTATGGATTATTCAGAGTCTTGGTCTGAAGGTGGAGAAACCTGTCTTGTATTGTGACAGTCAAATTGCTTTAAGTCTTGCATAGAATCTTGTGTATCATGAGAAGATGAAGCACGTTGATGTCAGGTTGAATTTTATTTGGGATATTCTGAAAGGAGACAAGTTTTCAATACTGAAGATTGATACGAAGGGCAACCCATCAGATATGTTGACAAATTCGTTGCTCACAAAGAAGTTCAAGCTTTCCTAGGACTTGCTTGATGTTTGCTGGAGGTAGGTCCCTTCGGGGACGAATGGCTGGAAGGGATAGGAAGTTGTTGTTCGAGGTGGATTTTATAGGATGCTCAAGTCAAGGTGGAGATTGTTAAATGTAAATCGAGCATTTGGATCATGTTCATGAAGCATTTGGAGCACTTGGACCTCAATTGAGCACTTAGGGTTCATGCAACATGTAACAAAGTAACGGATCTTCTAAGAGAGGAATGGATCATTAGACAAAGGAACTGATCAAGTGCCAAAGGAATGGATCATGTACGACAGGGTTTGGAGCACTTGGAAGGAGTTTGGAGCACTTGGAAGGGATATAGAGCAACAAGGGGTCCTTGTTGCACCACATGATGAAGATATGGGTCAAGAGGGATGCTATTGCACAATCGTGTTCTCCTCTTGCGCCATCTTGTTTTCTTGTTGATCCATTCATGTCCTTGTTAAGCCATGCATGTGCTTGTTGCTCATGGTGATGTTGTTGCTCTAAGATTGATGTTGTGTGCCATACTTGATGCTCTTGCGCCATTTAGATCCCTGTTGCGCCAACTAGGGTTGTTGTTGTGGCATGAAGAAGCTATTACGCCATCATGGACCATCTTGGTACATGATGCTCCATATTGATTCCTTTACTGTGACATGTTGATCCAAGTATGCCTAGAAGATGATAATGCTCAAGAATGTTCAAGAAGATGCTGCATGGCAAATTGTGATTGGTTGACACCCTTCATGGGCCTATGGGCCAATGGGCTTGGCCCATTAGGATTTTAGGTCTGATCCCTCAAGTATAAATAGGGATGCATGCTAGGTCATTTTCTTGTATTTTGATTAATGCTAGAGTGATAGGTGAATCTGTGTGTAATTATACTTGTAACCTCTATGTTTAGAGCTCTGAAATAAAGAATACTCCTCTCCTACCCATGGACGTAGGACTCCTTGACCGAGCAATGTAAATACTGTGTCTTGTGTACTTTTGGTTTTGCTAGTTATGTGCCTTACTTCCTAACACTAACATTGTTTCTGACTGAGCATCTCCTATATCATTACTCGAGCATCATTAATTGTGAACTGAGCAGCTCCTGATCTAGGGTTTTGAGATTCTAGACCTCCTTCGTTGTTAAGGACTCTTCCTCTCCTAGTGATCATCCTGACGTTCTATAAATTATTTTAATATTTTTTGCTACATTTATGCTCTTTGAAGAAAAAAAGGTACTTAATTTGTTTAAAATTTGTTTTGTAGCAATGAAGACATGCTCATAATGAAAAGGAAACTATTGAGGAGTTGGATGTGGGAAACTGGATTAAAGTCAAAGAAGTCTTGAAACTGGAAGACCATGGCCTGGTGATCACCACCACACCATGGTAAATGGAGAATTCCATATCAAATAGTAACTTGGTGGATACACGATTTTTATGAAGACTACATCGTGGTGACAGTTGACCACAACGTGGTGAGCCAATTTTTGGTTTTATAAATATAGCAATTCCTCTCTCAACCCTTGCGAATGCTGGAAGCTATGTCGACTTTAGAAGGCCATAAACATTCCTTGGAGGTTCTGGAATGTAGAAATCAATTAAAGACTTGTTTTTGAAGATACCTAAAGGCAACATAACTCTCAATTACTTATTTACTTTGTTTTGATCATGTCTGGAAAAGTAGATTTCGTTTTTATGTGTTTCTTAAAAGTAGTTATGGGCCGAAAACCCTAGCTTTCATTTAGAGTAGATGATCTTGCACACTATGTGTTGATTAAGTAGATTTGGATTGTTGCTAGTTTCTTATTTATTATGATAGCTTGTTAAAGACCCTTTTGTCTTAATGATAACTACTTATTCTGTTTATTACTGAGTTTTTTTGAATTAGATGATCATTCTTATTTGGTAAACTTGAATCTTATGAATTTGTGATCATCAAAGTTGTAAGACTGTTGTTTTTATCATAAACATCGAGTTAAAGAGAAGAGTAGGTAAATTAATGTGGAAGCTAATATGTGATGATAGAATTGATGTTTTTATCCATTATTGTGAATAATTATTCCAAGTCCAACTTAACTCGAACTTAATACTAGTAATCTTATTTGTTTTTCCACCTGATGTAACACCCAAAAGATCAAGCCAATTTAAAACTTTTTAAACTACCCAAAAACCATTAGTTATTACAAACTTGTTTTCAAAATGTATAATATCAGAGTATCCCATAAACATAGTCATAAAAAGTGAGGATTTGTACGATCACGCCTTTGCCTAGCCACGATCCCCTGATGTACCTGAAACAGTAAACTGAAACTGTAAACCCGAAAGCTTAGTGAGTTACCACCAAAATACCGATACACATATAGTCCACATAACCATGTCAGCAACATCATAACATAACAAATTGAACAGAACAGCATGTAACGGGTCCACAGCTTTACAGACTGGAATACCCCTAGGCCCACAGTGTGAGTCTGGAATGTCTATCGGACCCTCAACTCGCATCTGGATTGCCATCGAGCCCTCAGTACGAGTCTGGAATGCCTATCGGGCCCTCAGCTCGTATCTGGAATGCTCCTAAGTCCTCAGTATGAGTCTGGAATGCCTACCGGGCCCTCAACTCATATCTGGAACACTATAGGGTTTGTTGGCTACCGCACGGAGCAGTACAACCTCAACCCATCCAATTTAACATGTCAACATGTAATAGATAAATGCACATACAGGTGATCAATCAGTATCACAGGTAGTCATACAGACCTACCCTCTAGCATATCAAACTAGCATGCATAACCTAATTCATACTCAACATAATACAACTACTAGGATATCATATCCAATGGGCCGGCCTTGGTGCCTTAGACCCCTTAGTATAGTGAGGATAATTCACCTGGCATTGCTGAAGTCCCATAGATAAAACTCCAGCTGCTGGTTGACAGGTTCCCGAACTGTCAACATCAAACAATACCCAATTAATAATTGGGTTCCAAGCCCAAGGTCCAACTCACACTACAAAAGCCCCAAAAGTAAAATAATGGGCCAAAGCCCAACATATGGCCTAATTTTCCAATTGCCAATGCCCATCAATAGTCCAATTGCCAAAGCCCAATAGGAAGGCCCAATTCAAGGCCCGAGTGAGATTAAGGCTTTCACATGAAATGATGATTAGGGTTAAGTGTTTCTTACTTAGCCCCTTAAAGACTTAATGCATTAAGTCCATTATTGCTAAGTTAATTGCCAATGATTATTAATTATTATTTTAAGTTTAATAATTAATTCTCTTGTGTGTCCCAAAAAATTTCCACAATTTGGGTTTTATGCTCTTAGGTTTTTCCAAACCCTAATTTGGGTTTTCCAACCTAATACTAGCCCATTAGTCAATTGGTTGAGCTTCTAGGTCACTTTGGGCCTTATTGGTACCATTAGGGTTTTATTAGATCCATTGGGGTCTCTTTGGGCCCACTAGAGTTTCTTTTGGCCCATTAGGGTTTAGTAGCCCCTTGTCCAAACATCCAAACGAGGTCCAAACGCAATCAAAGCACACCGCCACCCGACACGGTGGCCGGTGGCAGCAACCACCACCTCACAGTGGTGGTTAGGGTTTCTTTTCACTATTCAATTTCTAATTACAGTTTACAATGTATAATCCAAAAATGAACATACACTAAGCTAAGCTAAACACACACACATACACACACAGCCACACCATGGCGGTCGATGGTGGTAGAGGGTGGCAGCCACCACCTCACGGTCGTGGTGGTGGCCCCTTTTTGATTTCCCAGCCAATAACTACAAACCCTATAGCATAACCAAACACCCACCTGCTTTCTTTCTAGCAAACGGATCCAACCACCCCTCCCCCGGCAGCGGTTGACGACGGTAGCAACAACCTAGCGGCAACAGCGACGTAAAACCCTTCTCCGGATCTTCGACTGTTTCTTCCCTCGGCCGCCTGCGACTTCACATGCAACGGCTGTAGCGTTTGGGTGGCGAAGTAGCATTAGAAACGTAACAGAAGAAAAGAAGTGGCGGAGGCGTAGTTGCGGAACAAGTGTGGCGTTGGTGTTTCCGACTGAAACGACGCCATGGCTTGGTCCCTGACCTCGACCACGGTAGGAATGGCGACAACTTATCCCTGGTGGTCTTCCTTTCTCGACATTGATGGCGGAAATGGCTGGAGAGTCACGAACGATGGCCATCACAACGCCACTCCTCTGATCTCCATTGGTTCCGCTTCGTTCCCCTCCCAGTCGGTCTTCAACGTCACTCGATAGCTGCAAGGTGGTCGGAGAGCGTTTGGGTGGCTGGTGGCGGCGGCCGGTGGCCGGTGGCAAAAGGGACTAGGTGGCGGCTATTGGGAGAGATGACGGACAATGAATATGTTTAGGGTTTGGGTTTAAACGATGGGGAGGATATATATACCCGGATTTAAATAATTTTCCCATAATTACATCATCATCCCCTCCCACTTAATTCCTTACAAATAAAGCCCATAACTTACCATTTAAACCCTCCCTCCTAAAACCCTTTTCAAATCAGGTCCGAAACTTACACTTCAGCCCCTGGCTCCGTAAAATCCTTTCAATATAAGTCCCACACTTACACTTTAACCCTCGGAAATCAAAAGTATCTCATTTGGCTCCCCGAAACCAACACCCCACTAATTATTATTTGATTTTGGCTATATAATGATAATAAAATCATATCTCAGGGTTCTAGATTTATTATTTAATTACTCTACTTTAAACGGGATGTTACACCTGATCAATGTATAAGTGAATTAGTTTTACTAATGGATTATTCTTTTGATCATAAATTCTAATCAACATAGGAATCGATAAGCAAAAAACAACCCAATCCATTGCACTTTCCACTAAATCAACCATAGAAGCAAGTGAATCGGCTCTAAGCGAAAGACTCTTTAAAATTCGTGGTTAAATCGTTTCATTGTTGTCTTCTTTAGTTTGCTTCTGTGCTAAGTAGTGTTTAAGTTTCCACACTTGCAAAACTAGAAAACCGCCTTTTTTATTAATTGTTTAAATTAGTTCACAGCTAGTAGTAATTTAACTTTTACATCCGTTCCCTGTGTTCGATACCATGCTTACCTAAACTATCATGCTATTCAATTAGGTACAATGTGTAACATCCCAATTTTTTTAAAAAAAAATAATTTTTAATTTCATAAACATCATCCAAAAGAATTATAAAAATCCCATTTAGAATTCAGATTACAAATAGCTAAATGTGAAAACACTGGAGAATGCATACCACACCATCAAGTCGGGCCCTTGCCCTTATCAATAGAAGTACCTGAAACATTCAATAAAACTATAAGCACAAGATTAGTGAGTTTCCCAAACACACAAGTCATATAATCACATAATGCCATGCACACACATATATATATATACAAGCTTGGCATGAACTCCTTCCATAGTCTTCAACGGAATGCCATGGGCTAGCCCCATGGTCATGTATCCTAGTGCCATGGGTTCCTGCCATGGTTTTTCCAAGTGCCATGCCCCTATTTGCACATAATACCACATATAATTCCACTAAAAAAAAACAATTACAAATTCCCATACAAGCATTTCATAATCAGTAATGGGCCGACGTTGGTGCCTTCGACCCATGAGTGTTGTGAGAAGACTCACCTCGTTACGGAACGTTAGGTAACTAGATCGGGACTCAAAATATCCACTGTACACGAACCCTATAACAGAAACAATTCCTTAAATACAACTAAAAAGGCCCTACAAACCCCCTTAAAGGTCAAACTTGGTCAAAGACTAAGGTCAAAAGTTAAAGTCAACGACCTGAGTTGATCCAACTCGCCGAGTTGCCCCTCAACTTGTTGAGTTTATCCATTATCCGTATAGATCGGGAAAAATCCAATCAAGTCGTAAATTTCACTAATGAACTCGTCGAGTTGGCAAGAGATCCAACCTCTTAATGCATTAAGTTGATTCCATCGAATCCAGGGACTCCAAATCTCAGATCTCTTCCAAAATGATCTCCAGAAGGGTAAAGCTTCCAACTTTGCCCTTAAGAACCATCCATAATGAGTCAAACCCAAACCCTAGGTTCATTAGAGTGAGTCTTAATCCATTAAGCCCTTAAAATTTCACAACATAGTCGCAAAACACGAATATGGTGTCCAAAGGTTGGAAAATCACATAAAGTTTCCAACTTTACGTCCATGTAAGCTAAAATACACTCTAGGGCTTAATAAAGACTTAATTAGGGACTTATTGCATGAATGGAACTTAGAAACTAATAAGGTTTGCAACTTTAAGTCAAGAGGAGTCATGAAGGGGTCAAATCTAACTTATTTACCCCTGGAAACCTCAACATCTTGTACATCCTAAACAAAATCCCAAAATCATGCTAAAACTTCAAACAAAGAGATCTAGATGAATACAAGGCAAGATGTCGACTTAAACCTCAAGAATACTGCTATTGGTGCATAGTTTTTGGATCTATAGTCCTTCTTCCAAGCTAGATGCTTCTAACTTCCACACTCCTTCCAAAGAATCACTAAAATCAATTCTCCAAGCTCAACAAAGCTCACACACTTAAACTTGCAAGGTGATATATGAACTTAGGGTTTCTGAACAAGGGAGGCCGGTAAGGAGGCCAACCAACGTGGTTTAGGTCCTTAAAATAAGGTGTGACACCCTAAAATTAGGGTTTCATCCCAGCCGCCAACTCGTTGAGTTGGGACACCCCGACTCGTCGAGTTTGTCATTAAAACCCGCGACCACAATATTCCCAACACGACGAGTTGGAGATCTCCAACTCATCGATTTCCAACAATGATTTCTAATATTTTGAGAAATATTTTATACCAGGACCAAACATTACAAATATCCCCTACTTGAACTAGACTTCGTCCTCGAAGTCTGCTAATGCAAAAAGGTCCGAATAGTTCTTCCTCATCTCGTCCTCCAACTCCAAGGCCCATTCGGAGCCTCTTTGGTGCTGCCATTGCACCTTTACTAACTTCACTTCGTTGTTCCGAAGGGTTTTCATTTCTCTGTCCAAAATTTCAATGGACTTTTCCATATAATTCAGGCTCTCATTAATCTGAATATCGTCTAGTGATACAGTCATCGACTCGTCAGCCACACACTTCCGCAGTTGCGAAACATGAAATGTACTATGGATCTGCCCAAGCTCCTCAGGCAAGTCCAACTGATACGTAACCTTGCCCACCCGGGTGATAATCCGAAATGGGAGAATATATCTGGTGCCCAACTTGCCCACTTCCTAAACCGGATAACACCCTTCTAGGGTGACACCTTTAGGAGCACCATGTCCCCGACTTGGAATTCCATGTCCGATCTGCGTCTATCTGCATAGCTCTTTTGTCTGATCTATGTTATCTGAAGCCGGTCGCAAATCTGTTGGATCAACTCGGTTGTCTTAAGCACCACTTTGGTGCGTCCCATAACTCGATGCTCAAATTCCCCCCAAAAAACTGGATTCCTACACCTCCGACCATACAGCGCCTCAAATAGGGGTTGGTTAATACTAGCATGATAACTATTGTTGTATGAAAACTATGCTAGTGAAAGGTAAGTATCCGAACTCCCTTCGAAATCTAGTACACATGCGTGAAGCTTATTGTCGAGCGTCTGAATCGTCCGATCACTCTAACTGTCGGCCTCAGGGTGGTAAGCAGTGCTGAAATGAAAGTGAGTTCCAACTCCTCATGGAACATCCTCCAAAATCTGGAGGTGAAACGAACATCGCGGTTTGAGACCATAGATATTGGCACCCTGTGCCTGACCACCACCTCTCGCACATAGATATCTACTAATTTCTCAGTGGAGTTACTCTCGGAAATCGGAATAAAGTGTGCACTCTTGGTCAACCTATCCACATTAACCCAAGTAGAATCCACACCCTGCTCTGTCGTTCTCAACTTCATGATAAAATCCACAGCAATCTCTTCCAATTTCCACATGGGGAAAGGTAGCGGATGAACCTTGTCGTGGGGCTTCTGATGTTCGACTTTAACCTTTCTGCAGGTCAAACACCGCTTAACAAACCACGGAACCTCCCGCTTCATGCAGAGCCACCAATAACTCAACTTCATGTCTGGATACATCTTCGTGTCCCCTGGATGGATAGAAAACTTGGACTTATGATCCTCCTCCAAGATCTTCTGCTCACTCCCCCAAAAGTCGGGACCCAAATCCTGCCGCACAGAGTGAATAATCCTCGACTATCTTGATCATGTCCAATAAAGGTGAAATCACCGCTATCCTCAAGTAAACATCTCATATCGGAGTACCTGCCACCTTGAGGCTCAAAGCATCACCACCACATTGGCCTTCTTGGGATGGTACAAAATCTCGTGGTCATAATCCTTTACTACATCGAGCCATATCCTTTGCCGTATATCCAGATTCTTCTTATCCGTCAAATACTTTAAACTCTTGTGATTAGTGAAAATGGTACATCGGACCCCATACAAATAATGTCTCCAAATCTTGAGGGAAAAGACCATCACCCCCATTCCAAGTCATGAGTGGGGTAATTCGCCTCATGGGGATTCACCTGTCTCAAAGCATAAGCAATCGCATGCCCCCTCTGCATCAGAACCGCTCCTAATCCTAAAATAAAAGCATCACAATACACTAAAAAGTCATCTAATCCCTTGGGTAGTGCTAGAATCGAGGCCTCACATAATTTATTCCTCGAGTTCTCGAATGCCGACTGCTGATTTGGACCCCACCGAGAGGTCACGCTTTTATTGGTCAACCGGGTTAAAGGTACGTCGATCATCAATAAATCTTGAATAAATCTCCGATAGTACCCTGTAAGACCCAAGAAACTCCGGATCTCAAATGCGTTCTTCGGAACCTCCAAACGCATCACTGCCTCAATTTTGGCTGGATTAACCAAAATACCCTCTTGACTAATGATGTGCCGCAAAAATTGCACCTCACGCAACCAAAAATCTGATTTAGATAATTTGGCATACAACCTCTCCATCCTCAAGGTCTCCAACACCTCACTCAGTTGCTGCTCATGCTGCTCCTTGGTCTTAGAATAGACCAAAATATCATCAATGAAGACAATCACAAACCGATCCAACATTGGTCTACAAACCCAATTCATGATATCCATGAACACCGTTGGGGAATTGGCGAGTCCTGAAGGCCGTCTTCGGTATATCCTCATCCCTAATCCTCATCTGGTAATACCCTGATCGAAGATCAATCTTGGAAAACTAAGATGCACCCTGAAGTTGGTCGAACAAATCATTAATCCTTGGAAGCGGATAACGGTTCTTCATAATTAGCTTATTCAACTCCCGATAATCAATACACATCTTGTGTGACCCATCTTTCTTTTTCACGAACAATATTGGTGCTCCCCATGGGGAACTGCTCAGATGAATAAATCCTCAGTCTAGCAACTCCTGAAGCTGCGTAGAGAACTCCTGCATCTCAGGCGGAGCTAGACAATACGCGGCCTTGGCTATCGGAGCCGCACTAGGCACTAAATCAATATAAAACTCCACTTGCCTCTACGGAGGCACCCCTGGTAACGCCTCAAGAAATACATCAGCAGCCACACTAGGCACTAAATATCACACAATCGGTACACTACTCAACTCTGGTGTGGCCTCAATCCTTATGTATGAAACATAATCCAAAAACCTAGACCAACCCTGCTGAAGAAGCCTCCTAGCCCGCGCAACAGAATATAGAGCTGGATCACGTGAGGCTTTATCTCCATGAATAACCAGTTCTTCCCCACTTTGGGTTCGAACTCTCACCAGCTGACGCTCACAGTTTATCATGGCCCCATTGGGCCCCAACCAATCCATCCTGATGATAAACTTTAACCCCCGCAAAGGAATCAAGACCAATTCGATAGATAACCTCTCCTTGAACACATTCAGAACGCTCTTCTAAAATACCCTCACAGCACTAACGATGCGATCATTCGCAATCTCCACATCAAGTGGGGTATCCAAGGTCCCCAGAGCATCCGAAAATTTCTTGTTGATCGTAAGAGATACGAATGACCAAGTAGCCCTCGAATAAAAAAGAACGTGAGCCGACAAACCATTGACCAAGAAGGTCCATATACAAGATCGTAATAGCATAAGCATAATAATAGAATAAACAAGACAAAAATAGATCATATGCCAGTAACGACGTCTGGCGTTGCTCGGGACTCCTCAGAAGTCAGCTGAAATGCGCGACTCTTCACCATAAGAGCCTCCGCCTTGATCGGGCCGCCATCTGTAATCCCCATCGTAGCCGGAGCAGGTGTCGCCACTGCTCCTCCTCCTCGTCTAACCATCCTCTGACAATCGGCCTTTTATAACCAGTCTGGTTGTAGTGGAAACAAATCAAGCCCTTCTTCGGACATTCCCGAATAATGTGACCCGGCTGGCCACACGCATAACATGTTGAGCCCGCTGCTTGGTAGACTCTACTATGCGGCTTACCGTACTTGAAAAAACGGCCACGGCCCTACTGGCCCCTGCTGGTAGGATCGGAGGTCTTAGGCTTCTTGGCGTGACCCACAACTGCTTGAACTTGCTCTGACTTTCGCTTCGTGTAGAGCTTTAACTGAATCTCCCATTCTCGGGCCTTCTCCACAATCTCATTCAGGGTCTTGCACCGTGAAAAACTCCCAAACTCCCAAATGTCATCCCTCAGCATGGAATGATACCTAGTCTTCTTCATCTCCTCATCGGCAGCATACTGCAGAACCAAAAGTACCATCTCTCGAAAATTGGCGGTGATCCGCCACAGTCTCAGTAGTCTGTTGTAAGTCCCGAAACTCTCTCACCAAACGCTACACCTCAACATATGGTGCAAACTCCTGATCAAACCTTTTCAAAAATTTCTCCCAACTCATCTCAGTCGCCCCTGTTCATCTCACCTTATGAGTCACCTCCTCCTACCAGTCTTGCACTCGATCCCTCAACAAAGAAGATGTGAACGCCACCTTTGCTGCCTTAGGGCAAAAACTCGTGTGTTGGACATTCCCCATGTCTGCCACTCAATGTCAGCTAGTGATCGGATCCCTGACCCCGATGAAGTCAGACGCTCCGCACATATTGAACTCCCTGAACGAGGGAGCTTGGGCCCTAATATGACCTGTGGAAATCTCGGCTCGGGAGGACCTGAGCCTCTCCTTCATGATCTCCATGATGCCCTCCTTGACAGTATCGAAAATCACCGAGGTAGCGTTAAGGATGCCACAAGTAACCTCGGCTGCGATAAGATCGTGCAAGCTCTCATCAATGGGCTCTGCACTCGAGCATGAACCTGATCATGATCCTGATCCTGAACCTCGCGTGATCATCACCATCCTCAACAAAAAATATCACAAATAACCAAAATAAGGAATTTGAAATGGATTCCTCCTCACTCGACTTCTAAGAACTATCAGGTATGTCATTACTTTGGGTACAGGTCCTGTCAAGGTTCTAAAAGGTGTGAGGCGTGGCGTGGCGGCAAGGCCAAGCCTCAAGCTTAACGAGTTATGGCGAGCCATGGCGTTTTTCAAGGCGTGATGTAAGGCGGCGATTTTGTATTAGTTTATAATTATATTACCGCATAAATATAAATTTATATCAAATATATCTAGTTTTTAGAAGTGTTATATCAACAACTAATAACAGAAAGTTAATAAAAAACACAATACTTGTATGTCCGATTAGAAAAGGTATAAAAAAAGAGCAAAAAAACGTGTCTCAAACAAAAAAACACGCGCCATAACACGCCATAACGCGCCATATCACGCCTTGCCACGCGCCACGCCTAACAGCAACGTTATGAAGCTTTTCGTAACGGCGACGCCGCGCCTCACGCCATGGCGCGCCTTGGCGCCCACCATGGCGTGCCTTTTAGAACACTGGGGTTTAGTATATAAGCTGCATGCATGCAGACTTAGAAGGTAGCGCTTTCATTATTTTCGTATTCACTGTTTTGTAAACCCTAGCTCGCCTTTACAGCGGAAGTTCTTCATCGAGCTCTACTGAGGCGTGACTCAGTTTTGAATCATAAGCTTTTGTTTGATTCAGATCTGTGTTAGTTCATTATTTATTCTTAACTGCTAGAATTCTTTTATCGCACTTGTGAAAGATCTAAACGATCTAAGAGTTTTAAGCTCATCATAAAGGTTGATCGAAGCATATCATATTAGAAATATGAGCTTAGGAAGTCAATAATTATTGATTTCTAGAAGTCCAACTGTTTTCTAAACACATATCAAAGCTAGTGGAAGCATAAATGTTATGCTAGTATAGATATAATTATCATGTTAGTGGGAGCATGATTATTATTTCAAGTGTTGCAAGTTAGCAATATTAATTATAGAAAACAAAAGTTTCACTTTGCAAAGTTGTAGGGGTTGAAAAGTTGTTTTGCTATAATTAAGGGAGAGAATATTATACTTCATTTCAAATCTGAAAGCTTAGATCAAGAAATTTTAATTAAATTTAGTCAAAAGACATATATGAAGGTCATGCTGAAAAGGTTTAACATAGGGGCATTCTATATATGGAAGTATCATAGCAAGAAACTAGTAAAGTATCAAGTTTTTCATTATGAATCTTGCCCCATACGCTTCGGGTATAGGATCGATTGCATATGCTGTAATATTCGAACGTTATAAATTTTCCAAATGCCTAGGGCATTAAGAAGGAAAAAGGACTAGAACCGGATTTGACTAAATTAATTAAATAATTGTCAAGGATAATTTAAGGTTCGCCAAGGATTGGTCAGTTGTGGGCATTTGGAAGTATAGTAACGAATGGACCATAATGACATTATTATGATTAGATATGATTCTATTAATAATGAGTTGTCGTATGGCAAATATGTAAATGTTTCCATATTGGGAGTTGGATATCGAGAATCTATGTCTAGATTAGAAACTTTCATGCAATAAGGATGTTCAAAGGAATGTACTTTGAATGTGAGACTTCATATCCATGGAATTGACTTGTAACAATCTCCAATAGAGAACTTTGTAATATCATTGGCAAAGTCTTGGTTGCTTTGGTGCTATGACATTACCAAAGGATCGTTGCATAAAATGTTAGAATATAACATATTCTAATGATGGCAAGAATTTTATATTCTTACACTAACAATAAGGATTAGGAGTTGTGAAATGAGCATCATTGGAAATGTTCCCAAATTGATCTATTTCACAAAGTATGGACCATAGGAAAACAGAGTGTTCATTCTTGGAGAATGGGACAACTGTTGTTATTAGTCAAGTAATAAGTTGATTATCCGAAACATTATACAATGAATAATGTGTAATCAATATGGTGACTAAATAAAAGGAGTTTTATTTATACTCAAAATTTTGGGGCCATATTGGATTCGATTATTCTTGTGTTTCACTTTGCATGTTTTGACTTCCCGAATAATAAGATTATTCAAACCATCCACAGTCGGTCATACTTTGGAAGTAGTTATGAAAGAAGACTGTCATGAATCTAAGTGTAGATTGTCTAAAGCCTCTTAGACATAGCAAAAGTCTGTTGTAGTGTTCATGAGCGCTCTTCAAATAAGATTTGAGTATTGGATTAAACCCACACTCACTTGAATCACTTCATGGATTTTATCACGAGTGATTAGTGAGACTATAATATCATATATTCTTGAAACCGAGACATGTGAGTTGTAATTTACAAGTTGCTTGCACATTGATAATATGTAAACGCACCAGTAACTTGGTGTTATAAAACATATTGTTGTCTGTGATTTGATAAGTAGGTACAAGCGAGCATTTGAGTCGAAGTTTATCCGTTCCTTTTACCCAAAGTCGGATAAAAGCGATATATGTGGGCCCCTCGATGATTTAGTGATGACACCCTTAGCGCCACCAAGCCTGGACTAAGTTGATGTGTTCAATTGTAGTCCGTTATCAGTCGTCATAAATCGGAAATTAGGAAACAACACATGAATAGAGAGTATGATTAAAATCCATGAATCAATTTATACGATATCTAGAATGGAGGAATATACGATCCCTTATCTAAAGGACGCGTTACTAATAATATTAGAGTTGATAATAGCTTTTGAAAGCTACGATTGCTGATCAGGTTATGAAGTCATATGCAAAATAGTTATTAGACTTATCCAAGTGGGAGACTGTTGGATTAGGTGTCTAAGCCCATAACTATTTTAGTATGTACTTGACCCGATTATGAGCATTGTCCTTTTGGGTTGCCTTCACCATAGCGACTGATAGGAAGAACTAAGGAGAAAGAGGATTAATTATGACGTATTAATATATTATGTGAATAATATATTAAAAGAGAAATCGTATTGTTTAATTAATATTAATCAAGCATTAACTAAGAGTTATAATATGGCTAAAAGAGATTAATTAAATCAAGCAGACTGATACCGTAATTATAAGATAGTTACAGAGTTAGGCTTAAGATCTGTAAAGAAGCAATCGACGAATTCTATATGAGAGTCCATATAGAAATTGTCCAAGGGGCCTTCTAGAAGGATCTTTGGGCTGCTTAGGGCCTAAGCAGTTGGATTACGGTTTCCAAGTTGAAAACCCTAATAGCCTCAACTATATAAGGACCCCTAAGGATCCCAAAAACGTGGCTAACTCTTCTAAGAGAACCCTAGACGTTTTTGGTGCCACCTCCTCCCTCTCCTAAGTCGTCTTGTTGCTAGTGGTGTTTGTAACTCCATTAGAGGTACAGTATTTGAGGCACTAAGCTTTCAAGAGTCAAGATCAAGAAGGTTTGTGATTTTTATTGCTACATAACAATCAAGGTAAGATCTAAACCCTAAATCATGTGTTTTCAGATTTGTATGCTAGACTTTAGGTTTATTGATTTGGTATTCAATGTTGTTGTGTTCATAGTAGAAAAATCGAGATCAAAGCAATTAGGGTTGCATGAACACCATAGGAATGATGTTATGCTCATAACCCATTAGTTTTTGCTACATATTTTCTCGTTTTAGATATGGAAGAAGAAAACCAAGTTCCGATCATTATTGAAAGGCCTTTCCTAAGTACCACATGGGCTTTAGTTAACATACGAGAGTCCAAACTCACCCTTAGAGTAGTAGAATATGCTATCAATTTTGGAGTAGATCGAGCTATGAAACATTCAAATATAACTGATGACACGACTTTCTCGACGGATATCTTCGATGAGGAGTAGGAAAAAGAACTGAATTGGTGGAAGGATAACAATTCTAAGTGGTACATGGTTTTGAAAGAGAGTGATTTTGATGCTGAACATGAGTTAGAAGAGTTGGAAAAGCTTGTGGAAGAGAGTGAACTTAAAGAACTTAAAACGCCAACGAAAGACCAACCACAACATGGAAGTAGCTCTATCACGATGTGGTCCAATGAAAATCTACGATCAGATGAGGTCTTTGATAACACCACGGCGTGGCAGGTTGAAGACCACATCATGGTGACTTCTTTGAAGCCAAAAGTGGAATTGAAGACCTTGCCCGAACATCTAGAATACGCCTTTTTGAAGGAAAATGAGCAGAAGCCTGTTATTAGCGGATCTTGAGCTCGAAGAGAAGAAAAGTTTGGTTGATGTATTATGAAAATGAAAAATGCCATCGCTTGGAAGATAACTCACATAAAAGGAATTTTCCCTTCTTATTGATCACACAAAATCAACCTGGAAGAAGGGGCCAAACTAGTGGTGCAACCACAGAGACGATTAAATCCGAAAATGCAAGAAGTGGTAAAGAAAGAAGTGGTGAAATTATTTAAATGCCAGTATTATATATTTTTTTATGATAGTCCATATGTTAACCCAATTCATGTGGTACCAAAGAAGGGTGGCATGATGGTGGTAGTGAACGAAAAGGACGAGCTTATTCCAACATGAACGGTAACTGGTTGGCCAGTGTGCATCGATTATCAAAATTTATACGATGCCACTTGCAAACACCATTTTCCCTTACCTTTTATTGATCAAATAGTCGAGAGTTTATCTGATCATCTTTATTACTATTTTTTAAATGGTTTTTCAAGGTATTTCCAAATTCCCATTAATCGACAATACCATGAGAAAACAAATTTTCCGTGCCTAAGTGGGACCTTTGCCTATCGTCGAATGCCTTTTGGACTATGCAATGAATTAGCGACATTTCAAAGATGCATGACCGCAATCTTTCATGACTTGGTGGGAAAGTTCATGGAAGTTTTCATGGACGATTTTCTGTTTTTGGTTCATCTTTTAAGGATTGGTTGGATATCCTTGTGCTTGATAGGTGCGAGAAGACCAATTTAGTCTTGAACTGGGAAAAGTGTCATTTTATGTTGAAAAAGGGAATAGTTTTGGGTCACAAGGCTTCCAAAGCATGGATGGAGGTGGATCATGCAAAGATCGACACCATCACTACATTACCACCTCCAACTAAACGTGAAAGGGGTTTGGAGCTTTTTGGGTCATGCGGGATTTTATCATCGCTTTATAAATGATTTTTCAAAAATCACATGACCATTGGCCCAATTGCTTCTAAAAGACATTGATTTTAATTTTTCTAAAGATTGTTTGGAAGCTTTTTAAAGTTTAAAGGAAAAATTGACTCACGCCCCAATCATGGTTGGCCGAAATTGGAGCCTTCTTTTCGAGCTGATGTGTGATGCTAGCGATTTTGCTTTAGGAGCAGTTTTGGGCCAACGAGTTGATAAACACTTTAAACCCATTTATTATGCAAGAAAAACCCTTAATCTAGCCCAATAAAAGTACATGACTACAGAAAAAGAGTTGTTGGCCGTAGTTTATGCTTTTGAAAAATTTTGTCCCTATATGATTTTGTCCAAGACAATTGTTTTGACTGACCATTATTCTCTTAAGTATTTGTTTCATAAGTAGGATGCAAATAAGATTGATTCGATGGGTGATATTACTTTAAGAATTTGACATCGAGATCAATGACAAAAAGGGAATGCAAAATGTCACGGTCGATCATCTTTCAAGATTAGAGAATCCGAAGCTTGAAGAGTTAAAATAAATCGAAATTTATGATAACTTCCCCGAAAAGTATTTGATGGTAATAATGGGTGGAGATCCATGGTATGCGGATATTGTCAACTACCTTGCAAGCAGGTATCTACCAAAACGCTTATCTCGCCAAAGAGAGAATAAGCTCTTCTCAGATCAAATACTATTTTTAGGATAAGCCTTACATATTTAAAAATTTTGCGGATGTGATTATAAGATGATGCATATTCGGAAGTGAAGAAAGAAACATTCTCCAACATTGTCATAGCAATCCAATTGGAGGACATCATGGGGCCCAATACACGACAATGAAGTTGTTTGATTCATAATTTTATTGGCCCAAGATCTTCAAAGATGCTACCACTTTTGTCAAGGAATGCGACTCTTGCCAATGTTCTGGTAAGATTTCTTTACACAATGAAATTGTCGCCGAACATCGGTTAAGTTTGTGAGGTATTTGATATTTGGGGGATGGAATTTATGGGAGCATTTCAGGCATCGAGAGGTAACAATTACATACTAGTATCGTAGATTACATGCTGAAGTGGGCGGAAGCGCAAGCTTTGCCCACTAACGACAAGCGTGTTGTCGTTAAATTTCATAAAAAATATTCTCTCGTTTTGGCATGACTAAAGCATTAATTAGTGACCGGGGAACCCACTTTTGCAATGAACAACTTGAAAATGTGTTACAAAAATATGGTGTCCACCATAGGTTTGCAACGCCTTATCATCCACAAACAAGTGGGCAAACTGAAATAATAAATCAGGCTTTAAAAAGGATATTAGAAAGGCTGGTAGGAAGTAATAGAAAGGTATGGTCCGATAAGCTTGATGATGCATTATGGGCGTTTCGAACTACTTTTAAAACCCCAATTGGTATTACGCCTTATAGTCTAGTTTTTAGTAAAAATTGTCATTTTCCAGTTGAAATCGAACACAAGGCATTTTAGGCTTTGAAATCTTGTAACTTTGAATTATCCGAATTGCGTACTAACCATATGATGTAGAGGAATGCCAAACAAGTATTGAGAAATGAAGCATATACCAATTACTTGATTTATAAAGACAAAACAAAGAAGTGACATGATGCTAGGTTAAGAGGTAACAAAACTTTTGAGCCTGATCAGATGGTCTTACTCTTTAACTCTAGAATGAAGCTCTTTCCGGGTAAATTGAAGACACGTTGGTACAGCCCAATCGTGGTGAAAGAAACCTTTACACAAGGAGCAATCGAGTTGTACAAGGGTGATGGAACAACATTTAAGGTGAATGGGCATCGTGTGAAGAATTACAAGGAAGGAATGTCAAGGGAGGATGAAGAAGGAGAGAACATGGTTTAAGTGGAAACCGCTGCAACATATCGCGCGAAGGAGTCCAACTCAAGACTCCTAAACAAGAAGCGCTTACGGGAGGAAACCCAGGATTTGAGTTTACATTCTCTTTCCTTTTTTCTTTAAATTTTCGTTTTGTTTTGTTTTGTTTTAGCATGTGTTTTAAAAATGATTTTTCACTCTTTACTTAGTGCTGATAAATGTTGTTGTGAGGGCGAGCAAGGCATAATTATGGGCTGCAACATTTTAATAATTTTTTTAGATGAATTTAAATGGTGCACTATACACCACCACGATGTGGATGAGTTGTCCGTGCGACGTGGTGGTAGAAACGGGCCCGATAATCATGAGGATTTAAAACACCATGACGTGGTGTATCCAACCGCGATGTGGTGAAGGTTCTTATGCATGTATACTATTTAACCCTAAAAGTCCAAAAGTTAAACCAATTTTCACCCAAACACTCCCAACACGCCGAGCTTTTTCTCTCCACAACTCCTTTCTCCAAAAATATTTGATTTTCAACGTTTTCTTCAACAAAGGTACCTTGTTTTTACTCATAATCGATTAATTTAGTATTATACTATTGATTTTGAGCATACAGTTTGTTAATTGGTCCTGACGACGTTGTGTTGAGTGTTCAGATAGAAATATTATTTTGTTTCTATTTTATATCTGATTTAATGTGTTGGGGTTCTTTTTATTGTTTGTTTTTCTAGAAAATGCATAGAAGAAGACAAGGAAACCCTTGAGATTCCAGAGATTTTCCATAATTTTCCCAATGTTTTCGAGCCCGTGGTTATGATTGAATGGAAAAAAAATTAGTTGCAACGCAGGTTAGGGAAGTTCATGTAGGCAATGCTTTGGATTGGGATTGGTTACAAGAAGTACGATTGGTGGAAGCACTTGACTAACTTTTGGTCAAGGAATTTGGTGGGGATAAAGTTAGGTTCATATGTATGCGATGGAGGTGACTATTTAGAATTCAAGAACCAATGTTTAAGGAGTTGTGTATGGAGTTCTTTATCATATTCCAATTTAGAAAGAGGGAAGACATTCATGATACGAAAAATCTCTCTTTTTGCTTGGGGAGAGTAAGAAGAGAATGTAGCTTGGCTTAGCATGCCGATTGGATCTGTATTACCAATATGATGTTATGACAGAGGAGTATGACACCTTTATTGATCATTGCCTTGCATAGTGTTTTGATGGTGTGAATGACGCTACCTGGTGGAAAAACATTAAGAATGGGGTGTACATTCCAGGGACTGCTCAAGAGAGTGACATTTGGTCACCTATTCATACTTATCTACAACTTTATCACCTTTTCCATCAACCAACGGAAGGAGAGAGATAAGGCTCCAAGCCTTGATGTGTTTTTTCCTTTAGAGTGTTATTACACCAATTGCCTTTTGGAACCTCCCGCATTATGTGGTTGATTTCTTATCATCTAGGGTAGGCAAAAAGAGGAAAGGAGCACCACTTTTATGGAGGAATACTCGTCATAAAGTTGGCCCGATCTTTTGGTATTTTTGAGTTGAGGGAAGATAGATTTTTTACTGTGGAAAATACCCACCCTTTCAACTAACTTCTATTCAAGAAATCACATATAGTAATTGAAAATGGGGGTCATAACTACTCAATTTCCCAAGATGATCTAGTGGTGTTTCCTGGGGCTAGGCGAGTTAGAAGAAGGCCAGATGATATGTTGGATGAGCCACCAGTTATCTCTGAGGAGGATGAGCTACCCATGGATGCTTACAATGTCACTATGAGGAGGTATCAGGATAATTTGGGTCAGACTATGAACTACATAAGGATGTACATGGATCTCATTATGCAAAATATGGCTATTGATCTAGCAGCTAGATACCTCACGTCTTACATGTACAACCCGACTTGGGATTAGTTGTGGGCAGAACGTCGAGGATGTGTCGGTGTAGTGGAGGAGGAGACAGAAACGATGAGTGATTATCCTTTGTTTTTATTTTATTTTCTGTTTTGGTGTGGTTTGAAGACAATTTATTTATTTTTATGTTTGGTTGTATAGGATTTAACATAATTTACGACTTAAGTAATTTAGGATTTGAGTAATTTTTGTGTTTATTTTCCTTGTTATTACTTGCTTGATTTTGATTTCACAGATGCATAGTTAGTTGATGAGAGGATGCAATGAATGATTTACGAGAGACGAGACAAAAGCATAATAGAGGGGTGAAACTTGCGACATGTAAGGAAAAAGATTTTGACTGAAGATGACGATTAGTAAATTATACTAAATGGAAAGGAAGAACATTTCCAACATAATAGTGGGCTGTATGACCTAGGTATTACCTTTTCTCAGCCAAAAACTCGAGCTGGACAAAGACATATAAGCCTAAAGCATAACCACAACGTGGTCACAAATTACCACATCGTGGTGCTGAGGAAATTCGCGATCAGAGTCTAGATTTTCGAACACCACGTCTTGGTGATTGTCAGCTTTGCCGTTTTTTAGTTGCTTATTTCGCACTATTTTAAGTCTGTAATTGTTGGTGTATTGAAGTCCATTCCAGTAGCAGTCTAAAGTACCATTTTTCCAGCTATCTCATGTGATGTCAACCACACAAGATTCAAGTTCAACCTTACCACTTCTATCCCAGGAGAGTCTGTTCCAATTTCCCTCTTTACTTTTATGCTCTTTCATTGATAAAGCATGTATTGCGGACATTGCATGAATTAAGTGTGTGGTAGGGTTTGAACAATGAAATAACAAGCATTCTGAACAAAAATTATATTATGAAAATTTACTAGGATTAAATTTTTTTAGAGGGACTTGAAAAAATATTCTATTACTGAATTTAGTTAAAAAAATTGTTGTGTTGGGACCTAGGTTGCTAGTGTTGTGTGGGACAATTTGTAGCTTCCTTGTCCTAGTGAAATCAAGAGACAAAAACATGACATTGCCCAATTTGAGAGATGTAAAAAGTTTTGCTTTGGTAAAACTTAGACCTAATAAAAACATTACCAGTGACAGATTTATCTCCTTAGTCCTTTCTGTCAAAACAAAGCGATTCAATTTATCAAGTTTATCTGTTTTCTTTTCTATATTGTTGAGTCTAGTTATTATATAAATAAAGTAATAGTTTCGGAGTGGAGTCAATCAGTGACCTTTAGGACATGGCTAGTATTCCCCACGGGATATTTTTCGTATATTTGTCCACCTGCAATACATTAACGCAGATCGGAATGGGAAGAATGCCGCTACACGGGTTTCATCGAAATTCATGGGTTCCATTAGTGACCTAAGGGATTCTGAGTACTCCAATGAATCTTTTGGAAAGTTACGAACTATAGTATTAGTGAAGTTGCCGTTAAATTTAAGTTTAAGTTATTTATTTGCTTATATGTGATTATGGGAAATTGAAATACCAAGAAAAGATAAAAAAAAAAAAATAGATAAAAAATAATAAAAGTAATAAAAAGTGAAAAAAATATTAAGTTGCAACTATAAAAAGTTTAGTTATATTTTTAGGATAATTATACTATATATTATTTTTGTCATTTTTGTTGAGTCACTTGATATTTGCCAAAAATAACTTATGTTGCAACAATAACTTTTGAGAAGAAAGGGGTAAATAAAAGGGCAAGGAAGTAAGAATGCCAAAAATAAACGTTGTTCAAATTGGTTGTGTGAAGTGTTTTTGAGGATCATAAGTATTTAGGGTTGGGAAAGTAATTAGGAAAATTAGACACACATATATGTATTTCTGTCTTGATGTAATGGATAGGCTCAAAAATGGTTTGACTTATACGATGTTAGTGGCTAGGGTTTTGATGTAATAATAAAAAAATCAGTTTTGCTTGGGGACAAGCAAAAGTCAAGTGTGGGGTATTTTTATATGTGCATATTTAGTTATATAATTCATGCATTATTTTAATATTTTTCTACATTTAGGCTCATTAAAAAACAAAAGGTACTTAATTTATTTAAAATTTGTTTTGTAGCAGCGAATACATGCTCAGAATATAAAGGAAGCTATTGCGGATGTGGAAGAGGAAAAAATGGATCAAAGTCAAAGAAACATTGAAACTAGAAGACCAGGATGTGGTGATCAATGCCACGGCATGGTGAATGGAGAATTCATGATACAATATTTACTTGACCGATACATAGTTTTTATGAAGACCACGTCGCGGTGATGGTTAACCACAACTTGGTGAGCCAATTTCGGGTTTTATAAAGAGAACAATTCCTCTCTTAACCCTAACAAACGCTTGAAGCTATTATCGATTTTAGGAGGCCAGAAACATTCCTTGGAGGTTCAGGAACGCAGATCAGTTGAAGGCTTAATTTTGAAGAGATCTAAAGGTAACGTCACTTTTAATTACTTATTTACTTTGTTTTGATCATGTCTGGCAAAGTATATTTCATTTTTATGTGGTTTTTTTACAGTAGTTATGGGCTAAAAACCCTAGATTTCGTTTAGAGTAGATGATCTTGCTTACTATGTGTTGATTAAGAGGATTTGGATTGTGGATAGTTGCTTATTTGTTATGATAGCTTGTTAAAGACCCTTTTGTGTTAATGATAATTACTTCTTCTGTTTATTATTGAGTTTTCTACATTAGATGATCATTCTTATTTGGTAAACTTGAGTCTTATGAATTTATGACCATCAAAGTTGTAAGACTAGTGTTTTGATCATATACCTAGGGTTAAATAGAAGAGTAGGCATATTAATATGGAAGCTAATATGTGATGATCATTCACGTATTAAATTAATGTTCTTATCCATTAATTCCAATTGTTATTTCAAGTCTAACTTAACTCAAACTTAATACTAGTAATCTTATTTTTTTTATCCACCTGATCAATGTATGAATGGATTGTTTTTACTAATGGATTATTCTTTTGATCATAAACTATCATCAACTTAGGAACCGGTAACCAAATAACAGCCCAATCCATTGCACTTTCCACTAAATCAACCAGTGAAACAAGTGAATCAAATCTAATCAAAAGTCACTTTAAAATTCTTGGTTAAATCGTTTCTTTGTTCTATTCTTTTGTTTGCTTCTTTGATAAGCAGTGTTTAAGTTTCCAGACTAGCAAAACTAGAAAAAACCCATCTTTTATTAATTATTTAAATTAGTTATCATCTAGTAGTAATTTAACTGTTATTTCCGTTCCCTGTGTTCGATACCATACTTACCTTAACTATCCTATTATTCGATTAGGTACACTGTCTGTTGCGTATTAGCTAGTCTAGATTAGTAGGTTTATTACTTTATACATAAAATTGGTATCGTATATACTTATATATATGCACACATTTAGCACATAATTAGTAGTTAAGGCATCTTCCTATATTATGCTAGTGCTAGAGTCTAAGGCATCTATCCTTAAGCATTCTATCACACAACTCACCGATCATACTTAGATTCTAAGTTTACTTCTAGAATTTTCTATATTCATAGTTTGCTTAAACTAATTCTCTGACACCAATTGTGTCACCCCCCCTACTTTTCAAAACCAATTAAAAAATTTTCTTTATGCTTTAATAAATTGAGATGTGGAAATTCCCAGATGTGATGCATAAAATGAGTAGCTCGGGTCTAGGAAAACATGGCGAGATGCATATGGCTTTCAAGACCATAATAATTTAATGATAGAAAATAATATCACTCCTCCAAACAACATTGTCAAATAATATATATAATATGACTTAAGACCAACTACCCTACCTGACCGATCCTCACAGATCGTAAAGCATGATTATCTAGAGGAATCACCCAACCTGATAAATCTTTCGAGCAACTGTCTGATCACACTGATAGGGGAGTCCTTGGCTAGTGTAAGTCATATGTAGGAAACCAATGCTTAGAGATTTGATAAGTACGATATCCCATTTTATCTATGTCTATGGGTTTTAAGCCTATGCTAGCAACGTAATTCACTAGACTGCATAGAATAGTCAAGTGTTGTCATCCACTATGGTTGATGACCCTGACATACTTTCCATTTGTCTGATCTGGACCCACTATTTATGGTTATCCAAGAAAGAGGAGGAATATGACACTCGACTATCTGATCTCATAATCTACCCCAAAATAGGACCTAACAAATGTCCAGTTTATTAGGAACTAAACAACTCTTTCAAGTCTTATTACAACTATTCCAGAATTAGGCCAAAGGATATCTATGTCCAATATAGTTCCTAATTGAATTGTAGTTTCATATTTATACAAGTAGTACTTAGCACATATAATACATGTAAACATATAATATCACTTATAACCTATACTTTTATTTAATATTATGTTCTTAATAACAACTACACACTCACCTAACAAAGTGTCTAGTGATTGGTGAAATAGACATAGCTTCTCCTTACACCTTTTCCAAAAGACCTAGATGTATATAATGTTAAGTCTTAGTCTAACTTCATACTTCATGAAACTATTATCCAAAGGGTTTAGATTCCTTTACAATCCCAAAGTCTACTTCAAGATTTATCAAATAAGGATCAACCATGCAGAAAAGTTGGGATGCAGGACAATTTCAACATATAGCCTTTTTGAAATCTAACAGCAAAGACAGCGTGACCATTCTAGACACCTCTCCCTAAGTACATCAATTAGTATAACTACTTGGAATCATTGATAAATCTTAATTATAAGTTCCTAGTAACAACTTATGACTATAATCATAAATTATACGAAAGCAGAGTAAGTGTAGCTCACTTACATAGTACTCTTGATGAAAACCGGGAACTAAGCGGGCAAAATACAAACTCGGGAACTTCAACTCGAAGGTTACAACTAGCTGAGCACTCAGGGGAATCGTAGGGCTTTGCCGCAGACTAAAACTAAGGGAAAACGGGCTAAAAATCGAAGAATATTGAGAGAGAAAGTTTATGGGGGTGAGGGATTTGGATGGGAAACTGAATGCTACTTATAGGATGGAAAGATGATTTACACGCCACATACAGACCAGGTGTGCGCCACACACCATACGTGGTCAGCCTCTCAGCGTCTGACATGTGTTCCAATATGGGTGGGACTACGTGACAGCTTCTAGAATTCTCTGAGCGTCGTGCGTGCGTGCCATTTTTTTTTCAGATTTTCAAAATTGCTTATGTTCTTTCTACGAGCTCCGTTTTAGATGTTCTTTATATCCTGGAAAGCTATCGACGAGATCTACAACTTTCCTTTAGACTCATTTGGCTAATTTTTACTTTATTTTTTTGACACAGGCTTAGCTGTTAACACACCGTATAAAATGCATAAATTTCTTATATGAAGTCCATTTTTGACTATCCTTATATCGTTGGGCTGCTATTAACGAGATCTTCAATTCTTGTATAGATTGTTTCGGGTAAAATCAACCGATCTACTATTCTTGTTTACTTTTTATGATGCGTAGAGTCATGCTGGTTTAATCGCAAAACTTCGAAGAAGCATCACTTCTTCATATGAAGTTGGTTTTGAACGTTTCTTATACCTCCAGAATCATTATCGCATATAGTACAACATGGTTAAGATTATTTATCCCAAATAATCTTTTATTTCGACCTGTATTTTAATCTTATTTATTTTATTATTAAATATTTATACAATTCACATGAAATATCATATGCAGCACATAATAACATAAATATATGAATAATTATTTCTTATTCATTCATATAAAGATTACAATAGTTGACCATAGTGATTACAAACTATGACAAATCTTGCAGGAAACATGGCATTACGTGTGTCCTCGCTCAACGTGTTTGATGGATTGGTTGATGTTGAGTGTTGCTGATCTGAGTGCGTTGGGTATGACTAAGTAATAGGAGTTTTACATTAGACTCTTAACTCTCATCAACCAATCAAAGATCTATGATGGTTTTGATGAACCCTAAAAGGTATGTATTCTTGTATATTAAAATTGCAATTGATAGGTTGCTCATAGATCCAATTTTTGAGCCTCTTAAGGATTGAAATATGTTGCTTCCATAATCCCTTATTGTTGTGTAATGATCGTCATAACCCAAAAATGGTATCAAAGAGATATGTACACATCTATTGCACTTTAGTTTTTCCGTTCTTATGTGTTTAATTGAGTTTGAATGCTTAGATCTGATCTAGTTTCTAAATATTGAATATTTTTTAATTGGTTTAGAAACTGAACTATTTAAAAAACCAATCATTCTTGAATCTTCTCTAATCACTGTGACATGGAAGGTCCTTCTCCACGATGTGGTGGGTTTGATCAAAAAACACGGTTTCATGTTTGACCACGACGCGACTGTTACTCTGCCACAACATGGTGGCTCTATTCCCAGATTACTTTCATTCAAAATATATATATATATATATATATATATATATATATATATATATATATATATATATATATATATATATACTCGGTGTGTTGTTTCTTACAGTTTAAGTCATCTGCCTTGATTTAGTTCAACATACAAATTTGTCAATTTTACTATAGATGGAAAACATGATGCTTATTAGTTTAATTAGTCAATTAATTGTTTAACTAATTAATTAAAAGTCAAGGAATTAGATCTTGATTAAATGTATTAATTATTAACATGGTGCCCTCACATGTTTAATTAGAATTAATAGACAATAAACTTTAAATTGTTTAAATTAGACTATATATATTGTAAAACTTTATATATATATATATATATATATATATATATATATATATATATATATATATATATAACATAAAAATTTGAAGATTGCGCCCTCAAATGTTCAAAAGCATTGCTAGTCTCACCACGACTAGGCTCACCTAACCTAAATGTTAAAAGAAAGGTTTAAGGAGGCGTCTTCGATTCTAAATGAGGTTGGATCTTAAGTTGAATTTAGTGCTCACCACCCTCACCGCCATCTTGCATTTTTGATTAGAGTTACTGAAAGAGTTTGATAACACATCAGTCTTGTTAAAAGTATTAAGATTATATGTATTAAAATAAAATTTTGTTTTATATAATAATGTGAATCTTAGCCTTCCCAAGAAAACTTCACCTAGTTTTATTTTCTTTTTTGGCATTATACATGAGTGATTTACTAACATATCAAATGAGAATATTATCGAAGTAAGGTATATGGTAATCACGATTCTCTAGCGTTACTTGAGCCGAATATCATATAGGTTCGTATGGTCAATTCATGATTTGGAATCATAATCCTCGATTAATTTAGTCATGAATTCTAAATGAGCATATAAAGATATTAACACAAGATTAACATAGTGTCAATAAATCTCAAATGATTTAGGAATCTCATAAAGATTGAGATTGACAATTGTTTGTCTACCTAAATTGCTTCTTGGTGCGATTTTCAACTAATCCACTTCGTATAATGGAGTGAAATATGGATTCTAGCCTTATTTGAAATAATTTGACAACTTTGCATCATGGAGTATAATATGGATCCTAGCCTTATTTGAAATGATTTTATAGTTGAGTAGTTATTCTTTAAGGATCAAGAAAACAAACTAGGTCTAATCATTAATTGAATGATGTCTTAAAAGTATCAACAAAAAGTTAACTACTATAAGCCTTTAAGAAGGAATGATTAATCTTGTATGTGGCTTAAGTATAGCTCTCTTGAATGAAAAGAAAGATCGTACCTTTGGCGAATATCTTCTTAAGGTTCCTCTAGCTATTGTTTTGTTAGCCATAAGAAGGATAAAGTATCAAATACACTTAGTACATTGATAATATTGATGTTACATGGAATTTCATCAGGTTAGGAGTTGACTATAGAAACATAATCAACTTGCTAATATGTGCATATAATCAGGTGATTCTACTTTAAGCAACTTGGAAAGATCCATCTTAGAAAATGTTATATGTACAAATTGAATCAATATGGATTCCATCTGGTTGGGAGCTGATTATGATGAGATAATAACTAGCCAACTAGTGCATATTTGTAGAGTTGTATGAAATATGTTTAAGTCAATCGATTAAGAAAACCAAGAAAGAACACATAGATCTAAATAAGATATGATTTTCAGCTCAGTATATCTGGAGAGGTACATAGAGAATACAAGTACAGATGATAAAGTTTAATATGAAAGATCTTACTCCATCCTCTAAGTACTTACCCTATTTATATGGTACTCACGGACCAAAAATACACCGATTAAACTTGACAATAAGAATCATGCAAATGCCTTGTAAATAGATTAAGATACCAAAGTCACATGGAAATTGGCTATTTACAGACGGTTTTGATTCATGACACTACAAGTCAAATTCTTACAACAACTTTTGGCCTAACATTCTCCCCCTTTGTGAGAAAAGGCAAATCTTCAAGTAAGTTTCTTCATTGTCTACAGCAACACCTTCCTTATCTCTATGTTCTAAAGGATGATTTTTTGAACCTCTGCCTTGTCTTCATTATCGTTTTTTTATAGTTGTTTATGCCAAACAAAATTTTCGAAAAATAAGAGTTGGTGTACCTCTCCCAATGATTAGTACGAAGAAGGAATTTCTTTCAATTTCCCCTGCTATTCTTACCTTGGAAAACAACACCAAAGGGTTTATGGATTATTTCCCCATCTCCAAATTTCTCAATATTAAGTTTCCCCTTCAATAAAGCTCTTGTAACATTTTATGTTTTTTTATTGCCATGGCTAGAACAGTATCTGTTTTAGCCAAGTACGAACAATAACAATCTACGAAGGCCTTGATATGATCATATCCAATGATGAATGAATTCCAACTCTCCTCGGGAAGTTGTGACGAATCTACATCACACAAAATCATTGAAATAATGATGAGATCTTTAAGATTCTTCAATGTGAAATTAGAAATTGTAAATTCAAACACTACATTGTTAGCTCGAACAACATTGTAGTGAAAATTATGCATCAAACCTTCGAAAAGAACATCAGGGACAACTAATAAAACCTTCAGTATCTTCACAAGTGACCAAAGTTCCTCTCCGCTTTTTCCATGTAACGCATGAAAGCAAACTTTCAACTTCTTGTATTCATCTTGGTCTTTGAAGTTTCCATCAAACTTGAATTGGGTGAAGGAAAACATCAGATGATTTTTTAGAAAATGAAGTTGATTGAAGTTGGAATTTCCAATGTCATAACTCTTCTTGGGCTTCTTCAAGAAATCCTTAACTTTGTCAAGAAATGTAATCTCTATTGTTTCGTAATACCATGCCTTCTTTGGATCACATTTGTTTAGACCTAGAGGATCATTGATTCTTAGATTCAAGATGTTATTCAATTGTGATGGCCTCTCCATTTCATTCTCCCGCAACCTTTTATTCTCTTCAACAGAAGCTTCGACATTAACACCCTTCCTTTTATCTTTGGGATTAATATTCGATGTATTCTTGACCACATCTGAACTCCAACCTCCTATTCTAATAGTTATCTCTTTCATTTTCAACTTGGATTAATCAACATTGATTTGAGGAGCATTTGTGGTAGTTGTAGTTAAAGTTGGCACCAGTGGTTTCATCAGTAGTGAAGTAGGAATTTTCATAGTCATTACCCTTTCTACAACAACACATTTATCTTCATTAGTTCCTTTGGACAACCCAAGCCCCCTTTCTATCCTTTGCGACACATTCGTAGAATGTGGAGTATTGGTTGGAAGGTGAAGGAAAAGGTCAAGAATTGGTGCTAATTCATTTTTGAAAGGTGTCTCCGCAGAAGAGACCATGGAAGTTTGATGAAGGATTATCAAACTTTAACAAGCGATCATGAAAGCCCGAAATTGAATTCTTGATCTTCACAAACACTTGAGTATCTTCCTTTTTTTGTTGTAAACCCTTGGCATATTCCTTATTAAATGCTCCAAAATCTTCTATATTCATAAGAATAGCCCCAATGAAGGTTTCGCCACTTCTTTTAATCTGAACACAATACTTATCTAGCTTTGCAACCTATTGATCCAACATATTTCGAAGCTCATTAAACTTGAGCTTGATTGATTTCTTTGAAGAGTTCACAATCTTCTCAAATAGTTAATGTCTCTCTTTGGCAACCTTATTAAATGTCTCAATCTCATGATTGAAATTTCGAGAATGTAAAGTCAACTTTTCATCAAGATTCTTATCAACACCTTCAATTAAAGTCCTAGTCCTTGACTCTTGTGACTTTAACAAGTATTCAACCTCAACCCCACTAATTGATTACTTGCCAGCACTATCATTCGGGAATTGAAGAATGGAATTCATTTTCGAATTAAGGTTCTTGAATTTTTTTACCAAACATGATTGCATTATCAGGAATGTCATCCTTATCTGGATTGACCTGTAAGTATGCAAAGCCAACCATGACATCTTGTTCATGTACTTCTTCTTCATTAATATTCTTCTCAACTTCTGTGGATTGAGAGGAGAAAAAATATGTTAGTGGTTCGTTCATCACCGCTTGATAATTTGGTGAAACAACTGGAGTGGATGTAGATGGAATGGTAGAAGTTTGTGGTTGTGAAGTAGGTGGTGATGGTGGAATAACTATAGTATCAATGATAAATGTTGAACTCCCATCACCCATAGTAACATTTACTTCCTTCTTAGATAACTTTGCATTGATGTTTCATGTTTCGCCCTCCTCCATATTGGACTTGTAATGTGAAACCTCAGGTGGTGTGAATTTTGTCTGCTTAGGGAGTGATATAATTGGTTGTTCATCAAAATTAATGTTTGTATCCATATCATATATGTTTTTATTGACATCAGGAGTACTTGTCTCCTCAAAAATCGATTTGATAGAGGTATCCTTCCTGTGTGAAACACAAAATGAACCTTGGAAAGGATCTTCTGTAGCTTCTCTATCATAGTCATACTCAACTGTAACTTTTGTCAATGGTGACTCAACAATACAATGCTTTAATGTTTTCAATCTCTGGACAACTTCCATTATATTTCACTTCTTTGTACCAGGAGAATCAGGAATGGAAACACCTCTTTTTATAACAGCTCTCTTAGTCACCTTGAGCTGTAGTTTCATAGGTTTAATAGAGGAAACCTCTTGAATAGGATTTTTACCCTCTTGATTAGGAATTTCTCCTTCATGAATAAGAGCTTCCTCAGTAACCTTCACATAAAGTTTCTCAAGTTGCTTCTTAGAACCAAAAGTGGTAGACTTCCTAGGAATAGTTTTCTTTATCCTTTTAAGAGCTCCTTTTCCTGAATTTTTCGACACATCTTTCTGAAACACTTCCTCATCAATTGATTTAGGTTTCGTAGCTTGATTCTTCTTTTTTGTACCCTTAGCTTCTTTAGAATATTCCTCTGCACCTTTAAAAGTAGCATTCTTAGCAAGAATCCCAGTAGGAGTTGGATCCATTGAAGCTTTGTATGCGATTAATAGCCTATTGGTAGGAGATACCAAATCCAGAATTTGACCAACCACAAGAAAGACAACAGAATCATCAATCGCATACTTGGGAATAATCATCGAAACAAATGTAGCCACATCGCCATCACTAGGTAAAAGAATACCTTCTTGAAACTTCATTCAAAATCAAAATCCAAAATTGAACACTAGACACTTCTATAGTCATCTTTGAATAAGAAATCGAACTACCCACATCAGCCTAGAGCAATGAGGCATAATCAATATTCAGGCCATAATACAAGCCATTCATAATCAAATAAAACTTGATTTTTGATTTATCCAAACCAAAACTTCTTCCTGTTAAACAACGAAGAGTCATACCAAAAAAGTTCCATACCCCAGTAAGACTTGATTTCATGAAATGGCTAATAACTGAAAGAATTGCTTGATGCCCCATTACATTAAACATATGATTAACTTCTTCACTGGTAACTTCATCATAATTTCCTGCAGATGGTAACTTCAAGATTTTTGTAAATTGCTTCTTTTTTAACCGTTTTGTTTTGTTCGTTGTCAAGTGAAACGTAACAAATCTAGTTGTTTTGTTTTACAAAAAAAGTAGAAGTAGCAAATGATAACCATTTTGATAGTAACTGCAAGTGAAGTGGTTAACATATGAGTGAGAATTGAATCATTTATCACTTGAACAAGCATATTCAATTCACTAGGATAGTCCTTGATCAATGGGTTGAACCAAATATTATTGTGCTGAATCTTCATTGTTGGTTGAGAGATTTCATCATTGTTGGTGTTTAATTCATCAACAACGTTGGTTCCTGAAACCATGATGAATAATCGACAATGAATTTGGGAGTTGATTACAAAGAAAAGATAGGGTTTTTGCATGAATGATGGGAACGTGATAAAGGAAACTGAATCATCATGTCGTTCTTAAATAACCAACATCAAATTCAAATTCAAAATTTGATCTAATGAGAGAAAGCCACGTGTAAAGTGGATTATGTAACCGTCATGGCACTGAACTGCCACATGTAAAAATGATAATCACTTTTTTCCTTGATCCATGAGCAAATAGTGAACCATCCCATCCAATGGATACTTCGTCCTTCTCAATAAAATTGAACCATCAAAATTTTCATTAAATATCAAGAACCATTCGTCGTTATGGAGGTAAGGCTCATTCACTTATCATATTGATAAGTAAAATCATTTTCTAAACTTTGCAAAATCTAGGTCTGAGTTGGTAATACCCATTACCTTGTGGATTTCAGTGCTTATTTGTGCCAAAAAAAATGATAGAATTGAATTAAGAAATATTTGGACATAGTGATATCAAAGAATCTTTGATATAAAAATAGATAGATCACGGGCAAAGATAATCTTCATTCGGTTATCAAGAGAGATGTTGAATTTATTTTGAGGTTTCCTGTTAATTACAATCAAATACTCATTGAGGAGTAATAAAGGGACTCTTTTAATAAGCTTCGTAGGTGGCTTCATTTTCCCACAAATCTGCAACTTGACATAAGTGAAAATAATTGTACGAAAATACTTGTATGGCCAGTGTAGCCAAGAACAAGTAAGCTTTGGAAATTTTTTAAGTAAAGGAGTTAGATAAATGTTCATACGAAAATCAGATTTCATATAAAAAGTTAAAGACGTGGATCTATTGGGAAGAAATGACTTGGGATGAGTACATTTCATCAAGATCACTCCAAAGAAATGAAAAGGAGATTTTGAACATCAAAATGGTATAGTGAAACAAAAAGTTCCATTAGAATTTTGAACAATAAATGTTCACTACTAATTCATTAAGTTATGGTTTGGTGGGTATCACCTTTATCATCGAAAAATGATTTAGGATCTTAAAAAGAGAATTGTGACATACCTATATCCTGGTTGTTTTTTTTACCAAAGATGTCCTGGACATGTGTCATCGTGTGTGGTTGTGTTAGAAATTTTGGGTGAAAAAGATTGGATGTGAAAAATCATTGTACCGCTGTAAATTATTGAACCTTGCATAAATCCATTTACTCATATAGAGAAGAGAAATGTAGCTATTTGAATATTATGAATACAACCTCATTGGGAAGAAATTTTCGTACAAAAATTTTCATTAAGGCTTCGTACACAATGAGTTTATGAGGCTTGTGGACAACATGTTGCAGCATTCTTCTAAGGACACTTAACTAGTAGAAAAGTTTTGTATCATACCAGTTCCCCATAGACCTTCGCTCTAGGCACACAATAGAGAAACACATTGTTACAATGAATGTCTCCAATCTCAAAAGAAAATAAGGAAAATATATTTTTGTATTTTTAATTTTTGAAAAATTAAAATTCAAATATAACAAAAATATTTTAGGATTTTTCAATTTTATAAAGAAAACACAAAAATAAGAAAATATTTTTGGGTTTTTGAGTTTTATAAAGAAAAGACAAAAAAATAAGAAAAGGATATCACCAGAATTGGTTATTCGTTAAGGATAACTAATATTTTGCATGCGAGCCAGTGCTTCCCATTGTATATGCTTCCCTCAAATTAAAAGATTTCATGTAAACGTGTGTTTCCCATAAACATACGCTTCTCATTTAGAGACACGTCCCATTCATTAGATGTCAATATGTGCTAAACGAATCAGAGATAATGTCGAAAGCGAAGCGAGTTGACTGCTGAATGGAAACAAGAAGCTATGAACAAAATTTTGACAATTAACAAAAGTTAGTCCAAAAATTTTGCACATCAAATTTATGAGAAAATAGGTTAGAATTAGGAACATAACAAACTTCCATCATTCTCAACCCATTTAAATATATCAAAAATGATTTTTTGTCCAGTGGTTTTGTAAAAATATCAGCTAGTTGGTCATTTGTTTTAACGTAATTAACTTCAATATTTCCATCTTCAACATGATCTTTAATGAAGTGTTATCGAAGTGCAATATGCTTAGTTTTGGAAAGTTGAACTGGATTATGACATATGTGAATTGCGTTTTGAGAATCACAATATAATGGAATTTTCTTCATGTCAATTGCATAGTTACATATTTGACTTTGGATCCAGATCACTCGAAAAGTACCGGCCGCAACAGAAATGTACTCATCATCAGATGTCGAAACCGATACACATGTCTGTCTTTTTGAATGCCAATTCACAAGCTTCCCTTCTATGAATTGACATCATGATGTAGTTCTTTTTTTATCAAATTGATAACCTCCTAGAGCAGCATCTGAGAAAGCTTGAATAAAGAATCTTGTATTCGATGGATACCACAATCCAAGAGTCGAAGTGTGATGTAGATAATGAAAAATATTTTTCATCGTTGTAAGATGGGGTTCTCTAGGATTCCTTTGCTACCTGGCACAATTGCACACATAAAACATTATATCAGGTCGACTTGTAGTTAAGTACTATAACGTACTGATCATGCTTGTATATGTTTTGAGATCAACAACCGACTTATCCAATGAAGGTCCCAAGCGAGTACCGATTGCCATACGAACCTTAGCTTTCAAATAATTCGTCATTCCAAATCTTCCAAGTAGGTTTCTTGTGTAGTTCTCTTGATTAATGAAGATTCCTTCCCTACTCTTTTGACAACGAAGGGTCATTAGAACCAAATATAATATCATCGACATAAATTTGAACAAGCATTAAGTGATCCACTACATTCTTATGAAATAAAGTGGGATCAACTGACCCTTTCTTATATTTATCAATTTTCAAAAAATTGGTTAGCGTCACATACCAAACACGAGGTTCTTGTTTTAATCCATAAACAGCTCTATCAATAATATAGCAATGATCAGGATACTTATCGTTTACGAACCCATGTGGCTATTTGACATAGACCGTCTCTTCAAGAACACCATTAAGAAATGCGCACTTAACGTCCATCTGGTAGATGTTGAAATTCTTATGAGTTGCATAAGCAAAAAAAATTGTACAGCCTCGAGTCTTTTAACAGGGGAAAAGTTTCTTCATATTCAATTCCCTCTTGTTGAGAATAAACTTTTATGACTACTCTAGCTTTGTTAAAAACTATATTTCCTTCTTTGTCCATTTTATTTTTAAAAACCCATTTAAGATGAAAAATTGAAACATCATCTGGTTTGGGAATTAAACCTCCAAACTTTGTTTCTTTCAAATTCAACCAACTCAGACTGCATCGTAACAACCCAATCAGGATGTTCTAACACATTCTTGACTGTTTTCGGTTCGAGTTTTGAAATAAATATATTAAAAATACAATATTCCTGAAGAACATTTAGAACCTCATTCCTGGCTCGAACCTATGCTCATGTTAAAACACCTAAACTACAATCACCGGTAATTTGTTCTTTAGGATGATCCCTCATTCATTTCTCCATAGGAGGAAATTTAGGATCAAACTCCAAATGTTCATCCTCAAATGTCTCTTGTTCGTCTGATAATTCATTTGAAGTAGAAATAATATCATTAAGATCATTAAATTCGTTACCTTCAGCATCATCATCATCATGATTCATTCCACTTGGCTCTCATTCAACCAATGGATTCCTTTTCTGGAGCTCCCCCTCAACACTAGCTTGTGAAGTCAAAAATTGCTCCACAACATATGCATGCAAATTCAAAAACTCCCCCTTAACTTGAGATTAAGAATTCAAATTTCTCCTTTCGATATGAGGTGAAATCAAGTGCCCCCTTCCACTTGGCCATCAGTTGAATTTTGTGTTATTTCAACATTGAATGTTGAGGTTGATTACGAATGACCTTCATTTTCTTCATTAGTGATTGATGAGTCATCTGAGTGTTTTGACACTTCCAGTACTTGAATATCTTTAATATCGATCTCAACATTAATTGTCGTGTGAGGTAAACCAAAGATTAAATCTAGATCGAAATCGAAACTAAGAATTTGCTCAAATTCTTCATTTGTTTAAGAGAGTTTAGGTTTCTTTGAAAATTCTCATTCAACTCTTTTGACATAGTAATCGTTAAATATGAGATCGAATGTTTCTTTAACTTTTCTTCTTCATTTGTTCAACACCCTATATGCGACATAGTTGTGTGAATACCCCACGAAAATTCCTTCATCACCTTTCGTCTAAACTTTGGAAAGATTATCATTGAGATTCATTATGAAGCATCTGCAACCAAAAACATGAAAAAGTCACATTAGGTTTCATTTTGTTCGTGATTTCGTAAGGTGTGATATTGAAATGGCGATTAATGACTGAACGTTTTTTTGTAAAAAAGCTGTCAAAACTGCTTCTGTCCAAAAGTATTAAGGCAAATTTGTATATGTAAGCATTATCCTAACCGCTTCACATAATGAACAATTCCTCCTTTCTATAACACCATTTTGATATGGTGTGTAAGGAGACAAAAAGTTATGAGAAATTCCCAAATTCATCAAAAACGAATCTAGAATCCGATTCTTAAACTCAGTTCCATTGTCGCTCTTTATCTTGGGAACTTTCTTATTCAAGATTAATTCAATGTTTTTGATAAAATCAATCAACAAGTAATCTATTTCTGACTTTTTTCATAGAAAGAAAACCCAAGTAAATTGAGAAAAATCATTAACAATAACAAGTATGTATTTCTTCTTATTAAGAGACTCAACAGTCTAAGGACCGAACAAGTCACTACATAGAAGTTCTAACGGTTCGACGATCTTTCAATCAATTGTGATTGGATGACCTTCACAATGTTATTTACCATGTTCACACGCTGTAAATAACGAATCATTTTCAAATATCAAAATAGGTAAACCATGAACATGATCATTTAAAACAAGTTTTTTAAAATTTTGAAGTTAAGATGAGAAAGTCTTCAATGCTAAAGCCAGCTAAGGTCAGATGACGCTTTTGATAGTAGGCAAAACCGAGGGAATGCCCACTATAGGTTTTATGTCCAAAGGGAACATATCGTCCTTCCTCTTTGACTTCAACAAAACATCCTTTGTTTCTTTATTTGAAATTATGCTTCCTTCCTCATCGAAATACACTTGGTTCCCAGTTCCTACTACAAGTTGAAGCACATTTATTAGGTTGTGCTTTAACCCTTTGACATAAGTGAATCTTTTAACTGTTGACTTCCCATTTGCAACTCTCCCATATCCTTTGACTTTGCAAATTTGGTTGTTCCCAAACTTTACTACTCCAACATTCTCTAGCTTGCATAAATCTGTTACATTCTCCTTTCTTCCAGTGATGTGATGCGAGCACCTACTATCAATATACCAGTTTTCATTATATTACTTGTCACGTAGAAAATGCAATCTCTTAGAGAGATTTAGGTCTTGAAAACCTTTTGGGTCCTTGGACATTAGCATGGAATGTAGTAAGCAACGAAGAACTACAGATCCAACTACGAACATTGGTTTTAATTTTGTCAATTAAGTCAACATCGTCAGCTTTAGGCATTGATATGTAATCATTCAATTGCGAAGTTTCAACTTTGATTTTCTCTTTATCAACATTTTCTTGAGAAACATCAACTTTTTTTTTTCAACTTCTTGCAATTTGGACACTTTTGACATTGATTCTTGAGAAGCGGTACCTCTATTGAAAGATTCATTCAACTAATTCTCATAAGCCTCTTGAACTTGTTCTTGTAACGACCAAAAATTTCAAAACAATTAAAACTTTTCAAAAACAACCCATTTTAATAATGTTATTACAAAAAGGTTTTCAATACATTTATTATCAGAGTATTGCCAGAGCCATGTCATAACATAAACACGAGGAGCGGTACGATCACACCTTCGCCTTGCCACGGTCTCCTAAAAAACCTGAAAAACATTTAGACCACAACTGTAAGCCCGAAAGCTTAGTGAGATACCCCCAAAATACCAACCACATATACGCCCTTCCAGGCAACGACCTTCCGGTCCAAACACATTGCCTTCCGGCCCATAACATATTGCCTTCCGGCCCATAACATATTGCCTTCCGGCCCATCACATAAATAGCATACATAACATAACAGAACATAGAACAGCCATGCATATCGGGTCAAACTCCAGTCCAAGCAACCGTGTGCACATAACATATAATCATATAACAGTTCACAATCAGCAAATCGATCAAACAGATCACATAACATATCATCACCCTAACCAGGATACCGACCTAGCCGATCACTGGCATAACATCACCCTACGACTCAGCCAACATACTAATTACGCACATACACCTTTCCAGGCCATGACCTTTCGGTCCACATCACAATGCCTTCCGGCCCACAACATATAATGTCTTCCGGCCCATAACATATAATGCCTTCCGGCCCATATCCCGTAATATCATAACAACAGACAACTACCCGGATTTCCATCTGATAAAGGGTCGGCCTTGGTGCCTTAAACCCCATTGATATAGTGAGAATAACTCACCTCGCACTGCCGAGACTCTGAACTGAAGAAGCAGACTCTCGAATCACCAACTCACCGCAAATCCCGAACTAACCAACATGATAAGCATAAGCATTAGATCAAACATACTTCCACTTCTCGGGCCAAGACCAAAATCCAAATTTCACACAAAGTCTAATCATTGGCCCAATTTACCAAATTGGGCCCACCTCACCAAATCGGCCTAGATCCAATATCTATAATATTAATTGGGCCCAAAATACTCTATTCATACTTTCCAAACTTAGCCCAAACACCAACAACCCACAAATGGCCCAACACAAAAGCCCAAAAGGAAGTCCACAGGAGGAGTACGCTGGGCGTACTCTCCTTGGTACGCTGGGCGTACTGCAAAGATCGCCAAAAGATAACGGGACACTGGCCCGCTACGCGGGGCGTAACTGCGAGATCCATTAAGCCTTTCTAACCTCTTAATGGCTTAAGCTCTTAAGCCCAAACTTCAGATCCAAAGGTCAAATATGATTAGAATTCATAAAGTCTCAGACGTTATCACTTGGGACGTCCTTAAGCCCTTAATCCAAGGTCTTAATCCAATAAGACCTATATAACTCATATATGGAATAACTACAGCCCTTGGGACCATATTTTATCACTCAAGACCTCTCCAAAGTTCTGAAAGGACAGATAATCTTAACCAAATCGAGCTATACAACAAGGAGAGGACTTTTGGGACAAGAATGGAGACAAAGCTTCAAAATACATAGATCTATGCCATAAGAAGGTCAAGCAAGAAACTTTATACCTTAAACCAGCTCCAAAGGGTGGTATTTCTTCAGATCTACGAGCTCCACACGTTTTTCTTCTTCTTTGACAACTTCCATTTTCTCCTTCAAGCCTTTCTTTTGCCAACAAGAGCTTTCCAAGGTCAAACACACTCAAATATGGAGGGAATACGAGATCTAGGGTTTCTCTGGGGTTGAAGATAAGCTTATGGAGGCTGAGGGGTGAACCATCATGTTCCTTATATAGTGGTTGACCCTAAAAATAAGGTTTGGGGTTTCTGAGAGTACGCTGGGCGTACTCACCCGGCTACCCGCAACCATTCGTCCCATTACGCTGGGCGTACCCAGCCACCTTTCAAAACAGAGAAGCATGCATGCATGCATGGGACCATTTCCTTCTTGTTCCACAAAGAACTATAAACAATGATCAACTTCGAGGCACCACAACTCCTATAATCTACTCCCACTCTCAAATAACTTTACATTCATACGAGGGTGACGAGAAGCCCAATACTTCTAACACATGCACCCGTCCGAAACCTTCTCGGATGAAGCTCATTTCTCGAAAGGGACCAGAATTACCCTTCCTCTTAAATCTCAGGGACTTATAATTGAACACTCGAAGAACGGGGTGTTACAATTCACCCCCACTTAAATTAGGCTTCGTCCTCGAAGCCTGCAGCAACTCTAATGCAGAACTTCCCCTGCAACGCACTACCTGGCACTAATTAAACCAGGTCCCTCAAGGTACAACCATCAAAACCCGAAACTCACTTCCTCCTTTCTTGCGGTGTCCTAACCACCGTCTCAAGTCGGTCACCGACTTTACCCTCTGATAGTCACACTCAACAATTGGGTACTACCCATGATGCAATACTGCTCCAGATTACAATAATCACTCGACCCATATGAGATAGAAATAACCATGAACCACCGGATTCCCGATTCGAATCCAACTATATCCACTCCGAGCTGACAGAAGGACACATTCTTCAGTCACAGAGCAACTCCCACGAGTTCTCTTCTTGCAATCACACGCACACACTGAACCAGCCCTAGCACTCTCGGGTTGGGAAAAACCCGCCACACTGACGACATCTCTAACATCCCCAGGAGGAATCACCACTACATACACAACTCCTTGTTCAGAATCAAGCTGGGAGTCCCAGACTCCATCCCAGTATCCCTCCTGAGACTCTTGGCTCTACATCCGCGGAATCCCTCCCGCGTCCTCAGCAGACATCCCATCATGATGTCATTCCATACCATCATCGCAATCACGCTACTCAATGACCACCGTCGGACCACTCCGATCATAACTCTACACTGCCGCTTTCACTTCTGTGAATTTACTCTTCCTCTCGGAGCTACACTCCTCTCTCTCTCTTTCCTCGCCAAGGAGATCCACTTGGCTGCCTTGTCACCATGACAAGTGCCACGGTGCTCACCCAATGCTGCACCACCCCTTTATAGCATAACCGTTATCCATGCAACACACATGCTCTGAATCTGCTCGCAAGGACTCTCGAGTCCATGCGCCCTCTCCACTAGTCGAGATCAATACCCGGGGCCAGACCTTCTAGTGCTAACACATCGCGACGTACTCAATCCATTTCCTCGAACCGGACTAACAACACCTGCAGAGTCTTCAGCATGACTGGACCGCCCTCCAAGGCCTTCAGCCTGACTGATACGCCCTCTGGCCTTCAGTCTATCCGGACCGCTCAACTAGCATTCATTATTCCGGGCTATCTCTCCGAGAATCTTCCCATGCATACTGTTCTAGCCCTCCAGGGGTTCCAAACTCTATCTTCATCATACATACTCAATCCAGGCCTGATTCCAGGCCCTCCACACTCAAATGCCCTAGGTCTGTATTTCGCCCCGCACGCCTGCCACTTACTCATACCAGCCTACGCCCGTGGCTGACAGAAACACTGCTGAATCCCAAGCAACTAAAAAACCCCTCATGACCATGGGAGAATTTTCCAATTCTCCCCCACTTAGAGCACTGACTAACAACCACCGGTCGTCATCACCGACCTCGCTAAACATCCACACACAACACAATCACTACCACGCGAATTGCGACCCGCAAGCATGAGCAACCTTCACAACAGCACACATCAACGCTGATCGACCCGAGCTCGAAAGAAACTCAAGCTGCAGCTAACCACTCTTCAAAAACAATACTATCCAATCCTCTAATCGGATGCCATATTACCACAATAACCCCCATGAAAGATATCCAACAAAATCCGCCATACCAAACCCATAACCACAAAGAACAACGAATACCACACCGAGAGCCACACAAAAAGACTAGCAGAAACACAATATTCTATAATAATCACCGATAATGAAGACATCAAGAAAGAAACATACCTGCGGTTGCATCCGACACCGCTCTGGCCTCCTCTGCTGAAAGTTGAAACGCACGACCCTGATCCCTTGGGGGCTCCGCTCCACCCTGACCTCCACCTATGATCCGCAAAGTGGCCGGTGCTGGAGCCTGCACCGGTCCTGCAACAAGCTGTGGGTAGCTGACCCTCAAGTGTCCCACCTGATGACAACGATAGCAAATCCTCAAACCCCGGGCCTACGCTGACTGTTGACAATCCCTCGCATAGTGCCCCTCCTTTCCGCACTTGTGGCATGCACCACCGGACCTACGAACTCCGGTGTGACCCTTTCCACACTTCCCACAAGTGTGACTACCCTGCTCTCCTACACTGGAATCGACGGTCTCGGACCGTTTCGGCGCCGGTTGCGACTGCACCGGAGCCTGCCTCAACTCACACAACCGCAACTCAATCTCTAACTCACGCCGCCTGGCGGCCTCCTGCAATTCCAACAAGGTCTCGCACCTCTGTGTAGACACCAACTGTCTGATATCCCTCTTGAGCATACTTAGATATCGGGACATCTGAGCCTACTCCGAAGCATACTCAGGGCAAAACATCGCCCTCTCAGTGAACATTCTGGTGATCTCCGTCACCGACTCCGAACCCTGCTTTAGCTCGAGGAACTCCTGAGCCAATTTTTCTCTCTCAACACACGGAATATAACGAGCGCTAAACATCTCTCTGAACTGATCCCATGAAACTGCAGCCCTCTGCGCACCCGAGTATGACCCCGTGGTCAATCTCCACCAATCCTTTACCCCGAGCCTTAACAGGTTCAGAGCACACCTCACCCTCTGATCAGCAGGGCATGAACACATGAAGAAACACCCCTCCACGTCAGATAACCATCTCATAGCAGCAATCGGGTCCTGATGTCCATCAAAGGTGGGAGGCTTCGTATTATCGAAGTCCCGATATTGAAAACCCCGACTAACTCCTCCCCTTGCCACTGCTACAGCTGTTGTAGCCGCCGCGGCAACTGTCTCTGTGAGAGCTGCATAGCGCTCATCAAAATACTCAACCATGGCCGTCTTGATCGACCCGAACAGTTCCGGCAACTCGGCCCGGAACAACGCAGCAACCTCATCATGCAGGATCTCACGAATCCTCGCATCCAACTCGCACGAGCTCATCTGACCAACAACCTCGGGCGGCACAGACCCGCCCGGAACTCCCTCTCCTACTCCTGTTCCTGACCCGGATCCACTCCCAGCATGCCTCGGGATCTCCATACTGAAAAACACCACAAAATCTCAGACACTTCCCACAATCCTAGGATCCAACTCTCTCAACCCAACCCTAGAGATCATGGTTTCCCTGATACGCGTATGGGTCCTGTGCTTTTAGTAGTACGGGCCCATAATACCTTCCACACCTACCCATATTTGTATGAAGTACTACCACAACACCCTAGAGAAATATACATAACAACGCTCAACCCTCACCAGTAGAGGAACACTGAGAATCTCCCATAAGGAACCCTAGGCTACAGGCATCACAAATCAGGCAACATTATCATGAATTCCTGAAGATCCCTAGCCTAACTCTAGCATGCTGTTCTATCAAAGCTCAATAAAAAAAATGTCATGAATGGTAATTTGGGGTTACTTACTGGCTCCGGCTGATCGTACCTCCGCGTCCTCCTTTTACTTAATTTGAAAACCATTTTAATTTCTCTTTTAAAACCCTCCTCGATTTGAGACTGGAGTCACACGAGTGTTCCTCCAATTCACTCAAACCAAGGCTCTGATACCAACTTGTAACGACCAAAAATTTCAAAACAATTAAAACTTTTCAAAAACAACCCATTTTAATAATGTTATTACAAAAAGGTTTTCAATACATTTATTATCAGAGTATTTCCAGAGCCATGTCATAACATAAACACGAGGAGCGGTACGATCACACCTTCGCCTTGCCACGGTCTCCTAAAAAAACTGAAAAACATTTAGACCACAACTGTAAGCCCGAAAGCTTAGTGAGATACCCCCAAAATACCAACCACATATACGCCCTTCCAGGCAACGACCTTCCGGTCCAAACACATTGCCTTCCGGCCCATAACATATTGCCTTCCGGCCCATAACATATTGCCTTCCGGCCCATCACATAAATAGCATACATAACATAACAGAACATAGAACAGCCATGCATATCGGGTCAAATTTCAGTCCAAGCAACCGTGTGCACATAACATATAATCATATAACAGTTCACAGTCAGCAAATCGATCAAACAGATCACATAACATATCATCACCCTAACCAGGATACCGACCTAGCCGATCACTGGCATAACATCACCCTACGACTCAGCCAACATACTAATTACGCACATACGCCTTTCCAGGCCATGACCTTTCGGTCCACATCACAATGCCTTCCGGCCCACAACATATAATGCCTTCCGGCCTATAACATAATGCCTTCTGGCCCATATCCCGCAATATCATAACAACAGACAACTACCCGGATTTCCATCCGATAAAGGGTCGGCCTTGGTGCCTTAAACCCCGTTGATATAGTGAGAATAACTCACCTCGCACTGTCGAGACTCTGAACTGAAGAAGCAGACTCTCGAATCACCAACTCACCGCAAATCCCGAACTAACCAACATGACAAGCATAAGCATTAGGTCAAACATACTTCCACTTCTCGGGCCAAGACCAAAATCCAAATTTCACACAAAGTCTAATCATTGGCCCAATTTACCAAATTGGGCCCACCTCACCAAATCGGCCTAGATCCAATATCCATAATATTAATTGGGCCCAAAATACTCTATTCATACTTTCCAAACTTAGCCCAAACACCAACAACCCACAAATGGCCCAACACAAAAGCCCAAAAGGAAGTCCACAGGAGGAGTACGCTGGGCGCACTCTCCTTGGTACGCTGGGCGTACTGCAAAGATCGCCAAAAGAAAACGGGACACTGGCCCGCTACGCGGGGCGTAACTGCGAGATCCATTAAGCCTTTCTAACCTCTTAATGGCTTAAGCTCTTAAGCCCAAACTTCAGATCCAAAGGTCAAATATGATTAGAATTCATAAAGTCTCAGACTTTATCACTTGGGACGTCCTTAAGCCCTTAATCCAAGGTCTTAATCCAATAAGACCTATATAACTCATACATGGAATAACTACAGCCCTTGGGACCTCATTTTATCACTTAAGACCTCTCCAAAGGTCTGAAAGGACAAATAATCTTGACCAAATCAAGCTATACAACAAGAAGAGGACTTTTGGGACAAGAATGGAGACAAAGCTTCAAAATACATAGATCTATGCCATAAGAAGGTCAAGCAAGAAACTTTATACCTTAAACCAGCTCCAAAGGGTGGTATTTCTTCAGATCTACGAGCTCCACACGTTCTTCTTCTTCTTTGACAACTTCCCTTTTCTCCTTCAAGCCTTTCTTTTGCCAGCAAGAGCTTTCCAAGGTCAAACACACTCAAATATGGAGGGAATACGAGATCTAGGGTTTCTCTGGGGTTGAAGATAAGCTTATGGAGGCTGAGGGGTGAACCATCAGGTTCCTTATATAGTGGCTGACCCTAAAAATAGGGTTTGGGGTTTCTGAGAGTACGCTGGGCTTACCTCCCTGGTACGCTGGGCGTACTCACCCGGCTACCCGCAACCATTCGTCCCATTATGCTGGGCGTACGTCCAGCTTACGCTGAGCGTACCCTGCCACCCTTCAAAACACAAAAGCATGCATGCATGGGACCATTTCCTTCTTGTTCCACAAAGAACTATAAACAATGATCAACTTCGAGGCACCGCAACTCCTCTAATCTACTCCCACTCTCAAATAACTTTACATTCATACGAGGGTGACGAGAAGCCCAATACTTCTAACACATACACCCGTCCAAAACCTTCTCGGATGAAGCTTATTTCTCGAAAGGGACTAGAATTACCCTTCCTCTTAAATCTCAGGGACTTATAATTGAACACTCGAAGAACGGGGTGTTACAGTTCTTGAGAATACTTTTTTGATTGAAATTTTCTTCCTTTTCCCTCCAACCAATGATTATGATTTTTCATGTCATTTTGCATTTGACAAAAGATATTTTTGAATTTTTCTTCAAATTAGGATTTAGAAATCATGGACCATTAGGTTTGAACGGTACATTTTTCTTTGCAATATTTGTCATTTTTGTAAAATTCATTTGAGTTTATGGTCGTTGTTGAAAATAATTTTTGTATCAATGTTGATAACCAAAATAAGAATCCTTCTGAAAAACTTTTCAGTTTTGAGAAAATTCCTTTGTCCATTGTGTTGAAAACGATTTTGTGAATTCATTTTGTTATTTTGAAAACCATTCGGCTCTTGAACATTTTTCTAAACAGGATTTGAAACTTTAACATTATTTTTTCTCATTTGCTTTTTGAATAACTTTTGCTTTTTGTGAAAAACCATTTTTATTGACAACATGTTTTTTGACATTTTTCAAATCATCTTGAGAAGACTCTTTTGAAGTACGAATTTTTGATGTTTGAGAAAACTTCTTTTTCGGTTTTTGAGGATTATTGTGTTTCAAAAAAAATTCCTTTTGAATATCTTTTTGTTTCTTCCAATAAGCTTTTGTTCGTGATTTAGTTTTGGAAAGTCCATCTTTCAAATAAGATTTTTTCAACTTCTTTATCATGATTTTGAAATTTTCCTTTTTTTTATTTTTGAAAGGTACTTCTTGTGAAACTGATTTTTCCTTCTTTTTGAAAGAATGAGTCTCTGCCTTTTGATTACTTGAATCATTATGTAATGGATTCTCACAATTTTCTTCAATTTTGCTTTTGACTTTTGGCTTATCTATTTTTGCAACCTAAACTTTATTTGATTTCTTTTTATTTTCTTTGGGAAAATATTTTTGACTCTTTTGATGTTGAAAAACATGCAATCTTTTATTTAACTTGTTTTTCTGTACATTCTAATTTGAGTAAAAACCATAGTTGTTTCCTTTTGTTACTTTTTATTGTCTTCTTTCAGCAAATCATTTAATGTTGGGGAAAAAATATCTGCATTTCCTTTTGTTACAAAAACATGGTTGGGAAGACCTTTAATGCCAGATGGATAAAGAACAATAGTTGTTTCCAAATAATGTTTTCCTTTTTCTTTCAATTTTTCGTGAATTCCTATGTATCATCATATACTTGAGCTTCAACAACTCGAGGAATTTGCTTCTCACAAGAATCATCATCACTATCACTTTTGTTGTTTGTTACGTCCTCGAAAATAACTGTATCCTTTTGAGAATAACAATATTTGGTTGTCGAAGAGGACTCATCATTTAACTTCGTTGTTGAGTCAACATTATATTTGTCTTTAGCTAATGAAGTGACATTAATGAAAAAAAAAATCAGCAAAATTTTGTTTAGTACTTTGTGTCGAATTCTCATTTTTGTTCAAAATTTTGATATGTTCATTTTTGGTTAGAGTCTCATTTACGATATTAACAAGTTCACCAGCATTCAAAGATTAATTTATGTTAAGAACACCATAAGTGTAATGCTCGTTTCAAGTACCAATTTCTTTTCAGAATTTTAGGGTTTTAGACTTGAACTCGATTAGTTGGGGAGCTCCAACTCATCGAGTAGAGATCATTGGTGGGGCTTGGGATTTAGCACCTACTCGACGAGTTGGAAAGCCCAACTCGACGAGCAGGCGCTGTAAAGGAAAATCCTAAATTTTAGGGTTTGCACCTTATATAATCTCCTTAAAACCTTGAGGCTGACCTTCCATCAGCCTCCAAACCCTAAAAACGTCAGTGCTAAACCCTAATCTCCATGCCAACGGCGCATGAGGTTTCTACTATTTATTATTTAATCTATAATAACATCACTATATGATTTTTCAACTTATAATTGTAGAACATAAAATTAGGTTATTAACTTACTGTTAGATGTCTATATTTGGCGTTATCCATGGTAGCTTGTGGTGAGATAGTAACCATGACATATTTTCTCTTATCTTTTATATATATATATATATATATATATATATATATATATATATATATATATATATATATATATATATATATATATATAGTTAAGTTCAAATGAGAACACTTAATAAAATGAGAACGTGAGAACACTACTTTATGTTACTATTCTGCTATGAATTTTGTATATACAACGTTATGACATTATTCATCAACAAATATATGAACAATCACACATTAATATTCACATTAAAAAATTTTGTATGTACAACTTTATGACATTATTCATCAACGAATATATGAACAATTACATATTTAACATTCAAAGTAAAATTTACTAAATTACTACATATATACAGAGAGAGAGAGAGAGAGAGAGGTAAAGGTTCAAATTAGAACAAAAACAGATTAGGAACCTAAGAACCACTTATATTTAGGTTATCACTAATGTATTTTCGTATTTGTTTTGATTTTTTTTCATTTTTGATAAGTTGTCAAAAAGAAATGGGGCATTGTTTGACCAGATGTTTAATTTCACCATACTTGAAAAACACATTTCATATTTCCTTTCTTCCTTCCTCCGGTGACACCAACCATTGCCGCCCTACCACCGGTAAACAACGTTACTCCAGCGACTTTCCACCACTAGCACCACCACCTCTGTTCACTACGGCTATCGTCTCATCCGTTCACTTCTGCCACCGTCATCTCCAATCTCCGATGAACCACCCGATCTGACTTGATTTACATCAGATTTCATTAGACCTACAAGAAATCTCACAAGATCTACATCATATCGTGATCTCGAAATCGCCACCACGAATCAGATCTAGATCTAGAAATCACCACCACTAAAAACAATGACTGATGCCTCCGAGCAACAGAAACCAACCACCGTTGGCCCACCGTCACCACTTCTCTCCATCATTGCCTTCTCCGACGACATCACTTTTTTCAATGAAGCACGTGGACAGTGTTCCTTCTGCTACCTCTCATTCCTAACCTTAGGCGAAACCCTAGACATGCAACTCCATCAACGAGGCTCTTAGATCTGAAGTGGTATAGTCCTGATCTATGATCTCCGGTGACAAATAATAACTTTCGACTTTAGATCTTTGATTTACACCTCCAGATTTATGAGATCTGACGATATTGCCAGACCAGATCATAGAGCGCCGCTAACCATCACCGACGTTGTTGCCTTGCGCTCCGGTGAATCACCGGAAACTCGTCTCCATCTCTCTCTCTCTCTCTCTCTCTCTCTCTAATCTCCAATAAAACACCACCATATATGCATCAGGTATGTTGACTTTTGCTTTGATTGTTTTCTCATCTATTAAGTTGTGAATTTAATGTTTAAATCTATTATTTATTTGTTTACTTTTCTTAAAAAGGCTGTGAATTCATACTTTAGCCAAATATAAGACGGGATCTCTAAAAAATGAAAAACAAATAAAAAAACATCTGAGAAATTTTTTCACATCTCTGAAACCATTTTGCTTCTTAGTCTGTGTAGAGTCTGTACAAAAAAAACTCACTCCAGAAAAATGAAATAAAGAGAAATCAATTCAGTTTTTCTTGATAAGGTCATAAAGTGTAAAGAAAAAGAAGTAAGGTGTAAACAAAAAGAAGAGAAACCCTCTTCCCAATACATCAATACTTGCTTTTTTACATTATTTTCAATTAAAATTTCTTCAATAAGAAATTTTAATTTTAAGCTGTGAATGCATAAGTATTTGTTATCTACTTGTTTTTCTACTTGCCTCTATTGAAGATCTATATGATATAGTTTTTTTTTGTTTTTTTTTCTGTTAGAGTGTGAATTTAATGTTTTAATCTCTCATTTGTTTTATAATTTTGTTAATCTTAGTTTTAACTGCTATTAAGTTGTGAATGTATTGAATTTATTATACTAGTTTGTGAATTTTCTATATTAAATTGTGTAATAATTGTAATAAGTATTTTAAGTTGATAATATGGATGTGAATACTATTTTTTGTGTATTAAAATGTGAATTTAGTGTACTAAGCTGTGATTTTTCTGTTTTAAACTGTGAATTGATTGCATTAAGTTTTGAATTTTCTTTTTTAAACTACGAATTGACTGCATTAAGTTGTGATTTTTCTGTTTGATTTGTAAATTGACTAGATTAAACTGTGAATTATGTGTATGAAACTATGAAATTACTTGTATTAAGCTATGAATTTTGTGTATAAACTTTGAATTGACTATATAAAGAGTGTTAAGATGAAAATATGGTTGTGGATGCATACTTTTTGTATATTAAACTTTGAATTTTGTGTACTAAACTGTGATTTTTGTGTTTTAAACTGTGAATTGTCTTCTTAGACCATTAATTGACTATATTAAGCTGTGAATTTTATGTATTAAATTATGAATTTATTGTATTAAGCTGTGAATAAATTGACATTAAGTTGTGATTGTTTTATAATTATTTTATTTGCTTTTGAAATAATGTAAATTTTATTCACGGCTTAATATATTAAATTCACTATTTAAAATATGAACAATTTATGTATAAATCTTTTTTGTTAATTTTCTTCTGAATATATTTATTTTTTGTGTTCTATAAGTATGTAAGAATACATTAATTTTAATAATAGTTTTGCATTAAATTCAAAATGAGTGAAATAAATGGTTTTATTACGCTGTGAATGTAGTATTTAAGTTATTAATGCATGACTTTATTTACAAATTTGTATTAAGATGTGAATGAATTAACATTAAGTTGTGATTTTTTTATAATTTTTTTGCTTGCTTTTGAAATAATGTAAATTTTATTCACGACTTAATATATTAAATTCATAATTTAAAATATGAATGATTTATGTATAATTTTTTTTGTTAATTTTCTTCTTAATATATTTATTTTTTGTACTGTATAAATATGTAAGAATACATTAGTTTTAATAATAATTTTGCATTAAATTCAAAACAAGTGAAATAAATAGTTTTATTAGACTGTGAATATAGTATTTAAGTTATTAATGCATGACATTATGTACAGATCTGATTTAGAAGAAAATGATGGTTGCGATGCTGGTACAGGTGATTGGTGGCAGCGTGTGGTGGTGCTAGTAGTGAATATTTTAAGTTGTAAATTATTGTAAAATGGTTTGTATTAAGTTGTGAATATTGTGAACTAAACTATAAATGGACTGTATAAACTTGTAATTTATATAAGTTTTGTATTCAAATATGAGAGCATATAAGAATGAAAAAATTATACTGCAAAAATTACAATTTTACCCTTTTTGTATCAAAAAGAGAAAAAAAAATAGTATTTTCACATGTTTAATAAGAATATCATGTAAATATTTACTAATTAATGGGAGTTCTTAAGGTTCTTAATCTTTAGTGGTTCTCATTTGAACCAATATATATATATATATATATATATATATATATATATATATATTTCTATGAACATATGTCTAAAAGTGTGGATAAATCACTTAACATGATTAAACCCATTTTAGTTCATACATGCACTTAAAATTAAATGTGTTTAAACTTAAAACTTAGCACATTCGATCCACATTCATTTGTGAGTTTCACTACTAAACATTTTGATTCTAATGGAAAAGACAGAAAAAAAATATGATTATAAAACACATTGATTCTAATGGAAAAAACAGAAAAAAAAAATATGATTATAAACTGATTTAATATTTTTTTAAGATAAACTAGATAGAAAATTCCGCTTCGCGGGGGTCGGATTCGCAACTAATATTAAAGAAAACCGACTAAAGACATTATGTAAAAGATGGTGTCATCGTTTATCAATCGTTTGTCATGGAAGTAGGATGCTATAGTTGGTTGACTATGAAAGTATGATGCCTAAAAATGAAATAAAGTAGAAGTAAACTGACATCTATTCTCTTTTTAAAACACATATGTTGGATTCTTAAAGCTACATAGATAAACAGAAACACATTCAGAATTCAAGTATACATTTTTAATCACTAAAACAAAATGCTTATATCAAAACTTTACAATATGTGATCATGTCATTTGGTTAGAAACAGAAAGATGTAAACAAACGGATAAAGGGTAGATAGGAGAACATCTATTTGTTTAAATTTACTTATATCAAATTGAAGATGTCATTGTGCAGTCCATCACCCCCATCGTCCTGAAAATAAAGCAAGATTTGACTTAGCACATAGTTACATAGGAAAGTTTGACTATTGACCAAATGTCTAAAATGCCCTTTATTTCATGAATAAATACATACCTTGGTAACATATTTGAGAACTTTTTGATAAAGGTGGGAAGCTAGCTACTGATAACAATCGATCCTGGATTGCCTCAATCGTTTCAAGAATATCCATGATGTAGGAAATCATGCCAAGTATAAAAAAAAATAAACAATAAGTAAAATAAAAACTGAATTTGAAATATTTGTAGTCAAATAAACTATATAACAGATGAAACAAATAGATAAGAAAAATAATCATTTTGGTTTGGGCCTTTAACTTTTAAATAATGCAAAAGAAATGGGGCTGCTAGGCATAATCCAATCTTCAAAGAAAACCCAAGCATTCTGTTTCCTGAGATTGTTGTTGTTTTTGTTTTGTTTTCTGTTTTTATGAAGAGAAATCAAATAGTTAGGACTTAGGAGTGATTAACCTGTAAGAAACAGGGAGAGATCGGCTGGAAATTCAGTTAATCCACATCCAAATTCCAAATAAAGGTTCCCACTTCACCTTTCATACCATGTGTTGGTTCAAAGTAAAAAGAATATTAGACCTGATAAAAAAAAGTATTCTTGTTAAGGCGTTACAACAATATTATTCTCAAAAGCAATTTCTGTAGAGAATGTCAGAAACATATTCAAATGACTGAAATTGAAGAAATATACATTTGACGATTACCTGTGCTTCTTTCTTCATATACTTGAAAATAGAATACATAACTATTATACTTACTTTGTAGGGTACTTGTACCATGTAAATTGCTAGTCAACAATGTCACTCATCAGTTGTACAACATCAACTTAGGCTAAACGGATAATCATATAAGAAAATATATTTTTTACAAAAATGAAGAGTGTGTGAAAGACCAATAAAGCTTATATCAGTTTTCAAGTAACATAAAGACAGTTAGTGCCAATCCATTGATCATTTGATATAAGAGATTAGATTTGTACCAATGGATATTGATACATCATAGGAGGTTCTTGTCTCCCGAGACTACAGTTTAAAAATCATCAAAGCTTAATTCATTGCAAAAATGTAACATCACATATCGGTTTCACTTGGGCATTTTCACAAATAATTGGCATGCATTGTCTATGTATTAGAAACAAATAAGAACAAATAAGCAAGAGATTAAGAAGTACCTTTAAACAGAATCCGAAAAGGCCAATCAAAACCCATAGCTGTAATAGCTTTTGTATAGCAGCAGTTCCAAAGTGATAGAGTGAAACATAAGAGATGACTGAAATAGCACGTGTAACAGCTTCTTTATCAGACTTTCTCAACATAACACAATAAAATCTAGCCAAACTTACAACTAATGATCTAATTAAATAGAATCATATTTATTGAAGTTTTTATACTTTTCTTCAAGTCGGTAGCTATGATAGTTCCATCTTCCGAAACTTGAACTTTGTGCTTCTTCTCGGTTCGTTCATCGACAATTTGGGTGGTCGAACCACAAACACCATCAGCAATTTTCTATTCTTCTTCGAACTTACAAACCAGACCTAAGTTAAACCTCAAATTAGGGTTTTAAAAAAAATCGTTGTTAATACTTAAAAACCCAACCCCAAAACTTCCATGAAGGTTAACAATAGATTATCAATCCAAAACCCTATGCAAAATCAAGAAAAACCCAATGAAGATTCTTTTTGAAGAACAGAACCAATTTTACAAAATCAGTGCAGAAAGGGAGAAAGAAATAAGAATAAGAAGAAATCAGAGACGTCTGTATGTTGAAGATTACCATAACCATCTTGTAACATTGTTGCAAACACACTGCCCTAGGCACCGGCTCCAATGCTTACGATTCTTAAAGGATCGTCCTCTGTTTTACCCAATAAGTTACAAAGGTCGTCAACTTTAAAATATATATATATATATATATATATATATATATATATATATATATATATATATATATTAAATTTAAGAATATAAGTAAAAAAAGTGTACTTGGTAGATGGTAATGATGGTGGAGAGGAAAGAAACATAGACTGTTGGAGTTTACATAATCGATTTAAAAAATGGTGGTGAACGATAGTCTTTAGGGTGGTGGTGGTGAGAAGAAGAATCGAGAGGTGACGGAATAAGAACAAAGCTGAACCGACTCTTAGGTTTCCAGGCCGGTCGGCGGTGAGGGAACAGAGGGTAGAAGATGAATGGTGGTGGAAGGATCGGGAAGTTCAGGAAGAAAGAACATTTCGGGAGGAGAGAAAGGTTCAAGAAGCAGGCGGTTCCGCGGGGGATTAAACTATAACCATGGTACACTAACTAACCCTATGAACAGTGGTGGCTTAGGTACTGTAGCTAAGGGAGGAGAATTTTAATATATATATATATATATATATATATATATATATATATATATATATATATATATATATATATATATATATATATATGGGAAAAGTGAATATACCATTAAGGGTATATAAGCTTAGGTACCCAAACTTACACCACTACGTTGTTTTGTATCATATATATACATTGTAATTGTCCAATGATCTTATAATTCAACTTCTAACTTGATTTACTTCCAAGATTTTAATAAATTTCACATTTATCTTCGTCTTACATAATTTTCATTTCCAACTATAATATATATAGCCTAGTAGGTGTTCGGCAAAAAAATTTGATTTAAGAGAAGATAATAGTGAAATTTCGAAAATCTTGAAAGTAAATCAAGTCAGGGGTTGAAGTTTAAGAAGATTATAATGAATATATTAAACAAAACGACGTATTATGGTGGGTTTGGGTACCTAAGCTTATATACCCTTAAGTGTATATTCACTTTTCCCTATATATATATATATATATATATATATATATATATATATATATATATATATATATATATATATATATGGGATATGGAATATACATTACAGCCCCCCTTAAGCTTAGGTACTAAACCTCTAAAATATTTCGTTTTAACTTAGTAATTAAACTCGATTTGGTTTTCATTTGGTAAATATATCTTCCCCAATAACATTTCTTCCCTCCATTATTGTTTTACCATCCTTGTTTTCATTTTTTCATTATCATTTATTACTTCACCCTAGTGAACATTATTGTTTTCCACCGTCACGAAGGTTGAAGATGGTCGATGTTCATGCTTCCTTATCAAAACTATTATGTACATCATGAATCTACATTTTCAAATGTTAATCGTGAATCCCTTAATCATAATCTTTATATAGTAAAATAACTTATTTTCATGAGGTTTAGTACCTAAACTTAGGTGAGGTTGTAATATATATATATATATATATATATATATATATATATATATATATATATATATATATATATATATATATATATATGTTGAGTTTTTTTTTTTTTTTTTTTTTTTTTTTTTTTTTTAATTTCTATATATTTTTATTAATAAGCATTATTAAATATTGTACTGTAATTATAATTTTGTTTAAATATTATGTCAAATCTAAATGATAATTTGCACACATCATATCGATTAATACATAATATTGTTTAACTACAACAACAATAAATTGTTTACTTGTTTTGGATCAATAATAAATTTTGTTTTATATTTATATTTTGATAATTATATTTTTTTTATATTGACCATTATATGTTTAAAACATGATAATATTACATACAATAACCGTTAATATTATATTTATTTTGAATATATAAAACAAGTTTTATATATATATATATATATATATATATATATATATATATATATATATATATATATATATATATAGAAAACGAATAACTAGGATAACATATGTTGGAACCAATAATCAAATGACACGTGTTCATTTCTTTTTTTACAAGTAATATATTGTGGAAGTTATTTATGTAGTTACCCTAAAATGATGTCTTGTTATATTTTCATTGGTTTAAATATGCGTTACCTTAATCATTCATTTTCCATATATATATATATATATATATATATATATATATATATATATATATATATATATATATATATATATATAAAGTAATTATTGTGTTATTGTATTCATAACTGTATGCCAATCAATTTTATTTATTTTAAGAAAATAATTAATATATATTATTGAATTAAAAGAGATTTAATAAAGGAAAATTGCATATTTTAAAGGATCATAGATTCTATTAATTTTAAAAATCCGATTTTACGAATTATAACTATTTTAATTCGGACATTCTGACAGAATATGTTTGTTTATTTATTTAATTGTTTACTCAAAAATAAAAATATTCTTGAACCATAAATTCTTGAACTTCTTGTAAAATAAAAAATTCTTGAACAATCAATTGAGGAATAAAAACAAAAAATACATTATTTTCTTATAGAATACGGTTAACAAAATTTTGGCCTACATTTATGAATACGATAACACAATACTTAGTTTAAACAAATGAACATGACGCTCTCTCTCTCTCTCTCTCTCTATATATATATATATATATATATATATATATATATATATATATATATATATATATATATATATTACCAATTCATTTGATTGTGTAAATAATAAAATTGCCAATTACATAAATTCCATTTTGATCTCACACATATATATATATATATATATATATATATATATATATATATATATATATATATATATATTACAAATTCATTTGATTGTATAAATAATAAAATTGCCAATTACATAAATTCCATTTTGATCTCACCCATAGTCATCACATTTTTATGGTCATATTGGCTGTGTAATAAAACTGTAAATTCTCCTCTGTACAAAAGAATCATTTCATAAATTATTAATTTGTTTTCCAATAAAGAGGAACTTTACTTCAAAAGTGGTGCAAAACTTATTAAAAGGTTTGAATGTACGGATCAAGAACAAAATCCCACGTGGCAACATATCAATGAGACACGTGGATGACCACTAGCCATTTCTTACTAAAATGAACGCCACTTCTCATTGGAGCACTAGTGGTCCAACACATTCTTAATTTTTTTCTAAACCAAATGTAACTTTTCTTTTTTAAAGTTAGAATTAAGAAAAAGAATAAAATTAAAAATGCAAGTTGTTCATGGATCAAGTACGTGTCGAACAATGGGTCAACCCAGGCCCATAACGATGCTCATCCAGCCCGGTCACCATAACATGGGTATTGTCCGGTGGTAAAAGTAGGTGGATATCCACATCAACAAATTTGTTAAACGTTTACATTTAAATTTATTCAGATTACAAACAACGTAGTTACAACATGTAATAAACTTTGTTTTGTGGTTTTTACATTACAAGCACTTTCGACAGGGCCGACGATGTCTAATTTAGTTAATTTATCCCCTAAATTTGGAAAATAGCACAACGAAGTTTCATTTAGGAAACTAAATGGAATCGAGTAATAAAAGAGTTAACTTAGGGGTGTTTGGATTAGATTTTTAGCTTATTGCTTAAAGCTTATTTGAGCAATAAACAATAAGCATAGGGATGAATGCTTATTAAAATTAGCTTATTTAGCCTAATAAGCTGGATTTTATCCAAACACTCAAATTAGTTTATTCCTTTTTTTTTCCTATCCAAACACCCCCTTAAGTTGATGAAAAAGAAGAAAAAACTTTAGCATGAATTAATTACAAATGTGAAATATATATATATATATATATATATATATATATATATATATATATATATATATATATATATATATATATATATATATATATATATATATATATATATATATATATTGGTTGGATTCATTAGAATCACTAACTTTTTTAGGATCATTGGGATCACTTTTTCAATTTTTTTTAACGCTTATCTTATATCGAAAAAAATAAATAAAAATATGAAAATTCTTGAGGTTTTAATCTTTTAACATATTGATATTCAAAAAAATTGTAGAACGTGCATCATATGCACATCATTTGGAAAAAAAACGTTTTTTTGAAATTATTTTCTATCGAAAATATAATTAAAAGTATTTAAATTCCTCATTTTTGAACATCTACCAGTTTTGATAATTGAGTTTTTTTTCCTATCAGGTAAAATGTGCACCATAAACATATCAATAAAAAAACATTTGTATTGATGTTTTTTAAATAACATTCTATAATAGTGTCCTAACTTATTAAGATGTTTTAATCTATACATTGCATATGGTGCACATTTTACATAAAGTAAATTTTTTTAATATATATATATATATATATTTGTTGTAGAGAACTTAAAATCCAAGGAATGAAAAACTATTGATGATCGTTGGATACCCAATATCAATAGCAAAAGAGATGTATATTTTTGGTAAAACCTGCATGTAGCGAAAGCTAAAATCTCTTTTTCTTTTGTTTCTTTTTTCAAATTTATAAGGTTCATTTTTATAGAAAAAAATATATTGAAATTCATTATTCTTTTGTCCTTTATAATAGACATTTATATAGATAAATAAAAAATGTTTTCTTATTTTCACCTAAAATACTCTCGGTAATTAATTTGTGTACCATAAAAAGTTTGAAATATGATAAAAATTCCATCTGAATTTACATAAGTTTGCATATGAGTTTTAGCTAATGAATGACAATCATGTAAACTAAAAAGTTGAAATATCTTATATGATTCTTTGAATAATTGATAGTGCAAGGAAGTAACCAAGTCACCCGATGTGAAGCTAATCCGAGTTTATGGTGATCCGACTAGCTTGTTATTTGATAAAGTAATGCTATCCGAAGACGCTATAATCCGAGAAAGTCTGACATCTAAGAACGAATTCTTTTGGTCTTATTGCATGTTGTGTATTACGGAACAAGTTCAATAGGAATCTTTTGTCTGTGTACTGTCAGGTTGATCAACTTTCTAGTATTCCATCCTTTGTTCCATTAGATATTAGAATGTACCTATGCTACATATAAATACTCCTATCAACTTCATTGTAAGATGTACTTTTTATGAACATTTGAATACAATAAATTAGATTTTTCCTCAAACATTCTTCTTGTTCTCTATTTATTACCTTGAGTTACTTATTCCTTGCAATTACTTTGTGCATTAAATATAAGTTTATATTCATGTCTTTGACCGGATCATTTCAAGCTTAGACTGGAATCATGTTGATCAACTTTCTAGTATTAGATCCTTTGTTCCATTAGATCTTAGCATGTATGTATGTTGTCGATAAATAGGTTTCTCAAGTAGGCATAATGTCACACAAAATTACCTCCCTAGTTATGTAATGATTGTGATCCATGAATACGGGACCATATAATTTTACCTCACTAGTTAGGTGCATAGTCAAATGTACCATAATATCAAAAAATAACGGAGGAAAGAACTTCTCGAGTAGGCACACTGTTACATAAAGTTGTTGCTGCATATTATCCACTTCTTCTAATATGATGTTGCTACATATTGATTTAAAGAAAAAGAAAAACCCAATAATAATATATCGTATGGGTTGGTGCAAGATTGAAAGTATCGCAATAGGCAAAAACTCTTGCATTAGCATGTGATAGTCATCCGATTTAAGGCCAATGAGCTTCATGTCCTTTAGGTTGATCAAACTAGAGAGCTTCGAACAATATCCATGTGGTACCCTGATGTTGTATAACGTTTCACAAAAGATGTCTTTTTCAGTATTCGTTAATGTGTAACCGGCTAAAGGTAGTGTTGTTTTGTCTTTTTCTATCTTAGCAAACAACTCTGGTTTAGTCTCTAACTCTACCAGATCCAATCGACCATTCACTCCATCTTTCTTATTTCCAAGAACATTTAGCAAAGTTCCGGACAGACTCTCACTACATTCTTTTCTACATGCATGAAATCAATACAATGTTGAACATAATTATGCATCCAATACCTAATATTTCGCTACCAAATGTTGAATATCTTCCAATACCCACCGTGTTATTCGTTTACTTGGCTTGAATTACCTTATTGTCATGTTGTTTTCCTTTTTTGCTTTTGGATCTTCCCACTTCTGCCTCTCACATCTTCTTGGTTTTCTGATGCCTTATTGTCTGTTCGTTTTCCTTTTCACCACTTTTTTTCAATCTATTGTACCTCACTATATATTTCTTTCCCATTCATTGGATTTGGAGAGAGAAAATTTTCTTGTTATCCATTAAACGCTTTTTTCCTCTTTATGACGCATGGGTATATGGTAGATATTGTGTGTGACCAACATAAATCTACTTGGATGAGGCAAAAAGGTCTAACACAGTATGTATCTTTCCCAGATACTATAAAACCTTTGAATTTACTGGATGGGAAACCACATAATGTACCAAGTACATGGTAATCACTTATTTTCCACAACACTACGACACGTAGATTAAAGTTTTATTTTGTGGAAACATCATATCTATCAACATATTCCTCGAATAAGCCTTGCACATCATCAACCAACGATTATAAGAAAACATTAATATCATTTCCTAGGTATCTCAATATTAATACCGAAAGCATAATAACCTTTATTTTCATACACAACCGTGGAGGAAGGTTGTGTATAACAATTAAAACTAGCGATACACTATGATTCCTATTTCCTCTATTTACGTCAACACCATCAACCGATATTCCTAGCCGTAGATTTCTTGGATCTTTAGCAATTTCAAGTAATTTTTCATCCATGGTATGTCATGCCTCTGAATCTATGGGGTGTCGTAAAACACCATCTGTTATGCTCCTTGTCGTGTTCCATCTTAAATCTTCTGAATTACTTTGTATCTTAAAGAGTTGTTGCAATCTTGGTATAGCTGGAAAGTACTAGATTACCTTTGCTAGAATGTTTTTGTATACTTTATGTGTCTTCTTATCCACCTTCCATCTTGATATGCCAAAATTTTGACACACATTCAATCCTCGTCCTCCTTCTAGTAACGAAGGCAGTTGTTGATACATGCATGTATCTTTTTGTATTCTGATCCCATCAGTTTCATAATTTTTTTTGCCCCATAAGTGTTTTCTACCAATTGGTTACCATCAAGTAGCATCTTTTTTTAACAATATTGGTAGTTCAATAAATAACTTATCAAAACATCCAAACTTACTCTTGAAGTTGAGTAGTTGAACTATTGCGGACAACTTTGTGAAGTAAGGAGATCCTTTATAAAGTGGCTTCTTTACGTCTAATAGTAGTTCTTGAAACTTGACATGGCCATCCTCAACAAAATTATCTTTTGTAGCATTAACCATTTCTACTGTTTCTGGGCCGTCAGTTGGAATTTCTGAAGCAAAATCCGTGTTGTTAACAAGCTCTGTTGTAGCATTAACAGGTTTTGGGGCACTTATTGATGGCTCATCCTTTCTCCATGTTTAATTCACTTTGTGTAGTTTAGATCAATGTCATTGTTGAATAAATGGAGATGCACTTCCTCCACTTTATGCTATATGTGGTTTAAACATTTAGTACATGGACATGGCATTCTAAGATGTCGTTTATTAGGTTGTGGTTCGATGTTCCTCATCTTCTGCAAGTTGTGTACTGCATAATCAATAAACGATGTTACTTTATCAACATAAGGTCTCCTGGTCCTATTTTTTTTCTCATCCAAGACTTGTCCACATTTATAAATATGTCACAGAGCAAGAATTAGAGAAAAATTAAACTAAAAGAAAAGTTGAAATTAGGGTTTGAAGCCTTCTATTACCTTAGTCTTGTTTAATTATAAATAAAACCTTTGTCAATTAAACAAATTCTATATAATTAAGGTGGGTCAATATTCATCGGTTGTGTTTTCAAAGAGATTGTGTTTTTGAATGATGTGTTTTGAAAAAATACCCTTACTAATCAAATATGACGCACTTTATTTATAAGGGCAATTAGGCCATTTTCTCCGTAAATAATGTGTGTTTTAAAAGGAATAGATCAATTGTCACCAGTTGCGTTTTAAAAGAAATTGTTTTAAAATGATGTGTTTTAACAAAAATAACCTTACTAATCAAATATGAAACATTGTATTTATAAGTGCAATTAGGTCATTTTCTTCTTGATATGTTCTAGACACAATAATTTGGCCAACATTACCACTTCGCTTCAATTATTCGGCGACTTCAAACAACTATATTCACCCCCCCCCCCCTAATAAAAAAATTCAGATCATCTTCAAATCCCTAGAATACTTTTCCTAAAATCCTTATTAAACATGAAGCATAGCAAAACTATGGAAGGGAATACTTCAAGTAGAATACATCACAGACGATCAGTAATTGGTCTTTCAGTCGGAGTGATCGAAAGAATACTAAAGCAATTGGGGGCTTCATCAGAAATTGATGTTTTTAAATGCAAGTGTATGTAAGTTTTGTATACAATTAGTTTATTTCATGTGTCTATTTTGTGTTCACATTAAGCGATCAATTTTATGTGTACATTATAGTTGGAAAACCTTTAAAGAGACAGGTGAGTCGGATGACATATATAGACACATGGAAATAGATCAATTAAGTTCAATTAGATTTTGTATTAAGAGAGATGAAGTCTCAGCCAAATGCAGAGACTTGGGAAACCGAAACATAATGTCCAGGATGTAATAGTACTTTGCTTTATACATTTTTAGTAAACATTGTTTTATGTGTTGCATTGGTCAATATTATGTTTGTTTAATGTCTTTTAGGTGAAGTTAATTTCTTTGGAAGAAGAGGCTGGCAAAGATATGCTTTAAGAGGCATTTGTCATGGGAATGTTGCTAATGGTAGAAGGCAGAGAAAGGAAAGAAGAAGCTATGAACCTGTTGAATGAAAAGTACAGTAGTTCAGGAACAACTTGGAATGTTATACAAACCTGTTCCAAGGTTGAATACATCTTTTCTAGGTAAGGGTTAAAACAAACAAAATTCCATGGATGCCATCAAACTTGTACAATGCATCATTGTATGCTGAATATTACAAGGGGTTTTACTTTTGAATAAAAACGGTTATTCAATTGTGAAGTTTGTTTGTGGGATTCTTGTTTTATTAAACTTTCTAGGATTTTTGGGATTGAATATGGAACTTAGATTGTGAACTTTTCTAGGATTATTGGGGATGGATTAATCTTTATGTATTTAATTATTTTGGAAGCTATAACTACTTTGTTTAATGTGAATCTATATTTTGGAAGTTATTGTTGTAGACCTTATAATTCGTTTAGTTTAAATATAACAAACTAATGCTTCTAACAATTTTGTAATATATTTTTATTATATATTTTAAACAATATTTGTATGCATAGTATGTTACATTTATACGAGTGTTGATGGTTTTACTAGATTTAAGACAACTCACGATCAAGATGTAAAAAGGTAAAGTCGTCAAAAATGCAACAAATATGATATCGTAAAAAAATGAGGACAATACATGTCTAATAAATAGATATAAGCAATGGTGAATTCATGAATCAAAATCACATGTGTCCAACTTAAATAAGATGATAAATAAAATTGAGTTGAATTTTTTTAATTATCAGGTCGGTCACCATAATAATATAGAAGGAAATTATAGTATTAACTTGGTAAACCAAAGATATACCTCGTTAATTAAAAACAATAGCCTATGAATGATATCTTAAAAATAGTAAAAATATCTATAAACTATATAAATAGTATCTTGAAAAAACATTTATACGGTAATATACTAAACAAAGATCCACATGTCTTTCTAAATGATGGTCACACAATGATATAGAGATCCACGTTAAAATGGATAATAACTAAAAAATATCAGAGTTAAAAAAGATTTAAGGGGTAAGAAGAGTGATAAAAACTCTTTACTTTTTAAAAACTAGTTTACATGAACCTGAAGTTAATAGAAAAGTATGGAACCTGAAGGTAAAATAGAAAAGAAAGAAAAATAGAAAATAATTGTAAAGAATGGGATTTGAACCCATGTCATTTGGGACTGGAAACTTAATATGGTGTTTTGGACCAACTCAACTATATGAACTTTTGATTATAGATTTGGACTAATGATATAATTGTGTGTGTTAGGTGCAATCAAATCATATTAATTACCCATTAATGTGACCAATCATATTCCAATACACATGAACCATATCATGTTAATTACCCATTAATGTCATCATACATCATCCAATGCACATAACCCATGACCCATGTTATAAATGGGTCGTAACATTACACTATAAGCAACGATAACCCAAAGCACATGACCCATATCATGTTAATTACCCATTAATGTGACTAGTTATAACCCAATGTGCATGACCCATATCATGTTAATTACCCATTAATGTGACAAGTCAAAACTTAATGCATATGACTCATGACCCATGTTATATATCCATTGTCACCAATCATACATGGGTCGTAACATGACACTATGAGCCACCACAACCAAATGCACATGACCAATATCATGTTAAAGACCCTTTAATGTGACCATTCATAACCATATATACATGGCCTATATTATGTTAACTACCCATTAATATGACCACTCATAACCCAATACACATGACCTATAACCCATGTTATTTACCCATTTTCACCAGTCATGCATGGGTTGTAACATGACATTATAAGCCACTACAACCGAATGCACATGACCCAAAATCATATTAATTACCCATTAATATGACCAACAATAACCCAATGCAAATGACCCACATCATGTTATTTACCCATTAATTTGACTAGTCATAACCCGATGCACATGACCCACGACCCATGTTAATTACCCATTGTTACTAGTCATGTATGGGTCGTAACATGACACTATAAGCCATTACAACCCAATGCACATGACCCATATTGTGACAACCCGAAATTTCTATCTTGTACAGCCATTCAATTTAATCAAAGTCAGACTCGTTTCTGCTATCTTTTAGCATTGTTTAGGGTCTGTTTGAGTATTTTAAGCCTAGTACATTCAAGGTTTGGAGTTAGGGATGAGTTATCTTATATTCATAGTGTTGCATTCGAGCCAAACACTACCTCAAGAGGAGTCTACGGCCGTACACATGAGTGTACGGATGTACACTCAATGTGGCCGTGAACTCATGCCCATATATAAGCCAATCCTTCTTTTTCCCTCACTTTTCACACTTCCAAGTCAAGAAAGTCAATTCTCTCTCAACTATCATCAAGCTTTTCACCTTGATCTTCAAAGATGTAAGTATTCCTTCCATTGAATAGTAGATACATTGCTTTATCTAGTGGAGATCCATGTTTTCATCCATGAAATAATCTCTTTTGGATAGATCTTCAAGTATTCTTCACTTTCACCAAGAACACCTACTTGATCTTGGGCCGTTAACTCCATAGGAACCTTCAAAAGTGTGAGTATCTCTTATATCTTCTCGTTAAGCTTGAGAAACACTTAATTTCTAGTCTTGAATCATCATCTAAGCAAGAACTTCAAGGGTTTACGGCCGTACACTCTTCATATGGTGGTAAACCCTTGTTTAGTGCATGTTTTGGCTTCAAAATCATCTTATGTCCCAACATAGGATCTTGAACACTTAATGGATGCTAGATAGGGCCATAAACACCCATTTTGCATGCTTCTTCTATGACTGTACGACCGTACACTCAATGACCGTACACTCCATGACCGTACACTCAATGGTCGTACACCACATAGGCGGTACACACCCTAGTGTGGCCATAAACCCTTTTGATGCAATCACATGTTATTCTAACACTTCAATCTAAGTGTTTCCTAGTCCCTAAGGTGGTTTACTTGCATGATTAGTTGTATATACACTTATTATATACATATATGTGTAATTATATGCTTAATAGGATCTGTTTGTGCTCGAGGCTTCACTTGACACTTAGCATCCTATATCGAACTTACATTCGTATCACTCATTACAGGTGAGTTCATACCCCTTAACTTATCTTTTAAATGATTTTAAATGCTTTTATGAGGGGAATACAAGTTGAAACATTATACTTATTATATCAATCACATGTGATTAATAACTATCAAACAAGTGGATTTTCTTATACTTCAAACTATTTTATCAAGCAAACAATTTCAAAACATTTTATAAACTGACATCAAGTCGTCAATAGCCATTCAAATGGTTAAAACTGTTTTATATGCTAAACTCTTTATTAAACTCTTTTAAACTTATATATTGTCAAAATCATGTCTATATAGATATAGTTATATAAGTAAGGTTGAAAGGGCTTAGGACTGATAACTCACTTTATTTCCTGTTCCTTGTTTGGTTGTGGACTTAGGATACCCGGTTGTTTGTCCGAGTGTCGTTTGAATCTTAGTTATATATTATGTATATGTGTATTGATATAAAAGTTCTTATCTCAGTTCAACACCTTTGGGTAGCAAAGTTGTACAAACATACTTAGTCATTCAAACAACATTACTAGTAAACTATAATATGTATAGTTTAGGGAATTACTACTCATTATTTCTAGTACAATGAAACATACAAGAGTCAGTTCATTCATGAGTTAGTACAAACATACTATAACGAGAAATAGAGAGAACATATTGTAATGAGAAATAGAAGGAACATACTATAATGAGAAACAGGGAGGAACATACTATACACTAGAACAGAGAAAACATACAATACACTAGAACATAATATACAAATACAAGAACACTATAACACTAATGTGAGCCACTACTTCATGGCATGAAAATATACTGCTTTGTTACGTTTTTTAACCAGAGTCCTGGAGGGAGAGCATGAATTTGTGTATAGAACTATACGGGATTGACCATCCTACACCTTGCTGCTAGCTATAGTGGGACCTGCAGGTCTACGAGTGATGAATGTCATACCATTTCGACGTCTTTGATCGTCGTGTTTTACTAGTCAATCAAGTATGGTTACAACCTCATCACATTTTACCTTAATTAACAATTGGTTTAAGGTAGTTAGTACAACAGTAGTTACTATATACAATACTACATTACATCTTTATTTTCCCATTGCATTCACATTGTAATCTTCTCACATAAACGGTAATGTAAACTATATTTTGGTAATGATAGTCATACTTGGGAAAAATACACACTTTTACAAAAAAACAACATACATAACATTTGTGTCTTGGTAGAAGGCTACATTTAAAGTAGAAAATATAGGATTTTCTAGGAGATACAACAATTACATCAAACTCTTACAAACATTTAGAAACACTTTCATACTAAACAATGACACTAAAATACTTATGAAGTCACCAACTTTAATGCTGATTTACTCTTTCAAAATAACTTGTATTCTCAGGCCACCAGTAGACAGGTACATTGGACCAGTTTTTGAGAAGACGGAGCTCATACAAGAATCGTCTTTATTTTGATTATTCATTTTTGGTGTCTTATTACTATACATAGAACACACTTGTATTAAAAATTTACTATTAATGCAATGGATGATGTTGTTGTTTGTTTACTATTATGCATTATTATGATACTGTACATGACGTCCTCTGCATCAGAATGTTTCTGCCGTTTCGGTTTTGGGGTGTGACAGATTGGTATCAGAGCTTTGTTTATAGTGAGTTAAGTATATCAACCCATAAAATATATACAACTATAAACACATCAGGATTAAAATACTCTGACCAAGAGTTTATACTTTTTAATAATAAAATATTTAGCCATAGTATACATACCTGCATTCATACTAAAATCAGTGTCGTATAGGACATAACAAAAGTATTGCGGTTGATGGACAACACAAGCAGGCTTGGGGACATATAATCAGATCTGGGAGTGATATAGCCTGATCAACTATATCTTTCCGAGAAGTGATTAGCATGTGCCTAGGAATGGTTGTGGTATTGCAGCAAGTCTAAAAACTTACTAACACTACTACAACGAAAACTTTAGAACATAACATAAACTTAAAATACTATATGAGTCTTTTGTGTTACTATAATTACTTGTTTTAGATCTAAAAGGTCTTTACTAGTAGGTCAATAGTTGCTGAGTGGATACACTAAGGTTATATGTGACTAAGGTGTCATAGACTCAGGATCTGTGATCTTTGCTTTATTTCATGTTCCTTATTTGGTTGTGGATTTGGATTTAGGGTCATTTATTTGAAGGTTTACCCTGTTTTGGTTACATACGACTGGTATGCACTACGTAAGTATTGAAGTAACTGGTAATGATCATCCTATAATTATCTTAAGTAGTAAGTCTATTAATTATTTCTTTTACCCCTATTCTCGCGTAGATAACATGGCTGGATTCAACCTCCATGGTGACCCGTACTTTCCCAACCAAGGTAATGGTGGATGGCTCGATGCAGAGCCATAAGAGAATCATCCAATCCTTTTGGATGATGATTTCACAAAGAACTTCCCGGAGGGTTCTGACTCTGATCCAAAAGTCAATGATCTACCCATGGTAGCTCCAATCCCTAATCCTAACCCTCGTCTGGCTTTTCAAGGCCCGGCACTTCTATGGGCGGAAAACTTGAGTAGATGGAGTCAAGAGAAGGGTCAACCCATACCGTACAATGGAGACAAAATCTTCTACAACCTTAGCGAGGGAGGCTCAGCAGACAGAGTCCTACCTATTCTAGTCCGCAGGGTTGCTCGAAATGAAGAGCAGGGTAGGACAGCTATCAACCGAATCATGGAAGTTGATGCAAATGCATATAGTCCGCATTCGTCGTCTTGAAGATGCTTGTGAGAGGTCATTCGGAGATAATGAGGCTATGCAGCAAGAGCTAGCTGCAACTCGAGCTGAAGTCATAGAGCTCCGAGCACGCCAAAGAGTATATGAACGACACCTTCTTGACATGGAGCGTCAATTGGCAGGTTTAAGGGTTCACCCGAGGGTTAGCCGTCGCCGGTAGAAGATGCTCTACTCATCTTTTTCTTTTGGTTTAAGGAATAGCCTTATTATCTATGCTCTATGTAGCACTTTTCCCTATAAATATTCCTATCTTTCTAGTACTGTTGCTAGGTCTCTATGTTGTCAAAATTTTCTTATTCTGGTTTGATGTAAGACCTACTTCTAGGTTATTTTTCCTAAACTTGTTACATCATTAATGCCAATATTATTGACAGACATCAAATCTTTTGGGAAATCCATATCCTAGTGCTTTCATGCTCCTACTGTTAGATCTCTATGTCAATCATACTCTCATTTGTTTTGTTGGGCTATGGAGAGTTAGTTCATGGATCAGTCTCACTATACTCACAATTGATTCTAACTATCATCTTCATCTTTGTAAACTTTTAGTTGAACAATGCCTCCACGGAGAGTGACAAGGCGTAATCCTCCGATAACTCCAAAGCAACCATCTCCACCTCCTCCATAATACAATGCGACAACTATCCAAGCTGCAGTGGCTATGGCTGTTTTGGCAGGCTTAGCCCAATTCAGTGCCAGTTGTACGAGCAGGAGTGGAACGACTGTGCATTCCACTCAAGGTGATGTTCCAGTGCGCTCTAGAGAGTGCTCGTATAAGGACTTCACCAACTGCAAGCCCAGCTCCTTTAACGTGACTGGCAGAATCATTGACCTCTCGTAATGGTTCGAGAAAACGGGATCGATCTTTGAGATTTGTTCCTGTCCGGAAGGAAGCAAAGTTAAATTCGTTGCCTGCACCTTCACGGACAGAGCCCTAACGTGGTGGAATTGCCATGTCAAGTCACTAACTCTAATAGTGGCTAATGCTATGGGCTGGGAAGCTCTGAAGGAGCTCATGATAGAAAAGTGCTGCCCGAGGGGCGAGGTTCAGAAACTTGAACATGAACTCTGGAGCCTGACCATGAAGGGCTCCGACATAGTTGCCTACACTTCTAGGTTCAACGATCTGGTGGCACTATGTCCGGGAATGGTCCCTTCGGAGAGTAAGAAGATAGAAAGGTATATCTGGGGGCTGGTGCCTCCATTTCAGGGGAATGTCTTAGCTTCAAACCCCACTACATTCGATAGTGCCAAGCAGCTGGCACAACGGATCATTGATCATGGAGTCCGCACCCCAACTACAACAACAACCTTGGCCATTCTAGAGCCCTCCAAAGCCGCTGACAACAAGTGGAAGTTTTGGGATAACAAGAAAAAGAACGTGGCACAGAGCTCTGCCAAGAAGTAGCAGGTCGTGGCTATTCATGCTGCGATAATACCTACTGCTACTGCGCCGATGAAGCAGTATGTTGGGAGCTTGCCCAAGTGCAACAAGTACAACTTCCACCACAACGGACCCTGCCGAGAAATGCAGTGCGCTAACTGCAACAGGAAAGGACACACTGCCCGTTTCTGCAAGGCCCCGGCAAGGCCAATCACCCAAGTCCCCGACGTTGGTGTGGGTCAGGCTTTCTACAGATGTGACGAGGTGGGTCACTACAAGAGGCACTACCCGAAGGAAGGGAATGTTGGTAGAGTGGGAAGAGTTTTGGCTATAGGCCATGAGAAAGTGGTTGCCGACCCTATAATGGTCACTGGTACGTTTCTCCTCGATAACCCATATGCATATATATTGTTTGATAGTGGAGCAGAGAGGAGTTTTGTGAACCAGAAATTTGCTCAGTTACTTAAACAAAAATCACGTGCACTTAAAGAACTGTTCACTGTTGAAATGGCTAACGAAAAGACAGAGAGCACTAGCAGTATATACATAGGATGTACTCTAACTCTAGATAGCCATTCATTTCCAATCGACCTCATGTCGGTCTCAATTAAAAGTTTCGACATCATTATCGGCATGGATTGGTTGAGTCTTCATCGTGTTGACATCATGTGTTATGAAAAGGTTGTTCGCCTTAATCTGTCATGTAGCGAAACCCTAGTTATCTATGGCGACAAACCCGACACGAGCCTTCTTATCATCTTGAGTATACAAGCGTAGAAGTACTTGCGAAAGGAATGTCACGCATTCCTTGCTCATGTGGTTGATATGAGCGAAGAGGCCAAACACATAAAGAACATCCCAGAAGTACGCGACTTTCCCGACATCTTTCCAGAAGAACTCCCAGGATTACCTCCACAACGTCAAGTCGAGTTCAGAATCGACTTAGTCCCAGGGGCTATCCCAGTAGAAAAATCGCCCTATCGTCTAGCACTAGCTGAGATGCAAGAGCTGTCCGGTCAACTTAACGAACTGCTCAGCAAGGGCTTTATAAGACCAAGGTTCTCACCCTAGGGAGCACCGGTCTTGTTCGTGAAGAAGAAAGACGGATCATTCTGTATGTGCATCGACTATAAAGAACTAAACAAGCTAACCGTCAAGAATCGTTATCCTCTACCTCGCATAGACGATTTGTTCGACCAACTGCAAGGGGTGAAGTACTTTTCAAAGATTGATCTGAGATCCGAGTATCAGTAGTTACGAGTGCTAGAGGAGGATGTTCCCAAGACAACCTTCCGAAAGTGAAAATCCCTTCTATGTTGGGCTGAGGTGGGTGACACACAGTTAGCTAAAGGACGCGTTCCTGACAGCACTCTCACAGGTCCTGAAATCATTCGGGAAACGACAGAGAAGATCGTTCAAATACATGAATGATTGAAAGCCTCTAGAGACCGACATAAAAGCTACGCAGACAAGAGAAGGAGACCTTTGGAATTCCAGGTTGGTGACTGTGTTCTATCGAATGTCTCACCCTGGAAGGGCTTGAATATTCAGAAAGCATATAATTTAAATCTAAGATACGTAGGGCCTTTCGAGATTATCGCTAGAATTGGCCATGTGGCTTACAAACTCAAACTACCTCGCAAACTTAGTAACGTACATTCTACTTTCCACGTCTCGAACTTGAAAAAGTGTCTATCCGACGAGACTCTTGTAAACCCACTCGATGAGTTCGAGATTAACGAGAGCCTCAACTTCATGGAAGAACTAGTAGAGATCATGGACCGAGAGGTCAAGCAAACAAAGCAAAGTCGTATCCCTGATTGTGAAGGTTCGCTGGATTGTCAAGTGAGGACCTTAATGCACTTGGGAGCGCGAGGATCAAATGAAACTGAAATATCCTCATCTTTTTACTTAGTTATTTGTAATTGCTTAAACTCTAATTTCGGGACGAAATTCTCTCTAACGGGGGGATGATGTGACAACCCGAAATTTCTATCTTGTACAACCATTCAATTCAATCAAAGTCAGACTCGTTTCTGCTATCTTTTAGCATTGTTTTGGGTCTGTTTAGGGTCTATTTGAGTGTTCTAAGCCTAGTACATTCAAAGTTTGGGTTTAGGGATGAGTTATCTTAAGTTCATAGTGTTGCATTCAAGTTAAACACTCCTTCAAGAGGAGTGTGCGTTCGTACACTCAATGTGGCCGTGAACTCATGCCCATATATAAGCCAATCCTTCTTTTTCCCTCACTTTTCACACTTCCAAGTCAAGAAAGTCAATTCTCTCTCAACTATCATCAAGCTTTTCACCTTGATCTTCAACGATGTAAGTATTCCTTCCATTGATTAGTTGATACATAGCTTTATCTAGTGAAGATCCATGTTTTCATCCTTGAAATAATCTCTTTTGGATAGATCTTCAAGTCTTCTTCACTTTCACCAATAACACCAAGAACACCTACTTGTTCTTGGGTAGTGAACTCCATAGGAACCATCAAAAGTGAGTATCTCTTCTATCTTCTAGTTAAGCCTGAGAAACACTTAATTTCAAGCCTTGAATCATCATCTAATGCAAGAACGTCAAGGGTGTACGGCCGTACACTCTTTATATGGCCGTAAACCCTTGTTTAGTGCATGTTTTGGCCTCAAACTCATCTTATGTCCCAACATAGGATCTTGAACATTTAATGGATGCTAGATAGGGCCATAAACACCGTTTTTGCATGCTTCTTCTATGAGTGTGCGGCGGCACACTCCATGACCGTACACTCCATGACTGTACATTCAATGGCCGTACACCACATTGGCCGTACACATCTTGGCCGTACGCACCCTAGTGTGGGGATAAACCCCTTTGATGCAATCACATGTGATTGTAACACTTCAATCTAAGTGTTTCCTAGTCCCTAAGGTGGTTTCCTTGCATGATTAGTTGTATATACACTAATTATATACATATATGTGTCATTATATGCTTAATATGATCCGTTTGTGCTCGAGGCTTCATTGGACACTTAGCATCCTATATCAAACTTACATTCGTATCACTCATTACAGGTGAGTTCATACCCCTTAACTTATCTTTTAAATGATTTTAAATGGTTTTTTTTGGGGGGGGGGGGGGGAATACAAGTTGAAACGTTATAGATATTATATCAATCACATGTGATTAATAACTATCAAACAAGTGGATTTTCTTATACTTCAAACTGTTTTATCAAGCAAACTATTTCAAAACATTTTATAAATTGACATCAAGTCGTCAATAGCCATTCAAATGGTTAAAACTGTTTTATATGCTAAACTCTTTTAAACTTATATATTGTCAAAGTCATGTCTATACAGATATAGTTATATAAGTAAGGTTGAAAGGGCTTAGGACTGATAACTCACTTTATTTCCTATTCCTTGTTTGGTTGTGGACTTAGGATATCCGGTTGTTTGTCCGAGTGTCGTTTGAATCTTAGTTATATATTATGTATATGTGTATAGATATAAAAGTTCTTATCTCAGTTCAACACCTTTGGGTAGCAAAGTTGTACAAACATACTTAGTCATTCAAACAACATTACTAGTAAACTATAATATGTGTAGTTTAGGGAATTACTACTCACTATTTCTAGTACAATGAGACATACAAGAGTCAGTACAAACATACTATAACGAGAAATAGAGAGAACATATTGTAATGAGAAATAGAAGGAACATACTATAATGAGAAACAGGGAGGAACATACTATACACTAGAACAGAGAGAACATACAATACACTAGAACATAATATAAAAATACAAGAACACTATAACACTAATGTGAGCCACTACTTCATGGCATGAAAATATACTGCTTTGTTACGTTTTTTAACCAGAGTCCTGGAGGGAGAGCATGAATTTGTGTATAGAACTATACGGGATTGACCATCCTACACCTTGCTGCTAGCTATAGTGGGACCTGCAGGTCTACGAGTGATGAATGTCATACCATTTCGACATCTTTGATCGTCGTGTTTTACTAGTCAATCAAGTATGGTTACAACCTCATCACATTTTACCTTAATTAACAATTGGTTTAAGGTAGTTAGTACAACAGTAGTTACTATATACAATACTACATTACATCTTTATTTTCCCATTGCATTCACATTGTAATCTTCTCACATAAACGGTAATGTAAACTATATTTTGGTAATGATAGTCATACTTGGGAAAAATACACACTTTTACAAAAAAACAACATACATAACATTTGTGTCTTGGTAGAAGGCTACATTTAAAGTAGAAAATATAGGATTTTCTAGGAGATACAACAATTACATCAAACTCTTACAAACATTTAGATACACTTTCATACTAAACAATGACACTAAAATACTTATGAAGTTACCAACTTTAATGCTGATTTACTCTTTCAAATAACTTGTATTCTCAGGCCACCAGTAGACAGGTACATTGGACCAGGTTTTGAGAAGACGGAGCACATACAAGACTCGTCTTTACTTTGATTATTCATTTTGGTGTCTTATTACTATACACATAACACACTTGTATTAAAACTTTACTATTAATGCAATGGATGATGTTGTTGCTTGTTTACTATTATGCATTGTTATGATATTGTACATGACGTCTTCCGCCCAAAACATTTCCGCCGTTCCGGTTTTGGGGTGTGACACATATCATGTTAATTAACCCTTAATATGACCAGTTATAACACAATGCACATGACCCACGACTCATGTTATTTGTCCATTGTCACCAGTCAAACATGGGTCCTAACATGACACTATAAGCCATTACAACCCAATAAACATAACCTATTATTACCCATTGTCGTAAGTCATGCATGGGTTGTATCATGACATTATAAGCTACTACAACCCAACACACATGAGCCATAAGCCATTTATTCATCTACAGTCGTGCATGTGTCATAACAAGAAACTATATATAAATCTCATGACTCATGACCCATGTTATTTACTAATTGTCGCAAGTCATGGGTCGTCAGACGTTGTAAAATTAATTATTTGATAATCTGTTATTATTTAATTTCTTGAGGTTTTAACAAACATGTTATAATCATTTTTAATGATAATATAACATTATATATATATATATATATATATATATATATATATATATATATATATATGTATATGTATATGTATATATATTATATTATCTAGTATTTCTATATATTATATATTAAAGCTTTCAAAAATGTTAATATTTCAAAAATGTTAATTTTTGAAAAAAATATGTATTGTTAATTACACCGTCGAGCAAAATTTCAATCGAAATTTTTTAAATTAGATACTAATTGAGGATATAGTTTTCTGATTTTACGATCTTTAATCTATATGATGACAAGGAAGCAAAAAAATCAAGTATTCTCTCCAAAATTGTAGTCGACAACCAAAATTGAAGTCTTTTTACATGATTAGGCCGATCATGAACTCGCTATGTATTTATCCCGAAACAATAATTCATTTGAATTTTTTTAAACCATTTCCAGTTCGATCGATTCCTAAATCCCTATCCTACTCAACTTATTTTATTTTATACATCTCTACTCAAGAATCTTGGAAACTCAAGTTGATGATCAAGATCATTTGGTTTATGATAATGACATTGAGGATATTGGATACCAATCAGAGGAGTATGCTAATGATGAGGCGGATGGAAACAACAACTCAGATCTGAATGTAGTTGAGATGGGCATAACCAGGTTATCTAAGTTTCGCAACGACTATGGCAAACCCGGTGGAATAATGCTCTATGAAACCTTGGATGAAATATATAGGATATCAGGGCCAAACAAACCATTTTTCAAGTTTTTAGGAGCCTAGTTCATGACCATATAGGTTTGGAGATTCTATGTTGGAAGATGGGTTCAGAAGCAAGAGATAAACTATGGGGGTGAAACCACGGTACACATATATTAGTTTTGAACCCAATATTACATAACTTTATCCTTTTTTATTTACATTATGTGCAAGTAACAACCTTGTGTTATATTTTGCAGCGATATTTTGATATTGATGAGAGAGTTAGAAAGTTACTAATGCATCATCTTCGTGGACTTTTAATAAATTTCGGAAGGAAAATGATATATATATATATATATATATATATATATATATATATATATATATATATATATATATATATATATATATATTTTGCCCAACCAAAATACACCTTCAAAGCTATATGAAATTCGTTCGAAGTGTAGTGTAATTGTCAAAACCTAAGAATGGGTCGCTTTTGTAAAGAATACAACCATAAAGGAATACCAGGTTTTAGTCATTTATATTTAAGTCCATATATCTTTCATAATACTATGTTTGTGTAACACCCCATTTTACTACTTATGTAGATTGTAATACTAAAAACTTATTATGAAATACTAAGTAGAAATATATTACTTTTGAGCCAATATAAGCATCGTAAATATATGCAAAATATCAATACGATCCTCTTGGATATATGGAATGTGTAAATTCGACTTTGTATGAAGAAGTTATGCTTCTTCGAAGTTTCACTATTAAACCGACTCGACTCAGCGTAATGTAACAAGTGAATTTTAGATAGGATACTTATTAGCGTAACAAATCTAAACGAAAGTCATATTAATCACAAAACTGAGAGCATGCATATAGTGAACGTAAAAATATGACTTCAATTGAGGAAGTTATGATTTTTAGTAGTTTCAGCGTAATACTATGCAACATAGAAACTGAATTTGAGATTGCTTGATTGTTAAGAAAAACAATCTAAAAGAGAGTTGAAGATCTCTTTCATGCCTATCCATCGATATAAAGACAATAGAAAACGGATATCTTATGAGAGAGTTATGATTTTTATACGAGCTTTAACTATCTAAGCATGTTAAAAATATAGCTTTAAAAAACATAAAGTGAGAATTTTCCGAAGGAGTCTAAAGGAAATTTTTTGTTCTCGTTGATAGCTACGCATGAATATAAAGCACGTCGAAAACAGAGTTTGTATGAAGAATATGTGAATTTCTAATGAAACTAGAATTTTCACGCATAGTCGCACGCACAGACAAGATGTGTGTCGCACAATTAACACCCCACCCAAGTTGTGACACATGTCACCACTAAGGAATTTCCACATCACCCGGTCCGAACAAGTGCATAGCGTGCAAATAAAATTTCTCCCTATAAATAACAATCCGTGTCTCAGTCAATTTCCTCACCCTTACAGCTTTCTCTCCTGAGTTTTCTCTGCCTAAGCCTCATTTTCCCTTAGTTTTTTCAGTATTTCGGTGAAGCTTTGAGGTCCTTGAGGCCCGAACCATAGTAGCTTTCGAGTAGAAGTTGTGCCAGTGCAATTTCTGGACTTCTGACAGAAGAATCTTTATAAGTTAAGCTACGCTTATATCACTTTCATTGTAACTTATGATTATAGTCATAGTCGTTATTATGAACCTATAATTAAGATTTGTTAGTGATTCCAAGTCATATTATTGATTCTTCCTAACAAGCAAGGATTCCAACGGACTCTCGAGATCGAAATTAGAACACTTCCTAACCATAAGCTCTTCAATGGTTTATCTATAATGCTCTGTTATGAATCGCTTCGTAATTTGAGGTTGTAGCCAGAAGATCAGTCATCACAAGGCTTAGGGAATTTAGGAAGACAAAATATAGAACCATTTGTGTGCGAGTAATGTAATTAAGGTGATCCGGGTGTTCGGTTCGTGTTTCAAAGCCTACGAGTATTTTGGTAAAGTTTTAGTTAGGGCTTTTATGGAAATTGGATTGTTGTTCAAAATGTATTTAGGCCGGTACGAGGTGATAGAAGTGTAGGGCTTCGCGTTACATTTTCGTGGATATAAGGATCGTCGGAAACGGACTTGTAACGAACAAGTTATGGCCTTTAAAAGGTTGGTGAAATTAGGGTTTCACCAGGTACGCGGGGTGTACACAAGTGTACGTAGGGCATACTAGGAGGAGGGCCAACATGCGGGGGGTAAATCTTCAATATGTTGGGCGTACTAAGTTAGTTAGTCGCGATCACCCTTCGGAGTACGCATGGTGTACAAGAAGTATGTTGGGCGTACTCAAGTCAGTCCCAAACCTTATCTTAGGGTCTTGGACCCCATTTAAACTCCTTACCTCATCATCTAACCCTAGTATCTTCAGCCCTCATCCCTCAAAACCATAGAAATGAAACCCTAGCCCCCTTATGAGTGTTTTTAAAGTGTTTGGGTGTTATTTCATGCTTTTGGTGTTCATAGAAGAAGAAGGAGCTTCTTGGAGAAGTGTGGGATTGCTTGAGGCCTTTGGATCTAGGCTTGTTGCATCTTGATCTACATCTTGAAGGTAAAAAGTTTCGACCTTGGTGATCTTATATGTTAGATCTAGTTCATGAAGTATTTTGTGCATTTTTGGGTCCTTGTGTTAAAGATGGGTTTTTGATCTACTCCAGAGGCAATGGGTGCTAGATCTTAGCTCCATTTAGTCCCTAGGTTCATAAAAATGCATGCTTGATGGTGTACATGATGGCATTAGGAACTTTGTTAAGTCCTTATTGAGCTTTTGAGTCCTTTGTTTCCATGTAAGCACGTAAAGTTGCCAACTTTATGTGATAAGTATTCTTATGGAATCAGATCTAAGAGTTTGGCACTTTGTCTTAACCTATTAAGGTTTTAATAGAGTGACCATGGAACTACACAAAGTTTAGTTTAGATGTATTGCGCCTACAAGGTTGGGATTCGAGTTGATCCGATCAGGTTTCAGACAGCATCCCGAGAATATTTTTGGAAATTTTCTCCGAATTTAGAAGTATTCACGTGTTTGTTGGGCATTGGTGGGATCTGTCCTGTCTCAATTAAGGTGTAGGATCATGTTTTGGTTATTAGGATAATGTTTCTGTTAGCAGTTAAGGTTCGTTGTTTCGCCCGATCTGCTGGTACTTCACCGTTTGGGTAAAGATATGATAAAGAGGAAACATGGTCTCGATTTATGGAATAGTTCATATTGAATTTATTACTTTCAAGTTGGGATAATCGTCCATCAGTTTATCTGATTTCCTAGTTGCATGCGCACATGTTTAGATCGATTGTACGTTAGTAGCAGTTTAGACTGTGTAAGGGTTTCATGTTATAGAATTGTATGATTCCTACGGTTGTTCGTAAGCTTAAGGAGGGATGTTGACTAGGTTCCTACAGGTAGATGGGATGATGGTTGTGTGCCTATAGGTCCACCGGGTGTTGGTTGGGACACTTCATGTCTATGAGTAGGAGATGGAAAGAATGGTGAGGAACCATGACCTTCTCATTCCAATGTTTGGATGGTGTTACAACGTATCGTGAACCATCGTGGATTTCACATGTATCTTGGGTCGGAAGATGTGTCGTGGATATTTGTATGTGTAATTCATTGTTTTCGGCATAGTTGGGCATTTTGAGCAGTATGGAAATGTTACTGATGGCCCCATAGCCGACGGGCTTGGGTCGGATTTTGGTAGGATTTTGAATTGTTGGAAATCCACGGTTGTTATCGATAGTCCCTCACAGAGTTTATTGAATGGGTCCTTATGTGTGGTTGTGAGAAAAGTTCTGAGTGAGTTGCGTTGCCAGTAATGAAGTTCATTGTACAAATCTTGGATGATTTGTTAAGTAGTTGTACCCCTGAGGGTATGGGAGTGTAGTTGTTGCCCAAGAAATTTCTTTTAGATTGACATTGCTACACTCGTTGGAGCGGTGGGTTAAGGATGACTTGTCAGGAAGTCAAGTGTGTATTTGAGATTTTTTAGATGCAATTTTCGGATCTAGAATTAGTGGGAATCCATGATCAGATTAGCATGAGTGATCGTTCTACATGTTATAGTAGTGTTTATGGTTTGGGACTTGGGGTAAGCGTGACGAATAGATGATCGTCATCCATTGCTTATGTCCATGGGGTTTTAAGTTGATGGGATTCCCGGTTTTGTGAAGTATGAATCAGTTCAGTCGCAGCTTTAAGATTTTCTCGCTTTGAGTAGCTTCGCTATGAGTGGGGTCATACCACCTGTAGAATATTTTCTACTATTGGATCAAATCTGTGGGCTTTGGTCAACATGTTATATGGAGTGGTCTGGTTTTCCTAGAAGTCAGGTATGATCTTGAAGTCATCGAATTATGGATAAGGAGTGGCTCTACTCGATGTTGGTTAGTTGTGATGTGCTGGTATTCATTTCTTTGTTGGATCGCATGTTGATCGTTGTAGATTGATTCGAATTTTGGTAGGAATAAGAACTTGTCGGTTAAGGTTGTGTTCCGAAGTAGTTTGGGATGATATTTCGACTTTTGAAGGTTTCCACATGGGTATGGTTTGTGCGCTTAGTTTTGGAAATCCTGGTAATTGTAGTCATAATTTTCAAGGATTCAGAGAAGTATCAGTTTGGGTAGGATGAGAGAGGAATTGAAGAATCCACAAAGGAATTCAAAGGTTGTTATAAGATTAATTTGTAAGGACCAAATTTCAAGGACAAATCTAATTTAAGTGGGGGAGAGTTATACCACCCGTTTTAGAGAACGGATCAATTTATGTAATTAAGGAGTGAAAAACTGGTTTTTGGGGAAAACTGGGTGTCACGACATAACCATAAGGAGGTCACAACGTGATGAGTAAAATGTGAAACGTGCATTTGGGATATGTGTCACAATGTGACATGTGTATAGTCACCTTGTGAGGTTGGATGAAGCCCAATCCCATGATCTTTTAGGGGTTCCTTCATATTTAAGCCTTTAAACTTGGATTTAGGGTTTCATTTCCAACTTCCGAAACCCTAATATCCCATAAGTTGAACCTTGAGCTCCATTTTTGGTGATTTCTTTCCAAAAAAAAGAAGAGAAAAAGTTTTGGTGCATCATCCCAACTTGCAAGCCTCACCATCATCTTTTCTCACAATCTGGACCTTTATGATTTTAGGTGCTTAGATCTAAATTTTCCATCTGTTTTCTTCATGTTTTGGCTAGTTGGAGTGTCGGGGTTCCATAAAGTTGCCAACATGAGGGATCTCCCAGAGTCCCTTTGTGGTTAGAAGTGATTGATCTGAAGTTTGATAGAGTTTTGAACTCTTGCATGAGATCTTGACCCTATGTGTCACCAATTTTGACCTATCTTGAGTTCAATACATGCATTGGACGTGCATGTATGTAAAGCACTGATTTTTATGATCTTCTAGGAGTATGAAAGCCTTATAGAAAATAAAGATGAATGGGAAAAATGATTAAGAACTTAATGCATTAAGCTGCCCAAAGCGTTTCTCACAACGTGACACTTTAGTCGTCACATCGTCACGAAGGCTGATCTGCGAATATTTTGTCTCTACTATGCCACGATGTGACCAAAGGGTGGTCACGATGTGGCGATCGGCTGAATGACCTTTTGAGTGCTGACCTTGACTGGATCATTGACTTTTTTTACTAAGTTTGACTTTATGTCAAACTTAGGTTTTTGGGCTGTAGTTTGAGGAATTGTCATTGTTTGCTGTTTAGGTGACTTGTAGATCTGGTTATCGGATCGGTGATCATTACTTTTATCTTCTAGACTGTGAGATAAGTTTTCTCATTATACTCGTGGGTCGAAGACACCAATGTCGGCCCACTAGATTGTGTTGTGTATCCTTGTGAATAGGCTGTTTCTATGCTAACGACCTATTAGGTTGGTAGATTTGTATGATTACATGTATTGCGGGTTATTGTTTATCTGTTTGCATATGTCGACATATCGCGGTTGGGTTGAGGCAGTATGACTTTGTGTTGTAGGCAAACAAACCCATGGGCAATCCAGTCGGGAGACTATGGGCCCAGGGGCAATCTAGTCGGGAGACGCAAATGCGCGATCGTACACATCCTCCTGCTTATTTTTATTTTGAGAGGCTAATTGTTATTCTGATTCTATGGATTTGATTTCAAAACAATAATGAACTATCTTTTGGTTTTTATGGATATGCTGTATATAAATAAAAAAATTTATCATTTTTTTTTATGTTAATTAAGTGTTTTCATTTTGAAAAAACAAACACCACCAAAACCCCTGAAAAAGAATTTAGTTAGAATTTGAGAGATAGAGTCTAGTTAGAATTTGAGAGATAGGAGTCTAAAACCATCATAGAACCGGTTAGCTATCGAACTTGTATTTAATGATATATCTCCCAAGTTATTGATAGATGAGTGTGAGGTAGATACTATGCATTTCCAAAAACTTATTGATTTTTTTTTAATTCCTTAACAAAGTTTTGTAGCCATCTTAGTACGTAATATGGTGGTTATGTAAAATAATAACGTGTCTTCAATAGAAGGGTGATGATAAGGATTTTAGTGAATGTCTATATTCATGCAAGGATGACGAATGGTGTCTATGGATTGGTTTAAATCTACAAGACACTATTAAGTTGATCTTTCTTTTCATTCTCGAACAATGAGTGTAATTATTGTGACAACCTTGATATCAGTTATTTAAATGTTACATGTTAAATTAAAAATATATTTTGATTTTGTTGGTTAATAATTAATTTTTAAATTATTTGTATATTAATATTAAACGTTGTTAATATTAAATTTCAACAGTATCAATCCATGATGTTCCGGCAGGCGCACCTATTTTTACCTAAAAGGGCCAATGACCAAGCGGTATAGAGTGACCATCTCATATGAGAGGTCTGGAGCTCAAATCTCGGTGGAGACATAGGTGGTTATTTAGGAGTAGATTAGTTAGTTTGCCGTTTCAAAAACAAAATCAGACAGACGCACGTAAAGCATCACATTCATATTAATGGCACCAATTCATCTCTTTATGACACATGCTAAATGTAATTAACATTTATGATATTATTATAAAAGTATAGCTATGTAATTGATAAATCCCTACATTTAAGTAGAGCTGTAAATAAACATAACGAACACGAATAAAAGTTGTTCATGTTCCTTCGTTTAAGTTAGTCGATGAAAAGAACGAACGTCAATGGATAAACAAACAAGTTTGTTTGTTCATTATCATTTCGTTTAAAAAATTTCATTGCCCATGTTCGTTCATTTACGTTTGTGAACATATACTAAACGAACGTAAACGAACAAACATAAATGAACCGATATAAACAAACAAAATTGAATATATATGAACAGAAAAAATCATATAATATAGTAGCGTAATCAAACACAATTGAACATATATCAACATAAAATGAACTTAAATAGACGAAGATAAACGAACAACATAAACAAAAGTTCACGAATAAAATTGAGCAAACAATATCATTTTTCATGTTCGTTCATTTAACTAAATGTAAGATAATTTCTGTTCATTTCGCTCATTTATTAAATTAAAGAACATAAACAAACTTTCTGTCGAACAATTCAAAAATAATTTTTCGAATGTTAGTAAGAGGAAAACAACAAAGTCATAAATATTTTAACATGCAAGTTTCTTCTTATCACACTATGAAAGTCCTTTATTTTCATACATAGTATGTCTAAGCACCTATATTTTGTCTTTAAAATTTTACTATGTAACAGCAAGTTTTATGCCTTTTTTGTAAGTAAAAAAGGAAATACAAAATCTTTTAAGAAACTTTAATTTACAATAAAAATAAAACTTCATATGTACAGTAATGGATGGCAATAAGGCATAATGGATTTCCAGGTCAGAAGGTGGGGTTCCCTAAGCAAATTTTACTTTTGTATAATATTGTTATCAAAACTATGATAAAATATATTACAACATTCATGTTTATATCACATATTTTGAACCTGAATACCATCTTTGCGTAATTAACATTATGTGTGATAAAGGACCATAAAAGTAATGAAAATTAGGGTAATTAAACAGGATACATGATAAAAGAGTATCATAAAAATGAATAATTAAATATCATACTTGACATCTATTAACGTGCAAATATCTAAATAAACTTTTTAGCTGGGTCAGTTGGTCACTCATGGCCTCATGGGGGTTTCCCTAAAGGGCATATGGAAACAGTCCTTTCATTCTTGGGCAGCTTTACAACATGCATCAAGATCCGTAGACATATTTTGAACTTGGAATACCATCTTTGCGTAATTAGCATCAGATGTGATAAAGGACCATAATAGTAATGAAAATTAAGGTAATTAAACATTATACATGATAAAAGACGATCATAACAATGAAATAATTAAATATCATACTTGACATCTATTAACGCGTTAATATTGAATAAACTTTTTAGCTGGGTCAGTTGGTCACTCATGGCCTCATGGGGGTTTCCCTAAAGGGCATATGGAAACAGTCCTTTCATTCTTGGGCAGCTTTACAACATGCATCAAGATCCGTAGACATTTTTGGCAACAAAAGTTCTGCCCATTTTTGGTAATACCATCTTCATTTTTATACTAAAAAGTTGCATCTTTTTGACTGTTCTCTACCATCAAAAGTACAACTTGTATATGACAATGTTCACACTTTTTCCATAAAAAATAAAAAACACACCCACACACACACACACACACATATATATATATATATATATATATATATATATATATATATATAGAGAGAGAGAGAGAGAGAGAGAGAGAGAGAGAGAGACTTGAGTTATAGTAAGAACTACAAAAACACTAGAAAATTGAGAACCTTTTTTTTTAGATAACATTTTTCAAAAACAAAAATATCAAAAATCATCTAAAGAATTCAAAAAAAATTGATTTTTTCTTTTCATATGCATGTAGCGCATGTGCATATGCATTGTTGGGTTTTATTCAAAATCGTTTTTCCCAAAAAGGCTAAAAACTACAACAGAAGCTTTAAAATAATGAATAAAATTAAATCCATTTTAACCCACCAATAGTCATTTTGAAAAGCATGAAAGGATTAAATCAACTATAAAAGGAAAAAAATATTACAACCTTTGAAGAATTCGATTCTCATGGGAGATTGCAAGTTGGTTAAAATGACAAGAATCTCCAAAGTAGAAGCTTTCTAGGCGCATCTATCAAGCAAGAGTAAACAATTAAAACATGCTAGTTTTCACTTATATAAGTTCTTCTTAAGCCTTAAGACGTATAACAAATAAGTCTTAAGGAGAAACAACTTATAAAAACTAAAACTATGCAACATATGGTAAGAAGAGAAGATGGAAAGAGCACCAAGTGCTCTCAACAGTTGAAAGAGAAAAAGGGAGAGAAAGAATTGAAAAACTAGCAAGTTTTTGTTCCTAACACTTCTTTATATACTAACACATTCATGTGAAGGACCATGCCTCTATAAGTGTGCAAGTAACATCTTATAAGAAAGCATGGATGCAATATAAGTCAAATAAGCCAACAATCCATCCATCCGAAGGGATCTACGACCTTGGAGACTCAGGATGGGATCTTGGGTTGTCTTTCACTCAAGATCTTAACTAGCATAAATCTAGTTACATTTGATTTGAACTAGAAAGTCCAAAATAAATGTTCATGATTTATAAATTCATATCACATGAATTATGACTAGTTTTTGTTGTCTTTAATTATTATTTCTTAGACACAATAATTCTCAATTACTTATTAAAATATTATTTCCATAAAATAATAATTTTCCAATTAAATACAAGTGTTGATTATATTTTTTAATAATTAAATTACTTGAATAAATAATTAGTTAATTGTTGATACAAAAAGTGACCATCTTTAGCTAAGGAACCGCAGTCTGGATTGTTGGTGATACCGTAACAGAAGTTGACCACCGAAGTTGGAGAAGATCTTTTGTGAACCGCAACCACAACAACTATCAAAGAGCTGAATGATGAATGAAGACTCTCATGTTACTTTACCGACTTAGCGTGTTTGCTTTGTTTTGTCCAGTGAACCTTGCATGGTTACTGAAGTCAGGAGAATAGTATTTGTTTATTTTTAGTGTAACTTTTCGGGACTCTATAAATAAAGACTCCATTTTCATGTATCTTTACCACTCTTGTCACTTCCAAAACTATTGTCGAAATACAAAGATCATTCATCTCTATTTTATCTTAACTGATATCATGAGTTCCTCTTCACCTTAAGTTTATCATACTTAATAACTTGTGTTTGCATCAAATCCTTGTTATGAATCAACTTGGTGTCTACTTGATATAACTTGCTGTCATTTATATTTCCTTTATATTTCCGCAATCTAACACTTTTAACTTATTATTGTTGAGCTAACAAGATCCCTTGAGATTAACTTATTATTTCGCAACATTATCTTGTACTAACGGTTGTTCTAAGTTTTTCTCTCAACAATTGGTATTAGAGCTATAGTGGTTGCTTTCTAAACAAAACTCTGATTTTGGAAGCCTTCTATACTACTGAAGCTCATTCTTAAAAAATAAAAAATAAAAAAAAACAAGCAAATATGGCACAAGATTTATCATTGAACGTTTCCAACAGTGTTGGAGGCTCGGACAGAGCTCCAATACTTGTTACAAGTGAATACCACCATTGGTCATAAAGAATAGAAAGGTAACTTAAGAGTCTCGGAAGTGATGTATGGAGATTTGTGGAAGAAGGACCCCTTGTCCCTGTCCTCACTCTAGTTCAAGCAGATGGTGCTCAGGCCCAACTAGGCGCAGGTCCAACAGCCATAAATTAACCAACAAATTGCGATCTTGAGAAAATGGAGAAAGATGTCATAGCCTTCTATGAACTCTTGTGTGGTGTTGCTCCAAACAACTTTGACATCATTATCAACTGCAAATCTGCAAAGGAGATCTAGGATGTATTAAAAAATCTTTACCAGTGATTTGAACAAGCTCAAGAAAAGAAACTCACCACTGCTCTCAATGAGTTCAACAAATTTAAAGCCCTTCCTGGTGAAAGTCTTGAAGATTCATTCAATGGGTTCAATCTCGTCATCACAAAGCTGTCAAATGTTGGTACAGTTCGAAGTAATCACGAGACAAACCTGTAATTCTTGAATGGTTTGGGAAGACATTGGACTACAACTAAGATGATAGTCTAAGGAGACAGAAAAATACACACTCTTTTACTATTCAAATTCTACGGCGAACTACAAGCACAAGAATCGATGGTGTTAAAAGATTGTGCAAACTTGGGAGGATCACTTGCATTGATGGCTCAAACTCCATAGTTCAAAACTCCTCAGTACCTATATACCATAGAATCATCATACTAGTATTCAAATGAAAACCCACCGCAGTCATATGAAGTTGATGCAGAACTAGATGATGAAGAAGAGCTTCAAAATGTTATTGCCTTATTGAGTCAACAATTCAATAGACTCCCACCACCATCCTTTCGCAAAAACCAACGATTCACCAAACCGCCTTTCAGTTGAAACTTCAACCCACAAAATAACCATCCACAATATCCCAGAAACCCTCATCATTCTTCACAACGGCAAAATGCTTCTCCAAAGGAGCCACCACAGAACGACAAAACTTCAGACTCCGATACCACTATTGAAGACAAAGATGGAGTCATGATTTTCCATAAGTGTCACAAGGAAAACCACTTTTCCAAAGACTGCAAAGCAAATATGGTGAAAGACAAGGTATTTTATCTCCGAATGGCTCAAGAAATGGAGGAAAAAGAAAAAGCAAGAGCTTATGTTGCTCAAGTCAAAAGGGATCATCAAGTTTGGTCCTCGGGTGATGAAGATAAGGAAATGGACAACAATAAGAAGAAAGGGAAAATTTGCATGGTGGCAACTAGTGAAGAAGATGGATCAACAAATCTAAAGAAGAACTATTGCTACATGGAAAAAGATGGAACTCTCATAATCGTTGAACAGGTAAAATTTATGATTCAGTCTAATAATTACAACATACATGATTGTGAATCGTACTTAGAAAGACTTAATGACACTTATGATGCCATCCTTTCAGACTCCAACAAAGCCTTAGATGAAAAGAACATAGCTTCCCAACAGATGTACCATGTGAGAGGAAGACTAGAAGACAAACAACTTAAGGTCGTTATGCTAGAGAAAGACTTGTTGTTAGAGAAAGACGCTACAATGTTAAGTGAAACTCAGTTAGATATTGCTTTAAATCAACAGGATCTTGCCCGAAAAGAAATTGTATGTTTAAATCTTTTAATTAAAAAACTATTTAATGAAAACGAAGCTATTGAGAATCCAGTTAAGAATGGGACCGTAGACAATACTTATAATTGGGGATGATCATATGGGTACCTAACCGATGAGACCACTTCTCCCTGGTTCAACGCTAAATGTCCCTATCTCCCACCAGATAGAACTTTTCATTATCCAGTCAATGAAAAGACGTATCTTGAAAATATTCAATGTCACTTTGGTAGACTTCATGATCTTAGCAACAATTGTGTCATTGAGGAAATTCTTCCTGAATTCTCGGGTAATTCAAAAGAGTTCATACCACTATTGGCACAATTAGTCCTGGCTCTCAATCAGATTTTAATGTGGATGAAGAAATCATTTTGGAAGGTCCCAGATTAGTTGAAAATGGTCCATCCTTGTCCTCCAACACATGTCCCAATACAAAGTCACCTTTGACTTACTCTGCGGTAGTCCAACCTTCTTAACCGTAGACCCCAGTTCAATGCACAACCTCACTTCAACCCATTTTGCATGAAGTGCCAATTAATAATTTTGAATCTAGCAAATGCTCACAAAATCATGAACTCTCTAGTTTCGATGACTCATGTCCTCAATTTTCATCTCAATCAATGAATTTCAAAAGACCCCAACTAAATGTTTCTGATGTGGTCTCACCAAAACTGGCTTTACAAAAGGAGATCAGATCCCGACGTGAAAAGCGGGAAACTAATTTCAAGAATGATACTGTCAAAAATCAAGTCTAAATCTCCAAAAAGAATTTCGAAAACTCCATCACTACAAAAAGCTTTCAAAAACACACTGCAGTCGAGAAATCAAACAAAAAGGAAACTACTGTTTTAAAATCTTTTCAAAATGATTTTGCAAAATGTCAAAAACAAGTCCCATCTCTTTCACAAAATACCTTAACAAGTTCGTATTTCAAGGGTATTTTGCCAACTCCAAAGCTTTCAAAAACACCTCAGTTAGTCACACAATCAAAACCTAAGACTAGACCAAGTGACAAGCCTATTTCAAATTCCAAGGTCACTCCCATAAGACACACCGCAAAAACCGATCGCAAGCAAAAAGTCACATCCTTCAAACCATTGATCAAATATGGTTTCTGGTTAAACGAGAAAAATCTTGCATTTGGTTTCTTCCCACTCGAAGAGTCACGTCGAAACCCAACGCATGACATTCCAAAAATGGTAAAATATCCTGTACTTGGACTAAAACCAGAATCAAAACCGGTCCACAAGTCTCTTGAGCATGCATTTGTCAAGAAAGTATCACACATTACCCATGGCTCCAAACTTGTTTGGGTGCCCAAACTAACCCTCTGGTTTGTAGGTAATGTGCAAGGAGGAACAAGAAGAAGAATGGTTAATCGATAGTACCTGCTCCTTGCACATGACGGGAAGGTTAGAATACCTTCAAGATTTCAGGGCAATCAGCAGTGGTGAACAAGTTAGCTTTGGAAACAATTCAAATGGAATCATCAAGGGTTATGGAGTACTGACCACATGAAGCTTTTCAGTTCAAAGAGTTGCTTACATAGAGGGAATCAATGTCACACCCCGCTAAAGTGGAAATACGGGGCGTGGCAGTACAAAGGGTTTCATAGCAAAAGATAAAGACAACACCAACCATAGTATTAAAAAGCATTACAAATTTGCAATGGGTTTGAACAACTTTTAATAGAAATTACAATGTAATTGAAATACAGCACATGCGAATGCTCCTAAAACTGATGTGTCCCTAAGTGCCATCTTATAGACAAGTTCCTGAAAAAGCATGTAAAATGAGCGGTCAACTACCGAAATAGTTGGTGAGTCGGGTCAAAGGTACAACGATCTTGGATAAGTCCTGAATAAATCTCTAGTAATAACCCGCTAGACCCAGGAAACTTTGAATCTCAGTTGGAGAGCTCGGAATCTCCCACTGCATCACGACCTCAATCTTGGTCGGATCGACCAGAATAGCCTTCTGGTTGACAAGGTGTCCAAGAAATCGCGCCTCGCACAACCAGAACTCACACTTGGATAACTTTGCGAAAAGTCTCTCCCTCCTCAGTGTCTCCAGCACCTCCATTAGGTGCTCCTCATGCTGCTCCTGAGTCTTGGAATACACCAAGATATCATCGATGAAGACTATCACAGAATGATCCAACATCGGTCTGCATACGTCGTTCATGAGATTCATGAACGCAGTTGGAGCATTGGTGAACCCAAAAAGCATCACCACAAACTCATAGTGACCATAGCGAGTCCTAAAAGCTGTCTTCTATACATCCTCATCCCTGACTCGCATCTAGTGATAACACGATCGTAGATCAATCTTGGAGAACCAAGATGTTCCACGTAGCTGGTCAAAGAAATCATCGATTCTCGGGAGGGGATAACGGTTCTTCACCATTACCTTATTCAGCTCCTGGTAGTTTATGCACATGTGATGTGACCCGTCCCTCTTCTTTACAAACATGATCAAGGCTCCCCATGGTAAATTGATCGACTTGATAAATCCCTTGTCTAGCAGCTCCTACATCTACGTAGACAACTCTTGCATCTCGGGAGGAGCCAACCGATATGGTGCCTTGGCTATCAGAGCCGCATCAGGGACTAGGTCAATCCTAAACTCAACCTGTCTCTCTAGAGGTATGCTAGGTAAATCCTCTAGGAATACATCCAGGTACTCTCTCACTACCGGTACGTCATCGACTGTTGCCTTACCCTTATCCCAGGTATCCATGACGTAGGCGACATAACCCATGCAACGTTGCTGAAGGTAGTGCCTCGCTCTCGCTGCTGAGCATAGAGCCAATCCACCCTACGACCTCTCACCTTGAATCACTAACCCTCCCTCATTAGGAGTCCGAACCCTCACTAGCTGCTGCTCATAGTCGATCACTGCCCCATTGGGGCTCAATCAATCCATGCCAGCTATAACCTTATTCCCTCGCAGGGGAATAGGGAGTAGATCCACATAAAACTTCTCATCAAATAACTACAGTGTACATCCTTGGTAAACTCTCGCAACCCTAACGGTCCTATTGTCTGCTATCTCTACATCAAGTGGGCTATCCAACTCTCTAGGAGCCCCTGTGAATCACTTGCTAAGTGCAAGCGATACAAAAGATTAGGTGGCACTCGAATTAAACAGTACAAAAGCTAATATACCGTTCAGTAAGAATGATCCTATAACAAAAAACATAAACATAAGCAAAAACCAATATAAATAAAGATATAAGGAGAAGATACATACCCGTCACCACGTCGGGAGCTGCTCGTGCCTCCTCTATTGTCAACTGGAAGTCCCTGCTCTTCGCTACAGGCGCCTCACCTCGGCCCTGATGTCCGTTTGTAATCCTAAATGTAGCAGGAGTGGGTGCTGCCACCTACCCTGCTGCTGCTAAACTTGGGCACTGGGACCGCTTGTTTCCCCTCTGATTGCACTGGAAGCAAATCATGTCTGATAATGTCATGGTGGTGGTAGTGGTTGTATAATATTTGCTCAAATGTCCAGTTCGGACACACTTAATGTAGCTCGAACTACCTGTCCTACATATCCCATCATATGTCCTGCCACACACGCCACAGCGGCCTCGGCCCTATTGGCCCTTCCCTCAGGAATCTACCTTTGGGCTTCTTGCCTGCACTCCCTGTTTGAGCCCCCTCTGGTTTCCTCTTCCTCTCCATCTCCAAATCCAACTCTCTCTCGTGCCCTAGCAATCATGTTCTCTAGTGTCTTGTAGTTGGAGCGGCTCACAAACTGGCGGATATCACTCTGCAACATCTCATGATATCAAGCCTTTTTCATCTCCTTGTCCACCACATACTGCAAAACGAGAAGGGTCCTCTCCCTAAACATATCAGTGATCTTCGCCACTGTCTCAGTCATCTGCTGGAGATCCTGGAACTCCCTAGCAAGCTATTTCACCTCTATCACATGTGAAAACTCGGTCCTGAACCTGGACGAAAAGTCACTCCAAGTCATAGCATCAAGAGCCGCATCATCACTATTCACGTGACCTGTCCTTCAGAAGATAGGAGGCAAGTCGAACCTTGTCCTCCTCAAGACATCTGCTGGTGCATAATGCATTGGAGACATCAGCCAACCAGCTAGTGCTCGCAATGGGGTCCCGGGTCCCATGGTAATCAGGAGCCCCACAAGCTTTGAACTCCCTGAATGTCAGTGTGCGCAACCCCATCATGGTCGCCACCTCGGTGTGGAAGGCACTCAATCTCTCGTCCAAAAGCTCCAAAATTCCCTCCTTGATTATGCCGAAGATCACATGAGTTTAATCCAGAATACTGTGCGTGATCTCAGAGGAGATGAACTCCCTCGTCTGGTCGTCTAGCTGTCCGGATGCAGAGCCCGAGCCTGATCCCTCACCGGCGCCAGAACTGCCGACTGGTCTAGTGTGTAATACCACAATTCTGTAAACACATCATAACATAATCACAATACTAATCCTATCTCGAGGGATCACATATACTACAAGTTCCTTGGATTTATCTTAGCCTTCATTGCTTCGAGTACGGATCTTCTAATTTCAGTAGTACGGGCCCATACTACCTTCCACATCTATCCGTACTTTCCTCAAGCACTTCCTTGACTATACCAAGTCCCTTCTACTACTACTACTACTGTTTCACTCGCTAATCTCATCCTAGGCTTACCCTAAGGTAATCACCAACCCACTCTCCACCATCAGCTGCATAAGAAGTCCATGCTATCTCCCCTAACTAGCTTACAAATACTATTACATATTACTAAGACTAGATAATTCTTTGAATGAGAGGTCCTACCCTACAACGGTTGGACTCAAACAAGAGTTGCACAATAGAGCTAGACCTAATCATATGTAATTATTTAGTCCTCGCAATATGTAACTTAACATATTCGTTTACTAGTTAGTAAGAGATAACTATAACTCCTAAAAGCACAAAGCAAGAAGCATTCGAGCATCGAGTAACATAATCAAGCATATCTTATTCAGGTCGTCCCTGACTAATCTGTACTAGCATGTAGTTCATAAAGTTGAGAAACATATAACAGGCATATAAGGCATCCTTCCTAGATCCTTAGCCCTAATCTAGCATACAGTTCTCATAAAGTCGATACACATATACATGCACATAAGGCATCCTTCCTAGATCCTTAATCCTAATCTAGCATGAAGTTCTCATAACATATCATACATAAATTTGTATGGGTAATTTGGGAGTACTTACATGAGCTCAGCTGATTGCATGCACCACACCCTTTTTCTCTTTTCAAAATTCCTTTCCCTTTTTAAAGTTCTTTTGATAAAATGATTTTCTTTTGAAAAATTTCATACCAATTCCTTAGTTTGAGTTCAGACACACTCGAGAGTGTGCCTGAATCCCTCAAACCAATGCTCTGATACCAGCTTGACACAACCCAAAAATACGGTCCCAAAATTTCGTTTTAAATTATTCATAAAACCATAGATACCATCCATCATCTCATAAAAACATAAGTAATGTATCACAAAATCATCATCACAATACATTGTATCAAAACCATGTGTCAAAATATTAGAGTCTAAAACATCCCAAGCTGAATGAATGGTGTCTGCACTGCAATCATCCCGAGCTCTTCCCTTTGCTACCGGAATTACCTGAAACCAAAATAGAAAACCTTAAGCACGGCGCTTAGTGATTCTTCCTAAACTAACCCATACCATACACATAAGGTATAACATGTAGCTAGGAGATACAGGCCTCGCCCACAATCAAGGAGATACGGGCCCCCGACCACCCTTGGCTAACTATGAGATACGAGACTCACCCACACTCAACTACCTTAGAGATACATGCCTCGCCCACACTATGCTAATTAAGAAATACTGGCCTTGCCCACACTCAGCTGGCTAGGAGGTACGGGCCTCGCCGACACTCTGCTATTCGGGAGATACGGGACCCCGCCCACACCCGGCTAACTAAACATACATACAAGTACCACGCAGACAATATGTATAACTATAATCTACTAATTCAATAACATACTCAGGTAATACTAAGATACGGGCCCTGCCCACACTCAGCTACTTACTGTAAACAAGTCTAAGATACGAGCCCAACCCACACTTAGCTACTAAACATAATGGTTCTAAGATACGGGCCCATCCCACACTTAGCTACTCTACATGGGTAGGAATTGGTGCCTTAGACCCGTTCCTACCGAATGAAACTCACCTTTTAAGCTGGCTAATGAATTCTCATGTGAGGAATCTCTGACTGCTGCTCCAACGAATCCCCTGCAATAATTCATATAAATCACTTAATCAAAAACTAAGAATCCTTTTAAGGGTAAAATGACCATTTTACCCCTTGTCAAACTCAGCATTCTAAGTTGACCCAACTCGCTGAGTTAACCTATCAACTCGCCGAGGTCTATACTCAAAAATCCTGAAATCGAGATCCAATTCGTTGAGTCACCCCCTGACTCGCCGAGTTCCCATGCTTCACATAGTCGGGATTTGGCAAATCAACTCGTCGAGTCCCTTCACAGACTCGTCGAGTTCTATCTTACGATGAACCGGGGCAACACAACTCAACTCGTCGAGTTCCTTTATGGACTCAACAAGTTCCTCTGTCTGTTTGGGCCATCTTAGTAGATTAAGCCTCTACTCTCCAGATCCAAGGTCGATATTTCATTTACACACTAGAAATTCCCTTTTAAGTGTAAAGGTTCCAAATTTACCCACTAATAATCCTTCTTAATGGTTTTAGCTAAAACCCTAGCTCCGTAGACATAGATCTTTGTCCCAAAGCCTTATTACTCTGACCCAAAGCATGAAAACCGAGATTTAGCACCTAGACACCAAATTAACACGTAAAGTCTCATACTTTACTTCCATGCATGGCGTTTTGTGGCTTAAAAGGCCATAATAGTGTCTTTAAGCTTGCATGGGGCTTATATGGTCATAAAGTTTACATCTTTATGCCATGAAACAATTCTAGATCCCAGATCTGAAAAGTAAGGCACTTGGGACGTCCATGTCCCAAAGATCAAGATTCTTGAACCAAAACCCTCATAAAATGGAACTAAGGAGATCTAATGAAATAATAGCCAAGTTAGAGACTTGATTACCAGAAAATGATGAGGATGGAAGGAAGTCTCTGGATCTACTATCTTCTCCTTGAACCTTCTATCTCCGTTTTGTTCTTCAAGCTTCAAGAACACACAAAGATTACTCAAGAATGGCTCATACACTCACAAAATGTTCTAGGGTTTCATGGATTAGGGTTTAGGACTTGGAGGCTAGAAATAATGCAATAAGGTGGGGGTTAAGATGCTAAATAGGGTTCATAACCCAGAAATTAGGGTTTCACTATGGCATACCTACTCGCCGTGTTGAGGGCTATCAACTTGAAGAGTAGATTGCTTAAAACTCCGCGTCCAATCCTGTTTCTACTCGACAAATCTGGGGCTCCCAACTCGTCGAGTAGCTCTTCAAAAATAAATAAATTATATTTAAATGCATACAAGGAATCAGGCATTACACTAGTACACATGGGGGGTCTTGAACGAGGACTTGTAAATTTTTCCGTAAAGGGGATGATTTGTGCTTTAGTTCAAAGTAAAGATGGTAAGGTAAGAATTGCTAAAGTTAGGGTTTTCGGTCAAAGAGATATCTTATGTTAAGTTTTAAGCTCAAGGTGGAAACAACCTAAAGCTAAATTCGTAGCGTAGTAGAGAAGTCTCATGTATTGGTAGCAACGGGCTAAACTTTCGTGCATCCTCGTGAGTCATATCAAGGATGCTCGCCAATGGTATCCAAGTGACTACTTGTGGCAACTCGTCTACCATCTAACGCGATGCTCTAATTGTCATCCGTGTCGGTATCAGAACGCTTTTCCTAGTTGTAACTCTAGTACGAAGATGATGAAGAGGTATTGAGGTATAATTAGTATCGGTTTCGACTTAATATTATTACTAGTGTCTATCTAGCTACTAAGCTTACAGATAGAGTCAATAGCTATCGAGGAATACACATTCTCAGTACTAAGCGGATTGCTCCTAGAGTGGCTAGTGATATAGCCTAACTGGTTAACCTAGAACTTGATAAGGGATAAGAACATTTATAAATAAGGCATTGTAATAAAAGGGTACTTAGTTTCTAAATGTACCGAGATGAATGCATATAATATGCAATGCCCATAAGCACACCGAAAAATTTTGTTTTTCAAAAGTTCGAGTTGAAAATTGTTTTGAACATAATTCTACTATAACCATTTATAGTATCACATTAATTTTCCATAACTAAACATAGTAGGCCAGCCTATACTTAATTATAGTCCAATAATGCATACTCGAATTAGTTGTACCCGTAGTATTTTCACTTTCTTAAAAATATTTTGAAATTTTTTGGCTATAGTTGTGGTTCTCCAAAGGAAAACCGATATTCTCTATAACCTTCGGCTCTGATACCATTTATGTGATATCCCACTAAAGCGGAAATATGGGGCATGGCAATACAAAGGGTTTCATAGCAAAAGATAAAGAGAACACCAACCATACTATTAAAAAGCATTACAAATTTACAATGGGTTTGAACAACTTTTAAAAGAAATTACAATGTAATTGAAGTACAACACATGCGAATGCTCCTAAAAGTGATGTGTCCCTAAGTGCCATCTTATAGACGAGTTCCTGAAAAAGGATGTAAAATGAGCGGTCAACTACCGAAATAGTTTGTGAGTTCACAGATTAAAAATAATATTTGTTTCATGAATCGAAATCAATGTTTTGATAAAAGTTTCCATAAATAAACATATATTGGAAAAATAAGTAAATAAGTTTGCATAAGTAAAGTTCGTTGTCATCGTGAGAGATAAAGTACGTTGCTCTATTGAGATAACGTTCATATTCTCATGGGAAATAAAGTCCGTTCCAAAAACCGAGTAAAGACGTTTCATTACTAATATGAGCAATCAAGTTCGTTGCTACAAGGAGCAAACAATTTTGTTGCTAAGACAAGTAAATAAGTTTCTAGTAACAAAAGATTGTTGTTATAACGAGAAACAAAGTTCATTGCTATAATTAATAAACAATTTTGTATGTATATGAGCAAACAATGAGTTTACAACCAAACCTATGATTGTTTCCCTTTAAAGATCTATTCTTATTGTTCCATAGATGAATATGGTATCATGCACTCAAACAATCGGACGAGTGAGGAGTTGTCAATTCCTAATAGCGCTATCCATAATGACCATTGGCTCAAAGAGTTAATGGTTGGAGTAAAGTGTTAGGGAAGGGAATTTAGACAATAAGGCCTCATGTTTCAAGTTGCATAAAGATACATAACAAAATATAGCAATCAAGTTTGATACAGACTAATTAACATACAACGAACAATAAATAGTTTTTCGAACATGCTTTTCCACCCCAAAACATAAAAACCGAAAATAGGGGAAGGTGGGAATACTCACAATGCCTTGAGATAATGCAAATGGTGCCTTAAATTACGCTCCACTTGTACCACTATTGGTTCCTACAACGATGTTACACACTAATGAGTCTCTAATCGAAATCTAGCACTAGCATACTTAACCTCTACAATGGAAATACGCGAATATTGGGTCAAATTTTGATATTGATAAATTACAAATATTTTTCTATGAAACTCAGATTTCTATGAATCAATTTGTTGTATAACAAATTCAAGTGGAAATCTCCATTATTGAAATGTTAAAATTTAACATTTTAGGTGGTGTATCAATGAATAATTATTCAAAAACGAAATCAATTTAGTTCCAAATCTTCCAACCTCTGTATTTTAATTCTAACTGAAGTCAAAGATCCCAATATAAATTTTCTTGAATTTTTTATTTGTATAACTATTTTTCATTATTTTAATTTCTTGAATAATCATAAAATCTTGAAAAATCCGAAACAATTACTAAAAATTACCATAATTTGGATTTTGGTTCTAACAGTATTAAAGGGTTTTAAGATAAGTTTTCATGGATTTTAGATATGCTAACCATTTTTCCAATATTTAGTTATCTAGATAGATATAAATTCATGAAAAATATCAACCAGTTAAGAAAATTCCCCAAACTTTGTGCACCACTGATATGAAACATATATAATCTAGGAAAAATAATAAAATATATTTTCAAATAGTTTGACATAAATTTTCTAGTTTTTGTGTATTTATTCTATCAAAATAGAGATAAATCGAAAACAATTTCAAAAATTCCCAAACTATGTTTTCTACTGTTATTACACATATGAAAGCTGGTAAAAATATAAAAGTTGGTTTTCAAACAGTTTAACTATTTTCTTTTGTTTTATTCATTTAAATAAATATTATTTCGTGAAAAATTATTAAACAGTAGGTAACCTTTTTATTTATGATTTATATATAATTTAAGATATTCTGATGAAGTTTCATAATTTTTGGATAAGTTTAACTATTTTTTTTTATCAATTTAATCCCTTAAACATTCATTAAATCAGGAAAAATAAGAAATTGTCTTGGAAAACTCTGAAAAATTTTCATGGAGTCTTTATGATGTGTTGAAGATGCGAAAATTATGAAATATGGATTTGGACATTTATTTTGCTATTTATTTCTCTTCAACAAAAATAAATTAGTAATAAACAAAAAACAGTCTTAGAAATGCATAAAACTTCATGAAAAGTAGTTATTCGGTGCATATGTGATATCCAAAATTTACCAGAATTTATTAACCATCAAAAGTGTTTTATATGAATTATTGCTCTATTTTCTTGCAAAAATTACAATAAATTGATAAAAACGAGTTATTTTCTAAAAATATCCAGATCATCTTATTTTGTTGTTTGGATTCTGGGAAAAATCGAATTTGAGCAGAAAAGAAGTTTTAGATATTTATTTATGAATAAATCCTTTATGAGCATTCTTAACAATGTACTTTCATAATCAAGCCTTTAAGCTTGATGTTCATCACATGAATTATGATTTGGAGACCATGAATGAACTTTTTTTGTTCAAAATGATGTTTCTAAATGAAAAACTTGAATGCATGTGGTTTTGGATCCTTAAAACTTGTAAAATTCAAGTTGATGGATTTAATTTAGGTTTTGATCATTGGATTTCACCTTCTAACAACATGCATGTTGTTTTTGGGTGAAATCCTACCACCATCATCATCAAATTCGACATGCATGTGAATAATCTCAAAGGAAAGTGTTTATGGAGAAGAAAAATGCAAGAAAACTTGATATTTTTGAAAGAAAAGTGAACAAAATGTAAGAAAATTGAGTAAAATGAGGGATATTTACTGGAAATTTCATGGGTTTTAGAGCTAACTCATAGAGGGAAAGAATGGGGGGTTTTACAGAGAGGAAAAAGGAGAAGAGAAAGATTATATCTCTCTAGATAACTCATCTCTCTCGCCATCTCTTTGGGGTTATACTCAACCAAAATACATAGATACTTATGAACTCATGAAGAATTGAATGTCAAAATCTCTCCCTATTATTCTACTTCTTAGTATCAATTTTATAGAGATAAGTAAAGAGGTGGACTAAAGGAATGAGTAAAATGATTATGGTTATGGAAGAGGTGACTTGGGGGAAGAGATGTGAACGTGATTTTGAGGACAGAAGGAGTATTTTCCAGCATTCATTTTTTTATTTATATAATTTATATGGCTTAGCGGTTATGTTTATAAAATATAAAATCTTGTATTGAATTTTATGACATGTTAATTTGGCTCCTATGCTCATAAACAAGCTACTGTTTATGAATTATTGTCCATAATACAACTTAGATCTCATGATATATGTAAATAATTAAAGATGTTATATATAATATAAAATTGACTAAACTGCACAAATAGTCCCTATGGTTTGCTCAAAATTGCCACTTTGATCCAAAAAAGTTTGGACTAGCACCAGAGGTCCAAAACTTTCACTTTGTTGCGTTTTTGGTCCAATCTATTATGTCTTTTTTCAAAATGACGGATTTACCCCTATTAATATGATTTTCTTTTTTTCTTATTTGCTTTTCTGATATTCAGATTAAAAATAAATAAATAAATAAATATACAACTAATAACCCTCCCAAACCCCACCCCACCTCTCTCTCTCTCTCTCTCTCTCTCTCTCGTCAAACTCGTCGGAACAGGAAAGCAAAATCAGCAGGAGTGCCATTGCCGCCCTCCCTCGCCGCTGCTATGGAATCCCATCGGACACCACCAACCTCTTGACACCACATGAAGATCCCACCTCGATGCATCTTCACAACTCAGCTCGTCGGAACCCTAGTTATAGGGATGATGAATCTCGCAGGGCTTCATCCTGAAATTCCATGGACATCCCCCAAATTCTAAGTTACATTTCATACTTTTGTGATTTGGGGAGTCATCGGACCTGAGCGAATCTTTGGTTCTGGAGATTTGTTTAGAAATTTGATATGGATTTTTCTAATTGGCGGTGTTGGATGCAAGGACGACATTCATGGGTGTGCTGTTGTTCTTCGCCTTGCAAAACAAATGGGTTAATTTGAAGTCCCCTACGCCCTTTTGTATCTGGTCGGAATCGGCGATGAGCAGCAAGGTGGCGGCGGCGATCTACTGTGGTGGTCAGAGTCCGTTCCAGCGACTCCGGTTACTATGTATCGGGTCGGAATCGGCGGAGAAAGTGAATGGGTTTGGAGAGGGCCCGGTGGCGGCCGAAATTTGTGGCTGCAGGTTGTCTTCCTTGCTGGAAAGTCTCCACCTTCATTGGTGGTTTTATCAATTCAGAAAAAAAAACGAAGAAGGAGGGGGAAATAGATTAGAGGTCAGGGGATATTAGATGGTGGTGGGTCACGGTGGCAGTGGGTGGTCGAGGGTGGTAGCCCTTGACTGCCCTTGATTCCCTCTTCGATCCTTGACAATAATTCAGTGAGAGGGAGGGAAAAGGAGGCAAGATGGTGAGGTTTTTTTTTCCAACAATGGAGAGAGAGAGAGAGAGAGAGAGAGAGAGAGAGATTTATTTTCTTGTTTTGGAAAGAGATTTATTTTTATTTTTGTTTTTTGTTTTTTTTTTAAAATTAGTAAATCATAAAACAAATAAGAAAAAAGAGAAAATCATAATGAAAGGGGTAGATCCGTCATTTTGAAAATAATCTGAACAGATTGGACCAAAGATGCAACAAAATGAAAGTTTTGAACCACTGACGCTAGTCCAAACCTTTTTGGACCAAAGTGACATTTTTCGACATACCACAGGGACCATTTGTGCAGTTTTGTCTATAAAATTCTGGGGTAAGTTTAAATTTTATAAAACTTGCATTTATTTTATAAAATTTTGACACTTGTTATAAAGTTTGGGCATTTTGGAATATCACAATAGATGTAGAATATCTTTGATTGTTTTGAACTAAATAAAATTTGTTAACACCATAATGAATTGAATTTAATATTTAAAAAAATCAAATTTCTCAAAATAAATAATTATATTTGGTAGAAAGTTACATAGTTTGATTGAAATCAGATAATTGACATTCTATGTAGTGATTCCGAGATCAAGCGAAATTGAGGAATCAAGTATACTAGTCCTAGTTTTCAACTTTGACCTAAGTTTCTTTGAGACTTTGACCTAATTTCTACTTCCAGTTCAAGTGCATGATGTGTCTACATCATTCATGAAAAGATGTTCAATTCAAGAAATGAGCCGAATATTGATAGTCATTACTGTTAAAGTAACTACAGAAGTCACGTATCAATGTGAAATCTAAGTACACTATCCATTGTTTCTAATTGTTTCCAAGTTTTTAGTAGGTTATAACTTAGCATCTAGTTACAAAGTCTAGTATGTGTCGTGCCTATACACCCAACTAAGTTTATCGAATCTAGAACCGACTCAAATTTTGACGGTTGTCACACTCAAGCATAAGCTGATCAGTGTGGGTTAATTATGAAAAGGTGGTCATCGTTTTGAATTTGATAATGAAGAGTGCTACATCATGACGAATGATAGAAACACCTACTTGATCAAGTCCACATCCGAAGGAACAATGTACCCATTGGACATTTCTTTGATCACTGGCAAAACCACAGTTGTGTTTTCTATCCAAAGCAGTGTCTAGAGTATGTTGGTTATGGCACCACAAACTAGCTCACCTCAACTTCAGATACATCAACAACTTGGTAACTGGAGAGTTAGTCCGTGGACTGCCAATCTTGAAGTAAAATAATGATACGTTATGTGCAGCCTATGAATGTGTAAATCAAACAAAGGGTAGCCATCCTATGATTGTTGATTCTTCAATCATTGAACCATTAGAGCTACTTCACATTGATCTATGTGGTCCATCTACGGTAGCTAGTCTTCATTACAAGAAATATATTATGGTTATAGTTGATAACTTTACTCGGTTTACTTGGGTCTTCTTTTTGAGACTCAAATTAGACACACCGCTGATCATGATCAACTTCATCAAGGAAATAGAACTCCAAATCAAACTATCAATCAGACGGATAAGAAGTGACAATGGAACGGACTTTACAAATCAACTCTTAAATAGTTTTTTGGTTTTAAAGGGAATCAATCACAACATCTCGACATCCTACATACCACCATAAAACAAAGTAGTAGAACGAAGAAATCGAACATTGGTCGAAGCAGCTAGATCAATATTGAATTTTGCCAACTTTCCTCTCTACTTCTGGGTTGAAGCAATGGCAAGTGTGTGCTTTATTCAAAATAGAAGCATCATTTGCAAACACCTCAATAAGTCTCCTTATGAAAGTCTCAACAACCACAAACCCAACGTCCGCTTCTTTCATATTGTTGGCTGCAAATGCTTTGTGATCAACAACAAGGATCATCTTAACAAATTTGCACCGAAGCCTGATGAGGCATATTCCTGGGTTACTCCACCAACAAGTTTGCATATAGGGTTCTCATATGGCGTACCAGACTGATACTCGAAAGATTTGATGTTAAGTTCAATGACTATTATGTCTACAACACTGCTTCTTCCACTGAAACAAAGTACATTATGGAAAGCGATATCCCCATTTCCTTAGGTCCACTAAACATAATTGAAGTTAATTATGATGACCTTTTCCATCCCGCAGAAACAACACACCTTTCAGAAATTTTTGTGTCTCTGGTAGCACAATAACAACATGTAGTAATGTATGGACCTATCTTCTCTGAAGGAACGTCATTCAATATTTCCACCTCTTCGGTTGAGAGGGAAAGACCAGTTCCTTTGGAGGTAACAACCGTAGAGGTTGTAGTACTTGAAGACAATGCTCCAGTGCCCAATCGTAACCATTTCTGAAGACTCTGAAGAAGAAATTGAAAACATTGATAAAAGAAGTGATCCAAGGACTGCTCATCACTCATCAATTTAGAGGGAACCACCATCATATGTCTAGGGGGAACCATCCACGATCAGGGGGAACTTCCTTTACCTACCGTAAACCCGATTTCAACAAATCAAGACTCATCTGCCGGCTGTTCTCAAATCAAAGGGGAATTACCCTCTCCTACCGTAGAGTCTTCAGATGTAGAATATATTCCCTCAACCGCAGCTGCAGATCATCAACAATCACGACTACATGTTTGGACAAGAGATCACCCACCAGGTCAAATCATCAACAACCCATTCTCAGGTATTTAAACTCGTTCCTCAACAGATTTAAATAACCATTGTCACTGTGCAACATTCATGTCTTTTGTCGAGCCCAGAACAACAAAAGAAGTGCTTATGGAGCCTGATTGGATCATTATAATGCAAGAGGATCTGGCTAAGTTTGAACGAAATAAAATTTCAAAATTTGTATCGAAACCAAAAGGTCACACAATTGTCGGTACAAGATGGGTGTATAAGAACAAGTTAGATGAATCCGGTGTCGTAGTAAGAAAGAAAGATCGATTAGTTGCCAATGGGTATAGTCAACTTAACGGTGTTGACTACGATGAAACATATGCCCCATGTAGCAAAAATGGATGCCATCCAAATCTTCTTGGCGTATGCTACTAACAAAAACATCAAAGTTCATCAAATGGATGTAAAAAGTGCCTTCCTGAATGGATAATGAAAGAGGAAGTTTACCTACAATAACCTCTAGGATTTAAAAGTTTAGAATTTCCAAATCACTGCTACAAGCTATAGAAAGCAGTATACAGTCTTAATCAGGCACCTAGAGCATGGTATGAGTCTCTTTCTGAGTTTCTTGTCACCTCAGGATACAAAAGAGGTGTGATTGATCCCACGTTATTTAGACGAGCAAATGACAATCACTTGATACTTGTTCAAATATATATGGATGCTATCATTTTTGGATCAACGGATCACGGTATGGTGGATGATTTTTCCAGGCTTGTGATAAGCAAGTTTCAAATGAGCATGAATAGTGAGATCAATTTCTTTCTAGGACTTTAGGTTAAACAGTTCGCTCAAGGCATATTCATTCATCAAGAAAAATATACCACTGAGTTGTTGAAGAAATTTTCGATGGACAATTGCTCCTCAACTAAGGTCTCGATGGCCTTTGGATATAAAATCTCAGCTAACCCTACCGGAGAGTCAGTTGATCACAAAACATATCGATGAATGATTGGATCGTTGATGTACCTCACTGCCAGTTGACCGGGCATTGCATTTGCAACGAGTTTATGTGATCGGTACCAAGATGACCCTAAAGTATCACACTTGACCGCAGTCAAGAAAATACTCAGATATCTAAAGGGAAGTAAAGCAATGTGCCTCTAGTATCCTGCGGATAATGACTTCAGTCCTCAAACGTTCACAAATGCAGATCATGCGGGATGCATACTAGATCGTAAGATCACTTCATGTGGATGTCGGTTCTTAGGAGGAAGTTTAGTTAGCTGGTCTTCAAGGAAACAAAATTGTGTTTCTTTGTCTACCGCAGAGTCAAAATATGTGGTCGCAGCCAACTATTTTTCCCAAGTCCTTTGGATGAAGACTTAACTTATGGAATACGGTTGCAGGATGCAACAGGTGCCCATCTACTGTAATTTAGATAGTGCAATAGCGATTTCTCATAATCCTATTAATCACTCCAAGACGAAGCAAATCGAACTACGATACCATTTCATCAAAGACCACATCCTTAAAGGTAACATCGAACTCATTTTTGTGCCCACTCATGAAATAATTGATGTTTTTACTAAAGCACTCAATGCTACAAAGGTAAATGGATTTTTGGAAATGCTAGGAATGATGAACCCAGATCCGCAGTTGTTTTTGAAATGATAAGTACTATAGACCGCTTCAGGTCTCCAGTGGTGAATGAACTGCTTATTTTCTTTAAAAAACAAAACAAAAAAAACAAAACTCTTGACGCACTTCCTTCACTGCGGTTTCTCTCAATAGATTAATATACTCTTCAAACTTATTTTTCACTATAATTTGTTTACTAAAATCACAAATGATCAATATATTCTTCGAGTCATTTATTTCTTTTATTTCTAACCTTCATGATCAAATTTGTCTTCAACAACTGTTACTGCAGTCACTTTGCATTCTACCGTAGTTGTATTGAATGAGCTGATAGTCATCATTTCATAAACGCTTTAAAAAAAGTGTTGTGTGCTATTTAATGGAATTTAATAAAAAAAATCATTTCGTTGCACATGACATTTCCGTCCTTTTCAAAATGAATTTTCTTAGTCAAGCCCATTTTCGGATAATAAACAAATCAAGTGATTTTCCATCAACACAACCTTTTGAAGAAATCTTTTTCTCAACCAGTCATTTCACACGGCCATTTGGGGTCTAATCCGTTCCACTTCCCCAATTTTTACAACGGATAAAATCACCCCTCACCACACGATCAGTCAACGTCCCATCATGGTCCTATAACACCATAAATGCTCATCTTTTTCCAGAATTGTTTTAATTTTTTATTTTAATTTTAGATGATAACGGTGAAAACCCAAGGGTTTTTAAATTGAACAACTGTCATTAAAGTAATTACAACTGTTTTTGAAATCGAAAGGTATAAACCCCCCTCCCCCCCCCCCCCCCATTTCTTCCCAAGATAGCTTTTATGCTGTCTGAACTCTCTTTGGTGAACTTTCATCTGCTTCACCTTCTTGTCAAAAGCTTCCTGCAAGTTCTTCAAACCTTTTTCTGCAAAATGGTGAAATATGGAATTTCTAAGAAGCAATCAAAAGCTTCAGCCTCTACTCATCCCATAAGGTCGGAATCGACAATCAAGGACCTCTCTCCTTTGATTGCTTCTAGTAAATTCGGAGGGATCTTTGAAGATCATCCATCCTACAATGAAGCCATCAAGCTAATAATCAAGTTACTTCCTAGTCATCCCTTATTTGGTGCACTCGAATCTAACTAAAGTTTGTCCAATGGCGGATGTCTTCAAATGTACCTTCTCAGCTTTTCGACCTAGCAACAATCTCCAAGAGGTTCATCTAAACCTGGTTGATGATTCTTTGGTGGTTCTCACCAAGGAAAAATTCTTGTCTGTAATTAATCTCTGAATGATGCCTTCAGCAAAATTTTACTCTCCCAGCACAACAGATGCATTCCCTACCCTTTATCAATTGGGGTACCAAGCAAAATCGAAGGTTGTTGGCGAATTCAAGATAAAAAAACTAGCACCTGTATGGCAATTCGTTTGCCATTTCATGATCAAATGTCTCGGAAGCAGGACTAGAGGGACAGATATATGGGAATCAAGCTACTAGAAATAGTGTGGAGCCTTTTCACTGGAAAAGCAGTTAATTATGGTCAAATCATCTGGGATGATTTCTTGCAATACATATCCAAGGACACTCCAAAGGAAAATATGACAGACCTTACTTTTGTAAGGTTTTGGTCGCTATGCCTAGCTGATCTATACAAAGATGCCAAGCTGAGCATGGGTAATGACACCAATCTATTCTCAGCCTGAGATCTCAAAAGGTATAGCTTCCAAAGATTAAACTATTTTCGGTCCTATTTGTAGACTGTCCATGTACATCTTAGAGTCCATTGGACTCACTACGGTTGAGGTGGCTGACCATATCATGGCTACAAGTGATATTGCCGCATATCACTCTTCCCCTCCTACACCCAGTCAGCCCACCGCAAAACAGGAGCCCAGACTACCGCTGACCAAGATCCTCAACCAAAACCCAAAAGAGTCAAATTTCTTGTTGTCAAAAGGAAAACTCCCAAGAACATTGTGAAAAAGGGAGTTACTCCCTCAATGAAAAGAAAAGATCAAACCGCAAAGCCTATCCCTACAACTTCGGTTCATGGCATTCCTGTCAATGTCCTTGATGAAAACCAAGATAAGGTATCAGAATCCCAAGACGTGTATAGAAGAAAGAAACCGAAGTTGAACCCAAGTCATAGCCAAATGCGTATCATGGCACATAACAGAGTCTCTCAACAGACTCATGTAGCCATTAGAGTCACCGCAGACTCACCCTCTAAAACCCAATATCACCACTTAGGCACAACAAGTGTATCTGTTTCATCACATAATGGAGACACACCCCATGTTGGAACCCAAGTGTATCCAATTTTTTCGAGTCGACCTAAGGTCTCTAGGGCATCAAGGTTGCACGTATTTGATCCTGATGAGTTGAACTCCATTTTTTTTCGTGTCACACAAACACTTGATACACAAGTTACATAGCAGGGCACCTCCTTCTCAACCCTTGCTAGAACAGAGCTGAGGACACACTTGATTCTAGATATAGGAGACCGAGGAAGCTCTAGAAATCCTATTCCAACATTATTACTTACAAATGTTCTAGGCATGGGGAGCACCAATGTGCTAGGAACCATGAACCCGAGGGACACCCCGACGAATCAAAGATTTGACGGCTACGTATCAAATGACTCTTGGACCCGCTATCATCCAGCTACCGATTCTGAAATGAGAAAGTTTGAAGCATTCAAGATGGCAGTCCAATCACAAAAAGCTCAACAAGTGCAACAACAACAAAAGGAGGAAGCCATTCAACTGGTAGCAAAATATTGTGCTTCGATGATCAACAACGCCAAAACCGTCCATGATATCTTGGCAATCTAACAATGGATGACTTCAGTGGAAGACACGGTTCAACAATTTCGAAACATGGAGGATGGTATTGGTCCTTCAAGGCCTCTTCCTAATGAAGAAGCTCACGATTCAAACGAAGATGAAATTGCAATTGAAATAAGCTTAGCTCTTATGTTATGGCTTGATGAAGATAACTATGATGATGTTCAACAACCCCTTCCTTCCATGACTTCATAATGGTAATTGATGATGACGAATCGATTGGATCTCAACACTCCACCTCTAAGCCAAAACAAAAGAAGAAGAAAATTGCAGTCTCTAGGAAAAAAATTTTCAGTTTGCAAGCTAAGGTTGATCAAATTCTTGCTGATGTAACCACCCAAGCACCACAAAGCACTGAAATTCCAACACTTCAGTCCCTTATTGATCGTATTGAAGTTTTAGAGAAAAAGAGAACAGATGAACGCTCAAAGAATTCTTCTGAGAATTGAAATGGGAATCATGGATCTTCATAACTGCAAAACTGTTGATCACAAGGAGTTTGTGTGAACAGCTGAAAATCTCATCAAGGAGGTAACTGAAGTGAAGAAAGACTTCAACCAAGCTCTTGAAAAACAAGCAATTCACTCCAAGCAACTTGTTGAAGAGACCCACACCGCATACGAATCAGGGCATGCGGTTATCCAAAACACCATCAGTGGGTTACGACGATCACTCACTGCAAACTCGAGTGTTGACGAAATCCTCCGTCTTACAAAGAAGATTTATCAACTACCCTTCAACAATCAGATCCCCAACAATCAAAAAATTTATGAAGAAGTGAAGACCCAGTTCAATAAGACATTTCGGAAAATCTATAGGTTAAAGCAATGGTTTGAGGAGCAACGGGAGCTTGCTTCCTCATAAGGAGGAAGTAAAAGAGAACAAGAACAAGACCCTTCACAATCTAAGACTCCTTCAGTTGATCAACAATAAACTCCTCCATGAATTCAACCTCCTCCTACTTTAGAATTCAACAGACAACCAACTCCGCGATCTTCATCGAAGTCTCCACAAAGGTCTACTCAAAAGTCAATCTCTCAAGATTCTCCACAACACACTCCTCATTTCAAAAACATAGCACCTGAAATGTCATTTGAACATTCTGATGACTCTTCGGGCACAACTCAAAGAAAACATGACTGGAGGGCAGCAAAGTTTGCAAAACAGATTTGGAGAGCTCATGGGTTCGATACATTAATGGATGATTCATTCGTCAACTTTTGGGTAAATCCCACTCGCAGACTACTGGATGATGATTATCATCCAATCCTCACTTATGCTAAACCTTCCTCAGATGGTTAATGGGGCATTCTTATCTCCCCAAACCCAATTTTTTTTTCCAGTCTTCCAATCTTTTGATCCAAGCCTTCCAGATGACAAGAGACTCCCCATGAAGTTTGAATGCCTGAACCTCTTTCATCATAAGCATGGTTCAGAGTTAGAGAAAATATAGTCTAATGATAGACCAGACGGATTAAAAAACTACAAAGTGAGAAAATTCGTAAAGGCTGACTTCTATCAATACACCTTGACCAGAAGAGGAGATGAATACATCCAAACCCAAGCAGAATTTGTGAATATGAACCCTGAAGAAATATTCCTGATAGCTTGAGTATTTTAGTTCAAAGATACAAAGCATCTGAAGATGAATGTTGCTTATGAAAGAGCTTATGGTTTCTGCAAGGCATTGATATCCGACTTTGGAAAGATTGATGCAGAAATTCATCGAATTCTTGCCAAGAAGTTTGATTTTACTGAATTTGAATCTGTGCCAAGCCTCACTAATGGAATCCAAGACATGTCACTCGGTGAAACATACTTTCCTAAGCTAGGGGTTGTCTACAAAAGAGCTTAAGATGGTCAAAATACTTCATTCCAGTGACCAAAATCCATCGACTCACTAAGAAACAACTAGACATCACTTTGGCCGCAGTGCAAAAATCGAAGCACACTACAGATGAAGTAAAATTTGAAATATCAAGGAGAATTCAATGGTTTTTCGATGTTAGAAAGTTCTTGTGGATTCTCATCCGGTTCCTCCAGTTGAACAAGTGAAGAAAGATATCTAAGAGGTCAATTTAGGGGAAATTTTTGATACAAAAAGTGACCCTCTTTAGCTAAGGAACCGCATTCTGGATTGTTGGTGATACCGTAGAAGAAGTTGACTACCAAAGTTGGAGAAGATCTTTTGTGAACCGCAACCGCAATAACTACCGTAGAGATGAATTATGAATGAAGACTCTCATGTTACTTTACTGACTTAAAGTAATTGCTTTGTTTTGTCCAGTGAAACTTGCATAGTCAGTGAAGTTAGTAGAATAGTATTTGTTTATTTCCAATGTAACTTTTCGGGACTCTATAAATAGAAACTCCCTCTTCCTGTATCTTTACCACTCTTATCACTTATGGAACTATTATGGAAATAAAAAAATCATTCATCTTTATTTTATCTTAACTGATATCACGAGTTCCTCTTCACCTCAAGTTAATCACACGTACTAATTTGTTATGAATCAACTTGGTGTCCACTTGATATAACTTGCTGTCATTTATATTTCCTTTATATTTCTGCAATCTAGCACTTCTAACTTATTATTGTTGAGCTAAAAATATCCCTTGAGATTAACTTATTATTCCACAACATTATCTTTTATTAACGTTTTTTTCTAAGTTTCTCTCTCAACATTAGTAATAACTTGATGTAAGGTGTGACCCTATAGGATCACATGTCATCAGTAAATATCATTCTATAATGACTCTGTAGCATATAGATACTTCAATATTCCACTTGGATAAGACTCATCATAGATTGATATAGATAGTGGTGAATGTCTAGCAACATTTCACTGCCACCAATAACACAAGACGAATAATGTAATTTATCAACATCTAATTCCCAAAAGCTCAAAGCTACAAATGATATATAAGGTATGTTTATATGTTATCCCATTGTTATAGACATCCTCTTGAACATGCAGCTTGGATTACAATCAATCTCATATGTTGTTTAACTTTGGGTAACATGCATTACTTTCTAGATTTCAAAACATAAGAGGAAAAAATCTCATCTTGACTACATAAGCCTTTTGTATAATTTATATCACACCTAAAAATTATGTTTATAACTTCTTGGTCAAAGAACAACATTTGACCATGTCAAAGTATAGTTCTCCCTACACTTAAGTCCCAATATGCATCTCAGGTATTAAGGATGCAAAGATAGGACGTTTAATCAAACATCACTCATGATAGCGAGCGATGACTTGATCTTGATGCAGGTCATATTCAATACGTGTTGTCTTATAAGTACCTATAAATCTTGGTTGCAACCCATTAATTACTTTCATCTTATGTGGGTCAACCAATCCAATTCATATTAGTCATACTTCAGAATTGTTCCCACAATTATAATCGACTATGCCCTTTTAGAATAATTAGATTATTCATGGAGTAAACATGTTAATATAAAACACAACAAGTATTGATGTGAAGATTATATACCAATATATCAAAATAGTATTATAGATGTTGTTTTAATGTTTTAGTATCCAAATACTTAAATGTCTATATGGATCGGATACACTTCAAGTATAAAGAACAAAAGCAAACTAATCTAAGCAAATAAAGAACAAAAAGTAAATAACACAAGGAATTCTCCAAATCGTCTTTCACCAAGAAAGGGGTTGTCACAAAGACGATTACGATACCAAACTGTAGGTTACATTAGGGTTTCACCCTAATATTGAATATATACTAATCTATACAAGTAAATCCCTTGATTGAAGGGATTATATCTAATCTATACTAAGAACTAATCCTTGTCACAAAATATCGGATCTGCTATCTATTCTATACTTATATGTATCATTAACTAATATCCAAAAGATTACATAGAATAACTATCTTCAAGTTGACGATGATAGTGATGGAACGTTGACGCTGACAAATATCGTGTAGAGTATTTGACTCATCAGATCATAAGGTGTGACCTTATAATCTCCCTTATCTGATGATGTCAAAACTAATGTTTGATGAATCCTTCAGCTTGTGCTCCCCTTGAGAGTAAGATTGAAATTTTATGTTCTTCAGCTTTAATGAATGCTCCCCCTGAGAAGATGAATGACTTTCCATTTTTTATTGTGAAATAGTTGAGGCAACATTTATGAATCCCAGCGGACGAACGAAGACATGAAGAGCTGAGAATGAGCTTGATTCCCCCTTAGATTTGGCTTTTCTTTATATCAATAAAATTTAGTAGTCTCTTCAGCTTTAGCAAGATTTCTTCAGCTATAGCAAGATTCTCCCCCTTTTTGACGTGTACAACAAATACGGTATTGGAGTAAGCGACCAGAGTATCAGAATTGCAACTTGCAATCTAGTAAGATTATGATGTCTCCTAATAGTATAGGTTTGAACTACCATTCATTGACATAGTATTGCGATATCTCATTAGTGTGTGGTTTCATACGCAGACTGATTAATCACTTTTATTAGAAGAAAATGACAAGAGTGGTATGATACGTGTAATACATTCCGGCATGAAATGTACCCATCGGCAAAGAGTATCGAAGGTGTATCAGTGTATGGATAATAAAATGAATCATTAACTTATTAATAAAAGAATTATTGGAAAAGAGTGGGTATGTGCGTGTAATATATCACGAACAATGATATACCGATCGACACATATTTTTTGAATTCTCATCAGCATATGGTAACATACATTGAATCATAAAATTCTAAAGAAGAATATATGGAGAGAATGGATTGTTACGTGTGATAAGTTGTGGTGTTTCAGCTTAGCCATCAACATAGATTTATCATGTTCTTATCAGTGTATGGTACATTACGCTGAATCATAAAGCTTTAAAGAAGAAAGTAAGGAGAGAATAGATTCCTTCTGTCATGCTGAGTTGGAATCAACATAAATCATCAGCAATAATAACCCATCAGTAAAAGATGGTTCAATCCTAGCATCATAGAGTTAGTTGCAGTCTATAATCAAAGATTCATGGTCAATTCATTATGGTACCATATCATACCTCAAACTAGTACGTTAGGAACTTGAATAACCTTTTATCATTTGAGGACTAGATAAGTAGCTATTATGCCGATGAATATGTAATCATGGTAAGCCATTGGGTTATGCTCAATGTTTCAGTAGAACATGAGACTTGATGCATAAGCATGCTTCTAGGGACGAAGTCAGGTAAGAGATAATTAAATAAGAGTGGACACCCAGACCTTATTAGAACTTTTTAAATTGGACCATGCAATCTCACTTTGAAATCATAGACTATGCTAGATAATCAACATGAATGGGTGATTCAATGTTCTCAGCAGATGGTCTCGCTAATGAGATATTTAGAGAGTTTTAGGCACATATAGTAGCATGCTTCCAGGGACAATAAAATGTTAATTGTTACATACTTGGCTTAAGAACTGCCACCATCAACCTCAATAAGAATGGTACAAAATAATAAATAATAATTAATTTAAGAATACAAACAAAAGTGTTAGTCAAATGAGGGAATATTATAAAAGCAATATTTTTGTAGCTTTTTCAGAAGCCCTCCACATAGCCCTTTTAGAAGAATCATAAAGGCAGATAATCTTCTGCATAGTATCATCAAAGATAAATATTTTGAAATAGCTAGACATTAATAAATTTCCTTTATTCGAGATATCTACCCTTCGAGTCTGGCTAAAAAAACACAAGAAAAGATAAACATATCAATATAGAATACATCTCATTATAAACCACGAGTGATGAAGGTATTTATCATTTAAATATTGTAGATGGACACTAAACTTCAATTTCATCAGGTGCAAGAGAAGAGTAAAAAATATTTGTAACAAACGAGTTAATTGGCTCAATCTATAAACCATAGTGTTGTCAAGATCAACACGGGGGAATTCAAGGATTTATTGGATTATGAGTCAATAAATGAAAAAAAGACTTATTGCATTGATTTTTGATTCTTGCATCCATAACAGTGAGTAGAGGAGAAAAAGGGCATTCGCAAGAATAAGAGGACAAGATGCCACTCTTTTTTCAACACCAAGTGCATTGAGATCTTTTTGGATGACTCTAGATCTTGCAAACTCTTAGATAGGCATGAAATATAGATAAAAGAGAGAAGAGAAAACTTGTAAATACTAGAAGAAAAGCTTAAACAAAACTATGTAAAAAAACTATAAACATAATAAAAGTAACATTTGTGTGTGTATGTTTGTGTTTTTATTAAGAAAGAAGAACTAATGTTAACTCAAACAATTTAGAAAACAATTAAGTCACTAAAAGCATGCCAAATTTCGCAATCAGTTTGTTTAGAGTCTTTTCGTCCAATACATTGGTGAAAATGTCATCCAGCTGATCAGTGAATGGAATGTAGAACAACTCCAATTTTCCTTTTCTGGAGGGTTTCCCTAATGAACTGAGGATGTATATCAATGTGATTTCTCTAGGAATGTTGCATTGGATTATGTAATGTCACACCCCAAAACCAGAACGGCGGAAACATTCAAGGGTGGAGAACGTCATGTTTAGTATCACGAGATATGTATATGGTAAGCAAGTAATGAACAACCATTTCATACCGAAAGAAAGTGTATAAAATGTGTGTGTTCACAAAACATAGAAATCATAAACAAATAACAAAAGAGGACTTGAAGCTATAATGCTTCATCTTCTGAATCCCCAGACGAGCACCTGTCTAATAGTCTCCTCAGAATACAAGTTATTTAAAAAGAGTTGATCAACAATTAAGCTGGTGAGTTCATAAGATTTTAGTGACGTGAGTAAGCTGTAAAATGTTGTTGAAAATGTATATGTAAAAGTGGTGTAAGCTATAAGTTCTGTTTTGAAAAGTTCGCCTGTTTCTCTAGAAAATCCTATATTTCCTACTTGAATGAAAGTTAAGTAAAATGACACTACAAGCCTTTCTATGGGTACTAAGTGGGTATAAGTTATATAAGACTTAGAGTAAACAAACAATCGATTGTACGTATCTGCCCTAAGCTCACAACCCAACGAGGAACAGAAAGTAAAGCGGATAGCACACATCCCATTGGTTGTTAGATCGTTGTCATATATAACCATGGTGTATTCACTTGTTACTCATGGAGTTAATTGTAATGGTTCCTATATATCTAATGAAAAGTTCTTTAAGAAAACCTATATTTCTTATAGTAAAATAGTGACCACAGTGACTACTTTTATAATAGCTTAGTTTATACTGCTATATATAATCTAATATCAGATAGAAAGTTAATTGAGTGAATCTTCCCTAAGCCCACAACCCAAAGAGGAATAGGAAGTAAGGCGGAAAACTCACATTTAACTACCTAATGGGTATTAGTTTTATATATAAACATGGTGTATAAACTAAGGTATTGTAGAGTTACTCACCTAAAGTCTTTAAAATTGTACCGATTTAATAAAATGGATTAAACCCTTTTCTGGGAAGTTTCTAGTTTTGTATACCAAAAGTACTGACTTTGGAAAGTATGTTTTGTACTAGAAAAACTATGCTTCGACTATGTGTCCTATAACCTGACCCATACCTGGTATCGTTATGATGACTTAATGTATACTAAGCGTACATGTATATAGAATCAGGTAGATAATAGATTGGGTGAATCCATTCCAAGCCCACAACCCAACGAGGAACATGAAATGAAGCGGAGAGCACACATCCTATTAGTTGTCGGACCCCATTGGTATATATGTATGTTGTGGTGTATACATTAAGGAATCATAAGACTAGCATTATGGTCCTAACTTTTAATCGTAGCCTTTTACCAAGGCATCTTCTGATATGTGATAGACTCGACTGAGCTGATTGTCGATTGTAAAAGTATATTTTCCCACGTTTATAACTATCTCGACTATAAAATAGTTCGACTTTCAAGTGGTACTGTCACTTTATGAAAGTAATGGGAAAAGTAAGTACACAAATGTCGTTTATAATGACATGCAAATGTACTAATAACCTAAAAACATATTTGTTTTATTACGGTCATAATGTGAAGGCTAGAACCCCTACTAAATGCTCTCCCTGTCTAGAGATTAAGGGAACCAAACGTGACCCCTGCAAATTCTTGCAAGCTGTGTAATTCACATTTAAGTTATATGATCATGTATACCCAATATAACTATTACCTTTAGTTTAAAACAATGAGTTAGTGATTCATTGGTATAATTTGATCCTGTGTGTGTTCTCATGCTATAGCAACTTAACTTGTTTTTTATGTTCTGTATGGTATTGTTTGATTCTCTTCACTGTTTGTTTGACTCTTGTATGAGCTGACTCCTTGTATGCTTCATTGTACTAGAAGTAATGAATAACATTCTCCTAAACTATACCTATTATAGTTTATTAATGTTATACTTGGATTGTTATTGAAAAGACTCGTTTATCTATTAAGTTATGCTTGTACCTTAAAAACAGAGTTTTGTATAACTATAAAGTAACATAACTTTAAAAGAGTTTTGAAATGTTTTGACAACTTATAAATAACATAAGTAACATTTTGAAAGATGTTTGTAACAAAAAATTACACAATTATCATTGTGTTCAACTTGTATTCCCCCCCCCCCCCTTAAAATAGTTAAAACAGTTAAAAGATTCATTATGGGGTATGAACTCACCTGATGTGGGTGATTCAAAGGGGGATGCATGTAAGGATGAGAAGTTCCACGAATGAAGTCCCGAGACACAATAAGTCCTAAATGACATATAAGGAAACATATTGACATGAATATAGTGTTTATAAACAACTATATAAAAGGAAACACCTTCCGGGACTAAGAAACACCTTGATCAAGTGTTGGAATCACATGTGATTCATCAAAGGGAAGTGAAATGGCACCTAAAGGTGTTTACAGTTTTGTAACCATCACCTTTGGAGTTTACGGTCGTAACCCATGAGTTTGTGGTCATAAACTCATGTTACCTTAACCATTTTGTGTTTTGAAGTCTTACAAGTCATTCTAAGCGTTCCAACTTCATTTCTAAGCCTTCGGAAGTGTTTGTGGCATCATTTCACCCCTAATATGGAGTTTACGGCCCATGGACAACTTCTCCATGTGTTTACGGCCGTAAACCCATATGGATTGTGTTCTTTTGATGTTTTCAAGTACTAAGCACATCAAGGTAAGGGTCTAGGTTAGTTTCCAAGGCTTGTAAGGAAATAGGGCACACTTTGGCACCATTTTTAGGGTTTACGGTCCAAGAACATCTTGGACCGTAAACACCTTTGATCTTGACTTTATTGGGTGTTTTCTTGATGTTTTAGAAGTGTAACAAGTCTTATAATACTCTAGGATAGAATTACTTACTAGGTAGAAGCTTGAAAAGGTGCTAAAAGTCCAAGAGCACTAGTGTGTGTTCTTGGTGTTCTTGGTGAAACTTGAAGATCTACACTTTTGGAATGAAGACTTATTGGGGCTAGAAACACTTACAAGTTGAAGATCTTGAAGAATTATTGGATGATACTTGAGAGAGAATTGAGTTTGGATCTTGAATTTGTGAAAAAGTGATAAAATAACTAAGTCTCACTTATATAGTCATTAGGGTTTACGACCCTAATACCATTTGGGCCGTAAACTCCAAACTCTTGGAGTTTTTGGAACCATATTGATGTAAAATAAACACTAAGGCATCCTCTTTCCAATTATCTCTTGAAGTACTAACTTTAAAACACTCAAACTTATTCCAAAAAGCTTGAAAGTTAGCAGAAACAGTTTTGACTTCAATTGAAGTGAATGGTTGTATAGCATAGATATTTCGGGTTGTCACATGTATCATCTTAATGGAACTAGTGTTTTCACATCAAATGGGAGTCTTTGAGAAGTTTAGACAATAATCTAAGAGTTGATTCTAAATCCATAGAATCTGAGCACAACACCTTCCAGCGGCTATATGTTCTCCTTCAACGATAAAGCAAGCCACATATGTATGCTTTTTGCTCGACCAACTTACCAGTCTATCTCCACGCATTTGTGTTCCCCCTGATGTACTTTTATGATCAATTATACAACCACCATGATCAGAGTCATCATATCCCACCAACTTGAACTTAGATTCACGAGGGTACCATAACCCAAGATTGGGTGTATGCTTTAAGTAGTGAAAAATCCTTTTTACAGTGAGAAGATGAGATTCCTTAGGATTTGCTTCATAACGAGCACACAATATAGTAGTAAACATAATCTCAGGGCGATTGGCAGTAGGATAGAGTAAATAGCCTATCATTCCTCGTTATAGAGTTGCATTCACATCAGCGCCATTTGGATCGGATGCAATAGACGTTGATGAGAACATCAGAGTCTTTCCCGGCTTGCAATCAGAGAAACCATACTTCTTCAACATGTTTATAATATATTTATCTTGACAAACAAAATCTCCATCAATTAGTGTTTAACCAGGAAACCCAAAAAGGAAGTTATTTCACCCATCATGCTCATCTCGAACTTATTATCCTTGATCTTCACGAATTCTAAACTTAGCTTATCATCGGTGGATCTGAAAATGATATCATCAAGACACACTTGAGAAAAAGTGATTTGTGATCGTGAATGTTTGATGAACAAAGTGTTGTCCATCATTCCTCATTTGTATCCACTTGCAAGAATATAACTAGCCAATGTTGCTCTAGGTGCTTGCTTTAAACCATAGATAACTTTATCAAGATGATACACATGATTTGGAAACTCTTCACTTTCAAATCCTAGAGGTTGCTTTAGAAAATATTCTTCTTGAAGATCTCCATGTCGGAAGGCAGTCTTGGCGTCCATTTTACAGAGTTTGAAGTTGTTGAATGAAGCAAAGGCAAGAAACATATGTATTGCTTCAAGTCTAGAAACAGGAGCAAATTTTTCATCATAATCTAACCCTTCCAACTGAAAAAACCTTAAGCCACAAGTCTAGATTTTTTTCTTATGACAATCACATCTTCATCGATCTTGTTCCTGAAACCCAGCGAGTGCTAATGATGGTTTTTCCTTGAAGCTTGGGAACAAGTGTCCATACACGATGATGTTAAAATTTGTTCAGCTCATCCTGCATAGCCTTGATCCAGTTAGCTTTATTTAGGGTGTTAACTACATTATTTGGTTCAATCATCGGGAAAAAATTTACAAAAATTTAGAAGTTGTTGTTGAGTCTTCTATGAGCAAGAATCCCAAAATTTACATTTCCAATGATTTGAGATTCAGGAAGATCTTGAAGAATTCAAGGATTAGAGATTTCATTTGTATTACTTTGAGCATAGTCTTCCTAATTATATGGCTTAGTTTCTTTAGAGAGCACAAGCTGATCTTCAGAGATAGGTTGTGAGCTGATGATTTGATCAACATTTGGAACTACATGCTAAATGTCATTTGGAAAGAAATCAAGGACATGGTCTGAAGGAATGTAAGTAAGTTCATTCAGAATTGATGAGGGATGATCAACCTAATTATGAATAAATTAGTCTTTATCGACAGTAACATGAGATGTGTCCTCAATAGTTTTCCATGAAAGATTGAATACCCTGAAAGCCTTGGATACACTAGAATAACCTAGAAATACTCTTTCATCAGCTTTCGCTTCAAACTTCGAGCGTTGATCACTTTGATTCAAAATGTAACAAAAACACCTAAACACATTAAAATAAGAGATGCCCGATTTCCTTCCCTTAAGTAGCTTGTAGGCAGTTTTCCCATGATGCTTAACAATGATAGACCAGTTTTGGGTATAACAAGTAGTGTTGATAGCATCAGCCCAAAAAGACAAAGGAATACTAGCTTCAACGACCATGGCTCTTCCAAATTCAATGAGAGTTATGTTTCTTCTCTCTACAATACCATTTTTTGGGGAGTTCTAACATTCGAGAAGCTCTGAGAAATTCCTAAAATTGAGTAAAAATCTTCCAAGGAGGAGTTTCTAAATTTAGTTCCATGATCACTTCGTAATTGCCTCACGTTGTGGTCATACAGAACTTCCCATTGTTTAATGAGAGAAATGATTTTATCATCGACATGGATTTCCGTTCTTAAACAGACTACCCAAGTGAATCTTAAAAAGACATGGACACTTCTTCCTTTCTCTCGACTTAATCGAGACTGGTCCAAAAAGGTCCATGTGGAGAAGATAAAGAGGTTTGATAGTGGAAGTGCACGACTTTGGCTTGAAGGAAGACTTGGTTTTCTTTCACTTTTCACATGTTGAGCCCAACTTATCTTTGAGAAATTACATCTTAGGAAGTCCTCTTACAAGTTGATTCCCTGAGATCTTTGATATGTTCATGAAATTCAAATGAGATAAACTCTTGTGCAATAGCCATTTTAGTTGTACTAAGCACAATAGAAGAAGAAAAAACGAAGAGTGTTTTTAACAGAAAACATATCCAAAATATAAATGTCCTTATGTCGATTTGCATTCATAACAGTGACATTCCTTCCCTCCTGTTAAAGAGAACTTTATATCCAACGTCACATAGTTGGCTGATTGAAATGATATTATGCCGAAGGCCCTTCACATAGGAGACATTTTTGAACACAACATAATTACATTTGATGGATCCATATCCCTTTATATCTACCTTGCCATTATCTCCATACGTAACGTTAGGATCATCCTTCTTTGTGAAATCTTCTAGAAGATACTTGAATCCAGTCATATGTATTGAGCAACCACTATCTAAATACCAAATATGTTGTTTACTCTAAAACTAAAAATATACAATTCATATACACTGACCCATCTTGAAATGGATCACTTAAGAAAAGATATTATAACTATCATCAGGTAGACAGTTTAAAGAGTTTCCCTTTTTGACCCACTTATCATTTCGAGTCATGATGTTGTCAGCACGAATGGAGTTCTTTTCAAATGTGCATTCGCTGACTTTGTGAGAGGCCTCACCACATCGATAACAAACTTTGATTCCATGATTCTTTCCTTTAACATTAGATTTTGATTTATTTTCAAATCTTGAATCCGAAGAATTTTGATTATTTGATTTAGGAGTTCTTGTTTTAGTTCTGGAATAAGGAATGTCATCGATGGTATGCTCAAATGATACATTGTCATGAGGCTCATGATGCATTGAAGATTCAAGTTAACTAGAAGACTTTGATTGATCTTCAGATCTAGAGTTGCTAACAGAGTACTGAGGAAAGATGCTAAGACTTTCGTTCATAGAATGAACTTCACCATTACATATAGAAAATCTTAGCAAAATATTAATAGAGGGAAGAACATACTCACGATGAGAAGGTTGATGGAAAGGATCAAGAGCATATAATTTAGAAACATGTTTGGTAATACCCTTAGAATCAGTGGAGCAAGGAGTATAAAGTAAAGTTTGATTTATAAAATAAGAACTCACAAATCTAGTCTTAAAGTATTGTTTTAAACAATAAGCTTCATAGAAGGTTTTTTTTAGTCTCAACACTTTTGGTTAAAGAAACAACACCTTCTATATCGCCACCAAGAATTTTCTTACGTCGATGTATTCTGGGCATTTATATTTTTTGTGACATTATAGTGAGAAAAGACCCAGTTTTTAATAAAAAGTTGAATGCTTCAAACATGATCGAAAACTTTTTCCTTTTCAGAGTGAAGAAAATTATTAGTCAGTGAGATACAAGTATTTTCCTTTTTCAATAAAAAAGAGATTTTTCAAGGAAGGAGAGTTTTTCTTTGATATTTTTAACTCAAAAATGAGAAAAGATTTTTCTTTGTTTGAAACAGATAAATCAAAGCGTAAGTGATCAATCATGTCATCTTTTTCGACGTTTTCAATAGAAGAGAGGTTAACAAGATCTTTTACCTAATACACTGAGGTAGCATCCCATTCTGACTTAAGGTCATCAACAACTTGATAAGCATCAACGTCAAGATTCCCAAATGTTGTAATTTGATGTATCAACATGAGATTCAATGAGTTTTGAACCAAACGATAGAAAGAATAAGGGAGTGAGTATCCAATAACAACTCATGTCTTTACATCGATATCCAACACACTTTTCTCTTCCTTGTTATATCCAAGCACATATTTTCCTTTTAGGTTACTATCAGATGTACGATCATTGGATGATTGATGCATAATGGCGACATGACCTTTGTTGATGATGTCGAGGGTGTCAAAGTCCATGAACTCAAGAGCTTCCATGGCATTTGATTTCCATGCAAAGAAGTTGTGTTCATCAAACAGAGGAATTCTCCATACACTTCAAGATTAAAGCACGAAAGTAATCTAATCTAAGAAAATAAAGAACATAAATTAAAGAAAACAAGGAATTTTCTAAAGTATATTTCACTAAGAAATGGGTTATTTACAACGATGGTCATAAAGACGATTACATAATTAATTTGTAGGTTACATTAGGGTTTCACCCTAATGTTTAATATATACTAATCTATATGAGTATATCCATTGATTGAACGGATCATATGTAATCTATACTAAGAACCAATCCTTATCCCAAAGATATCGGATCTGCCATCAATTCTATACTTATCTGTATCATTACCTAGTATACAAAAGTTTACACAGTATAACTATCTTCACGCTGACGATGATAGTGATGGAAACGCTGACGTTGACAGATAGCGTGTAGAGTGTTTGAATCAGCAGATCATAAGGTGTGACCTTAGAATACTAAATCCAAATCAAATCCCATTTCTAAAATAGAAAAAGTCATATAGATCAAGCTTGACCTATCGTGCTTAGCATAAATGAACGAATTTATTAACAGGTCTTGACTAAATTTAATTTGTGTGAATTCTATGAATACTATCATCTCCATATTTAATTTTATTCTAAGTAAAGTTAAATATCTCCGAGAATATGATTGGTGTTATGATGTGACATAGATTTTCTAAGCTTGATTATGTATAATCTAGAATTCATAAATTATTTCTAGGTTATCCTTGAATGGGAGGACTCCATAGTTTTCGAATGAACTTATTCATCCGAGAGTATTGGATTGTAACTTCTAAAGTAGCAATGATTTCTTATTTTGTAGTAGACTATTCTATTGTGTTTTGATTGGACTTCATTTCATCAAAACTCATTCTTTGTGCATAATGAAGTCATAATACAATTATAATTCGTAATTATACCTATTTATTTTGTAGTTAGCACCTTATGTAGATCCTTTGCATAAAGATCTTCTTCTAAACTCATTAAATCATGTATATTCTTTAGTTATTCATACGTACTTTTAGAATGTCCTTATAGTAATGTAATGGCTTTCCGAAGTATCGAATTTGTATCTTATACTATGTTCATAGCATAATCATATACATAGTCTTGTACATAACATAACATAAGTGATGGATTAATTGGGCAAAACAAATAGAATATAAATCATTTTATCTAGCTCAAACCTATGTGCCAGGTCCTTTTGAGGCTATATCAAAATGGTGCCATTTAGCAATGCTAAGAGTCTTATAAAGGCATCTTATATCTTGATCTATTTAAGTATTTTGTCAACATAAGCATAAAGATTTTAAAAATTAACATTTATCTTTATCTATCTCCATATATTTTACTTTCCTGGTTGTATCTTGTCTTTTATAAGTCTTTCATCTTAGAAAAAAAATTGCCAACTCCAGGTGAAAGAGCCTTGCATAGTTGGAATGTAGTTATTCATGATTAACGATGTCTTGTTCATAAAAGATTAGGAATATCACTATTCTCCCACTAGTTCTTAGTAAACAAAAATGTTATCTTCATTTTGATATAAAAGCATACCTTGTGTTTTCATATTAAAAAGACAATTCCAACTTGGAGATGTTTGCTTTATATCTACATATGAATCTTATGTCTAACACATTTTGTTAGGATAACTTGGATTAAAAAAATATTTCGGCTAAGTTATATAGAAATATTCAAGTAGGTGTCTATTAAGAAAATCGTTTTTTCTTGTCATGTATTTGCCATATCTGAGAATCATAATATCTAGTTATGGTAAATAATATCCTTGTTGATCTAATCACATATACCTAAGACAAGTTTTGATTGTAGTCATTGAAATGAGTGTGGTTAAATCCTTTAACAACAAGTCTTGCTAAATGTGTATTGATCTTCATGTATGTATTCTTTCTAAAAGAGTTACTTACTCCCACTAACTCATCTATATGGAGGATTAATCAATCGCATACTTGATTATTATACAAGGATTACATCTCAGTGTTCGTAACTCTAAGTTATTTATCAGGTTTAAAGTGTGATATAACATTTTAGTAATTGATGGATTTTGCAGAAACCATCAAGAATAACTCAATAATGAGAGATTTCGTATTTCTCATGTTATATATAGTTTCTACCATATATACGAACAATTTGCATTTATGAATAACTTTTATTTATGTTCAACAATATCTTGTTAAAACTAGTGCCAATTGTTGCTACATCACGCTATAGTTCTTGAGCTACTTCAAGTTCTATATGCCTCCTACTTGCTTTGTAATTAAAAGCTTTCTTTCTAATAACTCAACTTTGAAAGGAATAATAGAGATTACACATGGTGGTTTTTTATAAAATAATCTATGTATGCTTCTAAAATACTCTACAAATATGTATTTAGTAGATTTTAGGTTTAGAAGATTTAGTCTAAGATAAGTTTTAAATCGTGCAAACTTTCAGTAAGATAAGGAAGGAGTCTTTCCATACTAAATCTTGCTAAGTGTTTTATCTTGTCATTAGTTGGTGTTTGTATTCAAGATACAAGTAATAGTAAAGCATAATCCCAAAATGATAAAGGAAGATATTTTTACCGATTATAAAGTAAATCATATGTTGTAGGATTTAATTTATCATTTATTATCACCAAGGCTTTACATTGTGTTACTGAATTGTATGTCAACTTTATATTTGAATATTTCAACAAAAGTTTCACAATTATCTTTTAACATGTAAAATATAATTACAAAGACATTTTTTAATAAAGTTTATTAGGTATATTGTACTAAATTTAGACATTTAACTGAAAGGAAGTCATACATCATAACTTATAGTTCCTTAATAATTATTTTCTCTAAATTTAATAAAAATATCATTAGGAATCTTTTATATAAATACTAGGCGAATACCCGCGCGTTGCGCAGAAACACCTATATTGTTGAAGTCTTTACAAATATATGATTTTTTAAATATAACAATAATGTTGTTGTTAAATTTGATATAATAATTTATATATACTAAATTGATATAATATATTGATTATTTTGAATTATATAATAATATATACATTTATTATAACTTCTTAATCTCAATCGTTTGAATGACTTCTACCCGCGAGTTACACATGAATAAAATTAAATATAATATATGATTTGATGTTATTTATAGTTATTTTTATTGTTAATTAATTTTTTAAAATTTATTTGCTTAATGTTTTAATTTCTATCATTATAATTATTTAAAACATCAAACATTGTTTTTTTTTTATTTTAAAGCTAACAATATAATCATTTATATAGAGTTGTTTTTAACTATTGTTTTGTAAGTTATTTTAAGCTACTTATTTAGAAACTTTTAACAATTATAAGAATATATTTAAGAAATATTTTAGTTAAATTGAAATTACAATTTAGTTTTTTCTTTTATCACTACAATTTATCACTTTTAACTATTTATAAAATATTCTTTAGTTTTTTAAATGGAACTGAAATTTATATTTGAGTTGACATTGTAATATGCAGAAATACCTATATAGTTGAAGTCATTACAAATATATATTTTTTAAAATATAACACCAACGTTGTTGTTAAATTTGATATAATAATCCGTATATTAATTTGATATAATATATTGACTATTTTGAATTATATGATAATATATAAATCTATTATAACGTCATAATCTCAATCGTTTGAATGACTTCTACTCGCGAGTTACACATCAATAAAATTAAATATTATATATGGTTTAATGTTATTTATAGTTGTTATTTTTAACTAATTTTTTAAAATATATTTGCTTAATGTTTTAATTTCTATCATTATAATTATTTAAAACATCAAACATTATTTTTTGATTTTAAAGGTAACAATATAATCATTTATATAAAATTATTTTTAACTATTGTTATTATAAGTTATTTTAAGCTACTTATTTGAAAACTTTTAACGATTATATAAATATATTTAGGAAATATTTTAGTTAAACTGATATTACAATTTAGTTTTTGCATTTATATCTATAATTTATCACTTTTAACTATTTACAAAATATTATTTGGTTTTTTTAGTGGAACTGAAATTTATATTTAAGTTGATACTGTAATGTTATATTTAAATTAACAATTTAAGTATTTTGTCCAAACTGTTCAAAAATTGTCGTTTTAAACTGATAATGGTTTACATGCAACAACATTTTAAATCTAATAAATTAAGTTAAATATGTTAAAATTTAAAGACATAACTTTATAGATAGAAGTAAATATATTATTTTAAAATTGAAATTTAGTCTATTTATGATTACACTTTAGGTTTGATATTTATTTAACCTTATTAACCAACTTACAATCATTGTTAGAAAGACACTACAATTTATCACTTTTAATTATTTATAAAATAATCTTTGGGTTGTTTAAGTTAAATAAAATTTATATTTAAGTTGAGCTTATAATGTTATATTTTAATTAATAATTTAAGTATTTTATACAAATTGTTCAAAAATTATACCTTGAAAATGATAATGGTTTACATTCAACAATATATTAAAACTAATAAATTAAGTATAATATGTTAAAAGTTAAAAAACATAATTTTATAAGTAGAATTAAAGATATTATTTTAATATTGAAATTTAGTTTATATATGAATACACTTTAGATTTGATATTTATTTAACCTAATTACCAAATTATAATTATTATTATAAATAAATTGAAAAGTCATGGGAGTTTCAAATGATTGTGGTGAAAGGAAAAAAGAATGGGGGTTTCAAATTCATGAGATTCAAGAAAAAATGCTAGCTTTATAAGTATGTATGATATGATGTATGATGATTCACATATGTCAAATAAAGTACATTATTTTCCTTCAAATATCCGTTTCTTGAAGTTCGAATATGTGTATATCATTTATATAATAAATATAACATTGTCTTAGATAAGTTTGAGTAAAAAACTTTTGCTTATAAAACTTATTTATTTAGAAAACATTATTATATACTTTATAACTTTATTAAGAGATTCGGTTCATAAAAATAGAATTTACATTACAGAATATGAAGGTGATCGTTACTAAAAATGATTAAGTGATAATCAATTATCTAATCAATAAACTGAAACATATATTTAGAGAAACTAAATTAAAACGTACATTGTTCTAAAACAAATACAGTTTTTAATACAAGTATTTTATGTTCTAAGAATAAATAATAAACTAAACTCCGAGAGTGAAGTTCTAACTTGGTCGTGCTCATTTGCTTACTCTTCTTGTTCTAAAACAAATACAGTTTTATGAAGAACTGTCAGAGTAGGGAAATTACAGTCGTGAACATTTCGTCCTCGAAATCATTCCTTACCATCCCCGACACGCCATAAAACCTAAGCAACATGACCACAACCTCGAGCAAACCACAGCCTTCCCAAGGCATCCGAATCCAACCCTAGAAGGGCTCTCCAACCTGAAGATGAACGAATCCTTTCTAAACCTAAAATAATCCCATGCAAAGTAACCACGTCTACCCAACATGAAATATAAAGTCTCGAGATGATTTGACTCCCTGATAGACTGCTCATACCGAACCATTGTTAATTCCATTCTACTTATCCTCCAACCAACTACTCAACTTCTGATAACCAGGGGTTCCCACTAGAAAGCAGATTCACAGACCATACGCTGTCGTCGACAACATTTCACTTAACCAAAGAGACTGATATTCCTTCGAGGGAAGGCTCATCCTGAATATAACATTTCCATAAACGAAATGGGAGATAAACCTTCTAGTGTTTAACAGGACACTACATCCTTTAACTGCCAAACTAACACATTGACGCTAAAAATCATGAAAGTCCAAACTTACCTGACCCCCAATTAGAAAGAACTAAACCAAAACACTATCACAAGAGCTTGATCTACCATCAAAACAGAGGCCATCCTTTAACCCTGAACGCTTCAACTGATGCCCCTGACATACATATTCCTTAATTCGATTCTTACTAAAATAAAGATCCTACACATAAACAATCACGATTCCCAATGCGAGTTCTCACACAAAAACCTACCCAATTTTAACACTCGTACCTTGATATGTACCCTATGGCCCTATTATTTTTGAATTTGTGCATTTTAGTCCTTGTAGACAGTACACAGGGAATACCACTTGGTAAACTTAGCGTACTGAGTTGAGGATTAGTCGGGACCCTGGTCACGTATGCTGGGTGTACGTATGTGTACATTGGGCGTACGTGGACTTTAATGAAATCCTAGTTGAGGGTTTTTGCATCCTATATAAACATCCTTATTCATTAGGACATGTGTCCTTACCAACCACTAAAGCTCCAAAACACTATAAACGAGTCTTAGCCTCCATCGTTGAGTTTTTGAGCCCTTGGAGAGGCTTTGGTGTTTATTTTGTGCATTTTGAAGGAGTTAAAGAAGCTTGAAGTTGCTTAGCTTGGAGAGAAGGACTTGGATCTAGAATCACCACCCTTTTCACAAAGCTTTTAATGTATCAAGTTCTAATATTAACTTCTAGTTGTTTAGATCTCTTTTTGGGATGATTTATCATGCTTTTGGCCATTTTTTGGTGGATTGTTGAGTTAAGACGTCCTAGGGACTTATCCTTTCAGATCTAAGTTTACCATGTGCTCCTTAAGCATAAAGGTGCCATCTTTATAGAGTAGTCGGCCTCATGCATTCATTAAGTCTGTTATTAAGTCCTCATTGAGCTTAAGAGCTTCATTTAGCCATGAATGGACGTAAAGTTAGCAACTTTACGTGGTAATCCAGCTCAAGAAAGTCAAATGTTCATTCTGGAGGTGAAGTCTTAGCGGGTTAAGAGCTGAAATGAGAAGTTGGTTAAACTGGAAGAGTATGCTAGACAAACAAGCATGTATGTGCAGCGTATAAGCCCTTGAGCCAGTACGCTTAACGTACAAACAGAATACGCCCTATGTACTCAGTCAGGTGGCTTTCGGAGTTTGGGCTTTGATTTTGGGCCATGTTTTAGGCTTAGAAGATTGGGGTTTAGTTGGAACATCTGAATTTGGGAGTTTTGGGCCAGGAACATTATTGGGCCTTAGGTTAAGGCCCATGAGAAGGGATTAGGCTATCCTTGGTGGTTTATTTGTCTATTGGACCTTTTAGATTGTGAGATTGGGCCTTAGTCTTGGACCAATCTAGTTTAGGGTAAAATAATCTTGTGACCCCAACTATGGATTTATGGTTATGGTTTAGAGCCAAAATGTTAATTGGATTTTATTTAACATTGATTGCTCGGGGATTTTTCGGATCAAAAACCATGGATTACCCATTTGATTCAACATTTCGAGGTGGGTTTCCTCACTGGGTTTAGCAGGTCGAATTCACCAATGTGGCCCATGTTTATGCTATGTTAGTATGCTAGCTATCTGCATGATTATTGCACGTGTTATGTGCTTATATGCTTACCAGGAAGGGCCTGATGACCATTTTGTATGCTATGTATCTTTGTGATTATTGCATGTGTATGTGGTAACTTGATATATGTTATATGTATACTAGGTGGGGCCCGATGACGGCCAGGGTTGATTATGTGTTTATTATGTATCATATGTGGTATTTTGGGGAACTCACTAAGTTTTGTGCTTTTGGTTTTTAGTTAATGTTTTAGGTACTTTTGTTTGCATGGGAAAGAGCTCAGGTTCACCGCATTGTACACACCACATGGATTTCGCTTTTGAGATACCACTCTGATTGTTATGATGTTGAGACACTTATTTTCATTTGAGATGTATGGATAATTTTTTTTTGGAATATTGTTTTATTTAAATTGAAAATGAAACTTTTGGATCATATTTTTAGGACGTTACAAGTTGGTATCCGAGCCTTGGTTTGAAGGATTTGGGCACACTCTCGGGTGTGTTTTAACTCAAACTAAACTGGGGATTTGGTAAAGTTTTTCAAAAAAAATATATTTTTAAGAAAATGTTTTTTCTAAAATAAGAAAGGGCGTGGTGCATGCAATCAACCGAGCTCAAGTAAGTTCTCCGAAAATACTCATACGTGTTTTTTGATATGCTTTGATATTTGAATCTATAAATCGCATGCTAGTTAGGGCTAAGGATCTGCTCAGTTTTTTCATTATAGAGTGCTAGGAGAGATGCCTTTGTATGTCTGTTGTATGAGCTTGTAGACTTGCATTCTAGTACTGATCAGTTAGTAATAGGAAGGCCTCATTAGGTTATGCTTGGTTCTGATTACTTGATGATCGAATGCTTCTTGCCTTGTGATTTTAGGAGTTCTAACTACTTTCAACTAACTAGTAAATGAATATTCTAAGTTACATATTATGTGAACTAAATAATTTTATATGGTTTGGTTATAACTCTATTACGCGACTCTTGTTTGTGTCCAACCGTTGTAGTGTGAGACCTCTCATTCGAAGAATTATCTAGTTCTCGTAATATGTAGTTGTATTTGTGATATAGTTAGAGGAATCTATCAGGAGTTCCTTCTGCAGCTGATAGTGGATAGTGGTGTGGAGTTTGCCCTAGGAAATCCTTGGATGAGATCTAGTGCTGGGGGCCTTATCTGAGAAGGATAATAGTATGTATATAGAGTGACATGGTGGAGTCAAGGCAATCCTTGAGGAAAGTATATATATATATATATATATATATATATATATATATATATATATATATATATATATATATATATATATATATATATGGGACGGTTCAATTGAAATGCTAAAAGAAATAAAGATCTTGAGATTCAACATCAGCCATATATTTCTTATTTGCTGTTCTAATGGTTCACTTGAAATTCTAAAACAAAAACTAAATGATGCGACCTTGGCTCCGACCACCTGCTCTAAGGATGCGTTCCTACGTTGGAGAGAATCTTCGAGGTCACAACAAACAATGCCGCCAGCTGTTCTCAGGAAGGAGATCCAAGGAAAACGCTATGAAGGTCAAGTCAGTGAGGGATATCTCAGAGAGAGTGATGAGATTCAGGAGAGATAGCTTACCTCTCAAAGCAGGGTAGAGGTCCTTTGATATGTGCGTTTTTATATATATTTATGTGAAATATATCTTAATATTTTAGCCTTTATTATTATTATTTAGAACTAAAATATACTTAATATGCTTTGAAATATTTAATTACAGTAAAAATGGGAGTTGGAATGCAAAAGGAAGATAATGGAGCTGAAAAGATGCAAAAAGGATATTGTTGGCAGATTGACCCCTCTTCAGTGTTTCGGGTATATCTGATAACTCACAAATCCAGTTGACGAGATTCAAAATGTTCTGAAAACTAGATGAAATTTCCTACGACTTATGTGAGAGGGACTTTTGGCTAATTCGACACTTATCTTATCCAAAATCGGCCTTGAAGATGAAGCATAAAAGATGGACGGAAATTCCCTCCAAGTTACTTATTCCCTAAGCACCAATTATCTTATTTTTATTTGCTTAATCCCTAAGCCACCATTAGTTTCCTTATTCCAATCCAACTCTAATATTCCATATAAATTCCATCTCCATCAACTATAAATACCTCATATCATTCCACCTATTTGAATAATCTATGATATTCCACTTCGACTTGTGCAACAAGAAAACTTCATATTTGCCGTTTTGAGGGTCTAGGAGGCGGCCGGAAGGCCGTTAAGCTAACGGGAGGGGAGATCGGAAGGATTGGAGAGCGGATACATGTCGGTAATCTTATGGGTTGTTAACGTGACCATGTTTAGCATTCCATTGTGTTACTATTCTATATTTAGTTTCTGATTTGGGTGTAAAAACCTTTTATTTTGTGTTTATGATTGAATGAAGCTTTGATTATTAGACTAATTGCTATATTGAATTATTTGTTTATGTTTAATTTATCTTGCCAAGCTTGTTAGAAGATCCTTACGTATTAATGATAATTATTTGCTGTTAATTATTAAGTAAATTGAGTTGTATGAACATCTGCTTGATTGCTTGTTGCTTATGATTTTGATGACCATCGAGATTATAAGTCTAAGAATAACGAATGTGAAACTAGGATTAACATGGGAATAAGTAACTTAATGTGTGAGCCTTGTTTGATGACCATCAACAAGAGGTTAAATTGAATTAGTAATTTGATTAACTATATTTACAAGTCTTGCTTAATACAAACTGAACACTAGGAAGCATATTAGTTTAATCAACTGATCACTGTTTGAATTGACTTGTTTGCTAAAGGATTAGTTGTAGTGAACGCGAATCTAATCATTTTAGGAATCGGTGAACATAAATAAATGAATTTATGTATGCAATATTCTATGTTTTTAAGGTGTAATTTATCTAAATCAAAGTACCTGAAGAGATTTGTTTTCCTGTTAGTTTATCGAAAGTTGTTAATTAATTGTTAGTTTGAGATTTATTAAACTATTTCTTTATTCTTTCGTGTGACCTGTAGCCTATAATCAAATATTTTAAATTAATTCACCACCGTTCCCTATGATCTACACCCGACTTACCTAAGCTATACTGTAATCTGACTAGGTACACTGCCTATAAGTGCATAGTTAGTCTAAGTTTGTTAGGTCATAAATATTAAAATTAGTGGGTACTTTTGTGCACATCAAGTTTTTGACGCCGTTGCCGGGGAACGGCTTTCAATTAATTTAGTTTATTTGATTATTCGTTATTTGTTTTTAGTTAGTTTTTTATTTTATTTTTTTTAGTTTTATTTTCGTTGATGTCATTTCACTTGTCGGGAAGGTTTTTGATGCTATGTGCAGGAATTCGTGATCATACACATTGTTTGGTTTTACTTTTTGCATGGGTTTTGAGATTGCAAGCGATTAGGGAATTCTTGACTTGTTTAGTCTACTACTTTGGGTGATTTGTCCAACTCAATCCACGAGGCATAGTATAGCAAGGCGTATCGAGATGGTTAAGTGGAAGACCGAACTCTTGCTACTCTTGACTAGTTGGGTCGACTCTTGTTCTACTTTTTAGTTAATGGTGCAAAGAAAATAAAGGAAATAGTCTGACAGGTCCCGAAAGTTTTTGTTTTCACAAACCACCTCTTGCATGCAAAGGATTTAATCAACAATTATAGCTTGATTTCGACGAAGACGAGTGATTGTGATATCCTTTTTAGTTATTTTGTTTTTTTAGTTATTTTAGTGAGTTTGTATTTTTATTTTTAGTTTGTTTAAATTTTGTTTTCCATGTTGATGCTCTTGATGTTTCAGATATTTGCAAAACTTTTACCCTTCAGATGCTTTCATAAATTTCAATAATTAAGGTCGAATGTTGATTTGTCAAGAGAGAAAAAACCGTGTGAGAGTTTGAAGTTGACACTTGAGAGCCATGACTTTCAATAAGTGTGGGGTGCGCGTCGATATTTGGAGGGATTATTATTTCGAAGAGTGGCGTTTCTAACTATACATTGATTCCCATGGCATGGATGAGCTGTTCCCACACCATGGAGTTTTATTTTGATGCAATGTAGAAGTATCATCCCGGCTGCCATGACATGGTCGACACTTTCCTATGTCGTGGGGGAGTTTTTCATCACGAGTGGAGGCTGCTATTCTACATACCACGACGTGACCACTACTTACTACGTCGTGGCCATGCTATTATTCGCGATATGGATTTTTCCTCACTCAACGACACGACGTGGTTGACACTTTCCCACGTCATGGTCACTATATATTGCTTTAGCTTGCAATCGTTTGCACCACATTTCAGAAGTCAATGTTCTTTTGTATTTTCCGGCACATTCAGAAGCAGCAGTTCCAGTTTCCAGTCTTCTAGCAATTTTCAGAGCAGCTTTTAGCAGCCCCATTCGATCTCGTCACTACTACCCTAGGGGAGTCTGTTCCTTTTTCTTCGTTTTTATTATTTTTATGAGCTTAATTAGTTTTATGCATACAATGAGGGCATTGTGTGAAATAAGTGTGGGGTAGGGGGTCGAAAAAGCAATTTAAATTGAAAAATTAAAAAATAGTTAAAAATTTATAAACTTGAAATAATAGTTTAATTTAGAAAATCTAGTGATAATTTAAAATTTTGCTAATATTGTATGGGATGATCCAATGAGAACCCAAATGTTTACTTGAGCCTACACATGTTATAGTGTATTTGTGGCTTCCCATTTCCTAATGAAAAGTCATGAGATATGAAAGGTAATCTGGTAGTTTATATGGCATAATATTTTTTACAGCCTAAACCTGAAATCTATCCAGAAAAGCTTATTTAGTCATTGCACTTAGATTAATACTCTAACCAATAAGGGTTGAAGTTAAGCGCCCCTGCTTAAGCATGTAGGTTTTGAGTGAAAAAAAAAGTGGGTTACATGTAAAAAAAAGAATTGCAAGAAAAGTTTGAAGAATTTTGGAGAAACTAAAGTGAAGATCAAAAGATCAAAATTCCAAAAGTTCAAAAGTTGAAGATACCAAAAATCCAAAAGGTGGTGAATTCAAAGAAATCAATATCAAATATTCAAAGGAATAGAAGAATTCCAAGAGCTCCATTGTGGTATTTTAAAGTTGTGATTTCTAGATTATGTATGATTGGGTAACTTTACAAAAATACCTTGAGGTTAAGAAAGATTTCTGAGGATTGATTCGGAGGGTTGCAAAAATGAGTGTCGTATAAAGTAAGGGGTGAAGGTTCATAAGGATTGTGAGTATTTAGGAATGAGAAGGTTCTTAGGATTTATAGACATAAATACATGCATTGCGGTCTTGGGATAATGGATGGGTTTGAAATGGAATATTCTTTGCGATATTGGTGAAATAATAAAAGTCAGTTTGCTTGGGGGCAAGCAAAGGCTAAGTGTGGGGTATTTTGATATGTGTGTTTTTATATATATTTATGTGAAACATATCTTAATATTTTAGCCTTTATTATTATTATTTAGAACTAAAATATACTTAATATGCTTTGAAATATTTAATTACAGTAAAAATGGGAGTTGGAATGCAAAAGGAAGAGAATGGAGCTGAAAAGATGCAAAAAGGATATTGCTGGCAGATTGACACCTCTTCAGTGTTTCAAGTATATCTGATGACTCACAAATCCAATTGACGAGATTCAAAATGTTCTGAAAACTAGACGAAATTTCCTACGACTTATGTGATAGTGACTTTTGGCTAATTTGACACTTATCTTATCCTAAATCGGCCTTGAAGATGAAGCATAAAAGCTGGATGGAAATTCCCTCCAAGTTACTTATTCCCCAAGCACCACTTATCTTATTTTTATTTGCTTAATCCCTAAGCCACCATTAGTTTCCTTATTCCAATCCAACTCTAATATTCCATATAAATTCCATCTCCATCAACTATAAATACCTCATATCATTCCACCATTTTTGAATAATCTATGATATTCCACTTCGACTTGTGCAACAAGAAAACTTCATATTTGCCGTTTTGAGGATCTAGGAGGCGGCCGGAAGGCCGTTAAGCTAACGGGAGGGGAGATCGGAAGGATTGGAGAGCGGATACATGTCGGTAATCATATGGGTTGTTAACGTGACCATGTTTAGCATTCCATTGTGTTACTATTCTATATTTAGTTTCTGATTTGGATGTAAAAACCTTTTATTTTGTGTTTATGATTGAATGAAGCTTTGATTATTAGACTAATTGCTATATTGAATTATTTGTTTATGTTTAATTTATCTTGCCAAGCTTGTTAGAAGATCCTTACGTATTAATGATAATTATTTGTTGTTAATTATTAAGTAAATTGAGTTGTATGAACATCTGCTTGATTGCTTGTTGCTTATGATTTTGATGACCATCGAGATTATAAGTCTAAGAATAGCAAATGTGAAACTAGGATTAACATAGGAATAAGTAACTTAATGTGTGAGCCTTGTTTGATGACCATCAACAAGAGGTTAAATTGAATTAGTAATTTGATTAACTATATTTACAAGTCTTGCTTAATACGAACTGAACACTAGGAAGCATATTAGTTTAATCAACTGATCACTGTTTGAATTGACTTGTTTGCTAAAGGATTAGTTGTAGTGAATGCTAATCTAATCATTTTAGGAATCGGTGAACATAAATAAATGAATTTATGTATGCAATATTCTATGTTTTTAAGGTGTAATTTATCTAAATCAAAGTACCTGAAGAGATTTGTTTTCCTGTTAGTTTATCGAAAGTTGTTAATTAATTGTTAGTTTGAGATTTATTAAACTATTTCTTTATTCTTTCATGTGACCTGTAGCCTATAATCAAATATTTTAAATTAATTCATCACCGTTCCCTGTGATCGACACCCGACTTACCTAAGCTATACTATAATCTGACTAGGTACATTGCCTATAAGTGCATAGTTAGTCTAAGTTTGTTAGGTCATAAATATTAAAATTAGTGGGTACTTTTGTGCACATCATCCTTTTATACTGAGGATCCTCGTTGGTCCGTACGAGAGACATGGATTGTAGTTCCGACTGGATCCTTTTTCCTAATTGGTTAATCGTGTCCCTCTCTATATCGGGGCCAATGATTGGTTCAGGCGATAATGCTCTGAGCATAATCCTTGTCGTCTGGAGCTGTTATGATTGTCATGTAGCGGAAGGTTTCCCTGGTGGAGCCGGACCTTTCTTGTGGATGTCCCACCCTGAGGGAACGCCCCGTGGGCTGGAGTCCTGCTGGAGTGGCCATGTTGGGCCTAGCATGATGGGTTTGAGCCAAAATAACATCCTATGTTCTCATGCGAACCTTAATGCTTGGATCTAGGTTTCTCTATTGTACATGCAATTCATCCAAGACTTTCAAACCCTAGATCTAGTATATATATAATTCGAAATTAACATAACAAAACAGATCTAGATGATTACCTCTTCTTCAAAGCTTGAATCTTCTTGTCCTTGGAGCTCAGAGTCACAAATGTCACTCCTCTAACGGCTTACAAACACCCCAAGCAAGAGGATGATCTTGGAGAGAGGTTGGAGGCTCTAGAATTCGGCTATGGTACTCTTAGAAGTAGGGTTAGCCGATTTTTAAAGGCTAAGGGGTCTATATATACTTGTCCTGCTAGGGTTTCAGTCAAAACCCTAATTGGATAGCTTAGGCCTTAAGCAGGCCAAAGAACGTTCCAGAATAAAGGCCTTGGACGAAATTGAGATGGGCTCCAACTCTAATTTCGTCCACCCCTTTAAAGGCAAAAGGATTCTCAGCCCAAATCAACTATCACACAATTGACAGTTCCAGTCCCCTTTATTTAATTAATCTCTTTTAGCCGCATAATTAATTTTTAATTAATTCTTGTCTAATATTAATTAAACTATATGATTTCTCCTTTAATATATTATTCATATAGCATATTAATAAATCATAATAACCTCTTTATTCATAAATCATCCTATCATGTTGCTTTGGTGAAGGCAACCCAAACAGACCATGCACAACCGGGTCAAGTATTTACCAAATATAGTTATGGACTTAGACACTAATCCAACAGTCTCTCACTTGGATAAGTCTAGTAACTACAAATGTAAATACAAGCCGATTAGCAATCATAGCTCTCAAAGACGCTGTTGAACACTGATCTTATCAGTAACATGTCCTTTAGGTAAGGGATCGTATAATCCTCTGTTCTAAATATCGTGCGGACAATTACATTGAACATATTCCTACTTATTGTCTAGCAATTTGTTTCTCGATCTCAGATTCATTTGACATAGAACTTAATTGAACACATCAATTCAGTCCTAACCGGGCCTGACACATAAGTCAAACTAAATCATCGAGGGGCCCTGATATCGCTTTTACCGTCTTAGGATAAAAGGAACAAATAAAATTCGACTTATATGCATTTACTATCTACTAATCAAATCATGCACAACAATGCATTTTATAACATCAGGTTATTGACGCGTTTACGCATTATCAATGCACAACCAAGTAGCAAACAATAAACCATATATCTAGGTTTTAAGACCATATGATATTATCGTCTTGCGATCACTCGTGATAAATTCCATGAAGTGATTCCAGCAAGTGTGGGTTTATTCCAATGCTCAAATCAACGTCATAAGCACTCATGAATATTACAGAAAACTTTTGCCATGTCTAATACATTTTAGACAATCTACACACCAATTCATGACAGTCTTCATTCATACCTACTTCCAACATATGAACGACTGTGGACTGTTCGAATAATCCTATTATTCAGGAAGTCAAAACATGCAAAAAGAAACAATAGGTAAAAAATTAACATAAGACAGTAACATTACTAATAAATAATACTCTTTTATTTAATCATCAAATGTTAATTACAATTTATCTATTACACGTTTCTAAACTATCTAATCTAAACTAGTATTGTCCTTCAGCTCGATGCTTCTAGCGTGCTGCAAGTGTTTAACCTTACTTAGTCCCTTCATAAGCGGATCTGTTGGGTTATCCTATGACGATACCCTCTTCACTACGAGGAGTCCTTCTTCCACCCGATGTCGAATAAAGTGATATTTTTTGTCAATATGTCGAGATCTGCCATGATCCCTCGGTTCCTTTGTCAAGGCAACCGCTCCTTCATTATCATAGAAAATTTCCATAGGCTCCTATATGGACGGCACAACTCCAAGGTCTCCAATGAAGTTCTTCAACCATATTGCCTCCTTTGACGCTTCGCTCGCTCCAACGTACTATGATCTCTTATTGAGTCATCTACAGTCTCCTTCTTGGAACTTCTCCAAGTCACTGCTCCTCCACTAAGGGTAAAGACCCAGCCCGACTGTGAACGGTAGTTATCCCTGTCGGTTTGAAAATTGGCATGACTGTACCCTCGCACCCTTAAGTCATCATTCCCACCGAGGATTAGAAACCATTCCTTGGTCCTCCGAAGGTACTTAAGAATATTTTTTACTGCAGTCCAATATGCTTTGCTAGGTTTCCCTTGATATCTGCTGACCTTGCTCAAAGCAAATGCCACATCAGGGCGAGTACAAGTCATAGCATATATAATCGAGCCAACTGCAGAAGCGTATGGTACTCGACTCATTTCTAATATCTCGACTTCGGTATTTGGACTTTGAGGCTTACTCAATTTGGTATTACTTTGGATTGGTAACTCTCCCTTATTTGAATTCTCTATACTAAAATCTTTTAGTACCTTGTCCAAGTAAGTATTCTGACTAAGTCCTATTAGTCTCTTACTTCTGTTTCTTACTATCCTTATTCCCAGAATATAGGCAGCCTCTTCAAGGTCCTTCATATCGAAGCACTTCCCGAGCCAGGACTTGACTTCCTGCAGCGTCGGGATGTCGTTTCCTATGAGTAGTATGTCATCGACATACAATACGAGGAAGCTTACTATACTCCCACTAGCTTTGACATACACACATGATTCATCCTCACTTCGTAAAAAATCAAACTCTTTGACTTTCTCATCGAAACAAATATTCGATCCGCGAGATGCTTGTTTTAGTTCATAAATGGACTTTTCAAGCTTGCACACTTAATTGAGATACTTCACATTGACAAAACCCTCTGGCTGATCCATCTAAACATCCTCAGCCGACTTTCCTTTAACGAAAGCGGTTTTGACATCCATCTGCCATATTCATAGTCATGAAATGCAGCAATGGCTAGCATTACCCTAATAGACTTTATCTTTGCAACTGGTGAGAAGGTTTCATCATAATCAACTCTGGGAGTTTGAGTGAAAACCTCCGCAACCAATCATTCCTTATAGGTGTGCACATTCCCATCCATGTCGGTCTACTCCTTGAAGATCCATTTGCACCCGACCATTTTACGACCTAGTACATCGTCAACCAAATTCCAAACTTGGTTGTTATACATAGACTGAATCTCGCTGTCCATCGCCTCTTTCCATTTCGCAGACTCCGGGCCTGCCATGGCTTCCTTATAGTTTTTAGGTTCGTCCAAATTCACTAGTGTACTGTCACTAATGAATGTATCCCTTTCTGTAGTAATATGAGAACCATAAAACTGGGATTGAACCCAAACTCTTTCGGAACGTCTTAGAGGTAAGCACTCGTCAACTGGTTAAACTGGAGTTTCCTCTTCGGGTTGAGCGCCAGTGTTGGAGGTTCCTTCATCACTCGACTTTTGAATCTTTTCAATATCAATTTGCCTCCCACTTTCCACTTGGCTTATAATTTCTCGCTCTCGGAAAACCCATCTCCTCGTGAAAAAGATAACGTTGTCGCTCGGTCTATAGAAGAAATATCCAAAAGACTTCTGTAGGTAGTCGATGAAAATACACCGCTCACTACGAGGTTCGAGCTTGTCGAGAGTCTCTCGTCTTACAAAAGCCTCGCAACCCCAAACCTTGATATGTGCTAATGAGGGAGCTTTCCCTATCCACATCTTGTGAGGTGTTTTGGCAACCTTTTTCGTAGGGACTAAGTTAAGGATATGGGCGGCAGTCTTTAAGGCATACCCCCAGAATGAGATAGGTAGTGAAGCACGACTCATGGAATGAACCATGTCTAGTTAGGTTCTATTACAACTCTCGGCCACACCGTTCAACTACGGTGTCCTAGGTGGCGTTATTTGCGAAACGATTCCGCATTCCTTGAGGTAATCGTGGAATTCAAGATTTAGGTACTCTCCTCCTCGATAGGATCGAATCATCTTAAATATCCTGCCAAATTGATTCTCCACTTCTTATTTAAACTCTTTGAACTTTCCAAAGGTTTCTGACTTGTGCCTGATTAAGTAGATATTCCCATATTTGCTATAATCATCGGTAAAATTTACATAGAAGTGGCTTGCATCCCTTGTGGTAGATCTAAAGGGACCACACACATCGGTGTGTATGAGAACCAAGAAACCCTAACCCCTTGCACACATGATAGTGAAGGATAACTTGGTCATCGTTCCAAGTAAACAAGACTCGCACACGTCATCGTCCCTAAGGTCGAATGACTCCAACACTCATCCTTATGGACTTGGGCTATATGTTTCTTGTTGGCATGTCCAAGATGAAAATGCCACAAGCATGCTTTATCCAAACCATTGGAAGAATCAATACACATCACATCATTTCCTATGCTATCTACAACCATCACAGTTTCATATATTCCATTACAAGCCAATGCTTCAAAATAAAAGACACCATTAAGATAGGCATTAATAGAACCATTTTGATAATCAAATGAATATCTAAAACCTTATCTATATAAACCATGAAATGAAATGATATTTCTTGCCATATCTGGCGAATAGCAACAATTATTTAAATCTAATCCTAATCCACTACTGAGCGTTAAAGAGTAAACTCCGATCTTGGTGACAGGTGACGATCTTATGTTCCCCATTATCAAATTTATCTTCCCATGCTCCACATCGCTATCTCTTCTTAGGCCCTGCAAATCAGAACAAATGTGAAAACCACATCCTGTATCAAGTACCCAAGAAATGGCATGTGATGAATCATTAGATTTAATAGTCTAAATACCTGCGTAGGATAGCTTGATCTTTCCATCCTTGGTAGCTTGCAGATATTCTGGACAGCTTCGTTTCCAATGTCATATCTTGTGGCAGTGGTGGCACTCTGTCTCCTTAGGGTTAGAGTTAGGTTTAGCAGAACCAACTTTGGTTCCACTAGAAGAGGTACCATATTGGGTTTTTCCCTGGTGATGGCTCTTTGAGGGAGCCTTCCTCTTCTTACCCTTCCCTTGCCCAATTTCCCAGAATGGGACAGCAGCAAGAGTAGGATTTGATGCAAAAGACTTAACTTTGAGATTGCTTTCAGCAGTCCTTAGCAAGCCTTAAAACTTGCTCAAAGTGACCTCTTGTTTTTTCATATGGTAGGTCATGTGGAACTAGTTGTAGCAGGGAGGCAAGGAGTGAAGGATGATGTTAATTGCCAACTCTTAATCAAAGTTAACATTCAACTTTAGCAGACGATCAACATATCTCTGCATCTTTTGCAGATGAGCGGTAACGGACTCTCCCTTACCCATTTTGGTAGTGATCATCGAAGTGATGATCTCGTACCTTTCTTGCCTAGCGCTCTGGTGGTATCGGTCCAGCAAGTCTTGATGCATTTCATAGGGATACATGTCCTCATAGGACTTTTGGAGTTCTGCAGTCATAGTCGCCAACATGATGTAATGAACCTTCGTAGCATCACGGTCATGGGCCTCAAAGGTCGCATTCTCTTCAGCAGAGGTAGTGTTGAGGTTCATTTCCTTCAGCTTCTCATCAAGGACATACTCTTCGTCCTCGTAACGAGTGACCATTCGGATATTGCAGATCCAATCATTGAAATTAGACCCGTCAAAGATCACTCTCCCACACAAGTTCATGAGTGAAAACTATCCGGAGGAATTTGATCCGGAAGCATTGTTGTTGATGTTCGACATCTGAAAAGGAAAAAGAATAGAGTTTGATTAGAAATGAATCCCCAATTAAACACCCAAATGAGAAATTAGGGTTAGGATCCAACAACATTATTTAGAAATTAGAAGAGGGACGCCGTAATCTAATAAATAATTTTAAGGTAAGTGAATGACAATTCACTAATTCTCCACCATGAAAAACAAATTAAAGCTAAGTTTTAATGGTATTGAAAACTCCTAGATCTTTTAAGATTCATTGAACTTTTTAATGGCATTTTTAAATCTCGATATGCCCATCTACTTTGTGACTGGGATGCCAAGGATCACAAAGCGGGTGTGAACAACCATGCAAATATACATGGTGCTCTCATTGTTACAGTCACCTATTCGATGTATCGGTTAACCACACACGCTCCATTGAACTATGACAAACAATGATTCACCCTTTGCCACCTTCGCTTAGAACCCAATTCGTGTGCCGGTTAACCACACACGCTCCACTAACGTCTTAGCAAGGGTACAAAGTGTAATTTCATGGAATTGCATCAATTCACTTTTGCCTAAAGAAACTAAGATTGGGAATTTTTTGTAAAAGCATTTAGTTACTATACATTATCATTATACATTTAATGAGGAAAATGTTGCCCTAACCTACCCGTTCGGTTAACGACGCTCCACTAATCAAGGAAGCGGTGGGTGAGAGTGGACACCCAATAAACTACAATTTTATAAGCCATAACCTTATACCCCCACCCCTTATGGATCAACATTGTGAATGATGCCTACTAACGGTAAGACTAGCATTTAAGTTATATATATATATATATATATATATATATATATATATATATATATATATATATATATATATATTAATCTTATAATATTATAAAGTATAAGGTTGAATTTTAAACTTCTAAAATTCTAGGGTTTGAAATTTAAATAGTTTAAATTAAGCTTTTAATCAAAATTTTAAATTTCTAAACTTGAGGGAAAGTTTTGAAGTTTTCCAAAAACAAAGGATCAAATAGAAAATAATTTAAATTAAACAATTAATTTAATGATTATCTAAATTTGACCTAATCAATTTTATTTACTAGATAATTCAGCAATTAATTTAAATAATCAAATATTATCATATAAGAAATTTATTTTTCAAACAATTGGCAATCATCTTTTGATTTGGTAATGATAATCATAAAACAGTAATAAAATTCGGATTTTATTAGTCAAAAATGATTTAGGTAATTATCCCTAAGCAAAACAGCAAGAAATCCCAAAAATCTCTCTGTTTGACACTCCGACTCGCCGAGTCCCCTTATGGACTCGTCAAGTTCATCCTACTCGTCGAGCCCACATTGGGACTCGCCGAGTCCGTCAGACAGAGGACACAAAAACTCAATTTGCATGAGAGGATGAACAAGCAAGGCATCAATACAAAAGAAACCAAACAAAGCTCTAATACCACTGATGGGTTTGAGCCAAAATATCATCATATGTGCTCATGAAAACCCTAATGCTTGGATATAGGTTTATCTATTGTACATGCAATTCATCCAAGACTTCCAAACCCTAGATCTAGTATATATAATTCAAAATTAACATAACAAAACAGATCTAGATGATTACCTCTTCTTCAAAGCTTGAATGTTCTTGTCCTTGGAGCTCAGAGTAACAAATGTCACTCCTCTAACGGCTTACAAAGACCACAAGCAAGAGGATGATCTTGGAGAGAGGTTGGAGGCTCTAGAATTCGGCTCTGGTATTCTTAGAAGTAGGTTTAGCCGATTTCTGAAGCCTAAGGGGTATATTTATACTTGTGCCACTAGGGTTTCAGTCAAAACCCTAAGGGGTGTATTCACATTTGTTCTGATTTCCAAAATAAAGGCTTTGGACGAAATTGAGATGGTCTCCCACTCTAATTTCATCCACCCCTTTAAATCCAAAAGGATTCTTAGCCTAAATCAACTATCACATAATTAAAAATTCCAGTCCCCTTTATTTAATTAATTTCTTTTAGCCACAGAATTAATTCTTGATTAATTCTTGTCTAATATTAATTAAGCTAAATGATTATTCATATAACATATTAATGAATCATAATAACCTATTTATTCATAAATCATCCTATCATGTTGCTTGGGTGAAGGTAACCTAAAAGGACCATTCACAACCAGGTCAAATATTTACCAAATATAGTTACGGGCTTAGACACTAATCCAACAGCCAAGCCAATTGAAGGGTCCTCATTCTAGGGGGCTCTAATCCTGACCCACGGGGAGGGGGGGGGGCACATTATCAAGTCCCCTAGTCCATTAGTCATAACATTTGCTAGCGAACAATGATGTTCTGGAATTAACTACCATTACACGTGTCGGAGCCTCGTTTCCTTGGCACTTCGGTTCGGCGATGTGATCGCTCATCCTCTCTGACAGTTACGTCACTTGTCTCAAAGTTTTGAATAGTCTCACCTCTTATATCCTTCCTTATAGCCTGGAAAAACACTTCCGTCTTTTCTTCTTTCTTTATGCATTTCATCTTCTTTCTCTATTTCTGTTAATTTTCTGCTATGGTGACTTCGATGGGTCTTATTCCGATTCCTTTTGGGTTTGAGACCTTGCAAGAAATGTACGGTCTATCTCCGGTTGATGGAGTGTAGTTCCTGGCTTCTTGTGTCGTGACCATTTCTCCTCCTTCTGGGAAAATTGGCATTTATCTAAAGATGCTCAATGTTGGTCTTTGCCTCCCTCTGACTGAATTTTAAGAGGAGCTCCTCTATCGCAATGGATATGCATCCAAATGTTGAACCCCAACGTGGTTCACAAGATGGTGGCCTTCGAGATGATCTATGAGGTTAATGGTATCATCCGAAACTTCTTTGTCTTCAAGTACTTTTCCCAGTTTGGGACCACCGGCAACAAATATATATTTTCTGCTTGCTGTGGAGGTCACAACCTTGTTCCTGACAGCAACACGCCGAAGAACTGGCAGGAGAAGTGGTTATGGGTCAACCAGGAGCTACTCGGTCGGGAGCACCACCGAGAGAATACTTTCTTGGACGTTACCATGAAACTGTTACCCCACAATTAAGCCAGTACCAACTTTTTGAAGACTTTTCAGGTGGATTCCGATGAATACTCGAAGGTCTTGCTTGCCGTAGTTGGGATGAGTTCGATTTGGCGTGCATTTGGTAAAATTTCGGTTTTCTTCACCATGTCCAATGGTAATGTTGCTATTTCCTAACTCCTTCTCCCTACTTTTTTCAATAAATGCATGACTGGCTATCTTTCTTGTAGGTACTGAGTGCTCTGTTTCCATTGCTATCCTATGGAAATGGTACCAGGGGAAGTTGTAGCATCATGTGGTCGATCTACATGAGACCCTTACCTTACTCCATTGTCTCAGCTAGAAGTCGACTTCAGTGGCGCGACCGCTGGGGAGTTCTTCTATAATGGAGAGTAAGCCAACTCCGAACATCCCTTTGTCTACTGCTGTAGTCTCTCGACCTTTTTAGGATCCCTCAAATGAGATGGTGGAAGATAACATAGAGGGAATCATTTAGAGTGTCTTCTATGTCGTGTCTAATCGAAAAGATGTCCAGGCTATGGGTGAGCCTTCCCCAGGGAGTGGGTCGAACCAGATCGGGAGACGTGTCATGCAAAGATGTGGATTCGCATGCTTGATTACCTTGATCTCTTCTAATCCAGTTGGTGTAGTGGTGATACCTGATGATAACGCAAAAAAGTCTGACGGTTATCAAGGGGCGTCGATGCAACCCATTGTCCCGGTGACTACTTTGTTCGGGTTTCCTTCCAACCCCTGCTCAGTGGGGGGTGGTGAAAGGGATTCACACCGTGAGCCTTCTTCTATGTGGGTCTCACATGGGCTTGTTGGTTCTGGTGCTTCACCTTTTTTCCCAATATGGAATCTATGCATTGACTCTTGGTTATCTGTTCGTGCTAATGCTCTAGAGTTATCGCATAATGCACTTCCTTCGGCAACTGTAAGTGATATGGTTGCCATGGGTGGCTTTGCTATTTCTCAGAATATGGCCTATGTTGTTGCTTAGGCAATGTTCTATCTGGTTGCTGGTTTCTGGCGGGTTCAACGGTTTGATGATCTTGAGTGATCCCATTCTCGCCTTATGGCCAGCGAGGTTGATCTAAAGTGTCAGGTTGCAGAACTAGAGAGAGTTGTCCGAGGTTTTAACCAGAAGTATGACTCGCTTATGGTCGAGAAGGTGTTTGTGGATGAGGATCAATCGTCGCTGGAAGCTCATGTTGATTCCTTGACTCAATCCAATGAGGGTCTAATGATTTACAATGAGATTCTGGAGCGTGATCTTGTTGATCGTGATTCAGAGCTTGAGGCGGTGAAGGCGGAGCTGGAGTAATTGTTATGGATAAACTGATTGAATATCCTGAGTCTGTAGGTGGTGTTAGCCAGATTCATCATGTTGTGTTTGTTGTAGGTGATGAGTTAAGTCGTGCTGGTTTGAAAGCTAAAGTGGATTTCGGGACGTATGATCCACATGCCAGTGATTCTCGCTCGAGCCATACATCCAGTTTGGAGGATACTCTGTTGGCGTTTTCCACGATGGTTTATGCTGCTATGCTCGGTTTGGGCCAATTGGATATGTCGGGGCTAAGGCTTTTGTGTGCCTTTAATGATGATGATGATCCCCTAGATGGAGTTGGTAATGAGCATGGTGATGGTGAGGGTGGTTTTGGCGGAGGCGAAGTTGCTGTTGGTGGTGGCGGGCATGTTGTTAGTGATGTTGGTGGAGGTGGGCATGTTGATGGTGATGGTTGTGCTAGTGGAGGTGGGCATGTTGATGGTGATGCGGTGCTGGTGGGGGTGTTGATGGTGATTGTGGTATTTAATTCAGTCTTGTTCCATTGAGCTACCCTACGGAGTGTGAAAAATGACATGTTGCTTCTTTTACTCCCTTCTTTTTTTTTTTTTGTTGGGCCTAATGTGGCTTGTATCTTTTCCTATGTGTAATGAACTATGTTTTTTTTATGTTTTATTCTTTGCTGCTAATCTTTTTGAATCTGTTTGCTAATATTATCCCCTTTGTTATAAGTTGGTTATGTACTTTGGCTTGGTTGTGTTAGGGCCTCGAACTTTTTAGCCGTTTGGAACTCTAAGCATTTCAATTCGAGATGTATTATGCTCTAATTCACTTTAAGCATTTAGAATACACTAAGGATTTTTAGAAGAGACTAAGGTTCATATTTTTTGGGGATACACTAAGTATCTCGAGAACACACTAAGGTGTGGATACACTTAGTTTTCATTGCATAATGAGTTTTTGAACAAGAAAATACGCTGAGGTTTTTGATTTGAAATACACTGGGTACTTGTTATCATCATACTAAGATGCTGGTATGTATTTTGACACACTCACATTCCTATTCGGGTTAAACTAAGTGTCTATCTATTGGTCCAGATGATCAGTTCGGTCGTGGATTGCTACACAATGCATATTGTCCCTTCTCCATAGGGGTTTGCTCGGTGATACCTTGAAACACCCTCAGAAATGGAATTTCTTTAGATGTCTTACATTCAATGCTCTTGGTATGAGTCTCCCCTCAGTTGGTTCGAGTGAGTAGGACATGTTGCGGTGTGTCTCAACCACTTTTTATGGTCCTTCCCATGTAGGGCCCAATTTTCCGCGTGGCTGTGTGTGGCTAGCTTCGTTCCTTTGTAGGATGCTGGAGCGCTCCCAACGTTCTTCAAGGAGGTCTAAGTTTTTCCTTAAATCTCTATCATTTCATTTCTACTAGAAATGCATTGTGCGTATCAATCCCATCATCAATTATGTCGATAGCATCATTTCCGTGCCATAAGCCAAGCTGAATGGGGTTTCGTTCGTGCTTGTACGAGGCGTGGTCATGTATGACCATAGGACTCCTGCAAGATCGTCTACCTAATTACCTTTGGCTTTCCCAACCAGCTTCTTGATTCCATTCACAAGCGTCCAGTTGGACACCTCCATTTTTCAGTTCGCTTGATGGTGTGCCACATATGTGAATCTTTGCTCTATGCCCTTCTCTATACACAAACTTTTAAACAGGTTCTCGGGGAACTGTAAACCGTTATCAATAATTAAGAATTTTGTGGTTCCAAACCTTGTGATGATGTTTTTCCACAGAAATTCTTAATTATTGGAACACCCAAATTCTTAATTATTGATAAAGGTTTACAATTCCCCGAGAACCCGTAGGGGAGATAGTCCCCAAATTACCGGTCGATAGGGCCGACGGGGTGGTCATGCCCAGCCATTCTAGATAGATTATGTGATATGTGTTATGTGGTATTATTAGGGGTAAAATAGTCCACAGCAACCGGTTGAGAGGACCGAAGGGGGAGACCAGCACCCAGATATGCTAGTCAGTATCCGGTCGAGAGGACCAAAGGGGAGGCCAGCACCCAGATATGCTAGTCAGTATCCGGTCGAGAGGACCGAAGGGGTAGGTTGGGCACCCATATATGCCTGAAAATATAAGTATGTTGTGTGATTATATGGTATTTGGTATAGTGGGGGGAACTCACTAATCTTTGTGCTTACAGTTTGCAGTTTTGGTTTCAGGTACCTCTTCGTCGAAGGGGAAGGAACTGGCGCGGTAGCGGCACATCATACACACACACTGTTTTTCCGCATTCATGGGATTGTTCTGGGATTTGTACTCTGACATTTTGATTGATCACATGTTTTGGTTTCCAAACACAGTATATGTTATGAAATGGTTTGATCAGACAATATTTATTTGCAAATGATTTTACCAATTATTAATTGAAAAATGAAATTTTTGGACGTGAAAAATGGGTCGTTAGAAGTTGGTATCAGAGCCCTGGTTTGAGGGATTCGGACACACCTTCGGGGGCGTCTGGACTCAAACCGAGGGATTAAAAGATTTTATAAGAAAGTGGTTTTCTAAAGAATAAAACAAAAGAGTTTTTGAGAAAGAACAAGTGTGTGATGTGCGCGACCGGCTGAGCTCAAGTAAGTATTCTGCAAAGTACCCATACAATGTTATATTATGTTTATCAGATTCAGTAGAACATCATGCTAGAATAGGACTAAGGATCTAGGAATGATGCCTTATGTGCCTACTTTATGTGCTTTAGTTTATAAGAATTGCATGCTAGTATTGAGTAGACAGTAGTAGGATAGCCTATTTAGCTTATGCCTGGTAGTATGAGCTTAGCATTATAATCTAGTTCAGCTTCTCATTATGAGGACAGACTTGCTTGAGTAGTTTTCCTGCATACGAATGCTGCTTGCTCTGTGCTTTGTGGGACTCTGAGTGACAAGAGATAGTCATTAGGTGAATACATCACATTACATGTGATCAGGGTTGAATAATCTCAGAGTGCTGGATTTGGCCCTATTGTGCAGCTCTTGTTTGAGTCTAACCGTTGTAGGGACAAGTATGTTACTCGAAGGATTATCTGAGGCTCATCACATGTGATGGTATTCAGGTAATGGCTAATTGGCATTACAAGGAGGCCTTCAACAGCTGAGGACTGGTTTGGGTGGAGTCAGGGATTTTCCCTAGGGCAAGCCTAGAATGGGAATAGCAGAGGGTCAGTAGTAGTGAAAGGGATCTGGTGGAGTCGAGGCAGTCCTTGGAGAAGGTATGGATAGATGTGGAAGGTAGTATGGGCTCGTACTACTGGAAGCAGAGGATCCATACCCGAACCAAGGAAGGCTAAGATAACACCAGGGAACTTGTAGTAGATGTGATCCCTCAAGAAGTATCAGTATCGCTAACGGTTGTTATTTATGTATTTCAGAATGGTGGTACTGCGCTCAAGGCCAGCAGTTGGCAGTTCAGGAGAGGGATCGGGTTCCGGATCAGGTTCTGAGCCAGTAGATGAGAGGCTACGCGAGTTCATCGCATCAGAGATCACCAGGGGCATCCTTGAGTCGACCCCCATTATCTTTGGGTCGATCAAGGAAGTGATAGTCGAGTTGATGGAGGATCGCCTCAGGGCATTCAGGAGCGACATGGCATCTGGCCAGTCGGGATCTCGCACACTGTACTTTAAGGACTTTAATGGCAGTGGTGCGCCGGATTTCCACGGGGCGAAGGACCCCATAGCTGCCAGACGATGGATTGCAGACATTGAGTCTGCACAGTTGACTAGCTTCTGCCCTAAGGGGTCGAAGGTGAGGTTTGCAGCAGGGTGTTTATGAGATCGAGCTAGGGATTGGTGGGCGTCCATTGGTGACTCGTTGGGAGCCTCGATTGTCGAGGCTATGACCTAGTCGGACTTCGTGACTAGGTTCAGGGCAGATTTTGCACCGGCTATTGAGCTTCAGCAGCTGGCTAGGGAGCTCTTAAATATGAGAAAGACGACAGAGACTGTGGCGGAGATCACCGCTAAGTTCCGGGTGAGGGCATTGTTGGTGCCCCAGTATGCGGGTGATGAGGATATGAAGAGGACCCGTTACCATGACATGCTCCGAGCTGATATTCGGGAGCATGTCAGTTTTTCAGCTTGCCCCACCTTGGACTCTATGATTGCCGGGGCGAGGGAGAGGGAGATAGATCTGGAGCACATTCGGAAGAGGAAGGCGGAAGAGGGGCATGTTATAGGGGCTTCGGGGAAGAAGCCCAAGGGACCAGATGCGGGGCCGAAAGGCCAACAGGGGCGGGGCCGCTGCAGGAAATGCGGCAAGACGCACGAGGGAGCGTGTAGGTTGGGGTCATCAAGCTGCTATAAGTGCGGCAAGTTAGGGCACTTCAGCAGGGATTGTACCGCCCCTGCACCTGTGACACAGACGTCTGAGTTGCTATGTTTCCATTGCAACCAGAGGGGCCTCAAGAAGGCCAATTGCCCCCAGTTGACAGCAGCAGTGCCAGTGAAGGCGCTAGCTCCAGCGACCCTAAGTATCACCGATGGCCAACAGGGCAAGGCAGAGGCTCCAGTGGTGACGAGCCGGGCTTTTCAGCTGACTACCGAGGAGGCACGCGCCGCACCCGATGTGGTGACGGGTATGATTCTTTCCCTCTATTTTATTTATAAGATGTTATGTTATTGATATGTGCTATGTGTATATGCGTTAGGATCGTTCCATGTGAACGGTATCCCTGTTCAGGTGTTGTTTGACTCGGGTGCCACCCAATTGTTTGATTCTCTTGCGCTTAGCAAGAAGTTCACTGAGTCTTCAGGCATGTTGGATTGCCCTTTAGAGGTAGAGATTGTCGATGATTGATCGGTGCGGGCATTAGCAGTGTTCAGAGATTGTGTTCTGAGGTTATTCGAGGAGAGCTACTTGGTGGATTTAGTTCCCATTCCGTTGCATGGGAACAAGCTGATTATAGGCATTGATTGGTTGACTGCTAATGGGGCGGTGATAGATTGCGCACAACAACTAGTGCGGATCAGGACCCCAGGTGGGGGAGAGCTGGTGATCCACAGCGAGAGGCCACAGCATGGACCCACAGTATGTTCAGCAGCGAGGGCTAGGCGCTAGCTTCAGTAGGGTTGCGTGGGATATGTCGCGTATGTTATGGATACCCAAGAGGCGGGTAGAGCGACGGTGGGCGAGATGCCCGTAGTTTGAGAGTTCACGGACGTATTCCCCGAGGAGCTGCCTGGGATACCTCGAGAGCGTCAGGTGGAATTCAAGATCGACCTAGTCCCTGGTGCGGCTCCGATAGCCAAGGCACCCTATCAGTTGCTTCCTCCCGAGATGCAGGAGTTGTCTACGCAGCTGTAGGAGCTGCTAGACAAGAGATTCATTAGACCGAGCAGTTCACCCTGGGGAGCCCCGATTCTGTTTGTAAAGAAGAAGGACGGTTCGCATCGGATGTGCATAGATTATCAGGAACTGAATAAGGTAACGGTGAAGAACCGTTACCCACTCCCGAGGATTGACGACCTCTTTGACCAGCTTCATGGAGCATCTTGGTTCTCCAAGATTGATTTGTATTCAGGATATCATCATATGAGGGTCAAGGAGGAGGATGTGCAGAAGACTGCGTTTCGGATGCGCTATGGCCACTACGAGTTTGTGGTGATGCCCTTCGGCCTCACCAATGCCCCTGCCGCGTTCATGGATCTCATGAACCGCGTGTGTAGACCGATGTTAGACCGGTCATTGATAGTGTTTATTGATGATATCTTGGTTTATTCCAAGACGTAGGAGGAGCATGAGGAGCACCTGCGGGAGGTGCTGGAGACCTTGAGGAGGGAAAGCTTGTACGCCAAGTTCTCCAAATGTGAGTTTTGGTTGCGCGAGGTGTAGTTTCTTGGGCACCTTGTCAACCAGAATGGCATTTCAGTAGACCCGGCCAAGGTAGAGGCCGTGATGAGATGGGAGATTCCGAAGTCTCCATCCGAGATTAGGAGTTTCCTAGGATTAGCGGGCTACTATCGGAGATTCATTCAGGACTTCTCCAAGATAGTCGTACCCCTGACACGGTTGACTAAGAAAGTTGTGGTCTTTCGATGGGGGCCTGAGCAGCAGGCAGCGTTCGAGATTCTGAGACGAAGATTGTGCGAGGCGCCAATCTTAGCCCTACCCAAGGGCGTAGAGGACTTTGTGGTATACTGTGATGCGTCCATTTTGAGGTTGGGCGTGGTACGGATGTAAAGAGGGCATGTCATTGCCTACGCTTCGAGGTTGCTGAAGCCTCACAAGGCGAACTACCCGACGCATGATTTAGAGTTGGGGGCGGTGGTCTTCACCCTCAAGATTTGGCGACATTACCTCTATGGGGTTTGGTGTACCATTTACACGGATCACAAGAGTTTGAGGTACCTCATGGATCATCCGAATCTGAACATAAGAGAGCGTAGGTGGTTGGACGCGGTGAAGAATTATGATTGCGAGATTCTTTATCACCCAGGAAAGGCCAATGTGGTGGCCGATGCGCTTAGCCGTAAGGCGGAGCCGATCAGGGATGTGTGTATGAGGATGACGGTGGTGACTCCACTATTAGAGCAGATTTGGGAAGCTCAACCGGAGGCTATGAAGGAGGAGCATCGGAAGAGCGAACGAATAGTGGGTCAAGTCACCTCCTTCGATTATGATAGCCGAGGATTATTGACACTACACCGTAGGGTGTGGGTGTCGTATCATGGAGGCGTGTGCCAGATCTTGATGGAGCAGGCGCACAAATCCCGATTCACCATTCATCCATGGGCGACAAAGATGTATAGGGATCTTCGTCTAGACTATTGGTGGCCCTGCATGAAGCGGGACGTGGCCTGGTACGTCGAGCGGTGCTTGACCTGCAGGAAGGTCAAGGCCAAGCATTAGAGACCGCAGGGCAAGATGCAGTCGTTGGACATCCCGTTGCGGAAATAGGAAGATATTACGATGGATTTTATCACAAAGCTTCCCAGGACTGCGCGAGGAGTAGATTCGATATGGGTCATCGTGGATTGATTGACCAAGAGCTCCCATTTCATTCCGATCCAGGAGAGTATCTCGGCCGAAAAGTTGGCCGATATCTTTATCAGGGAGATAATGGCACGGTATGGGGTGCCGGTATCAGTGATATCAGACAGAGATGTGCGTTTCACTTCCAGGTTTTGGAAAAAGTTTCATGATGAGTTGGGCACTCATCTGTATATTAGCACCGCCTTTCACCCGTAGACGGATGGTCAGAGCGATCGGACCATCCAGAATCTGGAGGATATGTTGCGGGCGTGCGTGCTAGACTTCGGTGGTAGCTGGGATACCTATCTTCCCTTGGCTGAGTTCTCGTACAACAACAGTTACCACGCGAGTATTGACCGTCCTCCATTCGAGATGTTGTACGGACGGAGGTGCAGGACCCCGATATGTTGGGGTGAAGTTGGCCAGAGGGTCATGGGGAGAACAGCGGTGGTGCTCAATACGACCGAGAGGATTCATCAGGTTCGGAGCAGGCTTCAAACTGCGCAGATTCGGCATAAATGTTATGCCGACAAGCGCCGATCAGACCTGGAGTTTCAGGTCGGGGATATGGTTCTCCTGAAAGTGTCACCTTGGAAGGGCGTCATCCGATTCAGGAAGCAGGGCAATTTGGGCCCGATATACATTGGACCGTTCAAGATTGTTGCCCGGGTAGGCAAGGTGGCATATAGGCTGGATCTGCCAGCCAAACTGAATCAGATCCACAGCACCTTCCATTTCTCCCAGTTGCAGAAGTGCCTAGTGGATGACTCAGCGGTAGTGCCGTTAGAGGATATTCAGGTTGATGGCAGCCTAAATTACATTGAGCGCCCAGTCGCAATCCTCGACCGGAAGTCAAAGGATCTGAGGAACAAGAGGGTGGAATTGGTGAATGTGCAATGGCAGCATCGGAAGGGTTCGGAGTGTACTTGGGTGCTGGTGGAAGAAATGATAGAACATTACCCCGAGCTGTTCCAAGATCGAGCAGCAGACTTCGAGGACGAAGTCTAAAATAAGTGGGGGAGATTTGTAGCACTTGGTTCCTGGAACGTAGGATCTATCTAAGTAATTTACATTTTTAGCCTTGTACTCGGCGAGTTGTAGGCCCGACTCGCCGAGTAGAGCTGGGATATTAAGCACGCTTAAGTTGGCGACTCGGCGAGTCCATATTCTGGACTCAGCGAGTCCCCGCTGTCTGGATGAAACCCAAATTTCAAGGGTTTGCACCCTATTTAAAGCAACCTTATGCGCCCCAAGCCCGACTCCTTCACCCTCAGAGCTCCTTATATCGACCTAACCCCTCTTCTTGTGAGATTGAAGTGTTTTGGTGTGATTTCTTGAGGATTTTGAGAGAAGAAGGAGAGTAGATCAACAGGAGAAGAAGGAGGCACGATATCTTGGTGATATTTCAGAGATTCATTGAGGTATAACTCAGTTTCCTTCTGTTTTTATCCTTAAAGTCCCTTAAGGCACCATTAAAGTCCTTCTTGAATCATTTCCAAGCTTGATTAGGTATTGGGGGTTATAATGAGTTGATTACCCTCTAGATCTAGGCATGTTTGAGCTCCAGAAGCTCAGATCCATGGCCTTTATGGAAGTAAATTGCTTGAATGACCTAGATCTACCATTTTAGCCTTTATTATGCCTTAAATCCCTATCCTATGCATGTGTACACGTAAAGTTGGAAACTTTAAGTGTAACACCTACCCTAAGAGCCCAGATCTATGTATGGCATGAGCTGGATTCAAGCAAAATCGAATATGTAGTAATTGCATGTGAACGACTCGGCGAGTCGTTCATCGGACTCGGAGAGTCGAGTCGTGAGTCCCCGATTTTTCCCCTTTTTCATGTTTGCTGGGTGGAGTTGTGAGTCATGGGTGGACTCAGTGAGTCGGAAGTCCAAGGCAATCTTTCTACCTCAATAATAGACTCAGCGAGTTGTTCATACAACTCGGCAAGTCGAAGCATAGAGTGTTCGTCGGATGAAGATGAACTCGACGAGTTGTTCATACAACTCGACGAGTAGGATGAAGGACTTTTGACATCAGTTAGAAGGAGAACTCGTCGAGTCAATGCCTAACTCGACGAGTAGAGACGGGATTAAGGACAATCGAATGGGTAGGGACTCGACGAGTTGGCAAGCCAACTCGGCGAGTCGGGTCAACTGGAAGTTGACTTTGACTTGGACATTGACCTGGTCAAGGGTAAAATGGTCATTTTACCCTAATTACGGCTAGCAGTGTTTGATTGAACGTTTTGTGGGAATTATAGCTGGAGGACCCCCGGAACAGCAGCAGCAGCAGTAGACAGTCAGTTCCCGCTTAAATCAGCAGCTACTTCGAGGCGAGTTACCTTCCAGTAGCGGTGGGTCTACGGCCACAATGTCGGCCCACCAGTAGGAGTTGTATGTTAGATGATTGTCTCTGTGATATTCATCTAGGGTTGCTACTACCTGTGTTATGTTTATGTGCTAGTGACAGTAGGGGAGATAGTCCCCAGATTACCGGTCGATAGGGCCGAAGGGGCGGTCATGCCCAGCCATGCTAGATAGATTATGTGATATGTGTTATGTTTTAGTAGTAGGGGTGAAATAGTCCCCAGCATCCGGTCGAGAGGACCGAAGGGGGAGACCAGCACCCAAATATGCTAGTCAGTATCTGGTCGAGAGGACCGAAGGGGAGGCCAGCACCCACATATGCTAGTCAGTATCCAGTCGATAGGACCGAAGGGGTAGGTCGGGCACCCATATATGCCTGACAATATAAGTATGTTATGTGATTATATGGTATTTGGTACAGTGGGGGAACTCACTAAGCTTCGTGCTTACAGTTTGCAGTTTTGGTTTCAGGTACCTCTTCGTCGAAGGGGAAGGAGCTGGCGCGGTAGCGGCACATCATACATACACATTGTTTTTCCGCATTCATGGGATTGTTCTAGGATTTGTACTCTGACATTTTCATTGATCACATGTTTTGGTTTCCAAACACAGTATATGTTACGAAATGGTTTGATCAGACAATGTTTATTTGCAAATGATTTTACCAATTATTAATTGAAAAATGAAATTTTTGGACGTGAAAAATGGGTCGTTACATCATACCCCCATATTTTCGAGTTTTTTATGTTTTAGGGGGGGGGGGAGAAACGGAATACAAGAAATATTTGGAATATTTACATGAATGTTTGCATGCTCCATTCGTATGTTGAATATAAAGCATTATTTGCATGAAATATGGTTATCACTAGTTTTTAGAACATTTATTTGTTGTATGTTAGTTTCGATATGTGAAACTAAGAAAAACAAAACATAAAATATGTTATATATTCATAAGAAAAAATTATAATTACAAAACTACAATGACTAAGATTTTCTTTGGACAAAATATGATATTTCTAGCGAAAAATGGTTGTAACCTAGTTATTATAACATTTTGTGGGATAAAACCCAAAATTTGTTTTTTTGGTCATGCATCTTGAAACTAGACAAGATATCAAGGAGTTAGTTTTACAAAAAGAATATTCAAGAATCTATCATTTTATGTAAAAATGAATTTTTAAACAAAAATGGACATAATTAGTTTATGACATCATTTTGTGAGTTTTAACTAAAAATATATGGTTTTAAAACATATGAAGCTATTTTTGAGTTAAAATCCCAAAAAGGATAGAAACAAGTTTTATCAAGTTATACTTTTCTAGTTACCATTAAATATCGTTAAAAATGGGCAAAAGCAAGAAATAGACTTTTTCATGCAAATTTCTCATACTTGTGTTAGATGAAAGTTTTTCTGATATAATCTTTTAAAAACATCTAGACAAGATAACTATTATGTATTTATATAATGTTTATATAAATGGATTTAACAAAACATTCATAATAATCTATAATTGGTATAGTTTGGGAATCACAAATACTAATCTATCATTTTGGACGAATCATATAATTATTTAAAAGGTGTCAATATACTTACACTACATGGCCCTTATGGAAGAGTTATACCTTCAGTGAGATTTCATTACACTAGACGTAAATTGGTTAATACAAATTAGTGACACAAGCCTTCACCGTACCTACCAAAGTACACACTAAAGTCCTAATTTATAACCAGTCTTCGTAAGAGAGCATGACACTTGTGTATGGATCTATACGGGACTGACAACCCGCACCAAAGTTCTTAGCTACAATTAGACCGACAGGTCTAGGGTGACAAATGTCTAACATTCTGACGCCTGAAGAACGTCGTAGCAGGCCACTAGTCGCTAGCATGGTCATAATAACTCACATGGGGTATTAACAATACATTTGGTTTATGGGGATAACATACAATCAATTAGTTTTATATAAAGATAAAACTTCATAATACTACTTTCCAGTACAACACTACTTACATTTTCAGTCATGGATTTAAGACATACAACTCATTTTTAAAGAAAATACTGGATTTTCAAATCGCTTGTATTATTAGGAAATCAGTAAGCAGGTAACCAAAATGGTTTTAAGGATGGGGTGTCGCCGCGTCACGTTATTTACTTTTGGACATATGTATTTAACATCAAGTAAACAATGTTTTGTGCACAATTTAATCTTTTCAATTATCAATGCAATGGTTATGTGGCTTTGATCACTATTATTCATTTGTTATGATACTATACATGAAGTCATCCACCCCTAGACGTTTCCGCCGTTTTGGTTTGGGCGTGACAGAAAATTTTAGTCAAATGATCAAATATTGAAGCCTTAGAATGTCCTTTGAAGCTTAAAACTTGAAGACAATGTAAAATATTTCATCCCATCCATTAAGCTCTTCATCTTATGCCAGTTTTTGCAAATTTTCTTCTTAAACTCAGATTCTATGCCCTCTTATGGCTTGAAATCCTTTTTTATTCCTCTTGGTGTTTGTAGATTCTCACCATAACACATTACATGTTTTTGAGATGATGAAAATTTGGGATTAAACCCATGTTAAGAGTGAAAAGAAGCATATATGTTTATATGATTTCAAAAATCGAGTTTAACATCTTCTTCTTCATTTCTTTTGTGTTCTTACATAACAAAAACCATTTAAACCAATTCTAGTACATCTTGGATGCTTATTCACTCCATTCATGTGCTACAAATCGGATTTGTGGTTCAATCCTAATGTAAGATTTGGTGGTTCCAAGGAGTTCTCTATCACAAGAATGAAACACCCACCTTGGGGCCTTGGATAACCCTAAATCTATGGCTTGGATGCATGAACCTAAAAGTTTATTGTTCTTCTGTAAACTCTAGTTTTCTGTTATTTATTTTCAACCATAAAAGAAGTATACATGTTGTCTTTGTGAAAGTGACCCAAAAGGAGCACTCAAAGCAACCAATGATGACATGCATTCTGTCAGAATATTTTGTTCATCTTTTAATGGAGACAACTCACTCATTACAAAACCAAATCACGATATTCTTTGTTTGCGGGCTAGTACCTTGGGTTATCTTTCGAACCCAATTGGTCTTACTATAAAACATTAAAAATCTGAATTTTGACAGTTTTTTCAAAACCGTTGCGTAAACAACACTTTTTCTATGATCATTAGTTTTGATTTACATGATCAAGGGTCTTAAACCCCACCCTATATCTTGAGAAATTTTTTTATAAACTTAACTTATCCATCAAATTATGTATAAAATTTTGTGGACTAAAACTCAGAATTTTCTACACAAATTCGTGAACTTTCAGCTACATCTAGAACTCATGTAGTATATTGTGCAACATTGGTTACCTTGTTAGGGTTGAATACCCTTACTTCGCTTCTAAATATATGTTGAACAAATTGTTTTATGAAAGTTCATATATACAAGTGATGATCTATAGAACCCCAAGGGCTAGAACCAATTCCTTATTTTTCTATAAAAATAATGATTTAATGGCTATAAATTCAAAATAATCGTTTTTAGAAGAGATAAAAATCAGAAAAATTGCAATATTAATATATTAACAGAATAAGAAAGAATGTAAATTTTTAGACGATTTGGACCCTGTTTGGTGTTTTACCCATTTTTTTCATTAAATTGGAGCATGAATTTACATGTTTGGGTCATTGGACTCAAAGACCCTAACCAATATTTTTCTCAACCTTAGAAACATTATGAGAACCTGTAAAAATTAAATTGAGTATTTTAGAAAGTTTTTACCATTTATTTTGAATTTTCTCTATTATTTGGGCTTTAATTTACAAATAAATACTAAATGACCTTCAAAAATGTCTACAAAATTTATGGACAGCTATGCCCTTTGTTAGAACCTGAAAACCAATTTTTGTAATTTTTAGAACACAATGCATTATGAATTAATTTTACCGATAATGAGTCATACACACTTTGGGCACTCTTACAACACCACTAGTTGGATAGGTAGTTCCTAAAAAATAGATTAGTGAATTATATCTCACTAGACACTATTTGTTCTGTAGGACGCTATTAGGAATCACACTCGTCAACATCAACCCATGAAGCCCGAGCCACAAACTTTCCATTGTGAGTATTCACACCTCCCTTGTTTTTGGTTTTTAAATGTTTTGGGGTTGAAAGCATGCTAAAATTTCTGTGACCATTATTTGATGAACTTTTTTATGAGTTATATGATATGAGCTTTACTATATGAACCTTGTATTATGAACTTGTACTATGAATTTGGTGTTATGAAATTTTATGATAAGTCCCCAGAGAATCTATACAACCAATTAACTCATAATCAAGGAGATGGTCTTAAGGATAGCGTTATTTGGGGTCGACAACCCCCACTCTCCTAGAACCGTGAGTGCATATTTCCATGAACGGACATCATGGGAACCATGGACACGATGGAATGGGGAAAGAACGGTCGTTAGGCTTGGTTGTGAATATAATGCAATGGCTTTAATCATTTTCTGAACTAGAACTTTTTTTGAACAAACTATATTTTCTATTTGAAATAATGTAATATTATAAACCTGTGAACTCACCAACTATTTTACAGTTGACCCTCATTTTTTTATGTTTTTCAGGGAACATCAGTGAATCAATAAGACACTAGTGTGATTTAAGTTGTTGCTTTTGTTATGTATTAAACTATGTATTGTGAAAACTGAATGTATTTGTTTTGTATGCGATGTAAACTTAAAATGCTTAATGTTTATGGTTGGTACTCCTATTTACCTTTTGTGATCAGACCTTGGTCTGTCACTCTTCATGTTTCCGCTTTAACGGGGTGTGACACCGGTGCTTGTCGATGCTTCGTTCCTTGAGCACCTCTATTAAGACTTGTTTGGAAATATGGTTAAAGCATGTCGATGCAATTTTCCTCAGGGCGTCTGCTCATCTATTGCTTCGCCTTGGTATCTGTTTGATAATGAAGCTTTTGAGTGAGCTTTTGATTCTCTGAACTGCTTTCACATTTTTCTCTATCCTTTTGTCCTTTGTTTTGAACTCCCATGTGATTTGGCTGGCGACTAGCCGCGATTCGGTTAAAGTCGTCACCTTTTATGCCCCCATATTCACCACGATTCTCAGCTTTGCTAGTAGAGCTTCGTACTCGGCTTCATTGTTGGACGTGTGGAAGTCGATGTGTAGGTCGTAGGTGACTTCCTCGCCCATGGGGCTAGTCAAGGTGTGGCCTGCCCCTGATCCTTCTTTGCTAGAGGCCCCATCTATGTATAAGGTCCAGGTCTGGCCATCTTCTTCGTGTTATACTTCCTTTTCGGCACTCTCTTGGATTTGTCCTTGTAGCTCTCCTAGTATTTCTAGCAAAAAGTCCGCCAGCACCTGTCCTTTGATGCTCGTTCGAGGATGGTAGCTGATATCATGTTTCCCTAACTCGATGGCCCATTTTGGGAGGCGCCCCGAGGTTTCTGGTTTTAGGACTACTTGCTTGATTGGGCAGCTGGTTAATACCTCTGTTTAGTGGGCTTGGAAGTATCTCCACAATCGCCAGGCTTCATAGATCAGGGCTAGTACCAATTTTTCTATGATAGGATAGTTGAGCTCTGTCCCTTCTAAAGCTCATCTAACAAAGTAGACTGCGAGTTGGTTTCGTTGTTGCTTCACTACCAAAAATGGTGATATGGCTTCATTGGATGTGTATAGGTACATCCGGAGTGTTTCGTCGGGAGTTGGAATGGCAAGCATGGGTAATACATGTAGTGCCTCCTTTATCTGGTGTAGTGTAGCTTCGGCTTCTGGCATCCAACAAAAGTTGTTTTTCTTGATGCATCCTTTGAGTGTTTCAAATAATGCCATGGCCTTCTTGGACGACTTAGAGATGAAACGACTTAGTGATGCCAGTTTACCATTCAGGCCTTGGGCATCTATTATGGTGTGTGGTGATGACACTTCCTTGTGCTCTTCTATCTTGGTGGGGCTAGGTTAGTTCCTTTCTTTTGTGACGTAATATCCCAAGAACTGTCCTTCTTATACCCCAAAGGTGCACTTTGCAGGATTTAGTTTCATCTTGACCTTTTCTAAGTTTTTTAGTGTTTCTTCGACGTCAGCTAGCAGCCTCTACTCATCTGGGATTTTTATGATAATGTCTTCAACATTGTCTTCCATGTCCTGACCAATTGTTGGCTGATAGGGAGTCGACCAACCTCTGGTAGGTAGCCCCCGCATTTTTTTAACCCAAATGGAATTTTTGGGTAACAAAAGGCACCTTGGTCTATGTAAAAGATGGTTTTCTCTTCATCTTCCTTGCTCATAAGGATCTGGTGATAACCTTTGTAAGCATCTAAGAAGCATTTCCACTAGAACTCGTGTAAATACTCTACCTTCTGGTCAATCTCTAGGAGTGGATAGCAGTCCATGGTGCATGCTTTATTCAGGTCAAAATAATCGATACACATGTGTCCCGTTCCATCGTGTTTTTAACCATGACCAGGTTGGCGATCCATGTTTGGAAAAGTGCCTCCCAGAGAATGTCTGCCTTTGTCAACTTGGCCACATCTGAATTGATTGCCTTGTTTCGGTCTCCTTCCTGGACTTGTTTCATCTGCTTTGTCTACTTGGTTCCAGGTATGATGATCAACTTATGTTCTATGACCCCTCGAATGACCCCTACCATATCTGTGGGAGTCCACACGAATACATGCTTGTACTTCTATAGGAGCTCTATCAACGATTGCCTTGTTTTCTAAGGAAGGGTAGTCCCTATGTTGACTAATTGGTCTGGATGCTCCCTGTTGATAACTTCTTTCCCTTATCATAATTCTGACCGGGGTCTCTTTGATTCCACAAAAATTTCTTTTGGTTGCATGATCACATAGCATTTTAGAACTTGTGGGGATGTGTCCAAGACCATCCCTGGCCCCTGGCTTGTGCTGAATTTCAATATCTCGTGGATAGTGGATGATATTGCTACGAACATGAGCAAGTTGGTTCCACCCAGCATTACATTGTGTTCGGACGAGTTTCGTATGATGACGAAGTCTATGAGGGCCGTCTTGCGATTAGCATTTTCATGACTAGTAAGTGTAAATGGAAGATTAATTGTACCTAAGGGCCATAGATTGTGCCTCATGAAGCCTGTCAGTTGCCCTGGTTCCAGTTTTAAGTCTTCCTTCCATTTTTCTAGAAGCAATGCTCGTATATGATTTCCTCCGAGCTTCCTGTGTCGACGTACATATAGTGGATGATGCTCTTTCGGATGGACCCTTGAATTACTAGTGGATCGTCTCCTCTCCATCCGGTTGGGCTTGGGTCAGATGTCGAGAAAGTTAGGCCTCGCTTTGCCTCTGCAGTGCTTCTTACATTGATTTTGGGTTCTTTCCTTCCTCTTTTATGGAGTATCATCGAGATCTCTTGGTGGCAATTTCCTCCTCTTGTGTTGTCCTTAGGGTTTTCTGCGTCGAACTTGGCTAGTAGGCTTCGGGCGATCTCTAATATATTTCCATTTAGTTGTTTTTCTTCCATTTCTCACATCACGACTAAGCAATTAATTGTGTCATGTGTTCTGCTTTTTTGTTACTCGCAGTAGCGCACCATTATTGCTATGGTTGTTGGTTTATCAGTGACAGTGTATATTTCTGGCCGTCGCCCCAGTCTGTCATCTCTTGTGAAAGGTTTGAACCGTCTGTCTCACCCATGCTATCTATTTCCCCTTCGATTGTTATGATGGAGATTCAGGTGGTGGTGTTTTGCAGCAGGTGCCGCCATCGAATTAAGGTATGCTTGTTTTGAGACCTCTGCTTCTTCTTGTCATAGATATCGTTCCACCTTTTCTTTCAATTATGCCCGCGTCTGAGGTTTCTTCCCCATGAGTTTCTAGGAAAGCCGGACAAGAAGGAGGCCTCATGTGAATGCTCCTACTATCAGCCTTTCATTGTGTCCTAGAACGTCGAGGGTTGCATTCATGAATCAAGCAAACTAATCCTTGATTGTTTCTCCTTCTCTTTGTTCGCATCGGATCATGGAGTGCAAATCCCGATTTTAATTTGCGCAACTGCATGAAGTTGGTCAACAAAAGGTACTTTAGTTGGCCAAAGTTGTAAATATTCCCTGGACATAGTGTCTTCAACCATGTACATGCGTTGACATCGAGGGTTGTATGGAAGTACATGCACCAGAAATGTTTGTCGAGTTTTAGGGAGGTCATGGTCCACTCATACATGTCAATGTGGTTGTCTAGGTCTGTGGTACCGTTGTAGGTTTTGAGGTGAGGTAGCTTTGCAATGTTGGGTAGCTCGTACTCTAGGAGTTCTTTCAAAAATGGGGAGGTAACACTTCGTGACAGGCAATATTGGTTTGGGGTTTGCTCGATATAGTGGTAGTTGGGTTGCTGCATTATCAAGTATGGTTGTACCAACATGTTGTTGCATGCCCCCAGATTTGGTGCTGTTGGCCCGTAGAAGTTTTGTGGTTGGAACGGACTAGTGAGGTGTTGGGTTATGGAGGGCTGTTAGTATTGTGGTAATGGTGGTGGCAACATAGTTGCGGTTGTGAATGTTGGGTAAGTTGACATTTGGGACACAATGTTTGGGTCGTTGGTGGCGTTGTTCGTCTGGGGTGTCGGTGTTTGCAATAGGGGTGGTTGTCCATTAACGAATTGTGATGTTAGTAATGGTGTTATTTGTGCAATCGGTTGTGGGCTGCTAATTGTTTCAAATATCATAGGTAATGGGTTTTGGGTAAAGACATTTGGTCCACCGGTGGTGTCGTGCTACTGAGGGTGGGTGTTCGGTGCTGGTTGTGGGATATGTTTTGGGGTGGTATCCCCGTGGACGAGGGTTTTGGACTGCCGGATGGTAGTATGTCATTGATGGTTGTGACGACTTGTTATGCTGACGTCACGGGGGTGACACTCAGCTCTAGTGATATTATTGGTCGCTCTGAGGGTTCATCTGCAGTATCGTTCGTCATTCTAGATGTAAGCTAGAATGAGGTTTTGTGTATTGTTTTTCACACAAATGGAGGGCTCTAAGTGATGTGTCCTTGGCTCCTACCACCTGCTCTACGGATGCGCTCCTACGCTGGAGGGAATCTGTGAGGTCACAACAATCAAGACCATCGGTTGTTCTCTAGGAGGAGGTCCCGAGAAAACGCTCTTACGTTCATGTTAGTGAGGGATATATGAAAGAGAGTGGTAAGAGTCAGTAGATATAGCTTACCTCTTAAAGCAGGGTAGAGGTCCTTTTATATTGAGGATCCTCGTTGGTCCGTACGAGAGACAGGGACTGTAGTTCCCTTTGGATATGTTATCCTAATGGGTTAATCATGTCCCTCGATGTGTCGGGGTCAACAATTGGCTCAAGCCATAATGCTCTGAGCATACTCCTTGTCGCCTGGAGTTGTTATGCTTTTCGTATAGCGGAAGGTGTCCCGGTGGAGCTGGACCTTTTGTGTGGACGTCCCACCCTGAGGGAATGCCCGGGGGGCTGGAGTCCTGTTGGAGTGGCCATGTTGGGCCTAGCCAAGCTACCTGCAGGGTCCTCTAGCCTGAGGGGTCTACTCTTGGCCTACGCTGGGGGGGGGGGGGGAGGGAGTGGCATTATCACTAAAGATTTTAAGGTTTAACCTCAGCCATATATTTCTCATTTGATGGTCTAACACTCTAGCATACTAGCAGCAACGTGGTATGCCTCGTCATAAATGTTTAAATAGTAAAATAGGTATAATCATATATGATTATACATGTCCATACATGTATGTCGAAACAAAAATGACTATACATATATGTCAGTTCAAAATTGAGTAAACATATATGATTATGGCGGTTAGTGGCAGAGGAGCAGGTGGTGGCAGAGGTGGCGGTGGTATCGGTAATGGAAGTGGCACTGTTGGGGTTAGTTGGTGACAGAGGTGGTGGTAGACGTACTAGTGGTGGCCATTGTGGTAGTGGCGGAAAAAGGGACAAGCAGCGCTGGATAATCATTTATGATTATTACACTACCGTTGTGTTGGTACGCCGGAGTGTTAGAGCGACAAATGTGAAATATGTGGTTGGGTTGAATATCAAGATCTTCATTTCTTTCGGAATCACAACGGAACCTACTTATATAGGGGTGAGTATTTCAATCGGACCAGACTGACTCTTGGACCGGACCGGTTTCAGAGAATATTGTGGATCGTGGACCAGACCGAATGATACTTACCGGGGCCAAGTCCATGTCCGGGTCTAGGTTTGGGTTTTCCGGTTCTTGGACACGTTTGGACCGATACAACATTTTATGCATACGATAAAAGTTGTTAAAACACGTTTTTGGGTTTTATACAAGTCGTTAAAACGAATATGTTGTTGGGTTTGATACAACTCCTTAAAATAAATACTTTTTTGGGTTTCATGTGGTACAACTCGTAAAAATAAATACGTTTTCGTTTATTGTGCCATTTGGACCGGTCAAACTTTGATTATTTATACTTTATACCATTCGTTTGAAGGATTGTAACTCATTGAATATAACACTAAAAATAATAAAATTATAGTCTAAACTCATCTAAAAACTTTAAATTACATGTTGGAAAAAAGTGAATGTCAATCTGACTTTAAAAAAAATGAGATATGCTTGCTAAAAAATTTCATAGAATACAAAAGTTTAAACATCTTGCTGAAAAGCTGAAAGATTTCAGCTTTGATATCTCAATTTTGAAGGATTGTAACTCATTGAATATAACAAAAAAAACAAAAAAAATTATAGTTTAAAATCATCTATAAAATTTAAATTACCTGTTGAAAAAACTGCAGATGAATCCGACTTAAACCGAATGAGATATGCTTGTTTAAATAATTTCATAGAATACAAAAGTTTAAATTTTTTGCTAAAAAGCTGAAATATTTCAGCTTTGAAGCATTGTAACTCATCGAATATAATACCAAAAACAACGAAATTATAGTTTAAAATTATTTACAAACTCTAAATTACACGTTAGAAAAAATCGTATGTTAATTCAACTTAAATAGAATGAGATATGCTTGTTTAAAGAATTTCACATAATACAAAATTTTAAATTAATTGTTGAAAAGCTGAAAGATTTCAGCTTTCATATCTCATCCTTGAAGGATTGTACTCATCAAATCAAACACCAAAAACAACAAAATTATTGTCAAAAATCATCTACAAACTATAAATTACATGTTGGGAAAACCGCATGTCAACCCGAATTAAAACGAATGAAATATGCTTGTTTAAAGAATTTTACAAAATACAATATTTTTTTAAATAAGTCGGTCGAAAACCTGTTTTAAACCGGAACCGGCCGGACCGAACCGGTTTTGCTGAAATCCTAGAACCGAGAATCGGCCCGATGGCCCAAAAAAATGGTCCGGTCCGGTCCGGTCCACAGGTCCAATTGCTCACCACTATATATATATATATATATATATATATATATATATATATATATATATATATATATATATATATATATATATATATATATATATATAGAGAGAGAGAGAGAGAGAGAGAGAGAAACGTTCTTTTGAGAAAAAAAATATTTGTGAGAACTTAAGAACTCCTATGTAACATCCCAAAATTTACGACCAAAGAATTCATTTTAAATTAAACTATTACAAAACCATTTGTCTGTAAACATCATAGAATCAACTCATATCAAAATCAATGTATCCATAGTCAAAACATGTCATGATAAAAAACAATATCAGAGTATAAATCCCAAAGATCTCCTATGCATAAAATGTAGTGTGATGCGTTTCGATCATGTCGGCTCCTTTCCTTTCGAGGAGGAAATACCTAAAACCAAAATTGAAAACAGTAAACACAAAGCTTAGTGAGTTCCCTCATCATACCACATATCATACAGTAACATACTACTGAGCATATATGGGTGTTGGCCTACCCTTCAGTCTCTTTCAACCGCTAACCGCCTAGCATATATGGGTGCTGGCCTACCCCTTTCGGTCTCTTTCAACCGGTAACTAATTAGCATATTTGGGTGCTGGCCTACCCCTTCAGTCTTTTTCAGCCAGTAACTACCTAGCATATTTGGGTGCTGGCCAACCCCTTCTGTCTCTTTCAACCACTAATAGGGCCTATTTCACCCCTACCACTACCACATATCATCCTAGTAGATAAACATATAAGTCACATACTGCCTAGCATATCTGGGTGCTGGCCTACCTCTTCGGTCTTTTCAACGAGTAACGGGGACTATTTCACCCCTCCTACCACTATCATGTAATATCATAGCATACTAGCACATCAAGCATATCAGATAGTGGCATACCAGACAATTATCACAAAGAAGCTAAATTGTCCTTAGCTCTGAAATCAACTGCACTCAAACTCCTATATATAAGAGATCTCCTTTAATTACCCCTTTCATACTCATAACCCCTTAAAGATCAACTTTGGTCAAAGTCAAAGTCAAAGTCAACATTCAGGTCAAATTCAACATTCTAAGTTGACTCAACTCGCTGAGTTCCATAAATCAGAAAACCCTGAAATCGCTATATAAATTGTCGAGTTCTTTCACAACTCGTCGAGTTCCACCTATCAACAGAACCGAGACTTCTCCAGTCACCTTATCGAGTCACCCTTGAACTCCTTGAGTTCTTCCTTTTACAAAATTGGGACACTTTGACCCAACTCGTCGAGTTCCTCTATGAACTCGTCGATTTCTTCAGTCTGTTAAGCTATCTTAATAGATTAAGCTCCAATACCTCAAATCTACGCTCCATAGTTCATATACATACTGAAAATTTACTCTTAATGGTAAAGTTTCCAACTTTACCCGTTAAAACCCTTCCTAAATGGATTTAGCTCAAACCCTAACTCTTTAAAACTTAGATCTTGATCCAAAAGCCATTGATACTTCAAGCTAAGTCGTACAAACTGAGATCTAGCCCTTAGACACTACATGAACACGTAAAGTCTCCGACTTTCTCTCCACGCATGGCCTTTTGGAGCTTAAAAGGCCAAAATGACATCCTAAAGCTTGCATGGGGCTTCAATGGCCATAAAGTTTGCACATTTATGCCATGAAAGCCCTTTAAGATCCTTGATCTGGAAGTATACTCACTTGGGATGTCCATTTCCCAAGAACCATGCTACTTGGACCAAAACCCAATAAAAGTGAAAATGAAGAGATCTAAGTAATCATTAAGCAAGTTTGAGACTTGCATACCAGAAAATGCTGCAAATGGAGTGAACTTTGTGGATCGAAAGGCTTTCTCTTGGGCCATCGAGTTCTCCTTCTTCAACAAGCTTCAAATGCACAAGTTTTCTCTCAAAAAACGACTCACAAGCTCACACAATGCATTTGGGTTTCGAGATTTAGGGTTTGTGACCTGGAGGATGTAAATGAGGCCAGCCTATGGAAGTTTATGTTTTTAAATAGGGTGCAAAACCTAGAAAATTATGGTTTCACTCTACCAGTCCTACTCGTCGAGTTCATGCTCTCAACTCGTCGAGTAAACTTTACAACCCGCGTCTAATTCCATGCCTACTCGACGAGTTTGGGGCCTCCAACTCGTCGAGTTTCTATACAAAAGTGAACAAATTTTTAATTAAACACATTCAATGAATCGGGCGTTACATCCTAATCCGCTTATCATTTTTTGTAACGTTTATTATCTAGTTAAATTATAATTTAACCCTTAATATGATATTTTGTTACAAAATTGGTCCCATGGTTGAATTATGTGAAAATCGCCATTTTTCTAGTACGCTTGGCGTGTTCCTTGTTTGCTGGGCATACGTGATTGAAAGCCGAACCTTGACATTTAGGGTTTGGACCCTATTTAAGCATCATTAACTCCCAACAGCTTTTCCTTTCATCAACCTCCAGCCCTATTTGCACCTTGCAAACCCTAATCCACCTTTGTGAGCATTTTGAGGCATAGAGTGGGCTGTTGGTGTTCTTGAAAGAAGGAGAAGGAAAGGAAACCACCTTGGAAGCTCAAGGCCTCTTGGATCCAGAAGTTTCTTGACCACCTTCCATGGCTAGCTGAGTTTGACTTAATCGATTGTTTTGAAAAAAAAACTTATCCATATGATTGACACATAGTTCATTGGTTTGCTCCCTTTTAGGGAGTTCACTGTTAAACTTGATTCTCTCTCTCTCTCTCTCTTTCTCTCTCTCTTTCTCTCTTTCTCGCTGTATATATATATATATATACACACATATACATATACATACATATATATATATATATACACATATACATATATATATATATATATATATATATATATATATATATATATATATAACTTAGGAGCGTCAGTTCTCGATATGACACCAACTCGACATAGAAATAAATGGTTATGTTTGGGTTAGTTATTAAGTTCAAGGGTCAACCCGTCAACTTCATTTATTTTTATTTTTATTTTATTTTTTATAGGATATGACTACTTTAACGCAGGCTCCTACGATGGTGGTTCACCATTTGGTGAAGATACTAAGACATTTTGCCTTGCATTTGCAAGCGTTGATGCATAATCCCTATTTGGTTACTCTCAAATCTTAGAAGATTTGAACATAATACTTAGAAGATTTGAACATAATACCTCTTTATGACAAGATTGACCGTATAATATATTAGATTTAAGTTATGTGACTATGTCTATCAGTCTATGTTTGTTGTGTGCTCTGAATCAAATTAGGCCACACTATTACGCAAATACTATCTGGGTTCATGGTTCAACCCGCCTACCCGATTCTGACTCAAAAACTCCTGAACCCGTATATATAAACATGTGAGACGGGTCGTTTCCAGGTTGATGTATCCAAATCATGTCCCACTAACCAACCACATAAATAGGTGTATGTGTCGTTCACGGGTTGATACGCTTCGACTTGTAAACCAACGACCTGCGAACCAGAATCCGAAACAATTGTCTCCTTAATATATATATATATATATATATATATATATATATATATATATATATATATATATATATATATATATATATATATATATATATATATATATATATATATATATATATATATCTTTTTAATTTTTTTAAAATATTATATTAAACAAATATTTAATTAAACTAATAGATAAAAACTTAATTGGTTAAAGAGAAATCTCTATGTCATAAATTATATATTTGATTTATCTATTCGAATATATATTAGACTATATATTTTTATTAAGAACAAAACAAAAAAAATAAATAAATAAAACATTAAACATTAAAATTGATAAGTTAAATGAACAAATAGATTGAAAAAAAATTCAAAATTGATTTTAATAACTTATCAGATTTAAAATATTTATGAATATTAGATAGTTATTTTAATTTTACTTTTTCTGAATTAGTGTAATATATATTTATTCAAATATAAGTTATTAATCAAATAACCATACATTGAAGTCAATCTTAATTTTTTAGTCACCTATCATATATTTTCATTTTTTTCATACTTCACACCCGATATTTTAATATACGTTAAATATATCACATTTATTTTAACTATCCTTTATATAATTATTATAATAAATTCAATATCATATATATTAAAATAATAATAAATTAAAGAAAATAAAAAGGAAAATCCTTTACCCCCTTCCTCCCCTCGCCTGATGATCTATTAATACATGTCCCTCCTCTTTGAGCCCAAAACGAGATAAACACACACATACACATAAACACACATTATTGGACAACTTTATTATGAAATTCGTTGTAATTTGCTCCCATTTCCACTCAGGTATCTCTGGCAGTTGTAGTAGACCTGATGACTTCTGGTATTCTACCTTGACTTTGGCGAAATTTAGGCACTTACCCACATAGGTAGCAATCCCGACTTTCATGTTCGGCCACCAATAGAGTTTCTTGAGATCCGAATACATCTTACCTGAGCCTGGATGAATGGAGTATCGAGTGTTGTGGGCTTCATTCACAACAACATCTTTGTATCCACCAAACTTCGGTGTCCAGATCCAATTCATGAAGTAACGAACTATGTCACCCTTGATTTCTAAGTTCTTCTCCATTCTTCTTAAGGCTTCAACTGTCACATTATCCGACTTCAAGGCTTTTATCTGGGCTTCCTTGATCTATGTGGACAGATGAGAATGGATTGTCATGGTTAGTGCTTTCACTCTACCACCTGAGTACTCATTTTGACTAAGGGCATCTGCAACTACATTGGCTTTTTCGGGATGATAGCTAATTTCGCATTCATAATCATTGAGTAGCTCTACCCAGCATCGTTGTCTCATGTTAAGTTCTTTCTGATCGAAGATGTGTTGGAGGCTTTTGTGATTCGTCAAGATGATGCACTTGGTATCGTAAATGTAGTGTCTCAAGATCTTCAAAGCAAGTACTATTGCTCCCAGCTCAAGGTCATGAGTGGTGTAGTTAGCCTCGTGAGTCTTTAGTTATCTCGATGCATAGGCAATAACATTTCCTTGTTGCATAAGTACACAGCCTAGTCCTCGATTTGATGCATCGCACTATACTATGAAGTCTTCTGTTCCTTTTGGAAGATACAAGATAGGTGCGCTGCACAGGGCTTGCTTCAGTATTTGGAATGTAGTGTCTTATTTCTCTCCCCACCTAAAAGTTACACCCTTCTGAGTGAGGGCGGTAAGCGGTTTAATGATTCTGGAGAAGTTTTGTATTAACCTGCGGTAATAGCCAGCAAGTCCTAAAAATTGGTGGATCTCTGTTGGCGATCTGAGTGCTGACCTGTTCTTTATTTCCTTTATTTTGGAGGGGTCCACGTGTATTCCTTCTTCGTTGACCACGTAACCAAGGAAATTTACCTTCCTAATCCAAAACTCACACTTTGAGAATTTCGCATAAAGCTGTTCCGTCCATAATGTTTATAAGACTTGTCTCAGGTGCTGGCTATGTTCTTCTTTACTCCGTGAGTAGATAAGTATACCATTTATGAATACTATCATGAATCTGTCTAGGAAGGGACGGCATACTTGATTCATTAGATCCATGAATACTGTGGGATTGTTTGATAGTTTGAAAGGCATCACTACAAACTCGTTGTGACCATAACGAGTTCGGAATGTTGTTTTGGGAACATCATTTTCATGGTCTTGTAATTGGTGATACCCTGATCTTAGGTCAATCTTTGAAAAGTAGCTGGCTCCTTGGTGTTGATCAAATAGATTGTCAATCCATTGGAGAGGGTATCGGTTCTTAATGGTAAGCTTGTTTAGTTAACGGTAATCTATGCACACTCGGAAAGATCCATCCTTCGTCTTTATGAACAGGACCGGTGCTCCCCAGGATGAGAAGCTCGGTCGGATGAATCCCTTACGGAGTAGTTCATTTAATTGGGTGGATAGTTCACGCATCTCTGTTGGTGCAAGGCGATATGGAGACTTGGCTACGCGGGTAGCTCCAAGAATCAAGTCGATTCGGAACTCGGCTTGGCATTCAGGAGGAACTCCTCAAAGATCTTTAAGAGAGATGTCAGGAAAATTAAAAACTTCGAGAATGCTCTCGACGCCTTTTACTTCTTGTTTTTCATTGACTACATGAGCTAAGAATGCGTGACACTCTTTGCGCAGGTATTTTTGGGCTTTGATGCAAGAGATGATGCAAAGGTTCGTACCGGGTTTGTCACCATAGATAATGAGGATTTTTCCGCTTGGGAGATTTAGACGAATAGCCTTTTCGTAGCATAGAATACCAGCATGGTGAATACTTAACCAATCCATGTCGATAATGACGTCGAAGCTTTTTTATTGAGACCTTCATAAGGTCGATTGGGAAAGAATATTTGTTTAGAGTGAGGGTACATCCTATGAATATGTCGTTAGTGCTTTTCTATTTTCTCGTTTTCCATCTCGACGGTGAATGTTTCGTTTAGTATTTGTGATTTTTTTTAGTTGCTACTTCAATTTATGGCTAACGAAACTCCTCTCCACACCACTATCGAAGAGTATGCATGCATAAGAGTTATCAAGAAGGAACATACTCGTGACTACCTTGGGATCTGCTACTACCTCCTCCTGTCCCATTGCTAGTACTCTTCCTGTACTACCAGTATTCCTTGCTTTTGGGAAATCCCTCTTATAGTGCCCTGTTTCACCACACCCATAGCAGGCCTAATATACTCTAGTTCCAGAGGCCTGAGCCTTTGGTTGTGTCGGTGCCTTACAGAAACGGGCAGTATGCCCCTTCCTGTTGCAGTTAGTGCATTGCAATTCCCGGCAAGGTCCATGGTGGTGGAAGTTGCATTTGTCGCACTTCGGTAGGTTACCAACATATCGATTGGGAGGTGATGGAGCAGCAGGAACAACAACAGGAATGGTAGTAGCGTGCACTGCCACTTTTTGTTGTTTCTTTGAGTACTCTTGTGAATATTGGCCCTTTCATTTGTTCCAAAACTTCTTTTTGCTACCATCTTCTTTGGGTTGCTCAGGAATGGCTGGTATAGAACCTTGAAGAACTCCATGATCCACTAATATCTGAGCCAGAAGCTTGGCACTGTCGAAAGTAAGTGGATTGGCAGCTATAAGGTTTCCTTGGGTTGGGGGAGTTAATCCCTAGATGTACCTTTCCACTTTCTTACTCTTTGGGGTTACCATCCCGGGGCACAGAAGAGCCAGGTCATTGAATCTGGCAGTGTAAGCAGCAATATCGAAGTCCTTCATCTTCAGACTCCAGAGCTCCTGCTCTAGCTTTTGTATCTCGCCTCTGGGATAATATTTTTCCAGCATTAGAACTTTTAAGCCTTCGTAGCTCATGGCATTAGCTACCTGGAGAGTTAATGACTTGACATAGTCGTTCCACAAACAAAGGGCTTTGTCTATGAAAGTGCGTGCTGCAAATTTCACTTTACTAGCTTGTGGGTACTCACAAATTTCGAACACTGATTCAGTCTTCTCTAACCAGCACATGACGACAATGATACCTCTAGTGCCATCAAAAGATCTAAGTTTGGCATTCGTGAAATCTTTTTATGAACATTCCCTTGGGTTTCCATGGCTTTCTCCATGATTAGAAGGGTTTCCACCAATACCCGCCCCACTAGTGCCACTAGCATTGATCTGTGTCATGGCTGCTGCCACGGCGGCGGTTACTGCTACTTGGAACATAGAAAGGTCATATTATGGAGGTGGTGGATTCTTCGGAGGGTTGTTTTTGTTCCCATTCAACTTCTTTGGAGGTGGTGGTCATATTATGGAGGTGGTGGATCCTATATTTTCTGTAGTGAATGTAATGTATTCTTAGTCCCTAAGACCAATAGTATATATGTTAGTGTACTCTGTAATAATGTATCGGTAGTTTTATTAGTAAATGAAACCATATGAGTAATAATTTTCTCAGAAATGTATGTTCTCACTGAACTAGAAAAATAGTATGCCCTAGTAGTATTTGTATGAAAACCTTTTGTATGTATGCCTGAAATTCACCCACTGTAGTGTGAAATAGTGTAATGTAGTCTTATTATTTAAAATAAAACCCTTGAAGTAGTGTTAGCCCCATAAACAATGGTTTAGTTGATACTATTGTGAGTTTCTTATAAACATGCTAAAATTACTAGTGGCCTCCACGACGTTCTTCACGTGTCGGAATGTTATGACATTTATCACCCCAGGCTTGCCGGCCTAACTTTAGCTAATAGTTAAGGTGCGGCATTGTCAGTCTCGTATAGATGTATACACAAATGCATGCTCTCCCTCAAGGAGACTCCGGTTATATTTTATAGGACTTTAACATGTACTCTAGTTGGTACAATGAAGTAGTGTCTCATAATCCTGTATTAACAAGTATAGTATTATAGTGTTCTCTTGTACTTGAAAATGTATGTATTACCATGTAGTAGTGTACTTGTAATGTTAACTAATTATACTTAAATAATTATTTTAGTAGTGTATCCATGAAATAGTGAAATAGTGTGTATGTTCCATAAACCATCCATGTTATAATTTATATAGTTATTTTTTGTATAGTGTTCTTGAACTTAGTAGAATAACGTAATGTTTCCTAAACTATACCTATTACAGTTTGTATGTATGTTCTTGTAACAATTCTTAAATTTAGAAAGTAGTGTAGTGTTTTATTCTTCAAACTATACCTATTATATGTATGTTCCGTTTGTAATGAAAATATTTCTGAAAAAGTCTCCTTTGCTTAGCATGTTACAAAGGTTTAAAGTTTTATACTCATATATATAGGGTATGTATAATTGAAATTAAAAAGTCAGTCGGACAAGTCAGTTTTCCCTAAGCCCACAACCAAACAAGGAACATGAGTTAAGGCGAAAACACCAGTCCCAAGCCTGTTGAATCTCATTATATATATATATATATATATATATATATATATATATATATATATATATATATATATATATATATATATATATATATATATTATGTTTTGGTAAAAACAATAGTTGAAAACAGTTGAAATAATTTGAAATGTCTGAACTAGTTAGAAAACCTTTGGATGTTAACACAAAATTTAATTGTATTATACTTGTATTCTCCCCCCCCCCCTCCCTTAAAAACATGGAAAAATAGTGAAAACATAGGGGTATAAACTCACCTCGAATGCGAGTTCTCGTTTGGATACAAAGTGGTAGCTGTGATCCTTGGGTTAGAACCCGTGTGCGTAGCCATCTCCTAATAATAATTATAGACGATTTCGTATTTAAATTAATAGGATATTAATTTAAATAAATTAAATTAAAGTGTTAGACAACACTAAATTATGTAAGAAATACTTACAAAATTTATCAATATTTATTTGGAGTTGTTCTTGATGTTCTTGGATGAAATATGAATATTTGAAGATGTGTTTGGTGTTCTTGACGGAAACTTGAAGATATGAAGGATAATATGAATGTTACTGAGGTACTTATGAAGATTTGAAGGTGGAATGATGATTGCGGTTGAAGATTTGAAGATTCTTGGTAAAGCCCTTAAAGTTTGGAAAGGTTTTTGGATGATACTTGAGAGCAAATGGGAAGTGTTTGTCGCCTAGAAAGTTAGAAATGAGCTAGGTTGATAGTTGAAAACATATATATATATATATATATATATATATATATATATATATATATATATATATATATATATATATATAAGAGGTTTTTGGCCTTAATAGGCCTTAAACCTTTTGTTTTTGGTCCTATATGACCGAAATCTCTCTTGATTTCGGTCCTAAGGTCAATGGATAAGAGGTTTGCGGTTTTGAGTTAAAGGGAAAAGGTGTTTTCGGTTTGGTTTTGGGACTAGATTACCAAAACCAAAAAATACTTTTGTACCTTGAATTATCATATATTAAGTTAAGTATACGCCTTTGTTTGAACTAGTGCAAGCTTGGTTTAATCTAGTGTGAATCTTTATTGAATTTTATTGATTTATACTAACATAAATCAGCATGTTTTTCACTTTATACTTATAAGTTAACATATGAACTTATATAAGCATATATCCTTGGTATTCAAAGTTCGAATTGCATCACTGTTACGGTGTGAATTTACTTGTACATGGTTGTAGTCTAGACTTTTATTAACTTGAACAACGGGTTGTTACAGCCAAAATGCTCTCTTGGATCGGAATGAAATGGGTACTCTTGGTCAACCTATCCACGATGACCCAAATCGAATCCACTCCCCGTGCGGTCCTGGGAAGCTTTGTGATGAAATCCATAATAATATCCTCCCATTTCCACACATGGATATCCAACAGTTGCGTCTTGCCGTGAGGTCTCTAGTGCTCGGCCTTGACCTTACTATAGGTCAAGCACCTCTCATCATACTAGGCTACATCCCGCTTCATTCAGCGCCATCAGTAATCAGGACGAAGATCTCTATACATCTTTGTTGCCCCGGGATGGATGGAAAATTTGCACTTGTGCGTCTCCTCCATCAGGATATGGCACACACCACCTGCATACATAACCCATACTCTGTGATGGAGGGTCAACAGCCTGCGGCTATCATAGTCGAAGGAGGAAATCTGACCCACATGAGGCTCACTCTTCCGATCTTTCTCCTTCATAGCCTCATGCTGGGCCTCCCGGATCCGCTCCAAAAGTAGAGTCACTATTGTGATCCTCAGGCAGATATCTCTGATCATGACTGTGAATGCCTTGCAGCTAAGAGCAACGACACAACATTGGCCTTCCCCAGGTGGTAGAGGATCTCACAGTCGTAATCCTTCACCACGTCTAACCATCGCCGCTATCTCATGTTCATATTTGGCCGGTCCATCAGATACCTCAGGCTGTTATGGTCCATGTAAATGGTACAATGGACCCCATACAGGTAGTGTCACCAAATCTTGAGGGCGTAAACAACCGCCCCCAACTCCAGGTCGTGCATCGGGTAATTCGCCTCGTAAGGCTTCAGTTGCCTCAAGGCGTAGACAATGCCATGCCCGTTCTGCATCAACACTGCGCCCAAACCCGAAATGGACACATCACAGTACACAACAAACTCCGAAACGCCCTCTGGTAGGGCTAAGATCGGTGCCTCGCACAACCTCTGCCTCAAAGTCTTGATTGATGCCTGATGCTCAGGGCCCTAGTGAAAGAAAACGTCCTTCTTCATCAGCTGGGTTAGGGGTACCGCTATGTTGGAGAAATTTTGAATGAATCTCCGATAATAGCCTACTAGCCCGAGGAAACTTTGAATCACATGTGGAGACTATGGAATCTCCCATCTCATCATGGCATCCACTTAGGCCGGGTCGACCAGAATACCGTTCTCGTTGACAAGGTGCCCCAGAAACTGCATCTCGTGCAACCAGAACTCGCACTAAGAAAATTGGCATACAATCTTTTCCTCCTTAGGGTATCCAACACCTCTCGCAAGTTATCCTCATGCTGCTCCTGCATCTTGGAGTAAACCAAGATGTCATCAATAAAGACTATCACAGACCGATCCAACATCGGTCTAAATACGCGGTTCGTGAGGTCCATGAACGCGGCAAGGGTATCGGTGAGCCCAAAGGGCATCACCACAAACTTATAGTGGCCATAGCGTGTCCGGAAAATAGTCTTATGTACATCCTCATCTCTGACTCGTATCTGGCGATAGCCTGAATGCAAATCTATCTTTGAAAACCAAGATTCCCCCTGAAGCTGGTCAAAGAGATCGTCAATCATCGGGAGTGGGTAACGGTTCTTCACCGTTACCTTGTTTAGCTCCTGGTAATCTATACACATCCGATGTGACCCATCTTTCTTCTTCACAAATAGGATCGGGGCTCCCTAAGGCGAACTACTCGGCCTAATAAATCTCTTGTCTAACAGCTCCTTCAGCTGTGTAGACAACTCCTGCATCTCGGGAGGAGCCAACCGATATGGTGCCTTAGCTATCGGAGCCGCACCCGAAACTAGGTCAATCCTAAACTCCAACTGTCTCTCTGAAGGTATCCCAGGCAACTCCTCCAGGAACACATCTAGACACTCCCTCACAATTGCACATCACTCACGGTCGCCTTAGCCACCTCCTAGGTATCCATAACGTAGGCGACATAACCTACACAACCTTCCGGAAGACAGTGTCTAGCCCTTGCTACTGAACACATAGTTAGCCCACGCCGCAACCTCTCGCCCTGAATCACCAACTCTCCCCCACTTCGGGTCCTGGCATGAACCAACTGTTGCTCACAGTCGATCACTATCCCACTATGGCACAACCAATCCATGCCTATAATGACCTTGTTCCCACACAGAGGAATGGGAACCAAATCCATGAGATAATGCTCGTCATACATGCTCTATACACAATCTCTGTAAACCTCTGATGCCTGTACAGATCGGTCGACGAAAATCTCGACCTCTAGAGGACATTCCAACATGCCTGAAGACTCAACAAACCTCTTGTTGATTGTAAGATATACGAATGATCGGTAGCTCCCAAGTCAAATAACACCTGTACTGGGATGCCGTTCAGATGAAACGATCCTAAAAAAAATATAAATATCAAAACTGACATGTAATAAGAGTTAGGGAGAAGAAAACATACCCGTCACCACATCCGGTGTGGCACGCACCTCCTTGGCGGTCAACTGGAAGGCTCGACTCCTCACCACTGGAGCATCTGTCTTGCCATGTCGGCCATCCATGATCCGCAGGGTCCCTAGAGTTCGTGCCACCATTGGCGCTCCTGATTTCAATCTTGGGCAGTTGGCCTTTTTATGTTTCTTCTTATTGAAGTGAAAGCAGATCAGGTCTGATGTCTGATGGTTGGGGGTAGGGGCAGTACAATCCCTGCCAAAGTGCCCAAGCTTGCCGCACTTATAGCAGCCCGATCCCCCTAATCTGCATACCCCCTCATGAGACTTGTCGAATTTCCCATAGCGGCTCCGGCCCTGATGGCCCTTCGACCAAGTGTCGAATCCCTTGGGTTTCTTCCCAGAAACCCCAGTCGTCTGCCCAGTCTCTGTCTTCCTCTTCCTGATGTGCTCTATATCAATCTCTCTCTCCCTCACCCTCGTTATCATGTCATCCAAAGTCGAGTACGCCGAGTAGCTGAGATATTTCTAAATGTGAGCTCTCAACATGTCATGGTACTGGGTTTTCTTCATCTCCTCATCACCCGCGTGTTGAGGCACCTGTAAGGCCCTCTCCCTGAACTTGGCGGTGATCTCTGCCACTGATTCAGTAGTGTGTCGTATATCCAAGAACTCCCTGGCTAACTGCTGAATCTCCACAGCTGGCGCAAACTCGGCTCAAAATCTGGTCACAAAGTCCGACTAGGTCATAGCCTCAATGGCTGGGGATCCGAACATGTCACTGACTGCCTCCCACCAGTCTCTCGCCCTCTCTCTCAAACAACCAGCAGCAAATTTGACCTTCGACCCCTCAGGGTAGAAGCTCATCACCTGCGCAGACCCAATTTCTACGATCCATCATCTCACCACAATGGGGTCCTTCTGTTGGATTAGTGTCTAAGTCCATAACTATTTTGGTATGTACTTGACCCGATGGTGCATGGTCCTTTTGGGTTGCCTTCACCAAAGCAACTTGATTGGAGAAATAAATAGAGAGAGAGGTTATTATGATTTATTAATATGTTATAAGAATAATATATTAAAGGAGAAATCATATTTGTTTAATTAATATTGGTCAATAATTAATTAAGAATTAATTTTGTGATCAAGTGTAATTAATTAAACTAGAGGGGCTGAATTGTAATTATGTGATAGTTACAAAATAAGGTAAGGATTATCTTATATATATGGTGAACGAATTTGAGGTGTAAATCTCTTAGAAGTCGACTAGGATAAGGGTTTCTAAGACTTATCTTATGGTTGCTTGGTGGGCAAGAAACTAGATAAGGATAAGGACTAAAACCCTAATCTTTACACCTATATAAACCCCCTAGGGCTTAGGAATTCATCTAGCCCTTCCCAAGAGGTCTCAAGGACGAATTCTAACCTCCCTCCTCTCTCTTTATACCTTCTCCATTTGCTCTTGGTGTTTGTAAGCCATTAGAGGAGTGACACTTGTGACTCTAAGCCTTCCAAAGTCAATTCAAGGAGGAATTGGGATTGTTATTACTACATAACAATCAAGGTAATATCTTAAACCTAATTATATGTTAATATTGATTTCCACATGCTAGAATTAGGGTTTATAGTCTTGGATTCAAAGCATGTACAATAGAGAAACCTAGATCCAAGCATTAGGGTTTGTATGAGCACATAGGATGTCTTATGACCAAAACCCATCAGTGGTATCAGAGCCCTGGTTGGTTTTTATTGTATTGATGCTTGATGTAACTGAAAATCGTGTTTTGGCCTCACTGTTCGACCTGACTGGGCGAGTCACTCTTGGACTCGGCGAGTTCCAGAGGGTGACTCGGCGAGTCGGTGCGTCAGACAGTGTTTATCTCGGGATTTCTTGCTGCTTTTTGAATTGGGATAATTACCTTATCATGTTAGATTAATATTAATCCGATTATATGATATATTTGACTATATTTTTAATCTAATTGAAGATATTTATCAATTAATAAGATAATTGTTTCCTTATAAGATAATTGATTAATTATTTTAAGTAAATTGATAAATTATTTTGCAAGAAATCATCAAATATGGATAATTATGTGATTAAATGTTAATTTGAATTATTTGTTATTTGATCCTTGTTGTTGTGAAAAGTTTCATATTTGGCCCTTTAGGTTTTATAGTTTAAATTTGAACCCCAAAAGTTTTGTTGTTTTGAAATTTAAATAGTTGAAACCCTAATGTTTTGAAAAAGGTTTCGAAACTTGCCCTCAAGTTTTGGAATTTAAATTTTGATTAAATAGTTTAATGCACATTTAAATTCTAAACCCTAATGTGTTGAAATGTTTCAAAACTTGCCCTCAAGTTTTGGAATTTAAAAGTTGATTAAAATTTTAACTAGGAATGTTAAATTCTAAAACTCTAGTATAGTTTTGAAAAGGTTCAAATCACACCCTTATGGTTTTATTAATTAATTAAGGTGTATAATTAAAAGAGGTTTAATAAATCCATAAAAGTTTAGGTTATCAATTTAATTGAATTAAAAGTATAATTGTTAAATTAGACCACCTAGTATTTTAAAAGTATAAAATACACCCTATACTATATATAACATTAAAAGTCTAACATTATATATATGTATGAGTAAAAGTCAGTCTTACCGTTGGTAGGCCTCATTCACGAAGCTGGTCTATAAGGGGTGTTTAAGGAAATTGCCTATAAAATGGTGATTGAATGGGTATCCACTCTTACCCACCGCACTCTTGACTAGTGGAGGGTCGTTAGCCGAACGGGTAGGATAGGACAAAACCTTCCATTATAAGTATAATGAAATATAAAAGTAACTAAATGTTTTCATAAAATTCCCAATCTTAGTTACTTAGGCAAAAATGAATTGATGCAATTCCATGAAATTACACTTTGTGCCCTTGCGAAGACATTAGTGGAGCGTGTGTGGTTAACCGGCACACTAAATGGGTCTAAGCAAAGGTAGCAAAGGGTGACTCAATGTTTGTCATAGTTCGGTGGAGCGTGTGTGGTTTACCGGCACATCGAATAGGTGACTGTAACATGTGAGGGCACCATGTAGTTTGCATGGTTATTCACACCCGCTTTGTGATCCTCGGCATCCCAGTCACAAACAAGAGGGGCATATCGAGATATAAACATGCCATTGAAAGTTCAATGTATCTCAAAGGATCTAGGAGTTTTCATAGATTTAAAACTTAAATTTCTTTTCGTTTTTCATGGTGGAAATTAGTGAATCGTCATTCACTTACCTTCAAATATTCTGCAACTAGATTACGGCATCCCTTTTCTAGGTTGTAGCGTATTGTGCTGGGTCCTAGACTTAGTATTTCATTTGGGTGATCTACTAAGGACTCTATCAATCAACTAACTTGAATTCGTTTTCTCCCGTTTTGTAGACGTCAAAGTTCGACAACTATGGTCTTCCCAAATCCCGTGGAACAAGCATTCCACATGAAGATGATATTCCACGATTCGATCGAGGAACAAGAGATCATGCTTCACTTCCTCCTCCTCCAATTATTCTCCCTAATCCACAAGTTCAAAGGCTTGAAAAAGTTCAAAATTACTCAAGCCCTTTTGGCAAGTAAACATAAAGAAGGAAAGTCGGTGTGTGCACACGTCCTAGGGATGAAGTCGCACATTGATAGACTAAGAATGTTGGGATCCATTGTTTGTGAGGAAATAGCTGTTGATTGGGTTCTTCAGTCACTTCCTAACTCATATAGTGAGTTCGTAAGAGAGTACTATATGATGAACTACGACGTGACCCTTATAGATCTCACATACATGCTTATTGTTGCTGAATCAGCAATGATTTGGCGCAATAGAAAAGCAAAGTTGATTGGTGAATCTACCTTCGAGACCTCTATGGATATAGACAATGGCAACGAAAGACATGCTATGATCGAAAAGTTTGATCATAAGAGAAAGGCAGTGTCTGAAGTAGTTCCATGTGCTGTTCCAAAAGAGTCAATTTGCTTTTATTGCCAAGAGAAGGGGCATTGGAGACGAAGCAACCCCATTTACCTAAGAGATCTAAGAGATGGGAGAGTCGAAACGTATGGCTCTAATATAGGTAAAATCCATTTACTAACTCTTTTAAGCTTCTATTCTAGATTCTTAATACATAATGTAATAAGATTACAATTGATGTTTTGTAGGATCGAAGAAAAGAAAGGGAGCTTAAGGGAAGAAGTGAGCAAAATCTAACCGTAAAGGAATGGATTTCGATCGCATTTCTCGAAGATTAGATTCTTGAGCTACTACTTAGAGTTAGAATTAGATTGCTAAGAAAGATGTATTAGCATAAGTTTTCAAATGAGGTGCATTGTAAGGACAAAATTTTTCCGCAATAAAATAAAATTTTGATTTTAAATTTTATTTATTTATCCTTACAATGGCGTGTATGAAAAATTGATGTTAAAATGGTTCTATTATTAGCAATAATGGATTTGGTTCTTATTATGTTACTTATGGAAAGTCGAGAATTTACCAAATAGGGAGAGTTTCTCATCGCCCAAGTTTCAATTGGACAGAAACTTGGAATCATGCAACTTGATTGCACGATGAATGAGAAATTTCGTATTTGGAAATTAGACTAATTCGTTGACAAAGAGTCAAGTGAAGGACTAGGAGATCGAGTACACAAAGATGTGTGTTAATCAAGTCCACCATAAGAGTAACAAAGATATTCGTCATGATTTACTAAAGGTTTAGTAAATATGATTATACTTACAAGATTAGATGTAATTCTGAATTGATTAAAGGGTTTAGATCAATAACAGAACGAATAAGAAGAATCAAGTAGGCAGAAAGATAAAAGTTTCTCCATTCTAAGAAGATGGGAGAGTACCTTTTATGCTTTATGATAGGTCTTAATGATTAAGAACCATATCTCAATTGATCCTCTAAGTGAGTCTTAGTACAATTGTATGTCTAAGAAGAGGAATCAAGAATTGAAGAAATGGTTAAATCAATAAGTCAATCATACTTCGTTCCAATAACAAGTCTTAAAGTTAAGATTGTGACATTGAGTGAAAGGTATTAAGAAGGTTTGTAACTTTCATTAAATGTGGAAAGTTGTGATGTCTTGGATAAGACAAAGACCAACTAGGACCAATTTATGAAGTGTTGATAAAAGCTACACTAACTCTTGAATATTTGTTTGTCAAGAAATGGTTGTTGACAAGAGAATCTTATATGTCAAGGAGTCAGTGGGAGTCTTAATGGTCTTGAAAGGTTTCAAGAACAAATCAAATAAACATTATCGATCATCACTAGCACACGAGTTGAGGTTTACAACCTATCGTGTTGACATTATTTTGATTCTGTGCCAATCCAATCGAGTTAATTATGCATGAGAGTTCTATGAGTTCTCATTTTGAACGCATAAAAGGCAAAGCACCTTAATCAATGAAAGGTACATTGATAGGAAAGGGTGAGCTGCTTAACTACTTGGAAGACATGGTGGGCAGCTGTGCTACCATAAGGCAAGAAATCAAGATTAAGAAAGTTCGATCCATAAGAGTTTGAATTTGTCATAAACTTTGGTTTGACAAATTCACATGGATAGGAACAAATACACTGTTTAAATCTAAGTGTCATAAGATTTCCTCCTTCATGAAAATGATTGTGAGGAAATGCTTTCACTAAGACAGATTTTAAGAAGATAGTGATTGTAAAATTGCATTCTCGAATTCAATTATGGTTACAGCATCCCTTTCCATAATTTGAATTGTGAGGTTTGGCAATTAGTCGTAAGTGTTTAGACACACATATGAACTATCGAAGGCAAAGGTGTATAAGTTCAAGAAGCCTTGATAAAAGATTATCAAAGCACTAAGTATTAGAAACATGAACTTAAGAAATTCAATAAGTATTGTTTTTCTGAAAGTTAAGATGTTTATGAATACATGTCGAAGCTAGTGGGAGCATAAGTGTTATGTTTTATAATAATTATCAAGATAGTGGGAGCATAAAAGTTATGATTGTATGATTATTAAGGAAAGTATTGCAAGGTTAACAATATTAATTATAGAAAACAAGAGTCATACTTTGCAAAGTCGCAATAGTTGAAGAGTTGTTTTGCTATAATTAAGGGAGAGAATATTATGCTTCATTTCAAATCTAAAGGTTTAGGTTGATAAATGTTAATAAAAATTAGTCAAAGGTACAAAGTGTGTTCTTAAAATTTCGATTATGATTACGGTATCCCTCTTCACTATTCGATGGTTGAGAACATAGCAAATAAAACATTATGCGTCGTGTCCCATACGCTTCGGGTATAGGATCGATTGCAAATGCTTTAATGTTTGACCATTCTAAAATTTTCCAAATGTCGAGCGCATTTAGAGGGAAAAGGGACTAGAATTGGTTTTGACTAAAACAATTAAACAACTATCAAAGGACAACCCAAAGTTCGACGAGGATTGGTCGCTTGTGAGTAGTTGGAAGTATAGTATTGGAAAATATGGAAATGTTTCCATATTGGATGGACCGTATCGACATCATTACGAATAGATAAGATTCTATTAAGAATGAGTTGTCATATGGAACATATGGAAGTGTGTCCATATTGGGAATTGAATATTGAGAAATCTATGACTAGATTAGAAACTTCTATGCAAAAGGATGTTCAAAGAATGTACTTTGAGTGAGAGACATCACGTCTATGGAATTGTCGTGTAACAATCTCCGATAGAGGACTTTGTAATATCATTGGCAATAGTCTTTGTGACTTTGGTGCAGTGACATTATGAAAGGATAGTTGCATAGAATGTTAGAATCTATCATATTCTATAAGTAGCAAGAATTTGATATTCTTTGACTTATGAAAAAACGGATTTGGAGTTGTGAAATGAGAAGGATTGGAAATGTGTTCAATGTGATCTATTTCACAGAGTAAGAACCATAGGTAAACATTGTGTGCATGCTAGGAGCATGGGACAAGTATTGGAATTCAAGTAAGAAGTTGATTACCCGAAACGACAAATAATGAGTAATCAATATGGTGATAAATAAAAGGCGTTTTATTTATACTCAAAGGTTTGAGGCCATATGGGATTAGTATTATTCTTGTGTTTCACATTTGCATGTTTTGACTTCCAGAATAATTGAGCTTATTAAGAATAATCAAATTATTCGAACGGGCCACAGTCGTTCATATGTTGGAAGTGATATGAATGAAGACTGTCGTGAATTGGTGTGTGGATTGTCTAGAAAAGTATTAGACATAAGCAAATGTTTGTTGCAACGTTCATGAGTGCTTACGAATATGATTTGAGCATTGGATTAAACCCACGCTCACTTGGATCACTTCATGAATTGTATCACGAGTGATTAGTGAGACGATAACATCTTATATTCTTGAAACCGAGATGTGTGAGTTGTATCTTGCAAATCGGTTGCACATTGATAATATGTAAACGCACCAGTAACTTGGTGTTATAAAACATATTGTTGTGTGTGATTCGGTGCGTGAGTGCAAGCGAGCATTGTATCAAAGTTTATCCGTTCCTTTTATTCAAAGTAGGATAAAAGCGATATCTTTGGGCCCCTCGATGGTTTAATGATGACAAACGTAAATGCTCGGCCGGGCTAGGGCTAATTTGATTTGTTCAATTAGTCAGTCGTCATAAATCGAGAATCGAGATATAGTACAAAGAGAATGATTTGAAATCATATCTCATATGATATCTAGAATGGAGGAATATATGATCCCTTATCTAAGGACACGCGTATTTGATATGATCAGAGTTGACAGAGGCTTTGGAAAGCTACGATTGCAGATCAGGATCCGAAGTCATACGCAGAATAGTTGTTAGACTTATCCAAGTGGGAGACTGTTGGATTAGTGTCTAAGTCCATAACTATTTTGGTATGTACTTGACCTGATGGTGCATGGTCCTTTTGGGTTGCCTTCACCAAAGCAACTTGATTGGAGAAATAAATAGAGAGAGAGGTTATTATGATTTATTAATATGTTATAAGAATAATATATTAAAGGAGAAATCATATTTGTTTAATTAATATTGGTCAATAATTAATTAAGAATTAATTTTGTGATCAAGTGTAATTAATTAAACTAGAGGGGCTGAATTGTAATTATGTGATAGTTACAAAATAAGGTAAGGATTATCTTATATATATGGTGAACGAATTTGAGGTGTAAATCTCTTAGAATTCGACTAGGATAAGGGTTTCTAAGACTTATCTTATGGTTGCTTGGTGGGCAAGAAACTAGATAAGGATAATGACTAAAACCCTAATCTTTACACCTATATAAACCCCCTAGGGCTTAGGAATTCGTCTAACCCTTCCCAAGAGGTCTCAAGGACGAATTCTAACCTCCCTCCTCTCTCTTTATACCTTCTCCATTTGCTCTTGGTGTTTGTAAGCCATTAGAGGAGTGACACTTGTGACTCTAAGCCTTCCAAAGTCAATTCAAGGAGGAATTGGGATTGTTATTACTACATAACAATCAAGGTAATATCTTAAACCTAATTATATGTTAATATTGATTTCCATATGCTAGAATTAGGGTTTATAGTCTTGGATTCAAAGCATGTACAATAGAGAAACCTAGATCCAAGCATTAGGGTTTGTATGAGCACATAGGATGTCTTATGACCAAAACCCATCACCTTCACCCTACTGAAGTATGGCGCTCTACATCCCCTGAAACCCTTGAAGGAGAGCGTGTGAGTCCCTGATTGGCCAAGTGCCATGTTACTCCTGAATGCCCTAAGGCGATCCTCCATCAGTTAATGATCCCTTCTTTGATCGACCCAAAAATCACCGGTGTTGCCTCAAGGACGCCTCTCGTAATCTCGGATGCAATGAACTCGCATAATTTGTTTCCATTTGGCTCGGAACCCGTACCCGAACTTGACCCAGACCCTAAACCTCCTGCTCCGTGACGTTTCATCACCATTCTACAAAAAACCATACAATCATCAGACTCATACATAATATTGAGAGACCTCATACTCACTACAAGTTCCCTGGTTTGATCTCGGCTCTCCTTGTTTCGAGTACGGATCCTCTGCTTTTAGTAGTATGGGCCCATACAACCTTCCACATCTATCCGTACTTTCCTCAAGGATTTCTTTGACCTCGCCAAGTCCCTTTCACTACAAATGTTCTTCGTGCTAATCTCATCATAGGCTTACTCTAGGGTAATCTCCGACCCACTCTACGCCATAAGCTGCATAAGAAGTCCCTACTATCCCTTCCTAACTAGCTTTACAAATACCATTACATATTACAAATACCAGAAAATTCTTCGAATGAGAGGTCCTACCCTACACCGGTTGGACTCAGACAAGAGCTGGAAATTATTTAGTCCCCGTGATATGTAACTTAACGTATTCGTTTACTAGTTAATTAAAGATAAGTAGGACTCCTAAAAGCACAAATCAAGCAGCATTAGGGCATTGAGTAACAAAAACCAAGCATATCCTAATCTGGATATCATATCACTGACTAGTCAGTACTATCATGCAACTGAATAAGCACCTAATGCATCTTCCTAGATCCTTAGCACTAATCTAGCATAGAGTTCTCATACACATATAGTAGGTATATAAGGCATCCTTCCTAGATCCTTAGCCCTAATCTAGTATGCAGTTCTCATAATCATATCATATATCACAACAAAGATGTATGGGTACCTTGGGGAAAACTTACTTGAGCTCGGTTGATTGCACGCATCAAACTCCTTGTTCTTTCTTAAAACCATTAGTTTTAATTTTTAGAAAAAAAAATTTCATTGTAAAAATTTCTCAAACCCTTGATTTGAATCTAGACACTCCGGAAGGTGTGTCCGGATCCCTCAAACCAAGGCTTTGATACCAACTTGTAACATCCCAAAATTTACGATCAAAAATTTCATTTTAAATTAAACAATTACAAAACCATTTTTCTGAAAACATCATAGAATCAACTCATATCAAAATCAATGTATCCATAGTCAAAACATGTCATGATAAAAACAATATCAAAGTATAAATCCCAAAGATCTCTTGTGCGGAAAATGTAGTGTGATGCGCTGCGATCATGCCGACTCCTTTTCCTTCAAAGAGAAGTACCTGAAACCAAAACTGAGAACCGTAAGCACAAAGCTTAGTTAGTTCCCCCATCATAACACATACCATACAATAACATACTGCTTAGCATATCTGGGTGTTGGCATACCCAACTTGTAACATCCCAAAATTTACAACCTAAAATTTCATTTTAAATTAAACAATTCCAAAACCATTTGCTTGAAAACTTCATAGAATCAACTCAGATCAAAATAAATGTATCCAGACTCAAAATATGCCATGATAAAAACAATATCAAAGTAGAAATCCAAAAGATCTCATGTGCGGAAAATGTAGTGTGATGCGCTGCGATCATGCCGACTCCTTTCCCTTCAAATAGGAAGTACCTGAAACCAAAACTGAAAACCATAAGCACAAGGCTCAGTGAGTTCCCCCATCATACCACATACCATACAATAACATACTGCCTGGCATATATGGGTGCTGGCCTACCCCTTCGGTGTCTTTCAACCGGTAACCGCCTAACATATATGGGTGCTGTCCTACCCCTTCGGTCTTTTTCAACCGCTAACTGCCTAGCATATCTGGGTCTTAGCCTACCCCTTCAGTATCTTTCAACCGGTAACTGCCTAGCATATCTGGGTGTTGTCCTACCCTTTAGGCCTCTTTCAACCGATAACGAGGACTATTTGACCCCTACCACTACCACATATCATCCTAGTACATAAACATGTAAGTCACATACTGTCTAGCATATATGGGTGTTGGCTTACCCCTTTGGTCTCTTTCAACCGGTAACGGGGACTATTTCACCCCTCCTACCACTATCACATAATATCATAGCATACTAGCACATAAATCATAACAGATAGTGGCATACCAAACAGTTATCACAAAGACAATAATCTCAACTATAATCAACTACTAGTAGGTCGATATTAGTGCATGCGACCCACTTCTACAGGAAGGAAACTCACCTCTAATGCTGTGAAGTAGCTGAATTGTCCTTGGCTCTGAAATCAACTCCATTCAAACTCCTACATATAAAAAATCTCCTTTAATTACCCCTTTCATACTCATAACCCCTTAAGGGTCAACTTTGGTCAAAGTTAAAGTCAAAGTCAACAGTCTGGTCAAAGGTAACATTCTGGGTTGACTCAACTCGCTGAGTTGACCCATCAACTAGCCGAGTTCCATAAATCAGAAAACCCTGAAATCACGATCTAATTCGTCGAGTTCCTCCTGTCAACAAAATCTTGAATTCTCTAGTCAACTCATCGAGTCACCATTGAATTTGTTGAGTTCTTCCTTTTATAGAATCGGGACATTTCGACCCAACTCATTGAGTTCCTCTGTGAACTCGTCGAGTTCTTCAGTCTGTTAAGCTATCTTAATAGATTAAGCTCCTATCCTTCAGATCTAAGCTCCATACTTCATATGCATACATAAAATGTCCTTTTAAGGGTAAAGTTTCCAACTTTACCTGTTAGTACCCTTCTATAATGGATATAACTCAAACCCTAACTCTGTAAGACCTAGATCTTGATCCAAAAGCCATCAATACTTCAAGCTAAGGCATACAAACTGTGATCTAGACCCTAGACACTACATAAACACGTAAAGTCTCTAACTTTCTCTCCATGCATGGCCTTTTGGAGCTTAAAAGGCCAAAATGACATCATAAAACTTGCATGGGGCTTCAATGGCCATAAAATTTGCACCTTTATGCCATGAAAGCTCTTCAAGGTCCTAGATCTGGATCTATACTCACTTAGGAAGTCTATTTCCCAAGGATCATGCTACTTGGACCAAAACCCAATAAAAGTGAGAATAAAGAGATCTAAGTAATCATTAAGCAAGTTTGAGACTTGCTTACTAGAAAATGCTGCAAATAGAGTGAAGTTTGTGGATCTAAAGGCTTTCTCTTGGGCCATCCAGTTTTCCTTCTTCCACAAGCTTCAAATGCACAAGTTTTCTCTCAAAAATGACTCACAAGCTTACACAAGGTATTATGGTTTCGAGATTTAGGGTTTGGTACTTGGAGGCTGTAAATGAGGCCAGCCTATGGAAATTTAGGTGTTTAAATAGGGTGCAAAACCTTGAAAATTAAGGTTTTACTCTACCAGTCTTACTCGTCGAGTATATGTTACAACCCGCGTCCAATTCCATTCCTACTCGACGAATTTGGGGCCTCCAACTCGTCGAGTTTCTATACAAAAGTGAATAAATTTTTAATTAAATACATACCAGGAACCAGGCGTTGTATCCTAATCCGCTCATCATTTTTTGTAACGTTCATTATCCAGCTAAATTATAATTTAACCCTTAATATGAGATTTTGTTGCAGAATTGGTCCTATGGTTGAATTATGAGGAACACGACTATTTCTAGTACGCTTGGCGTATTCCTTGAATGCTGGGCATACGTGACTGAAGGCCAAACCCAAATTTTTAGGGTTTGGACCCTATTTAAGCATCATTAACTCCCAAGAGCTTTTCCTTTCATCAGCCTCCAGCTCCATTCGCACCTTGCAAACTCTAATCCACCTTTGTAAGCATTTTGAGGGTTAGAGTGGGCTGTTGGTGTTCTTGAAAGTAGGAGAAGGAAAGGAAACCACCTTGGCATCTCAAGGCCTCTTGGATCCAGAAGTTTCTTGACCACCTTCCATGGCTAGCTGAGTTTGACTTAATCGATTGTTTTGAAAAAAAAACTTATGCATATGATTGATGCATAGTTCGTCTGTTTGCTCCCTTTTAAGGAGTTCGCTGTTGAACAAGATTCTCTCTCTCTCTCTCTCTCTCTCTATATATATATATATATATATATATATATATATATATATATATATATATATATATATATATATATATATATATATAATTTAGGAGCTTCAATTCTTGATATGACACCAACTCGACACATAAATAAATGGTTATGTTTGGGTTAGTTATTAGGTTCATTGGTCAACCCGTCAAGTTTATTTATTTTTATTTTTTAAAGGATATGATCGCTTTAACGTAGACACTATAGTGGTGGTTCACCATTTGGTGAAGACACTAAGACATTTTGCCTTGCATTTGCAAGCGTTGATGCATAATCCTTATTTGGTCACTCTCAAATCTTAGAAGATTTGAACCCAATATCTCTTTATGACAAGATTAACCGTATACTACATTAGATTTAAGTTATATTACTATGTCTGTCAGTCTATGTTTGTTGCATGCTTTGAATCAAATTAGTCCACATTATTACACAAATAATATTTAGGTTCATGGGTCAACCCGCCTATCCGATTCTGACTCACAAACTCGTGAACCCGCCGTATAAATAAACATGTTAGACAGGTCGTTTCCAGGTTGATGTATCCAACCCATGCCCCACTAACCAACCACACAAATATATGTGTGGGTTGTTTACAGGTTGATACGATTTGAGCTGTAAACAAACGACCTGCCAACCAGAATCCGATACAATTGTCTCCTTTATATATATATATATATATATATATATATATATATATATATATATATATATATATATATATATATATATATATATATATATATATATATATATATATATATATATATATATATATATTTTAAATTTTTTTTAAATATTATATTAAACAAATAGTTAATTAAACTAATAGATAAAAACTTAATTGGTTAAAGAGAAATCTCTATGTCATAAACGATATATATTTGATTTATCTGTTCAAATATATATTAGATTATGTATTTTTATTAAAAGCAAAACAAAATAAAATAAAACGAATAAAACGTTAAAACATTAAAGTTGATTAGTTAAATGAACAAATAAATGGAAAAAAAATTCAAAATTGTTTTTAATAATTTATGAGATTTAAAATATTTATGCATATTAGATAGTTATTTTAATTAAATTTTTTTAATTAGTGTAATATGTATTTATCTAAATATAACTTGTTAATCAAATAACCATACATTAAAGTCAATTTTAATTTTTTGTCACCTATCATATATTTTCATTTTTTCATACTTCACACCCGATATTTTAATATACGTTAAATCTATCACATTTATTTTAACTATCCTTTGTATAATTATTATACTAAAGTAAATATCATATATATATTAAAATAATAATAAATTAGAGAAATTAAAAAGGAAAATCCTTTACCCCCTTCCACCCCTCGCCCACTCATCTATTAATACATGTCCCTCCTCTTTGAGACCAAAACGAGATAAACACACACATACAAATAAACACACATTCCTCAGAGTGCTCTCTACGAGAGTATCTCCTCACCATCAATCCATCATCATCATCATCCTTTTCCAAAAACCCACATTTCACCTTCACTATGTGTAATCCTAACACTACACCACCCTCCACCGTCTCATTGAAGCCCTCCGATCACCTCCCACCACCACCACCCCCGACACAATCCCATTTCTACCTCGATCTCATTTCATTACCTGTAACCAAAACCCATTTTCAAAACCCAAAATCCGACACCGAATACCATAAAAACAACATCCTCCTCCTTCCTACACCTTCTGAAATCTTCCATGAAACCAAAGCTCTGCTCAAGCTTTCTTCTCCGATTGCTTTAACTGCTCTGATTCTCTACACGCGTTCCATCATCTCTATGCTGTTCCTCGGTCGTCTAGGTGAAACGGAGTTAGCTGCCGGCTCGTTAGCCATAGCTTTCGCTAACATTACCGGCTACTCTGTCTTATCCGGCTTGGCTCTTGGCATGGAGCCGCTTTGCTCTCAGGCGTTTGGGGCTCGCCGGCTGAAGGTTTTATCAGTCACCTTACACCGAACGGTTATTTTCCTTCTGGTTGTTTGTTTTCCGATAGCAGTCTTGTGGCTAAATACGTCACGGATTTTGATTTATTTACATCAAGACCATAACATCGCACGTGTGGCTCGCACGTATCTGGTTTTCACTCTTCCCGATTTGGTATCCAATTCCTTTATTCACCCGACCCGCATTTACCTTCGGACTCAAGGCATCACCTTTCCCTTAACTATCGCTTCCTTGATTGGCACGCTTCTACAATTACCAATGAACTATCTCCTCGTTTTCCGATTCCGTCTCGGTGTCGTTGGAATCGCAACCGCATCCTCACTTTCCAATTTCATTGTGTTGGTGGCGGTTGTTTCCTACGTATGGTGGACCGGGTTGCATTTGCCAACCTGGTCCATTCCGACCCGAGAATGTTTATCCGGGTGGGGGCCACTGGTTCGTTTGGCCGCACCGAGCTGTGTCTCGGTCTGTCTCGAGTGGTGGTGGTACGAGATTATCATTGTACTTTGCGGTCTTTTAGTTGACCCGAACGCAACAGTCGCTTCAATGGGCATTTTAATCCAAACGACTTCGTTAATATATGTGTTCCCGTCTTCTCTTAGTTTTGCAGTTTCGACCCGAGTTGGAAACGAACTCGGGGCGAACCGGCCTAATAAGGCCCGAGTCTCAGCTATGGTGTCAATATTTTTCGCGGGCCTAATGGGGTTATCTGCAATGCTATTTGCTACATCAATGAGGGAAAAGTGGGGTCAAATGTTTACGAATGATGCAAATATCTTAAGGTTAACATCTGCGGCCCTACCAATTATTGGATTGTGTGAATTGGGAAACTGTCCCCAGACAGTTGGCTGTGGTGTTGTACGGGGTACAGCCCGACCAACTACTGCAGCCAACGTAAACTTGGGTGCTTTTTATTTTGTTGGAATGCCAATTGCAGTGGGTCTTGGGTTTGGGCTTGGAGTTGGGTTTATTGGGTTTTGGGTCGGGTTGCTTTCGGCCCAGGTTTGTTGTGCCGGGCTCATGTTATATGTGGTAGGGACAACAGATTGGGAGCATCAAGCAAAGAAAGCGGAGATGTTAACATGCAACGAAGGTCCAGGTGGGGATCCACCTTTAATTTCGTCCGATAGTGACATTGAAAGCCAACCATTGATGTGCATAAGGATCACATCGTCGTGATAATATATTTGACCAAAATATATAGAGAACCTCAATTCGAAACTCATAATTATTCTTATTTTTGGAATATTTTGAAAAAGGGGTTTTTGTTGAGTTTGATTGTGTATGTAATAATATTATTACTGATTTTTTTGGGTGGGAAAGTAGGAGAATACAGAAGTCAAAATTAAAAACGGAAGTATAAATGGGAATTTTTTGTTAATTTGTTTTGATTTTCGTTTTTACATTTTTACCTTTGCTTTTGATCACCCTCTTGTTAACATGGCTTTGTGTGATAATGGAACTTGAAAATTCGGTGCATCTATTGTTTTTTTTTATACCATGTTAGCTTTTAGTAGTCCGAAAGTTGATATTTTTTCCAAATCATCAATTTTGAACATGTATTATTGTTTATTTGTTGTAATCTCACATCTTATTACTAAAAAGCATATGATGAGTCGTTTTCTAAAAGATTAGATGAATATAGAGCCGAGTCACTTCTAGTTTAACACGTTTGTTTGTTTTAGTAAGCTTAAATGACATTTAACTAATTTTGAGTTGTTTCCCGTCAATTAGAATTTCAATAACGTTTTATTAGAAGATACCCAAAGACAATGACAAAAGTATAAAGATTCAGATATAAATAGTTGAAACAATACGTTTTGTGAAAGCCTTTTTCTTGCAAAAGGGTATTCTTGTTTGTTAAACATAGAGTTGATTATTAGAATAAGGAGTTGATTATGAGAATAACTATAGTTAGTCAAAAGATCTTTGGTTTAATGGTATTAAGGTGTTGAAAAAATCTTTCTTTCCCATATGGTTGATGGTGCAAGTCCCGTGGTGGATAAGAAATAAGTAGTTTAGTAGTAAGATTTTTTTTTATAGAAAGTCATAAATTTATTAGAAAACTAGCGAGAAACTATAAAAACATTAGAAAGAAATACAAGCTAACTTAGGGTTTTGGAGCCAACTACCCCAAAAAGCGTAGCTTTCTTACACCTATTAAGAATCCAAAAGAAAATGAAACCGACAATATCATCAAATAAGTCTAGGAGCTTAGGTGTAACCTTTCCAAAAAGGAGATTATTTTTGAATCTCCGCATATCCTAAAAAGTAGATATGACCACTGCATCAAGCGCCTTTCGAACTAAAATCGTGCCCGCAACGATATTCGCCCAAGAAAGAAATGACGAAACCGAGTCCACTACCGAAATAGTAAAACCGCATCAATTAGCAACACACAACCAAATACGTTTTGACCTATTAGCTATAATTTTGCCAATGATCTTGTATTGACACTCGATGAAGCTAATAGGAGGTAAGTTTTTAATAGACTTTGGATCCTGAAATTTTGGAATAACCCGAAAAAAGGAGGCATTACTACCCTTATGAATACCCTCCACTTCAAAAAACCTAGTAACAAAAGCCACCAAATCTTCCTCAAGAAAGCCCCAAAACTACATAATAGAGGCAAGACAAAAACCATATGGTTCAGGAGCCAGATCACGCCCACAACTCCAAATTGCTATTTTGATCTCATCATGAGTAAAATGAACACAAGTGAAGATTTATTTATTTATTTATTTATTTTTATCATTAAAGAGGGTTTTAAAAAACTAAGAAGTCTTGGGACGTCTACCCTTCTGTCTCCAAAACAACTGCCGGTAATAATTTTGAATTCATCTTTCACTTTAATTGGACCATACATCCAAACCCCATCCATCATAACCCCCATAATAAAATATGTCTTATTTTATGGTTAAAAATCTCATGAAAGTACTTAGGATTCCCATCCCCTACTAGACCTTAGCTTTTTTAGCTAAGTCAAGGTAGATCTCATAACTCCTAAATAACCTTTAATCAGGAATCTCTAGCAATAGAGAAACCATTATTCCTAAGAGTACTGGAATCATAACTATCAACCACCTTCTGAAGCTCCAACCGTCTTTTATCCATCCTCGTTAATTGCTATTCACAGTTCCAAACAAAATGATTATGTTTAAGAGATTCTAACTAACTTTTTTTTTTTGAAGAATAATCGATAAGTATAATGGTTGATTTTTTTAAAAACAATCATATGATGAAATAGTTAAAATAAAAAAAAAATATAAATAAAATAAATGGTTCATGTATACAAAATTGATAGGATTTCAATAGACTTGCTTAGACTAACAATGGTGACGAAAACATACAAATTAATAAAAGGCAAGCAAACAACTAAAACCTACAGTGATCTTTAACCTAAATAATAAGCACAACCACAAGAAGGATCAATAACACTAACCTTTAACAAAACCAATTTTCTTGAAGAACCTTTGATGAAGATTTTGAAATACTTCAAGCTAAGGAAGATAGTAACCAAATTAGAGTGCCTCTAATGGTTCACACCCAATAAGTCCAAACTATTAGATCTTAAGAAGATTAAACCTTAGAAAAATAAAGATCGGCCAATGAATTAATGAAGAGAGAAGAGAAAACTCTTAGTCCATCAATCAGAGAAGAGTGGAATTGATGAGATTTTTGAGTTGCCAAGGGGTATTTATAGCTTCTGGTTCTTGGAAAGAAAGTTAATTTGAATTGGTAACTAGATAAAGATAATAATTAAATAATCCAATTTATCTAAACTCAAACCTCCTCCCTAGAGTATCATGGGACGAAAAACCCAATGCTTATCCTTTGTTTATTTTCGTCTCCCATCATATGGGATCGAGAACCTTCCTTTATTCAACTATTGAATAATTAATATGTAATCCCTACACTTTTAATTAGTACAAATTAATTCCACAATAGTTCTAATTAATTCTAAACTAGTTTCTAATGAATTTATCATTACATAAATAATTAATAACCTATTTGTGTGTGTGTGTATATATATATATATATATATATATATATATATATATATATATATATATATATATATATATATATCATAACATTCTAATACTATTTGCATCATTGAGGGCAACCCAAAAGGACTCTACTGTTAATGAAAAATCTTACCAATTAGTTATGAAACTGGACACTATTCAATAAGAATGTCATTGTTTCGGTCCCAAATGTAACCATTGTGTTCATAATTATAACACTTGTTGTGGAAATGATTCTTCAATGTCTAAATTGAGACTTTAAATGACATTATGTGCCTATCACTTGAGGATATAATTATCATTTCTCCATTGTTGCCACCAACTTAACATGTCATAATATGTTCTACCATGATCAGATTAGCTATACATTGCCAAGAAGTATTGTTTATCATCTTATCTATTTTCAAATATCAATTACTCAAATGAAGGTAAAATCAGTTTGTCAGTTATAGAAAAAGAATATTCATGAAGTGAGAATATTGTGTTCACCGTGTGAAAAAAAACAAGGTAATTTTTTAGAATATGATGTAAAGGTTATGTACATCAAGCTCGCTGAATGTAGAATGTTGGTTTCATCTTCAACTATTTTGCTTTTGACCTTTTATGATTTTGTTTTTTATTTAGTTGATATACTATGTTTTGGTAAAAGGCGATAAATCTCAAAATCTATTAAAAGATCTAACAATAAAAACTTGTAATAATTGTCCTTATGTAAAAATTTTGTACCTTGTAAGTCTAACATAGTTTGAGACAATGCCAAATTATGTGACAACATATTATACAACATCTAGTTTGATGGACTTAGTTAAAAAATTTCAAATGAAGGAAAAGAAGATAATATAGTTTGTCAATAGGGTCAACAACTACTTTTATATGTTAAAAATGGCATATAACTATGTATTGAAAGATATATTTCACAAGTTATGTTGTTCAAAGAATAAATGCCAACATAATGGAGAAGATTGATGGAATTTCGTTCGATTTCCATCTAAATTTTGACTTTTGAATTCACGTGAGCACACTAGCTCAACATTGCATGAAGACTTGTTCTTCGGAGTTTTGTATGTGTGACATCCCCAATTTTACGGCCAGAAAAGACCGATTTGTTTATGCTTGTTTTTAAAGTCAGAGTAGTCTTTTAAAGAAAACAGTTGCGGAATTTGTTCCCAAAAGAAAATATGATAAGAATTTATCAAAGCATTCCTTTAAAGAAATGTATTTTCATTATATAACAAAATCTCGGTATGTCATGTTCCGATACAGACACATATGCATAAACAAAACTTACATTTACTTACACTAATGATTTACATATCCTTTAAATCTCTCAGTGAAATATGTACATGTCTTCGTATTGATACCTATGATACAAAGAAAACTGAGTGGGTCAGGCTTGGGAGTCTGGTGAGCATATAGGGTTTTCATCCCACAATGTTATATCGTATATTTATAAATATAGAACATTCAAACTTGTACGATTTTACCATATAAAGGCAACTCTTATCCCACATCATCGATCCTCACAACAACACGATCTAAACTCTTGTATCTAAAATTCTCCTCTTTACCTGATCCCTACTCACGGATCTAAAACTAACCTTTTCACCTAATCCTTACTCACGGATCTAAAACTACCTGATCCATACTCACGGATCTAAAACTAACCTCCTAATCTGATCCATACTCCCGGATCAATAATTGTACCCAATCCATACTCCCGAAATAGGGACAATTAACTCTACCTTAATCCTGATCTGTTCCATACTCCCGAATCAATATCTGTGCCCAATCCATACTCCCGGACTAAGGACAATTAACTTAGCCTTAATCCATACACCTGGACTAATAACAAGTTTTATCTCTTTACCTGATCCATACTCCCGGATCTAAAACTAAAATAGTGGTCTAATCCATACTCACGGATCTAAAACTAGCCTCTTGATCTGATCCCTACTAACGGATCTAAAACTAACCTCTTGATCTGACCCGTACTCACGGATCTCATCTACCCATGTACTACCAAACATATTTGTAGTTATAAAATATTACAGTTTAACTCATTAAAACCTATATAGTTCATCCATTCCACCAACATCTCAAATAAACAACAATATATAAACACATAACACGTATTTCATCGCAAATACTTCATACTTATGTGTTAGAAGAAAGTAACCACACACTCACTTGATTAGAAGATGATCGGGCAGAACTACGGCTTGTAGAAGTAGTATCCTTCGGTGAAACTGTGATCTCTTCACACACACCAGACTTCTCGCAGGCAGGGCTTCGGCTCGGAAACTCTTTTCTTCTCGGGATCTTTGGGCTTTGGGACTCGCTTCGGGTCTCGGGATGATACCGGGGCTTCGGGGGTACTTCTTTTCACATAAATCAAGGTAATATGGGTGAGAGATGAGAGAATGAGCAACCAAACTCGGCTGGCCCTTCAAATCTATTTATAGGGCAAAATCTGCCCTTGCCACATCGTGGCACCTTTTTCCACGTCGTGGGCTTGGTCGTCACTGCATGTGTCATCGCAAGTTGCATATGGGGGACTCCCGGAGGTTTCAGAAGACTTGCCATGTCGTGGCACTGCTTGCCACGTCGTGGTATCTGACAATTTTGGGGTTTCACGCCCCGAACTTCAGAAATTCATAACTTTCCCATACAAACTCTGTTTTCGACGTTCTTTATATCGATGCGTAGGTGAGATTATGCTCTACAACTCTCGTTTGGACTCCATTGGCTAATTTTGACTTTATTTTTAATATATTATAAATATATTACTTATATATTATCTTTAGTAGGCCGGGACAGGAAAACTCCGTTCGAAATTCATAACTCCTTCATCTGAACTCTGTTTTTGTCTGTTTTTTTTATCGTTGGACTACTATCGAAGACATCTTTGACTCTCGTTTAGATCACTAAGGATAGATATCTATCTACCTTAAATTCACTATTTACGTCGCGCTGGGTCGTGCCGGTTTTGTTGCGAAACTTCGACAGGTCATAACTTCTTCGTTATAACTCGGATTTTGGCGTTCTTTATATGCACGGAAACATTGTGACATTTACTACAACTTGGTTAAGATTAATCCTTCTAAATAATCTTCCATCAAAAAGTCATTTTTGATGCTTATCGTCTCTAAATTGACTTGCCCGGATCTTCGGGCGTTACAATTATCTCCCCCTTAGGATGATTACGTCCCGGAATCATCAACGAAAATAGGACTTGTATAATGATTCCATACGCTATATATTCATCCTGGGAAATAACCGTAACTTCTATGTTTCCTCGAAAAAGTATTTAACTCTATGGCTTTCTTGACCGCAGACGATTCCTAATCTTGCATCTGCTTATCGTACTATACGGTACTTTCAATCGTAACGTTCGAGTTACCAAATAAGTCCTTATTGTTCTTAGGATAAATACTTTCCTTTATCTATTGTAACAGACCGATGGGTCGTGTTCTAATGACCTCTCATCGTATGATGCAACGCTTAGACTCAAGTCTCTTAGAGTCAAATTCCAGAATGGAATATACCTTCCTTCACATTCTAATGTGATATAATCACCTTTTAGCATCCAGCATTTCTAGCTACAACTTCTTTAACAACGAGCGCGATACTATCGATCACATTAATTTCAACCTTCTGACTTTAGTCAGATGTTACATCGAACTTGGTCCTCTGGACCATGTAACAAACTCATCGTAGTCGAATTCAAATTGGACATGACCACTAGGGTCGGAATAACAACCATCTTACTAGTCATTACCGAAACGGTGGTAATGACATACCAGAATAAAACAGAATCAATTACTAGCTTCTTGGTAACCTTGTGACTTTTCCCGATCCAAGTGTGAGTCCTGTGCTTCCGGTAGTATATGCATCTACTACCTTTTACACCTCCTCATACTCGTCCCAAGTATTGTCTCGCAGTTGACCAAGTCGACATACAAGAAAATCATACAATCATTCAACACAACAGATAACAAAACTAGGGTTTATATTGAAACTATTACATAAAAGTTCAAGTTCACCCTATACTATGCCTCTAATAGGCTACACCATAGGTTAATATTCACACTGCTACTTCATAACTTGATTTTTGGATATAAAATCCTCATCCTTGATTCCTCGTGTTGTCATCTGCTTCATCAAGGATCATTTGAAATGCTCTTGCCTTTGGCTTTGGCAGCACATTTGGCTTTGTAATCTCTTCCCTTCCTGGGCAGTTTTGTTTGAAGTGTCCTTCTTCACCACACTTAAAGCAGGCTTCTCTTTTGTTTGTGCATTTGCTGGCATAATGACCAGTCTTCCCGCATTTGAAGCAGGTCATTTCTTTAGTGCATCTCCTAATGTGCTTCCCCTTGCACTTATAATACCATTATGCTTCTTCTTCGAACTTTTTCGAACCAGACTTCGAAAATTTTCTCTTCTCATCGGACTTTGAGGATCCTTCAAACTTTCTTTTCTCGCCAACTTCAACCTTGCTGGCGGTTCTTCCCTTAATCATATCTTCAAAAGACTCGGCAGCCCAGATAAATGCCTCCAGAGTAAGTGCCTGACGCACTGGCACCGCATACTCCCATGGGAGTCCCTTTGCATACTGGTCAACTTTAGTCAGCTCATATGGGACGATGCGCAAGGCAAACTCCATCTTGTCTGTGAAGGCATTAGTGTATTCATCAACTGGCATGCTGCCTTTTGTTAATGTCAGAAACTTGTTCTCCAACTCTAGCAGATTTTGGGCTGAGCAGAACTTGCGCTTGAATTGCACTAAGAACTTTGCCCAAGACAGTTGCAGTGGCTCATTAGGGCTTAGGGTTTTCCCCAGAGTGTTCCACCAGCGAACAGCGCCACCTCTGAACTGATGCACTGCAAATATGGTTTGTAACTTACCCTTGCAACCACATATCATAAAGGCTAATTCCATTTCCGAAATCCAATCCATGACTCTAATCGGATCCTCCTTCCCAGTGAAGGTCGATGGTTTGCAAGTCAAAAAGTCTTTGTACTTGCATCCAAGTCCATCAGTTCCTCCCTCCTGATGGTTTTGTCTAACTAACGGTGGGTTGGCTTGACCAATAGTCCCACTGAAGTTACCTCCTTTCGAATGCCCTTCATTCAACTCGGGCTGTTCAATCGGCATTGAAAGTTCTTCACGATTCTGCCGAAGCAGACGCCTAGTTTCACCCATTTGACGATCCAACATCGTCTGAATCATCAATTGTACACCAGCCATTGTTATTGGCTCAGGTGATGCTGCTACAACAGGTACTCGCTCAACCACAGGTGGTTGATTCCTGTCTTCGTTCACATTTCCAACTCCACTTCTAGTTCTTACCATTTTTGATCTACACACCGAATAAGGTGAATTTAGATCCTCATTCATGGTAGATATTTAAATCATCCTTATCACTCCAAAACGTTTACATGCTAGTTCTAATATCGTAGTCATACGCTTAGAATCCTAAACACATAAGGTTTCGAGATCCGGTCGGCAACAGACCATAGATCCGAAGAAACAATATCATATATGGCAGACATATAACATTTAGCACATAAAAGCATTTTAGGCCTCATTCCTAAAATATACTAGTGCTTGTGTCAATTTAGGTGTACTACCTAACATATTTTAGACACACTCCTCACGATCATTACTTAGAATTCTAAGTTTAAGTCTAGAAATTTCCAACAAATTCCTAGTTCGCTTAAACTAATGCTCTGATACCAACTGTGACATCTCCAATTTCACGGCCAGAAAAGACCGATTTGTTTATGCTTGTTTTTAAAATCAGAGTAATCTTTTAAAGAAAACAGTTGCGGAATTTGTTGCCAAAACAAAATATGATAAGAATTTATCAAAGCATTCCTTTAAAGAAATGTATTTTCATTATATAACAAAATCTCGGGATGTCATGTTCCGATACAGACACATAAGCATAAATAGAACTTACATTTATTTACACTAATGATTTACATCTCCTTTAAATCTCTCAGTGAAATATGTCTTCGTATTGATACCTGTGATACAAAGAAAACTGAGTGGGTCAGGCTGGGGACCCTGGTGAGCATATACGTTTTTCATCCCACAATGTTATATCATATATTTATAAATATTGAACATTCAAACTTGTACAATTTTACCATATAAAGGCAACTCTTATCCCACGCCATCGATCCTCACAACGACACGATCTAAACTCTCGTATCTAAAATTCTCCTCTTTACCTGATCCCTACTCACGGATCTAAAACTAACCTTTTCACCTGATCCTTACTCACGGATCTAAAACTACCTGATCCATACTCACGGATCAAAAACTAACCTCCTAATCTGATCCATACTCCCGGATCAATAATTGTACCCAATCCATACTCCCGAAATAGGGACAATTAACTCTACCTTAATCCTGATTTGTTCCATACTCCCGGATCAATAACTGTGCCCAATCCATACTCCCAGACTAGGGAAAATTAACTTAGCCTTAATCCATACTCCCGGACTAATAACAAGTTTTATCTCTTTACCTGATGCATACTCCCGGATCTAAAACTAAACTTTTGGTCTAATCCATACTCACGGATCTAAAACTAGCATCTTGATCTGATCCCTACTCACGGATCTAAAACTAACCTCTTGATCTGACCCATACTCACAGATCTGATTTACCCATGTACTACCAAACATATTTGTAGTTATAAAATACATATACAATTTAACTCAGTAAAACCTATATAGTTCATCCATTCCACCAACATCTCAAATAAACAACAATATATAAACATATAACACGTATTTCATCGCAAATACTTCATACTTATGTGTTAGAAGAAAGTAACCACACACTCACTTGATTAGAAGATGATCGGGCAGCACTACGGCTTGTAGAAGTAGTATCCTTCGGTGAAACTGTGATCTCTTCACACACACCAGACTTCTCGCAGGCAGAGCTTCGGCTCGGAAACTCTTTTCTTCTCGGGATCTTTGGGCTTTGGGACTCGCTTCGGGTCTCGGGATGATACCGGGGCTTCGGGGGTACTTCTTTTCACATAAATCAAGGTAATATGGGTGAGAGATGAGAGAATGAGCAACCAAACTCGGCTGGCCCTTCAAATCTATTTATAGGGCAAAATCTGCCCTTGCCACGTCGTAGCACATTTTTCCACTTCGTGGGCTTGGTCGTCACTGCATGCGTCATCGCAATTTGCATATGGGGGACTCCCGGAGGTTTCAGAAGACTTGCCACATCGTGGCACTGCTTGCCACGTCGTGGTATCTGACAGTTTTGGGGTTTCGCGCCCCGAACTTCAGAAATTCATAACTTTCCCATACAAACTCCGTTTTCGACGTTTTTTATATCGACGCGTAGGTGAGATTATGCTCTACAACTCTTGTTTGGACTCCATTGGCTAACTTTGAATTTATTTTTAATATAATATAAATATATTACTTATATATTATCTTTAGTAGGCCGGGACAGGAAAACTCCGTTTGAAATTCATAACTCCTTCATCTGAACTCCATTTTCGCCTGTCTTTTTATCGTTGGACTACTATCGAAGACATATTCGTCTCTCGTTTAGATCACTAAGGATAGATATATATCTACCTTAAATTCACTATTTACGTCGCGCTGGGTCGCGCTTGGTCGTGTCGGTTCTGTCGCGAAACATCGATAGGTCATAACTTCTTCGTTATAACTCGGATTTTGGCGTTCTTTATATGCACGGAAACCTTGTGACATATACGACAACTTGGTTAAGATTAATCCTTCTAAATAATCTTCCATCAAAAAGTCATTTTTGATGCTTATCGTCTCTAGATTGATTAGCCCGGATCTACGGGCGTTACAGTATGGGACATTCTCATGAGCGTATCTCGCATAACTGAAAGTCCATATGCTAAAGATCCTCCTTGATGTCAAAAAGGTGCTTCGCTGTTGCAAAGGTGCTATCAGATCCTTCCAAATGTGTTGATGCACCTACTCTTCTAAAATTTTGACAATCTTCAACATTTTCACAACATGAATGCATTATGATAATGTTTGTTAAAGAAAAGATAATCACTTACATAAATTCAACTGAAAATCACATAAAAATATTTCCAACAGTTTCCACCTTTTGTGATGGTTACGGAAATAAGGAGATAAAATAAAATTAAATAAGTACAATATATATATATATATATATATATATATATATATATATATATATATATATATATATATTGATTTAAAAAAAAATCATTCCGAAAGAAAAGGTTATGTCCACTTGTTCTTGAAAAAAAATGAATTTTACTACATGTCCTAAAAAATGTTCAAGTCCTACTTCTAAGATCAATCATCCACTCTCTAAAGTTTAGAAACCATATAAGTTCATCTATCATTCTATTTAAACATCTTTTTATGTTCATTTGTCTTTAATCATTAGTCTACATGAATGAATGCTTACTTAGTTGGCTAATTTCTTGATTAAGTGATAGATCTTCAAATTAGCAAGCAACAAATAGTTTATGTGTTTGTGTTGGTTTCCTTTTGGACTTGGTGGCTCTTAAATTTTAATTCTTGTTGTTTTTCATAAATTACATGCTTCATTGATTATGAATTTAACTAAGAAATATTTTATGAGTTTCTCTAACCATGGTACTAATTAATAAGTGTCAAGATGAATTATGCTTTTAAGTCAATATAGCTAAGTAAGATTATATCACAAGTATTCCACCATAATATCTAATGATAAGTTAACTAGAAATCCATGTCGTAAAGTCCAGCGTTCACCATTTTCCCCACATTGATTTGAACTAAACAACTTTTTTATTTTATTGCAATGTTCAACTCATAGTACAACTTAGATTTGTAGCACGAAAAGTCTAAACCCCCCCATTTTTATTTTTATAGTCGTTTTACAAGTATTTTTCCAAATTTTTTTTATAGAGTTACAAATTGAATGAATCCTCATGGATTCAATTCCCTTGTCATTATACACTATCTAGTGTGAATATTTAGGGTTATTAGTTTGTTGGTCTCGATAACCACCAAATTATGGGCCCGTTGTTAGGGATTGGTTTATCTTTAATCAGTTTGTTTCTCTATGACTAAATCTCTTTATATAGGTACTCTAGATTATAACCCCGTAATTGAAAAAGAAGTACAACGTTCAGAAAAATAAAAGAGACTTGAATGTGGTCAAACTTACAACACTAATGTGAATTTTGGAGGTTGAAACCGCTTCACCTAACGACACCGAAATCGAAGTGAAACTCAAATCATGCTCTGTTCCTCGCCAAGAAATTCCCAAAACACCTCCCATGGATCCAATTCCATACAACATCCACATATAACACATATACAACCCAATCCACCAATCATAGATCTAATTTCAATGGAGGAAGACAGAGTTCCCAAAATGATCTTGAGGAAAATGATAGAAACCGATGTTAGACAAACTCTAATTGGTATCAATTATCCTTTTTTAAGGAGGCTCAAAATTAAAGTCAAGCTTAGTTCATCATCTTTGTAATTTTCATGGATTATAGAATGAAGATCCTCACAAACGCTTGAATATATTTAATATAATTTGCAAAAGCATGAAGCTACATGGTTTAATTGACGATGAAATCAAGCTAAGAGCATTCCTTTTTTCATTAGCCGATAAAGAAAAAGATTAGTTATTTTATCTTCCACTAGGGTTGATAAATTCTTGGACTAATATGGTGAGAAATTTTCTTGCAAGTTTTGTCCCGTTTATAGAATGTCAAGTCTTAGAAATGATATTTGTAGAATACCACAAGGTAAAATCGTGACCTTTCATGATTCTTGAGAAAGATTCAATAGTTTGTGTTTGTGTGGACGATAACATCAATTATTTGAGCAACTTCTCGTACAACACTTTGATGAGGTTTTGATTCCCATTGAAAGAAGATTCGTTGATGCTTCAAGTGTTGGAGATGTCTTTCACAAAACACTCCAACAAAGCAGACAACTCTTCACTACCATAGATGCTAATTCCTAGTACTTTGGTCCGCATGAAGAAATGAAGAGGGACATACATAATAAAGACAATGAAGTAGTCACATCAAACCTAGAGCCAAATATTATGGATTTGACATTCGTTGTTAAAACATTAGCCATGTTAGGTACTCTACAAGTCATGATGTTTGGTATTTGTGCAACAATGGGACATCCAATAGATTGTGCACCATTCTTCAAGAAGATGCAAAAAATGTACATGCCATGGGAGAATTTCAAAACTACCAAAACAAGTCGTCTGGTTATCAAAATGCATACAACTCAAATTGGAAACCTAATCCCAAAATAAGGTATAACCCAATACCACTACCTCAAATTTCCTTAACAAGACCATCTTACACCCCCACCAGAAAAAAAAATCATGTTACTGACAACAATATCAATCTCTTTAGCAACTCAAACATCATCAACAACACTGATAAAATCCTCCATAATCCCATTAATCTCAACCATGTAATTTTGGGATGTCCATTGAAGAAATTTTAAAGTCTCTTGCCACTAGTAGCCCAATAATTTACAAAACACATAAAGAGTAGTATCTCTAACTTAGAAGCTCAAATTGGAGACCTGGACACATCTTTAAGAAAGTTGAAGACCCATGGAAAAATACCTTCTCAAACTAAAAAAAACCCTAAACGTCAATGAGGTTACTTTGAGAAGTGTGAAATACAGAGAAGGTTGCTCAAAGAAAAAGTCAAGAGAAGATGAAGAAGAAATTATGATCATCCCAATTAAAGATCTGATTGTCAAGAGTGATGTGTAACCTGATGCTCCGAAGAAGATAACTCCTATTGTCACTCCACCACCATTCCCTTCCTGAATTTCTATTTCAAAGAAGAAGGATGATGAAATAGAGATCTTGGACTCCTTTTGTAAAGTAGAGGTAGATATTACCTTGTTTGATGCAATCAAGAACATTCTTAGGTAAGAAATTTTTTTGAGAGAACTTTGCACTAATAAAATAAAAATTGCAAGGGATCAAAATGATTTCAATAAGCTAACACCTATCCTTGATTTCACAAAGAAAAATGCCACCAAAATGCAAAGTCCCCCGAAATTTTACGATTCCATACAAAATAGGAGATTTTACTGGTAGAAGAGCCATGCTTGATCTTGGTAATTCTGTTAATGCCATGTCCTATTTAGTATATGAATCGCTAAATTTTGGTTCTTTAAACGACCAGGTGACATAATTCAACTAGAAAATAAGTTGGGTGTTTTTCCTAGGTGTGTTTTAGAATATTCTTTGGTACAAGTTAATCAATTGGTCTTTCCGGTGGATTTTTATGTGATTGATTTCGAGGAACAAGTTTCTTACAAATCGACTCAAGTATTGCTTGAAAGACCATTTTTGAAAACAAATAAAACAAAACTTGACTTGCATGTAAGAAATTTAACAGTGGAGTTTTTTTGGTGAAAATATTACTTTTAGCATTTGTGATGATGATGTCTCTTTTTTATATTTGTTGATACTATTGAGCCACTAACATAAATTTGTTTTAGTTGACTAATAATGATGTGTTAGGGATGATTTTAAGTAAGGGATTTGATTGTGAAAAACTCTCCATGAAATTGAAGCTCTATTCCTTGGACTTGGAAATTAAAATATTGTTTAACAAGTTGGAAGTGAAAGAATCTACACAGTTCGATGTCAACTGAGTTGAGTTGCCTCAAACTCATGAAAAGATGCCACATTCCATTGTCTAACCACCAAAGTTAGAGCTAAAGGTGTTTCTATTTGAAGTATACGTATTTGGGAAAGGATGAGACTCTTCCAGTTATTATTTCTACTTACTTGTAACACTTATAAAATTCGTGAAAAATTTAAACTTTTAAAACATTCCAGAATCATCATTGTTCAAAAACTATTTCCAAAATAAGATTCATATAAGAGAAATCCAAAAATTGTAAAACAAAAACATGAGGAGGTGCACGATCACGCCTTCGGCTTCCCTTGATCCCCAGAGGTACCTGAAACATTATCCAACAACTGTAAGCCCAAAGCTTAGTGAGTTCCCCCAAAATACCCCTACAAAATACAACAAACCCGTCATGCATAAATGAGCCTTCAACCTGACTGGTCCGCCTCGCACGACCTACAACCTATCTGGACTGCTCCCTTGCCCTCGGCATGACTGGACCGCCTTGCAGGGCCTACAACCTATTTGAACCGCTCATCGGGCCTTCGGACTGACTAGACCGCCTTACAGGGACTTCAGTCTGTCTGGACCGCCCTGGGTCTGTTGGCCTTCAACACAAAGCAGGATCGGCACAACCCGACCACACAACACTAGTCGACATATACATAACTCATAAACAAATAATCAATTAACAGACAAGTGCAGATCATACAGATCAATAAACATAACATCATCCTAACTACCAGGATCTTGATTTAACAGATTACTATAGCAACAAGCATACGAGAAATCAGGATAACAATTCAACAGGGCCGAAATTGGTGTCTTCAATCCATAAGTACAGTGAGGAAAACTCACCTCTCAAGTACAGCTGGACCGGTAAAATCCAACTCTAAAACTCACCACTGGACTCAACAGCCTACAACCACCACATGACCATTCTATCAAAACCTCCGAATACCCAAAATGCCCTTAGAGTAAAATATGGTCAACCATGGCCAAAGTCAAGTCAACAGTCCATGTTGACCTAACTCGTCGAGAGCACATGCCATCTCATTGTGTTTCTTCAGTTCTCAGAGAAATGGGGAAAGTCAGAGCCAACTCGCCGAGTCCTCCGGACGACTCGTCGAGTTCTTATAGTTTTCTAGAAAAGTGGGAAAACCCCGATCCAACTCGTCGAGTTGTCAAAACAACTCGTTGAGTTTTCCCATCTTAACTCATTCAGCACTTTTTCGTCCTTTCTAACGATCAAGAATGCAAAGATGGAAAACCACGTAAAGTTGCTAACTTTACGTCCATGCATGACACCAAGAGGCTAAATTACTCAAAAATGAATTAACAAAGGACTTAGAACATGATGTAAGCCTAAATCTATATAAGAATTGAAACTTTAAGCCCAAAGAGGCCACAAAATGCCCAAATCTGAAGTGGAAACTTCCAGAAATGACCAAACCCAAGAATGACTCCAAAATGACCCCAAAATGACAATAAACTTCCAAGGAGGAGATTTAAGAAATAAATGGTCAAGGTTTCGACTTTATACTACAAAATGGTTGTAACAACAGAGAAGATCTCGGATCTACAACCTTCCTCTCAATAAAGCTTCTTCAAACTCCAAACTCCTTATAAAAGAACACCAAGAAACACTACTCAAGCTCATACACACACAAAAATGAGAGAAAATGCACGAACTATGGTTTCCTGGGTAGAGGGGCGGATAAGGAGGCCATCCAAAGGCAATAAGGCCTTTAAATAGGGTGCAACACCCTAAAAATTAGGGTATCATAATCAACCACCAACTCGTTGAGTTGGGAAGCTTCCAACACGTCAAGTTGAGGCCTTTAACTCGACGAGTTCAAAAGGGAAAATTAATTTTTTAAGCCATAAATCTCATACTTGGGAATCGAGATGTTACAACTCTCCCCCACTTGAACTAGGCTTCGTCCTCGAAGCCTGCTGCGGTGAACAAATCTGGAAAATGCTCCTGCATCTCAGCCTCCGGCTCCCAAGTCCACTCGGATCCTTTCCGATGTTGCCACTGTACCTTTACCAAAGCTATCTCCTTGCTTCACAAATTCTTTACCTTCATTTCTAGAACCATCACTAGGCTCTCAACATAATTCAGGTGCTCATCTACTTGAATATCATCCAATGAAACCAGTGCATCCTCGTCCATCATGCACTTCCGCAACTGCGAAACATAGAAAGTGCTATGAATCTGATTGAGCTCCTCCAGTAGATCTAATCTATACGCAACCTTGCCAACCCTAGAAATAATCTAGAATGGTCTAATATATTGAGGACCTAGCTCTTCCTAAAACGGATCACACCTTTCCAAGGTTAGACCTTCAGTAGTACCATATCACCGACCTGAAACTCCAAATTAGATCGGCACCGGTCGGCATAACTGTTCTGCCGAATCTTGGCAGTCTACAATCGCTGTCGGATCTCTTGAATCATCTCTGTTGTCTGCAGAACTACCTCTATTTGACCCATGACTTTGTGACCAACCTCACCCCAACAGACTGGGGTACGAAATCTCTGCCCACACAACATCTCAAAAGGCGGAGTACCAACACTGGAGTGAAAACTGTTGTAGTAGAAGATCTCAACAAGAGGTAGGTAGGAGTCCTAATTCCTACAAAAATCGATAATGCATACATGCAACATATCCTCTTGAGTTTGGATAGTCCGCTGGCTCTGGTCATTGGTCTGCGGATGATAAGCTGTGCTGAAATGCAGCCTCGTGCCAAGTTCCTAATGGAACTTCTGCTAGAAACGGGAGGTGAATTGAACATCACGGTCTGAAACAATAGAGACTGTCACACCCCCGAACCAGACGGCGGAAACGTCCGGGGGCTGTCGTGACTCAATTGAATACCATAACATTGAATATATATGAAACATAACAACATTCGTCACCATTCATCAACATAGTACAACCAGTAGTGTTTACATATCTTACATTGTTTAAACATTACATTCCCCAAAAATTAATTTGTTCAATTCATACAAAAATCAACTGCAACCGTCACTGAATATGATTTCCCTTGATTCACTGGTTCCCTGAGAATACAAGTATTTTGAAAATCGTCAACATATGAAATGTTGGTGAGTTCATAAGTAGTGTTTGAAATCGAATGTTTATATTGCTTGAAAAACCACCAGAAAATCCGATATTTTCTGAAAAGAAAAGCTTTCGAAAACGTTTGTGAAGATCCATAGGTATGCTTGTTTGTTTCTATACTTGTAAAAAAAAATGTTCATTGAAGATGTATGCGTTTCAAATCTGTATGTAATAAAAACCCTAGGGAAACCCGATGTTCCCCTAGTTCTTTTGGAATCCATTAAGTTGCGTTGAAACCATTACGAAAATAGCAGTGTCAGTCCCAGGCGACGTTGGAAGGTTCTCGAGCAATGATTATTTACTACAAACCCGCATTACACAAACGCCCAGTTTATAGTTATACTAACGAACCCGAAGGCGTCGTCCGTACTAATCACGTTATCCAATCGCCCGGACTAAGTGTAGTCCCACATCCGAAGAGAAAGAGGTCACGAAGACCCCGGTAACTCCATTAGCCGGTTGGGGATAAAATGTACGAGGGGTCCCCGACCCGCCTCGCATGAAATGTAGACTTTACTAGCAATACCAAAGGACCCTTGGGGACCAGTAGTATACAAGCCATTGAAAGTCCATTTACGTTGTGTCAGATCGGTAAAACCCAACACTCCGTAAAAAAAATGTCTTCGGGCCTTAAGATCAGGTCATTGGGCTAGCTAGGCTCAACGAACAAGATTTTACACTTGTGGGGCCCAAAGATGGTGCGTAGACGTCTGTGCACTCTCGCATGTTTATGTATTACCAAACGTTACTTGTATGATTCGTAGTGTCGAAGAGTTAGTAGTTGTAGATTTCCATTGGCTCGAGACCGAGCCAATTCGTTTAACAACGACTTTTGGTATTGTAATGAGTTGTATTTCGTTGATATTCGAGGTGTCATTATTTGATCAAATTGTACGTATTGAATTAGCCTTGAAATATTTCTGTTTTCAGCCCCTCATTATTTGTAAAATTTACATTTTTAACCCTTTTATTTGCAATATTTACCGGTTTGGTCCTTAAACTATTTTTCTTGACATTTTAACACCAAAAATTATTGAAATTAATATTTTTCAGCATATTTTTCATAGAAAACAGTTTAAGTCCCTGAAAATGCAGTTTTTCTCGGTTTTAGCCCATCTTTTCGCAATTTTGACAATTTTGGCCCAAATTGGAAAATTTTTGCAACTTTGGTCCTTTTTAAATTTGGAAAGCATTTTAAACCTTTGAAAAGGATTTGGAACACTTGTAGTCCACTGTTTTACAGAAAGTTACAGTTTTGGCCCTCCAAAACAGAAAAATTAGCATAATGGGCCTCCTTTGCCCCTAAGCCCAACATTAGAGGTAGTTTGGGTGCTTATTAGCCTTATAAAATAAAATTGTGATTTTTATGCTTTAATGAGCTAGGTTAGATTAAATTATGGACCAAAGTTTGTGATTTATTTCATTCTAGGCCCAACATGACCCAAGATGTTGAAATAATTTAGTGTGGGTCCAATTAGAGCCCATTTAGGGTTCTAAGCCCATGATAGTCCAATTGGAAGCTTATTGGTCCATTTGGATCCAATAGGGGAGTCCTAATTCAAAATGGACTTAGCAAGGACTTTTAGGGTTTCCAATTGTTTGATGACTATTTGTAGTTCTAGCATGTTGTATTTACTTGAAGTTTTTGATTCATATTAACTTGGATATATAGATTACATGGCTCAAAATTTACAGTTGTGACATCATCCCCCCGTTAGAGGGAATTTCGTCCCGAAATTCTGTTTGAAAGCTAGATTTAAGAATGCTAGAATAGGTGAGGGTACTTCTGCTTCATTTGATCTTCGCGTTCCCACGTGAATTCTGGCCCACACTTTGCGTTCCACCGTACCTTCACGATCGGGATGCGACTTTGCTTAGTACGCTTCACCTCCCTGTCCATGATTTCGATTGGCTCTTCGACGAACAGGAGATTCTCATTGATTTCGATTTCGTCAAGAGGAATGACAAGGGTTTCATCTGATAGGCACTTTTTCAGATTAGAAACATGAAACACGGGGTGCACACCGTTTAGCTCCGGGGGTAGTTGTAGTCTGTAGGCTACCGGACCTATTCGGGCGACGATTTCGAAAGGTCCAATGTACCGTGGGTTTAGCTTTCCTCGTTTTCCGAAACGTATAACCCCTTTCCAGGGTGAGACCTTCAACAATCCTCGATCACCGACCTGGAACTCTAAGGGCTTTCGCCGTTTATCAGCGTAGCTCTTTTGCCGGTCACGCGATGCCTGTAATCGAGCTTTGATCTGGACAATCTTTTCTGTGGTCTCGCGAATGATTTCCGGTCCTGTCATTGCCCTATCCGACGTATGTGTTCTTGCTAGCTGGGTGTCACCTACTTCAGCCCAACATAACGGTGATCTACATTTACGCCCGTACAGTGCTTCGAAAGGGGCCACCTTAATGCTCGAATGATAACTATTGTTATATGAAAACTCGATCAACGGTAGGTGGGTATCCCAAGACTTTCCGAAGTCTATCACACATGCACGAAGCATGTCTTCAAGCGTCTGAATGGTTCGTTCGCTTTGACCGTCCGTTTGTGGGTGATACGCGGTGCTCATATCAAGATGAGTTCCCATGGCCTTGTGGAGCGACTGCCAAAAGCGTGACGTGAACCTACTGTCCCTATCCGAGATGATAGATTTTGGCACTCCATGAAGTCTTACAATCTCTCGTAGGTACAATCGCGTCAGCCTCTCCATCTTGTAGGACTCTTTGATGGGCAAGAAATGGGCAGATTTCGTCAGTCGGTCGATTATTACCCATATGGTGTCCAATCCGTGCGACGTCTTGGGCAGCTTGGTCACGAAGTCCATAGAAATCCCCTCCCATTTCCACTCAGGGATTGCCGGTTGCTGTAACAATCCGGAAGGTTTCTGGTATTCCACTTTCACTTTGGCACACGTAAGGCACTTACTAACATAAGTTGCGATTTCCGCCTTCATGTTAGGCCACCAATAGTGCTGCTTAATGTCCAAATACATCTTGTCCGAACCAGGATGAATGGAGTATCGTGTCTTGTGGGCTTCCTTCATAACGGTCTCCCTGAATCCTCCGATTTTTGGAACCCAAATACGGTTCATGAAGTAGTATACCCCATTCTCTTTGACTTCCAGGTTCTTCTCCATTCCGCGTAGTGCCTCGCTAGTTCTATTTTCCGCTTTCATAGCCTCTGCCTGGACTGATGCAATTTGAGTGGTCAGATGAGACTGAATGGTTATCGAGTGCGTTTTCGTACGGCGATTTGTGTATTCCTTTCGACTTAATGCGTCAGCTACCACGTTGGCCTTGCCCGGATGGTACTTGATCTCGCATTCGTAGTCGTTTAACAATTCCACCCATCTTCGTTGTCTCATGTTCAGCTCCTTCTGATTCAAGATGTGCTGGAGGCTCTTGTGGTCTGTGAAGATGGTGCACTTAGTACCGTACAGGTAGTGCCTCCAAATTTTCAAAGCGAAGACCACGGCTCCCAGTTCTAGGTCATGGGTTGTGTAATTTACTTCGTGCGTCTTTAGTTGACGGGACGCATATGCTATCACTCTTCCACGTTGCATGAGAACGCAACCTAAGCCTTGATTTGACGCGTCACAGTAAACTACAAAATCTTCCGTTCCTTCGGGTAGAGATAGTACAGGAGCGCTACAAAGAGCTTGCTTCAAGGCTCGAAACGCAATCTCTTGTCGGTCTGTCCACTTGAATGGCACACTCTTTTGCGTAAGTAAGGTAAGTGGCTTGGCGATTTTAGAGAAGTTTTGGATGAATCTCCTATAGTAGCCTGCTAGGCCTAAGAACTGACGAATTTCTGTGGGCGTAGTCGGAGTTGCCCATCCTTCCACAGCTTTGACCTTAGAGGGATCCACATGAATTCCATCTTGGCTAACTACGTGACCGAGAAAATTCACGCTCCGTAGCCAAAACTCACACTTAGAGAGTTTGGCGTAAAGCCTTTCCGATCGCAGCGTCTCTAGGACTTGTCGGAGATGTTGGCCATGCTCCTCTTTGCTTCGAGAATAGACGAGGATGTCATCGATAAACATAATGACGAAGTTGTCCAAGAACGGTCGACAGATTCGGTTCATTAGGTCCATAAATGCGGCAGGTGCATTTGTTAGACCGAAGGGCATTACAACGAATTCATAATGTCCATAGCGGGTTCGGAAAGCGGTTTTAGGAATATCTTCTTCTCGGACCTTGAGTTGATGGTATCCGGACCGTAGATCTATTTTAGAAAAATAGCTAGCTCCTTGGAGCTGGTCGAATAGATCATCGATTCGCGGGAGTGGGTAGCGGTTTTTAACAGTGAGTTTATTCAACTCTCTGTAATCGATGCACATTCTGAAAGATCCGTCCTTCTTTTTGACAAAGAGCACCGGAGCTCCCCATGGCGAGTAGCTAGGTCGGATAAATCCCTTGTCCAGAAGCTCACTGAGTTGGCTGGATAATTCCTGCATTTCAGCAGGTGCCAACCGATATGGTGATTTAGCGAGAGGGGTTGCTCCTGGAACGAGGTCGATTCGGAATTCAACCTGTCTCTCTGGGGGTACTCCTGGAAGATCTTCGGGAAACACGTCCGGAAATTCACACGCTACCGGAATGTCTTGAATGTTGGTTTCTTCTTTAGTCTTGTCCACTATGTGAGCCAAGAACGCTAAGTTGTTCTTTCGCAGGTGTTTTTGTGCCTTGATGCACGAGATGAGGCGAAGATTCGTGCTAGGTTTGTCTCCGTAAATTACTAGGGTTTCGTGATTCGGGAGACGAAGGCGAACGGCCTTCTCGTGGCACAAAATCTCAGCATGGTGGGGGCTTAACCAATCCATGCCGATAATCACATCAAAACTCCTAATTGATACTGGCATTAGGTCTATTCGAAAGATGTGCTGGTTAAGGGTTAGGGTACATCCAGTGTAGATTTCCCTAGTGGATTCGGTCTTCCCATTGGCCATTTCCACCGTATAGGTTTCATTTAGCTTTTGGGGTTGTTGTTTTAATAAATGTTTAAACTTCTCGCTTACGAAACTTCGCTCCGCTCCGGTATCAAATAAGATGCATGCATAAGTGTGGTTTAGGAGGAACGTACCGGTCACAACTGCGGGGTCCTGAACTGCATCACTCTGACCCATAGTCAGCATTCTTCCTGCTCCTCTGTTTCCTGAGTTGTTGTTGTTGTTAGGGCAGTCTCGACGGAAATGTCCCGTCCTTCCACACCCGAAACAGGTGTGGCTAGGCCCTGTGTTGTTGCCGCCGGCATTGGTGTTGTTGGTATTGCGGTGGTTGTTGTTGTTGTTCTGGTTGTTTCCCTGACTCTGGTTCTGAGAAGGATAAGTCCTGCAGAACTTTGCAGTGTGTCCCCTTCGGTTGCAACTGGTGCAATGGAACTCCCTACATTCTCCTTGGTGATGGAAACTGCACTTGTTGCATTTGGGATGATTGCCGGAATAGGGTCTTGAAGTATTTGAAGCAGCTGAGGCTGGAGCATGTGATGTGACTGGTACCGGCGCAGTGACAGCGTGAACTGCCACCGTTTGCTGCTTTTTAGAGGTCTCGGGACCTTGACGCCCCTTCCTCTTGTTGTTCCATCCTTTCTTACCATCGCTCTCCTTCTTCTTCTCAGTCTCTACCGGTTTCTCGCCCTTTTTGTGGTTATGATCATACAGCCTCTTTGCCAATCTCTTCGCACTGTCAAAAGTTTCAGGGTTCGTAGCTATCACATTCCCTTGAATGGGGGATGTCAGTCCCCAAATGAATCGTTCAATCTTCTTTCCCTCTGATGTGATCATACCCGGGCACAACAGAGATAGTTCGCTGAATCTCGATATGTAAGCATCGATGTTCCCATTCTGCACCGTGAGATTCCATAGTTCCTGCTCCATCTTCTGTATTTCGCCTCGGGGGCAGTACTCAGCCGTCAACATCTCTTTCATCTCTGCCCAGGGAATAGAGTTGGCGACAGGGAGTGTCATAGCTTCCACATGTCCATTCCACCAAGTGAGTGCTTGGTCCACAAAAGTGCAGGCCGCGAACTTCACTTTCATCTGCTCGGGGCACTCGCATATCTCGAATACCGACTCTACCTTCTCGATCCATCGCTTTAGGGCGATCACTCCTCCGGTACCGTTGAAAGTTCGGGGTTTAGCGTTCACAAAATCCTTGTAGGTGCACGTTTTAGTGGGTCCTTGGTTCGTCCCGTTGTTCGAACTTCCGGATCCTTGCCCGTTACCTCCTCCGTTGTTCCCTCGGTGAAGTTGTGCCATAGCCGCTGTGACTGCAGCAGACACGACTGCCTGGAAAGCAGTGGAGTCAACTTTCGGTGGAGTTGGTTCGGGATTTCCGCGAGTAGCTGGGCGAGGCATCTTTCTGTCATGAAACGGGAAGATGTTGAGTGTACGTGGTTTCTGTGAGGTGGCGACTCTACTAACTAGGTGTATGGTGCGAACCTAAACATTACTATCATCAAGCATGCAATCATAATGTCTCAACACATAGCAACTGAGAATAATTTAGCAAAACACACAAAAGTTTATTAATATTATCCGCATTTCGTACAAGAAAATTTGCTCGTAGGAGCATACATAAGTAACGCTAATCCGACAGCATAACGGCTCCATGAGTAGTGTAGTCACTTAAACATAGAGCCGGAGTACATAACATAGTTCCTAATAACCTACTATGATAAGTCTATTCCTAACCGCGATGAGCTGCGTCAGGAGGTGGTGCCGAAGATGTGGATGCTCCCTGAAGACGAGCCACTAGGCGTTCTGCATCCTGAAGTCGAGATTCCCACCTTACCTGCCTCATGTGAAACTCCCGGAGGACGTCACGCGTCTCCTGCTCCGCACGCTCGACTCTAGTCCACAACTGGCGTACTTGATCAGCAGTGCCCTGAGCAAGGTCGCCGGTGTCCCGTAGTCGTCTTACCATGACTGGTAGAGCTCGGTCGGCGGGTCCTCCGTCCCTCAAGTCAAAGAACTCACGTGACATGCCAAATGGGGGTCGCTGTCCCTGATGTCTGCTCCATCTCCAAAGATCAATGCCCCAAGGAGGGGTTGGTCCAGTGGGTCCCACACGATATGCAGGCACCCTGATCGGGTAAGGGGGGTCGATGACCTCGGACTCTGCATCCGAATCACCCCCTTCGCTGTCATCGAGCTCCTCTTCGAAAGGTTCTTCGTCTTCTTCGGGTTCGACAGGCTCGCCCTCGACTTCCGCCTCCGGTTCCCCGTCAGATTCCTCTTCGGGGTCCTCCTCAGGTTCTTCTTCAGGCTCTTCCTCAGGCTCCTCCTCCTCCTCTAGCCACCCGTTGTTTCCCTGATTAGGGAAGTAGGGGTCTCCAGGGTGATGAAAACCAGCCATGCTGTCTGCGCGAGTATGTAATTATGCTACATTATTCCTAGGGTACTATGACTATTACACAGACTAAGCAAATATTCTCTTTTTGGGTGATAGAGGGTAAAATTTTTAGGTTCCCTGGCTATTCCGATCTCATCAAGACATGTGTTAGTTTTACCTTGGAGAGAATGTAGTTGATCAGGCTACATTCACTCCTTGGTATCACTAAGAACAGTCCCGAGTTAACCGAGATACCAGCATTATGGTGTTTGATTCAGCGTTGGATCCTTATTCCTAATACAAGCAAGTGTATTTTATTTATTTGTTTTGTTCAGAGTTATGTTAGTCCCTCTTTTTGGTTTATAGTTGCATATCAATGTATGGCTCGACATGCTAGTTCACTATAAACAAAGCTCTGATACCAACCTGTCACACCCCCGAACCAGACGGCGGAAACGTCCGGGGGCTGTCGTGACTCAATTGAATACCATAACATTGAATATATATGAAACATAACAACATTCGTCACCATTCATCAACATAGTACAACCAGTAGTGTTTACATATCTTACATTGTTTAAACATTACATTCCCCAAAAATTAATTTGTTCAATTCATACAAAAATCAACTGCAACCGTCACTGAATATGATTTCCCTTGATTCACTGGTTCCCTGAGAATACAAGTATTTTGAAAATCGTCAACATATGAAATGTTGGTGAGTTCATAAGTAGTGTTTGAAATCGAATGTTTATATTGCTTGAAAAACCACCAGAAAATCCGATATTTTCTGAAAAGAAAAGCTTTCGAAAACGTTTGTGAAGATCCATAGGTATGCTTGTTTGTTTCTATACTTGTAAAAAAAAATGTTCATTGAAGATGTATGCGTTTCAAATCTGTATGTAATAAAAACCCTAGGGAAACCCGATGTTCCCCTAGTTCTTTTGGAATCCATTAAGTTGCGTTGAAACCATTACGAAAATAGCAGTGTCAGTCCCAGGCGACGTTGGAAGGTTCTCGAGCAATGATTATTTACTACAAACCCGCATTACACAAACGCCCAGTTTATAGTTATACTAACGAACCCGAAGGCGTCGTCCGTACTAATCACGTTATCCAATCGCCCGGACTAAGTGTAGTCCCACATCCGAAGAGAAAGAGGTCACGAAGACCCCGGTAACTCCATTAGCCGGTTGGGGATAAAATGTACGAGGGGTCCCCGACCCGCCTCGCATGAAATGTAGACTTTACTAGCAATACCAAAGGACCCTTGGGGACCAGTAGTATACAAGCCATTGAAAGTCCATTTACGTTGTGTCAGATCGGTAAAACCCAACACTCCGTAAAAAAAATGTCTTCGGGCCTTAAGATCAGGTCATTGGGCTAGCTAGGCTCAACGAACAAGATTTTACACTTGTGGGGCCCAAAGATGGTGCGTAGACGTCTGTGCACTCTCGCATGTTTATGTATTACCAAACGTTACTTGTATGATTCGTAGTGTCGAAGAGTTAGTAGTTGTAGATTTCCATTGGCTCGAGACCGAGCCAATTCGTTTAACAACGACTTTTGGTATTGTAATGAGTTGTATTTCGTTGATATTCGAGGTGTCATTATTTGATCAAATTGTACGTATTGAATTAGCCTTGAAATATTTCTGTTTTCAGCCCCTCATTATTTGTAAAATTTACATTTTTAACCCTTTTATTTGCAATATTTACCGGTTTGGTCCTTAAACTATTTTTCTTGACATTTTAACACCAAAAATTATTGAAATTAATATTTTTCAGCATATTTTTCATAGAAAACAGTTTAAGTCCCTGAAAATGCAGTTTTTCTCGGTTTTAGCCCATCTTTTCGCAATTTTGACAATTTTGGCCCAAATTGGAAAATTTTTGCAACTTTGGTCCTTTTTAAATTTGGAAAGCATTTTAAACCTTTGAAAAGGATTTGGAACACTTGTAGTCCACTGTTTTACAGAAAGTTACAGTTTTGGCCCTCCAAAACAGAAAAATTAGCATAATGGGCCTCCTTGGGCCGAAATTTTCATTTTTAGCCCAATAAGCTTGAAATTTATGTTTTTAATCCTCTAATTGAATATAATTCCAGAAATAGTTTTATGGAAACTGTTTTGGCACATTCCAACCATCAGAATCTGTGAAATGTCAATTTGGGCCCTTATTTTTGCATTTTTCACATTTTAGGCCCAAAATTTGTGTTTTTAACCCAAAGAAAATTATTACTAAACCACTTAGCCACTTTTCTTGCAGCACTTGGTGTTTAGAAATATATTTGAAGCTAAAATCATTTAACACAAGATATATCTCGGTTTTGATGAGTTTTAAGGCTAGATCCAACATAAAAACACATAAAGGCATACATATAAGCATGGAAATCATACAAGGCATACAAAACACATATAGATCTACACTTTCACTTGTATTCCCCCCCCACAAAACTCATAAAAACAGAAAATAGGGGGTATGAAGCTCACCTTGGGTGTGGTTTCGGTTTTGGAGAGAAGATGGGAGAAAAATGAAGTGATTTTTGGTCTTAGCACCCTTTGATGAAGATTTCGACCTCTAGGATGCAAGATCACAAGATTGAATGAATTTAGAAGAGATTTTAACAAAATGAAGTAGCTAGATCATGGATTAGTCATCAACTTACCTTAGATGATGATTTTTGGTGATGGATCTTTCTTGTGAGCCCTTGATTCACGAAATTTTTGAAGAAGGGGGAAGGAGATGTTCTTCAAGATTTAGAGAGTGTAGGATAGATTTTTGTGAGTGTGTGTGTGTTGTGTTTGGCCGAGAGTGAGAGAGGAGAGAAGAAAGAAGTGATCTTGATATGATGCTTGCTTGGAAACATGAGTTATGTGCATGGAAGTCCAACATGTAAAAGTGAGGTGGCAACCCAAGGTCAACTCTCCCTTTTTCCTTGGGCTTGGGCCGAGAATGGGGAGAGAAGAAAGGATTTTTGGGCTTTTTGCCCCTAAGCCCAACATTAGAGGTAGTTTGGGTGCTTATTAGCCTTATAAAATAAAATTGTGATTTTTATGCTTTAATGAGCTAGGTTAGATTAAATTATGGACCAAAGTTTGTGATTTATTTCATTCTAGGCCCAACATGACCCAAGATGTTGAAATAATTTAGTGTGGGTCCAATTAGAGCCCATTTAGGGTTCTAAGCCCATGATAGTCCAATTGGAAGCTTATTGGTCCATTTGGATCCAATAGGGGAGTCCTAATTCAAAATGGACTTAGCAAGGACTTTTAGGGTTTCCAATTGTTTGATGACTATTTGTAGTTCTAGCATGTTGTATTTACTTGAAGTTTTTGATTCATATTAACTTGGATATATAGATTACATGGCTCAAAATTTACAGTTGTGACAGAGACCGAAACCCCATGGGGAGCAATGATCTCACGAATATACACATCGTCCAACTTCTCGGACGATAAGCTTTCCCAAATTTCCAGAAAATCGGCACTCTTGGTGAATCGATTCTCGATGACCAAAATAACATCAAAACCCCTTGCCGTGTTCGGCAGCTTGCTGATAAAATCGATCGATATCTGCTCCCATTTCCACATGGGAACCTCAAGAGGCCGAAGCTAGTCATGCAGTCTTTGATGCTTGACCTTGACCATCATACAAGTCAAGAACCTCTCAACATACCAGGCGATCTGTCTCTTTATTCACAGCCACCAATAACTCAATCTCAGATCCCGATACATCTTGGTGGCCCTCGGATGAATAGAAATGAGACTTATGAGCCTCCTCCAATACAATCTGTTTGACCCCACCAGACATGGGAACCCACACCCGTCCACAATGGGTCAACAAACCATGACTTTCCGAAACGAATATGGTAATCTCACCCTTGATCCTCTTGATCTTCCAATTCTCCTCTCGAACACCCTCAACCTAAGCCTCCCTAATCAAACCCATAAGGGAAGAATCCACAGATATCCTCATACATGCCATTAGAACAGAAGATCCAGTCGAATTGCGGCTCAAGGCATCTGCCACCACCTTCGCTTTACCCGGATGGTAAAGGATCTCGCACTCATAATCCTTGACTACGTCTAGCCACGTATGCTGCCTCATGTTCAGGTTCGGCTGATCCATAATATGCCTCAAACTCTTGTGATCTATGTACATGGTACAATGGACCCTATAAAGGTAATGCCTCCAAATTTTGAGAGTAAAAACCACCACTCCAAACTCAAGATCATGTGTGGGATATCTCGTCTCATGCGGCTTCAGCTGCCGCGACGCATAAGCTATCACTCGTCCTCTCTGCATGAGGACTGCTCCTGAGCCATTGATGGACGCATCATAGAAAACCACAAAGTCCTCAACTCCCTCCGGAAGGGTCAAGACTGGGGTGTCGCAAAGTCTCTGCCGAAGGGTCTCAAATGTTAACCGCTACTTAGGGCCCCACCGGAAATCCACCCCTTCCTCTTCAGATGAGTGAGGGGTACTGCAATCTTGGAGAAATCCTGAATAAATCTCCGGTTGTACCCTACTAGAACCAGAAAACTCCTGATATCCGAGGGAGATTTTGGAATCTCCCACTGCATCACCGCCTCGATTTTGTGGGATCGACCAAAATCCCATCTTCGTTAACGAGGTGTCCAAGGAACTGAACCTCTCGCAACCAAAACTCACACTTCGAGAACTTAGCATAAATCCATTCTCGATGAACATGGTAACTGAGCGATCGAGCATTAGCTGCATACCCGATTCATCAAATCAATGAATATCGCAAGCACATTGGTGATCCCGAATGGCATTACGACAAACTCGTAATGCCCATAACGAGTCCGGAACACGGTCTTCTCCACGTCCTCCTCCCTCAACCTGACCCGATGGTACCCGGAACTCAGGTTAATCTTGAAAAACCAAGATGCTCCCTGCAAATGCTCAAAAATATCATCAATCCGAGGAAGGGATAACGAGTATTCACGAGTTAACTTGTTCAAATCCCTATAATTGATGCACATCTGGTGAGAACCATCCTTCTTCTTGACAAAAAGAATTGGCACTCTCCACGGAGAACTGCTCGGACGGATGAACTGCTTGCCTAGCAACTCCTACAGCTGAGATGACATCTCCTGCATCTCAGGCGGTGCCAATTTGGTACGACGCCTTGGCAATAGGGTCCGCACCTGGCACAAGGTCAATCCGAAACTCGACCTGCCTCTCAGGAGGCACTCCAGGTAACTCCTCCAGGAATACATAAGCGAACTCTCTAACGACTGGAACATCTGAAACTGAAACCTGATCCCTGACCCGTATATCCACCACATACGCCAAATAACCCGCACACCCGTGCTGAATATATTGTCGAGCCCTGGTTTCCGAACAAAACCCAGTAACCACTCTGATGCCCTCTCCATAAATAACCATCTCTCCCCCACTTGGGGTTCGAACTACCACATGCTGGCCCTCACAGTAGATCATAGCACCAAAACGACTCAGCCAATCCATACTCACTATAACACAGACGTCTCCTATAGGAATCAGAATCAAATCGATCAAATAGGACACCCCAAAGATCTCTAGAATGTAACCTTAATAAACCGAAGAAGTAGAAAACTCGTGTTCATTGGCAATAGAAATTTGCAATGGACACTCTAACTCCCCCATGGGCAAAGAAAATTCCCTACTAAAAGATCGAGAAACAAAAGACCGACTCGCACCCGAGTCAAACAACACTAAAGCAGGCAAGGAGTTCACTATGAACATACCTAATAGAGGTACAAACATATAAGCATAAAACAATCATAATCAAAAGATAAGATATAGAAACATACCAGTCACAACGTCTGGTGTTGTCCTGGTATCCTCGCGGTGAGATAGAAAGCACGACCCCGAGCCCTCGAGGACTCTGCCCTGACCTGACTCCCGTCAGTGATCCGCATTGTATGTGGCGCAGGGCTAGCGCCGGCTTGGTCGAGAGCAACATAAAGTTAACCTCCACATGGCCAACCTGATCACAATGATAGAAAATGCTCATACTCAGAATTGGGGCGGACTGGTGGCAATCCCTTGCATAATGCCTCTCCTTGCCACATTTGTGGCACCCACTACTAGCCAGACATGATCCCACACAAACCTTCCCGTACTTCCCATAAGTGCGGCCACGCCGACCTCCAGTCCTCGAATCGGCGGCCTTGAACCGCTTTGACGCTGGTTGCGACTGCGTCGGGGCCTGCCTCTACTCCTTCAACTGAAACTCAATCTGTAGTTCACGCCGCCCGGCGGCCTCTTGCAACTCCAGTAGAATATCACATCGCTGAGTAGAAACAAATTGTCTGATGTCCGTCTTGAGCATGCTCAGATAACGAGTCATCTGAGCCTGCTCTGAAGCAAACTCTAGGCAAAACATCGCCCTCTCAATAAAGATTCAGGTGATCTCCATCACCAACTCCGATCCTTGCCTCAGGTCTAAAAACTCCTCAACCAACCTCCCCCGCTTGATCCAAGGAATATAGCGAGTGATAAACATCTTCCTGAACTGATCCCATGATATCGCAACCTTTAGCTCATCAGAATACGATCCCATAACAAGTCTCAACCAATCCTTCGCTTTGGACCTCAGGAGGTTCAGAGCACACCTGACCTTCTGGTCAGTAGGACATAAACATGTGAAGAAACACCCCTCCTCATGATATAGCCACCTCATGGCCACAATTAGGTCCTGAACTACATCGAGATTCGGGGGCTTCATATTATTGATGTCCCAATACTGAAAAGCCCAACCTGACCCAACGCCTACAGCCGCCACAACTATGGAGGCAGCAGCAACAACCGTCTCAGCAATGGCTACGTAGCGATCATCAAAGAACTCCATCATCACTGTGTTGATATACCCAAACATATCTAGAATCTTACCCCAGACAATAGCAACCACCTCCTCATGGATGACTTCCCTAACACGGTCCTCTGTCAATGTTGGCCCATCCTGACTGCCAGCCCCTGGTCCCGACCCAGATCAAGTCTTGAATCGTATTATAACCACCATACTGTAACTATACTAGGAAGGTATCATATAATACACATACATAACAGGTAACCAACTCCCAACGATTCCCTAAGGGTTGTAAATTCCTTGCTATGCATACGGGTCCTGTGCTGTCAGTAGTACGGGCCCATACTACCTTCCATACCTACCCGTGTTTGTCTCGAGGATCATCACAACACCCTAACAATACTCATAAGCATAAACAAATGTGCATTCCTTACTCTTAGAGGAAACTAAACATGTCACGACTAACCGACTGACCTCACACAACTCAACCATGAAACTTCCACCAACCCTGCAACACTCGTGTATGCTAGCTATACCTAACACCGGGCCCTATAGCATTCATATATCCGATTCTACCCAAAGCCCTTCATTAGACAACAACAGGAAATAAGGCCAAACCAAACATTTTCGGGATATATATAACTGTGATGCAAACACTAAGTAACTACAGTAATGATGTCAATTTCATAAAGAAAAGGTCCTAGGCTATCTGGCATCTTATAATCAGGCAATTCTATCATGCAATCCCTAGCATATCACTAGCATTCTGTTCTAACGTATCATAGTATCAAGTATTAACATGGTATTTTTGGGTCCACTTACTGGCTCTGACTGATCGTACACATCACATCCTCCTTTAGTATTTTTTAAAACCATTTAAAAATCTTTTCCTTAGTATGAGACTGGATTCACATGAGTGTACCTCCAATTTACTCAAACCAAGGCTCTAACACCTATTTGTAACACTCATAAATTCATGAAAAATTTAAACTTTTAAAATATTTCAAAATCACCACTGTTACAAATTGTTTCCAAAATAAGATTCATATAAGAGAAATCCCAAAATCATGTAACAAAAAAATGAAGAGGTGCACGATCACACCTTCTTGTTCCCGCAATCCTCGGAGGTACCTGAAACATAATCCAACAACTGTAAGCCCAAAGCTTAGTGAGTTCCCCCAAAATACCACTAAAATACAATAAACACAACACGCGTAAATGAGCCTCCAGCATGACTGGTCCGCCTAGTAGGGCTTACAGCCTATCTAGACCGCTCCTAAGCCTTCGACATGAATGGACCGCCTCGCAGGGCCTACAGCCTATCCGAACCGCTCGCCGGACCTTCGGCCTAACTGGACCACCTTGCAGGGTCTTTAGTTTATCCGGACCGCCTTGGGTATATTAGCCTTCAACACAAACCAGGACCGCCTCAACCGACCACAAACAACATGTCGAGATATACATAACTCATAAACACATAATTAATTAATAGGCAAGCACAAATCATAAAGATCAATAAGTATAGCATCATCCTAACTACCAGGATATTGATCTAACAGATTACTATCATAACAAGCATACGAGAAACCCGGATAACAATCCAACAGTGCCGACATTGGTGCCATCGACCCATAAGTACAGTAAGGAAGACTCACCTCTCAAGTAGTGCTAAACCCATAAAATCCAACTCCAAAACTCAGCTTCAGACTCAACAACCTACAACCACCACATGACTATTCTATCAAAACCTCCAAATACCCAAAATACCCTTAGAGTCAAACTTGGTCAACGATGGAAAAAGTCAAGTCAACAATCCATGTTGACCCAACTCGTCGAGTACACATGTCAACTCGTCGAGTTTCTTCAATACTCAGAGAAACAGGGAAAGTCCGAGTCAACTCGACGAGTCCTCCGGACGACTTGTCGAGTTTCTATAGTTTTCCAGAAAAGCGGGAAAGTCCCTATCCAACTCGTCGAGTTGTCAGAACAACTCGTCAAGTTTTCCCAGCTTAACTCATTCAACCCTTTTCATCCCTTCTAACACTCAAGAATGTAGATCTGGTACCCAAGAGTTGGAAAACCATGTAAAGTTGCTAACTTTACGTCCATGCATGACACCAAGAGGATAAAATACTCAAAAATGACTTAACAAAGGAATTAGAACATGAAGGAAGCCTAGATCTATATAAAGCTTGAAATTTTAAGCCCAAAGAGGCCACAAAATGCCAGATCTAAAATGGCAATTTACAGAAATGACTTAACCAAAGAATGACTCCAAAATGAACCCAAAATGATAATAAACTTCCAAGGAGGAGATCTAAGCAATAAATGGTCAATGTTTCGACTTTATACCTCAAAATTCTTGCAACAACAGAGAAGATGCTGGATCTACAACCTTCCTCTCAATCAAGCTTCTTCAAACTCCATACTCCTTCCAAAAGAATGGCAAGAAACACTCCTCAAGCTCATACACACACAAAAATGAGAGTAAATGCACGAACTATGGTTTCCTGGATAGAGGAATTAGATAAGGATGCCATCTAAAGGCCATAAGGCCTTTAAATATGGTGCAACACCCTATAAATTAAGGTTTCATAATCAGCCACCAAATCGTCGAGTTGTCAAGTTTCCAACACGTCAAGTTGAGGCCTTCAACTTGATGAGTTCAAAAGGGGAAATTACTTTTCTAAAGCCATAAATCTCATTCCTAGGAATCGGGATGTTACATTACTTAACCAAGTTTGAGGAAGAGAAACTTATCAATGTGTTGGAAGAGCACAAAAAAGCAATGGGTTGGACAATTGTGGATATAAAAGCGTTGATACCTTCCACTTATATGCATAAAATTTTGATGGAAGACTAGTGTAAACCAATTCAGGATGCACAAAGAAGGTTAAATCCACTAATGATGGAAGTCATGAAGAATAGGATCCTAAAGCTTCTCGATGCGAGAATAATTTATCCAATTTTAGATAATGAGTGGGTGAGCCTGTTGCAAGTAGTTTCGAAGAAGATGAGTATTATGGGGGTTAAAACCATAAAGGTATAATGGTACCTACCTGTGTACACAACGGGTGGAGAGTGTGTATTGATTAGAGAAAACCTAATGCAAGCACTAGAAAATATCATTTTCATTGCCTTTTATTGAACAAATTTTCAAAAGGCTAGCCGAGAATTCGCATGATTGTTGTCTAGACGAATACTCCGGTTTTCACCATAATTTGGTTGCGTTGGAAGATCAAGAAAAGACAACTTTCACATGTCCACTTTTGCATATTATAGAATGCCATTTAGATTGTGTAATGATTCGACTACTTTGCAACATTGTATGGTAAGTATTTTCTCGGACTATGTTGAGAGCATAATTGAAGTTTTTATGGATGATTTTATGGTATATGGAAATTACTTTCTAGAGTGTTTGACAAATCTCACAAAAATTTTTGAAAAATTTAATTCAAACAAATTTAGTTTTAAATTACGAAAAATATCATTTTATGGTGAGCCAAGGTTTTATATTGATTCACATTGTGTCAAAGAAGGGAATCGAGGTAGATAAGGCTAAAATTGATTTTATTCAAATCATAGCTTACCCAACTTTTGTTTGGGAAGTTTGTTCTTTTTTTGGACATGCGGGTTTCTATTGGACATTTATCAAATATTTTTCCAGGATAGCAATACCAATGTGACCAATCTTGAAAAAATATGTCAATTTTGAATTCATTGAGGCGTTCAAAGATTCATTTGACAAACTCAAGGAGTTACTTAGATTTTCTCCTATCATACAAAAAACCAACTTAGGATCTCCTTTTTGAGATCATATGTGATGCACGTAACTATACCATAGGGGTTGTTATCTACTATGTATCAAGGACACTAGACAATTGTCAAAGCAATTAATCGACCATGAAGAAGGAGTTATTAAAAAATTGTTAACTTTGGAGAAGTTTAGACAATATCTACTTAGTATCGAAGTAATTGTGTATTCGAATCATGTGGCTCTCAAGTACCTAAGAAAAAATAAAGATGCAATGCCAAGACTCATTTGGTGGATCCTTTTACTACAAGAATTTAATTTTGGAGATTCAAGACAAGAGTGGATGAGAAAATTTTGTAGCTGACCATTTAAGCTAGATCATGTCAAATGAAACTCCTTCTCCTTTGCGAGATTAGTTTTTGGGTGAGAATCTCTTTCCACAAACTCAATCTATTCCTTGGTATGCCGATACCATTAACTTTTTGGTCATAAAAGGTGTCCCAACACATTCACATGTGTTCAATAAGATATATTGAAAAGTGACACAAAATACTATGTATGGGGTGACCCTTATTTGTGAAAAGAATGTCCCGATCAAATCATTAAAAGATTGTTGGTTTAGTGTCTAAGTCCATAACTATAATTGGTATGTACTTGACCCGAGAGTAGCATGGTCCATTTAGGTTGCATGGCACCAGAACAATCTGAGGGATGAATTTTTGAGAAGAGGATATTCATGATTTATTAATATATTATACGTTCTAATATATTAATATGAAATCATATTATTTAATTAGTATTGATCAAGAATTAATTTGGTGATCAAACGAGACTAATTAAATATAAAGGGTTGCTTTGCTAAAATCATTCATTCTTATAATGTGGGCTTGTTATCCATAGTTCTTTATGTTGGGCTAAATCCATGTGGTGACCCATTGATGATTCATAGAGGTTTAAACCCATGGAGCATGAGGAATATGGAAGGTCATACACATTAGGGTTTGCATGGTTTAACCCTAATTAAGCCACACTATATAAGAACCCCTCTAGCTCATGAAATCAGCACCTAAGTAAGCTTAGAAGAGTGTTAGCTGATTTAGTGAAGAAATACAACCTCCTCTCAAGTCCTCCATTGTTGGTGGTGTTGTGTGATTCCATTTGAGGTGCAACACTTGGGGTACTAAGCTCTTAAAGGCCAAACTCAAGAAGTTCTACAAGCTACAACAAAGAGGTAACTCTATAACTCCCTTTTATGTTGATTATATTATTTTGTATGGTTGTTGTAGGATTAATGCTTTGGAAACAATATTACATGTATACTTAGTGAAAACATAGATCCAAAACATTTAGGGTTGTATGTGCACCATAGGATGTTGTAGAATGCTTAAAACCTTTCAGTGGTATCAGAGCCTAGGGTTGTTTTCCAATATACATGATGCTACCTTCTTTCAAAAGCTAAAAAAAACCGATTTATGCTTTCTGGACAGTGGAATCGCCGAGTCTACTAGGGAACTTGCCAAGTTAGTTCATGCACTCGACGAGTTGGTGCTCCAGAATGCAAATTTTCGAGTTCTAACGCTAATTGGACTAGGATCATTACCAAAAACTGTTTTTAAACATATAAACCTATTTTTGATGTGGTAATGATCATGCTTAACCAACTTAAATAGATAATTGTCAAAGTTTCATGTTTTGTATTAATTTATATGGTTAGGCTAATTACATGAAATTTGTTTGATATGAATTGTCTTCTTCTTATGAGTTTAATTTAGATCATAAACAAATTGTTTGATTTTGTAAGTTACAATAGTTGATCGAAATTTTTTTTGATGAATTCCATAACTTTTCCTCAAGTTATGGAAAGTGAAGAGTCTCTTTTTTAAATGTCATCTTAAGTGGTTTTATGTCATCCGTAAATTCTCCTCAAGTTATGAACATGAAGAGTCCTTTTCATAAATGTTATATGAACTCCATAACTTGTCCTGAAGTTATGGATTTTCAAGAGTCTTTTCATTACAACCTATATTAAACACATAAGTTATGGATTCCAAAAGTTTTTAAATAGTTCAAAACTTGCCCTCAAGTTTTGGAATTTATAAATGCAAAATCTTACTTTGAATCATTTAGTTCCAAACTCTATAATTTTAAAAGTTTAAAATTTAACCCTTATACTATTATAATATTATAGGTTTAATATATATATATATATATATATATATATATATATATATATATATATATATATATGTATGTATGTATAAGAGTAAAGTTAGTCTTACAGTTAGTAGGCCTCATTCACGAAGTCGGTCTATAAGGGGGGGGGGGGGGTATAAGGTTACTGCCTATAAAATGGTAGTTTAATGAGTGTCTACTCTCACCCATCGCTTCCTATAAAATGGTGGAGGGTCGTAAGCCGAACGGGTTTGACAGGACATTTAAATTTTCATTAAAAGTATAATGAAATACTAAGTAACTAAACACTTATAAATTCCCAATCTTAGTTACTTAGGAAAAATGTGAATTTGGTGCTAACCCATGAAATTGCACTTTGCACCTTGTTAAGTCGTTAGTGGAGCGTGTTTGGTTAACCAACACACTAATCTGGAACTGACAGTGCGTGGAAAAGGGTAGCTTGATGTTAATCATAGATCAATGGAGCATGTGTGGTTAACCGGCACATTGATTAGGTGGTTGTAACATTGGGTGTACCAAGCTAATTTGCATGGTTATTCACACTTTGTTTGTGATCCTCGACATCCAGTCACAAAATAGAAGGGAACAATCGAGATTTAAACATGCCATTGAAAAGTTCAATGAATCTCAAATGATATAGGAATTTCAATCCATTTAAAACTTAATAAAAAATTTCAATTTTCATGGTGGACATTGGTAAATCGTTATTTACCTACCTTCAAATATTTTACATTCGGATTACGGCATCCCTCTTTCGAATTGTAAAATATTGTGTTGGGTCCTAGCCTTAATATTTCATTTGGGTGTTATATTAAGGACTAAAATCAACTAACTTGAATTTCTCCCATTGTAGATGTCTAGTTCAGACAATTATGGTCTTCCCAAATCTCTTGGAACAAGCTTTCCTCTTGAAGATGATGTTCCATAATATCATGCTTCACTTCCTCCACCTCCTCCAATTATTCTCCTTAACCCACAAGTTCCAAGACTTGAAAAGTTCAAGATCACTCAAGCCCTATTGGATAGCAAACACAAGGATGGAAAGCATGTGTGTGCACATGTCTTGGATATGAAGTCACACATTGATAGGCAGAGAATGTTGGGCATCGTGTTCCCAAGGAAGTTGGCTATAGACTGGGTTCTTCAGCCACTTCTTGAGTCATATAGCGAGTTTGTTAAAGACTACTATGTGATAGATCATGACATGACCCTTATTAATCTTACTTATTTATTTGTTGCTGCTGAATCAACAATGATTTGGCACACTGGTAAAGCAAATTTGATTGGAGGATCTACTTCCCAAACATCCATGGACATTGAAAATGGTAACACTGGAAGTCTAGAAAAGCTTTCTCTTCCCAATGGAAAGGGATCAGCCATAGTCAAGTCATTTGACCAAATGGTATAGAGAAAGGCTAAATCTGAGATAGTCATATATACCATTCCTAATGAGTCTGTATGTTTCTATTGCTACGAGAAGGGACATTGGTTGCGAATCTGTCATAATTACCTTAAAGATCCAAGGGTGGTAAAGTCAGAATATTTGACTCTGTGTAACACTATAAAATTTCAAACCAAAATTTTCAATTTAAAAACACATTTATCTCAATTCAAAAATCACAAAAGTGTCACACTATCAAATCATCAAAACACATTCAAAAACTATACATATATATATATATATATATATATATATATATATATATATATATATATATATATATATCACAACTCCAGGATCCTTTCAAAACATAACTTAATCTCAGATGTGTGTACAATCAAGCCTGGGCCTTCCCGTGATCCTGAGAAGTATAGTGAGAAGACTCACCTCGCAAGAAATCGGCTAATCTCAAACTCAAATTACCGATCTAGCCTCCGCCTAACACATAAGGTAATTATCCCTAAATAATCATGACTCTCAAGAAGCTAAACTAACCCTTCGACAAACTCACAGAAGGGTAAAAGATCATTTTACCCCTCAATAGCCATAATTGTCCAGAAATTGACCAAACCCTAAAAGTCAACCAAAAAGTCAATAGCAGGGAGTACGATGCACGTACCAGCTCTCTACGTTGGGCGTAATCTGCTACCATTCAGGCATCGAGGATGCTCAACCCCTACGTTGCGCGTACTGGGATTACGCCCAACGTACGTCCCAGTTTCACCTTCTCACTCATTTGGTCTTAATCAGTTAAGACCTTGGCTTATATCATAGATCTGGACTCCCTAAAAGCTCTTACTCCATAATGTCAGTGACTTTAAGCCTTTACATGGCTGATATGGTCACAAACACATAAAACACTCGCTTTCTTATCTCAAAAAGCTCATATCTCATGCATGGCTTGATTCCAACGTCCAAGACTAGATTTCTATGATATTACACCACTAAATACACTCAAAGGGGGTTGATCATAGTCTCTGGAGCTCAATATCTCATAAAGTCTCCAACTTTTGTGAAAAAGCCATAAAATACTCTACTATGATGTACAAAACAAATGAGTGAGAAAGCTTGAAGCTTTATACCTCTATATGAAGCTCCCAACTCAGATATGCTCAGATCCAAGGGCATGGACTCTCACTCCTTCTTCTCTAAAGCTTCTTCTCCACTTCAAGAACACACAAAGCCTCTCAAAGGCTCTCAAATGCACTCACAAGCTCTTAAGAACGAAGATTAGAGCACAAGAGGGTTCGTTGTCTGAGAATGGTGGCCAGGAAGCCATCATAACCTTTATATAGGGGACTCACCCTAAATTAGGATTTCCACTCTGGGCCTAGTACGCCCAGTGTACTAGGTGGCTTCCACGTCAAATGCACGCATATGAGTACGTTGAGCGTACACTCACGTACACCCCACAGACTCATTCACCACCTTTTCTCAAAAAGGGACTAAAATGGACAAGTACTCAAAAGATCAAGGGTTACATGGTATACCTGGACTTGGGATGTTACAATTCTCCCCGACTAGAATCAGACTTTACCCTCGAAGTCATGCTCTGCAAATAACTCTGGACGCTGCTCTCACATCTCTGACTCCGGCTCCCAAGTTAACTCGGACCCTCTCCGATGCTGCAACTGAACCTGAACCAGGGGCACCTATTTGTTTCTCAAAACGTTGACCTTTCGATCCACTACAACTATCATTTTCTCAATGTAGTTCAGACTCGCATCCACACGAATGTCCTCTAGGGGTACCACTGCGTCTCATCAGCTACAAACTTCCTCAATTGGGACACGTGGAAGGTGTTATGAATCTGGCTCAACTCTACAGGTAGCTCCAACCGGTATGCTACCTTACCCACTCTGGCGGTCACTCTGAAAGGACCGATGTATCGGGGCCCCAACTAGCCCCGTTTCTTGAATCGGATCACCCTTTTCCAAGGGGATACCTTCAGGAGGAAAAAAATCTCCGACCTGGAATTCTAGCTCGGATCGTTGCCTGTCTGCATAACTCTTCTGGTGACTCTGGGCCATCAGTAACCTTTGTCCGACCCACTGAACCTGCTCAGTCGTTTTCAACTCTATCTTAGTGCCGCCCATTACTTGCTGCCCTACCTCTCCCCAACAGATGGGAGCCCGACACCTCCTCCCATAAAGAAGCTCACAGGGAGGCATATCAATACTCGAATGATGGTTATTGTTGTAAGAAAACTCATCCAAGGGCAAATAAGTGTCCCAACTTCCTCCGAAGTCCATAACACATGCACGAAGCATTTCCTCAGGCGTCTAAATCGTCCGCTCGCTCTGTCTGTCTGTCTGCGGATGGTATGCGGTACTGAAATGTAACCGGGTACCCAAGTCCTCATGAAATTTCTTCCAGAACCTGGAAGTAAAGCACACATCTCGATCTGACACTATCGAGGTCGGCACTCCATGTCGAGCTAGCACCACTCTCGCATAAATATCGACCAGTCTCTCTGCAGAAGAACTCTCATTAATAGCGAGGAAGTGAGTACTTTTTTTCAGCCGATTCACAATCACCCAAATCGCGTAAACTCCACACGCAGTCCTTGGTAACTTGGTAATAAAGTCCACATAAATATGTTCCCACTTCCATTAGGGAATCTCCAGAGGCTGCAATGGACCATGTGGTCACTGGTGCTCCTCCTTGACCCGACGACAGGTTAAACACCTATCTACAACCCATGCCATGTTCCTCTCTATACAAAGCCACCGACAATCTCTCTTCAGGTCCAAATACATCTTAGTGGCCCCTGGGTGGATCGAGAATCTCGATCTATGTGCCTCCTCCAACAATATACTGCGAGCTCCACCTGTATAGGGCATCAAAATCCACCCATGGAAAGTCATAAGCCCACGACTGTCCGTCACAAACTCGGAAACCTACCCAATCACATGCTCTCTCTTGCGCTTCTCCGGTCTCACAGCCTCCACCTGATCCTCTTGGATGGTATCTAAGATTGGATTCACCACTGTTATCCTCATACACACATCTTGGATCGGAGCTCTCTCAGCTCTGCGACTCAGAGCATAGGCTACCACATTAGCCTTGCCTGGGTAATATAAGATCTGACAGTCATAGTCCTTCACTACATCCAACCATCTCCTCAGTCTCATATTCAGGCTGGGCTGATCTTTCAGGTATTTCAGCCTCTTATGGTACGTGTATATGCCACACTGGACACCATTGAGATAGTGGTGCCATATCTTGAGGGTGAACACCACTGCCCCTAACTCAAAATTATGGGTGGGATACCTCGTCTCATGAGGCTTCAGCTGCCTCGATGCATATGCTATCACATGAATCCTATGCATCAACACTATAACGATCCCTGAAATAGACGCATCATAATAGACTACAAAGTCCTCCACACCCTCTGGAAGGGCTAACTCTGGAGCATCACACAATCTCTGGCGAAGAGTCTCGAATGATGCTTGCTACTCAGGCCCCTAAACAAACGTAATGCCCTTCCGGGTCAATCTGGTAAGAGGAACTGCAATCTTGGATAAATATTTAATAAATCTTCGATAGTAGCCGGCTAATCCCAAAAAACTCCTGATCTCAGATGGGGATCTCGGTGCCTCCCATCACATAACCGCATCAATCTTGGCCGGAGCAACCAATATCCCATTCTGATTAAAGAGATGTCCCAGGAACTGGACCTCTCGTAACCATAAATCACACTTGTAAAATTTGGCATACAACCTCTCCGACCTCAATACCCCGAGAACCTCTCGCAAATTCTCTTCATGCTAATCTCTGGATCTCGAATACACCAAGATATCATCAATGAACATGATCACCGGTAAATGCAACATAGGCCTGCACACCCGGTTGATGAGGTTCATGAACGATGTTGGTGCGTTGGTGAGCCTAAAAGGCATCACCACAAAATCGTAGTGCCCATAACGAGTTCTAAAGGCCATCTTCTGAATATCCTCCCCGCATACTCTCATCTGGTGATATCCAGATCTTAAATCAATCTTGGAAAACCAAGATGCCTCCCTACAAATGATCGAATAAATCATCGATCCTCGGAAGTGGACAATGGTTCTTGACTGTCAGCTTGTTCAACTCCTGGTAATCAATGCACATCCATTGTGAACCATCCTTTTTCTTGAAAAAAAGGATCGACGCTCCCCACGGCTAGCTACTTGGTCTAATTAATCCCCTCCCCAGCAACTCCTGAAGCTATGAGGATATTTCCTGCATCTCTATTGGCGCAAAGCGTTAAGGTGCCTTGGCAATAGGTGTTGCTCCCGGAACCAAGTTAATTCAAACTCCACTTGCCTCTCGGGAGGCACACCCGACAACTCCTCGGGAAAAGCATCAGGAAACTCGCACACTATCGGAACCTCAGTGATAGAACTCGGCCTCTCCGAGATAATCCGCGTATCCATCACATACACCAGAAAGCCCATACATCCCTATTGTAAACTCTCTCTCACTCTGACAGCAAAACAAAAAGTTGATCCGAATCTGGTACCCTCACGATACACTGTAAGCACTCCCCCACCGGGGTCTCGTATAGTCACAAACTGACACTTACAGTCGATCACTGCTCCAAAACGACTCAACCAATTCATGCCCATAATGACATAGACATCACCTATCGTAATCGGTACCAGATCAATCAGAAACTCGTCACCAAAAATCTCCGGCACACATCCTCGGAACACATGGGTAGCAAAAACTGCATGCTCGTCAGCTATAGAAACCCTCAATGGTCGACTCAATGTCTCACACCGGATACTGATGTGATGACTAAAATCTAAAGACACGAAGGATCGACTCGAACCCGAGTCAAAAAATACCAAAGAAGGTACAGGATAAGCACAATAAATCTCAAAATAAATAAATAAGGAAATACGTACCGGCTACAACATCAGGTGTTGCGCGGACCTCCTCCGTTGTCAGCTGAAAAGCTCTCCCTCGAGCCCTCAGAACTTTGGCCTTCACCGGCCGAACATCAATAGCATGTAAAGCAGCAGGAGTGGAAACCTGGGCTGATCCCTGAACAAGCTGAGGGCACTCGGCCTTTCGATGGCCAGTCTAATTACATTGAAAACAGACTGCAAATCCATTGGGGCAATCCTTCGCCATATGCCCCTCCTTCCCATAGTTGTAGCAAATCCCTGCCTAACAAGATCCCTCATGACTCTTTCCGCACTTGCCACAAGTGCGGCCCTTCTGGCCTCCTGATCTTGAATCAACGGGCTTAGCCCGCTTCGCTGTCAGCTGTGACTGCGTCGGCCTCTGGTCTCTCCCCTGAGACTTGGCCTCCTCCCTGGCCTGAGTCTCTAGCTCGATCTCCCTCCCTCCTAGCATTTTCCTGAAGCTCTGCAAATGTTCAATAAGACGAGTTCACCACAAACTCTCGAATATCCCTCCTCAGAATGCTCAAATACCGACTCATGCGCGCCTGCTCAGTAAGCACGTGATCAGGGCAGAACAACGCTCTCTTGTAAAACATCCGTGTAATCTCAGTCACCGACTTTGTCTTCTCCTTGAGAGACAGAAACTCCTGGGCCAACCGTTCCCTCTCTGCCGGCGAAACATACTCATCTTAGAGCATCGATGTAAACCTCTCCCAAGTCAATGTAGTGTGTTATGTAGGAGTAAAACTCGCTGTCACGAACTTCCACTAGTCCTTCGCTCCTAAGCGAAGCTGGGTCAGCATGAACTGTACCCTCAAATGCTCTGGTCATGAAAAAGTATAGAAACACCCCTCGATATCAGAGACCCATGTCATCGCGACAATCGAATCCTGAGTCTTATCAAACTATGGTGGCTTTTTGTTGCTGAACTCCCGATAAAGCAACCAGTCGCCCCCTGTGGCCTGGTAGCACTGACAGTTGTTGTGGCTGCAATAGTAGCCGCCTCAGTAACTACAACATATCGCTCGTCAAAAATCTCGATCAGAGTGGTCTTAATAGAGCCATACATCTCTAGAATAGCCTCTCGTATGGATGCGACCACCTCGTCATGAATCATCCTGCGAATCTCATCATCACTAACTCCACTGCTCTTTGGGGTGTGGCATGTACCCACCATGATGTCTCTGAAACACAACACAAAATCATCAGAGACTCGCTCGAGCATACTCACACTCGACCACTCATCCCTACTTGTTCCTTAGTATCCGAAGGATTCTTACTTGGACTGCCTATAGATCCGATGTTTCCAGTGGTACGGGACCAATACTACCTTCCATACCAATATGTAGTCATCCCAAGTCCTCCTACTAGGATTCTAATTCATGAGTACTCTATCTCTCACAATATCGGATTACTCTCTCAGTAGACTACTCATATGCTCATCTAGGTATCTCTTCCTAGGTTATCTCTCGACTTAGAACTCAACACATACTCAAAGCAAATAACATATAACACTAATCAAAAGCATCTCCTAGGCTAAGGCATCACAACTCTGACAACTCTAGCCCTAGAATATGAAATACCTAGCCTACTCTCTAGCATGCATTTCTAATAAAATATTTCATAAATATATCATAACACAAAAGTAAGGGTATTTTGGGAAATCACCGTTCGGGCTCTGGCTGATTGTACACACTACTCCAACTTGTTTTCTCTTAAACTCTTCCTGGTTTTAGAAATATTATCTCTTTTTAAAATTTTGCTCAAATCCTTAGTTTGAGTCCAAACACACCCATAGTTGCATCCAAATCCCTCAAACCAAGGCTCTGATACCAACTTGTAACATTGTAAAATTTCAAACCAAAATTTTCAATCTAAAAACACATTTATCTCAATTTAAAAATCACAAAAGTGTCACACTATCAAATCATCAAAACACATATTCGAAAACTACATATATATATATATATATATATATATATATATATATATATATATATATATATATTGTTGAGAGAAAACTTGAGTCACACTTGAACAAACGTTAGAACAAGTGGTAATGTGGAATAAAGTTTAAATAAAAGGATCATTAAAGCTCAACAATCATAATAAGTTAGAGTTAGAAGGTTAGAAAGTTAGATGCATAAATATAAGGAAATATAAAAGAAAACAAGTATTATATCAAGTATACACTTAAGTTGATTCTTAACAAGGAATGTAATCAGACCAAGTTAGTAAGTGAGATCAAACTTAGTGATTAAGTCTAGAAAGACTTGCTCCGAAGAGAGATTTCATAAAGTTAGGAATATATTTAAGTGATAAGTAAGAAGAGAGGAAGATGAGTAATAAGATTCAAGATGCGTAAGAGAAATGTTTTCATTGAGAAGAATAGAACTGTATTTATAGAGTCTCAAAGATTACATACAGTCTAATCTGTTTAGAGTTGCCACACAGGGCACACTGGATAAAAGAAACTACTTATAAAAAAACATATATTAGATTAAGACTAAGAGATGATGACTTTGGTTGCTGATCTTGATTGCGATGTTGAGATTGACTGCGGTTGTTGATAGCTGCTTCAAATCTCTTTTAAGTTTAAGAAGGTCACTTTTATGTTTCAACAATTTTCCACTAAGTGGCCTCTTCAACTTTTCTTTCAAGTGTTGAGCTTAAGGAACTTGATGAGAATCCACCAGAACTTCCTGACTTCCTTAAGACACACGATTCTCCTTGAGATTTCAAACATCACTTCAGCAGTTGTGTGTTTTTATTTGTTGACTGCAGTCTGAGAGATCCCCAATTGCTTCTGGGTCATGCGGTTCATGGCAGTCATTGGGATGAAATACTTTGTTTCATCATTTTTGCATTTGAAAATGACTCCAAGATTTGGGAAGTTGGTTGCTCCAAGGGATCTTTCTTGAAAGCCTTCAGTCAGGACCGAAGTTGGTTCAAGAGGTTTAACTTCTGAGCAATTTCGGGTGGTTTTCCGCATCAATTCTTGCAAAATCACATACAGTCTCTTTCAGAAAGGTACATGCCCTTTCATACTCAATCTGTATCTTTGGGTGTTTTTCAGTCTTATTCTGAAATACCTTTGTAATCAGGAAGATTTCTTCCGGGTTCATGCATGGGAAATCAGCTTGGGTTCGGATGTAGTCTGAGTTTCTCTGGTGAGAGTATACTGAATGAATTCAACCTTCATGAATTTCTGAGGTTTGTAGTTTTTGACTGCGGTGGGCCTATCATTTGACCAGATTTTCTCAATAGAAGACCCATGCTTGGCATGAAATCTGTTGAGTCTCTCAAATTCTAAAGGCAACTTTTTGTCATCGGGAAGACTGCGGTCAAAGGATTCAAATACTATGAAGTATTTTGCATTTGGAGAGATAGGGATGTCCTAATAACCGTCATGAGGAGGTTCTGCGTATGTAAGGTACGGCTTGTAATCGTCATCCAGTAATCTTCTATGCGGATTGACCCAAGAATTGATGAGGGGTTCATCCATTGTGATATCAACTCCATTATCCCTCCAGATAACCTTAGCGAATTTAGCTGATCTCAAGTCAACTTTCTTCTGCTTGGTTGTAGGAGAGTCGACTGAGTGTTCTGATGACATGTAAGAAGCTATGTTCTTGAAGTGAGGAGCAGTTTTAGGTCGCTCGAGAGAAGGATGAGGTGCTTGAATTGGCGTTTGTTGTGGTGGTGACTGATGACCTGGACTTCTTTGGGGAGAGGAAACATGTGTTTTCTTCTAAGGAGATTGTTGCGGTGACGGTTGAGGAATATGAAGTTTTCATTGGTGCAGATGAGAATGTTGATGAGAGATTTGATCTGAGTTATGGTCTTCAATTCCCCTTCATGAGGAAGGAGGAGTCAGTACTTCCTTAAGCCATTGCCTAAGACCATCAATTTTTCCACAGACTTCGTCAAATTGAGCCTTTAGTGCATCAACAAGTTGTTGGTTGTTTGGGATTGCGAGGTTAAAGAGTAATCGGTGAATTTCCTTGGTGAGGCGCAAGATTTCGGGACCATGAAAGTTGGAGGATAGCGACCTGCGGAGGTTGTTGATAATGGTCTACTGAATTGAGATGTCATTTTCATACGCGTTGTGCATTTCGTCAACAACTTTCTGGGATTGAGCAGATTTATCTGAAATGATGGTTTGAAGATCAGATTTGATGGAGGATACTTCAGAGATAAGTTTTTCAGTAGTGGAGATGAAGTGTTGATGATCATCCTTGCGGTTGTTATCCAAGGTTCGGATACCCATTTCTACTTTGAGAGAGATGCGTTTTGCAGCAAGATGCTCTCTGGCTTCAAGTCTTTCGATGCGGTCGATAAGGGACAGCGGGCCAGGCGAGTCTTCAGACTGAGGTTGGGAAGATTTTATAGCAGCAAGAATCCGATCCACTTTATCTTGTAGAGACATGAATTCTTTTCTGAAACAGCTTGCTTCTTTTTCTTCTTCTTCTCCTTGGTCTTAGAAGTGGAATGCTGAGAACCACTGGATTCTTCTTCTCATCCAAAATCATCATTGGATCATTTAAGGGCTTTGGCTGATTGACTTCATTCATGTCGAAGTCATCGAAGCCAAAGGTTGGTGCAGAACTGACTTTGATTGTGGTTCCGTCCTCTTGAGAGTTATCACCAGCAGTTGTTAGAGGGGGCCTGGATGAACCTGCACCATTAGGATTGGACTGAGCTTTACGGATGGTCTCGGCCATTTCATCCATCCAGTTCTGAACATTGAGAATTGTAGCCACCGTGTTAGCATTGTTTATGGCGTCGGCCTAATATTTGGCTATGGTTTGTATCTCCTGCTGCTTCTGTTGAAGTTGCTTAGTTTGTTGATCTTTTCATGCTTGAAATTCCCTTCGGAAAGCGACATACTTTAGGACTTCTGATTGTGTGACTAGATTGTGATGCCTCCAGGAATCATTAGATTCATCACCGTCAAATCCTTGAAAATGCACCGAGGTGTCCTTTGGGTTCACATATCCTTGCACATTTGTAGTCACTCTGCCTAAAGCACCTGAAAAAGATGTAAGCAGAGTAGGATTTCCAGAGCGTCCTTGGTCTCCTTGACCCATGGTCAAGTTTGGCCTCGACTCCGTTCTGGCATGGGCTGAAGAATCACCCTGTGGCTGGGTAGGTGTATTGAGTGTTTGGATTACAGAGTCTAGAATGGAGCGCAACTCCGGTTCTTGAAAGAAGTGAAGTATGGAAGCCCTGGAGACCGTAGGGCGAGAAGAACCAATTAGATCCTCTTGGGATCTAGTTAAGGGTGAGTCTCCACGTTGAGATGAATCGTGCACACTTTTTGTGTTCGAGTAGTTGGACAGAGTAGTAGCGAATGGGTTTGCGGGTACCCCAAGGACTACCAGAGCCTTTTGAGAGGCTAAGGTATCAGTCCAGTCACGCATTTGGCAAGTGGATTTAGTTTTCCTTTTCTTGAAAATAGCGATTGGAGCAGATTCTAGATCAGAATCATCAAAAGATTGATCTGAGTCATCATCTGATGAAACAACCTGTTGGAGTTTACGCTTTTTAGAGGGTTCTACTTCCTTGGGTGCTTTGAGTTTCTTGGGAGTTTCACCTGTGGCATGAGTTCTTCCCTTGTTGCGAGGTCCTTGCTTTGTTGAGGCTAACTTCTTTTGCCTTTGAGCTAAGGGAATATGAGATAAGGTAGTAGAGGATGGAGCTGCAGATTGCTCTAGTTTAGTGGGTGCGGTAGAGGCTAAAATGTTCTGACTTGGGAGAGGCGGGGTAGCAAGTTATGGTTCAATACCTTCCGTAGCCTCAATATGACCTGTGACTATTTGGGTCTTAAATCCAACTGTAATCAAGATATGAATGGGCAAACGTTTGATTGGTCCAAAGATAGATTGATCTTTAGAAGGAGCGTACCTTTTGAGATCACGTGTGACAAATAAGTTGATGTCGTTGCCCATACTGATCTTGGCGTCTAAATGAAGATCTGAAATGCACAGTGCCCAAAACCTTGCAAAGGTCAGCTCGGTTAGATTTTCCTTTGGAGTCTCCTTAGGAATGTACCGGAGAAAATCATCCTATAGGATTTGACAGTATTTTACATCATGACCTGTAAAAATGCTCCATACAATCTCCAGTAGCTTGAGGCCCATGTTGTCCGTGCCTCCGGTTCTTCTAGACAGACTGCGGATCACGAAATGTCATACAAACTGCCATACCGCAGGGAGCTGGTTCTTCTTGAATTATCTGATGCCTTTGATCTGCTTCAGGTATCCCATTTGATACAGTGTGGAGGTGATGTCTGTGATACTTGGTGAGAAGAACTTGGTCGAGGGATGCACCAGGAGGTTGATTGTGGTAATAAACTTGTCTTTGTTCAAGATGAACAAAGATTCATCCACCAAGTTCAGATGAACTTCTTGTAGATTATCAATAGGTCGATAGGCTGAGAATGCACATTTGAACAATATGGAGATGGGAACCACATCAGTGAATGCGTCGAATGGTCCAAATAGTGGATTATTGGAGATGAACTTTATCATAATACAAATCGATTCATTGTAAGAAGGATGTTCATTGAAGATTGCCCTAAAATTGCTAGATGCAATCGAAGGCGATTGGTTCCGTGTAGTTGATTCAGAACCAGCTGGTTAAGCAGAGGTTGTTGCTTTTGATGGTTTCTTTGAGAGTCATGATTTCACCATTTTGAAAAAGGTTGAAGAACTTGCAGGAAAACTTGAAGTGCAAGATTGAAGAAGGAAGTTGTTCGTCTTAGAGAGATCAAAAAGCGTCAAGCTTTCTTGGAGAGAAAAAGAGGGTTTTTATCGTGGCGGATTTCAAATAGTTATTGTTTTTACCCTATGGAAAAAGTGGTTAAGGATAAAAACGTTTGAGTTTTTTTTTATTTAAGTAAATCATTATCAGCCACAAAAAATATTTAAGGAAAAGTTTTTTTTTTGTAAGTTTTCAAAAATGGCATTTAATGAAATGTCAGACCCAATACCCCATGTATGAAGAACGTGTGGTGAGGGGTGATAATCTGTTGTATAATGGTCGAATTTGTAACGAATTTGACATTTTGGGGATAAAAGGAAAAGATAGTTTAAGGAAAAGATTTTGTAAAAAGATTTCTTATATTGGAAACTGTTTTATTTTGGCATCACACCTAAAATAGGTCTGACAAAAGGTTTATTTGAAAAGCAGAACTGAAATGATCATATGCTACAAAAAGAATACTTTGAGAATGTTTTTCTTATTTAATTAAGAATCATTAAATAGCACTGTGACAACCTGAAATTTATTCCGTCACTGTAACCCATTTCCGTTAATAAAACTCGTTTTTATTAAATTTTTCCGTTAACATTTTCGAACATGCAAATTAAATTGAGACTTTTATTATGACTTCATAAGTGTCGGAAAAAATTAGAAACACATGTAACACCCTCAATATCCCCTTGAAATTTTTTTAGTTACGATCAAGTCGAATTACGACCATTTAATCGGGTACGACCATAAGCTTCGTTTAACGTCGGTATTGGGTAGATTCCCACCTGGCCACAAACTCAAACCCTATATAAGGGTTGAGTGGTCACCAACTTGAACTTTTCCCACTCTAGTCACTCTCTCTCTCTCTACCCTCTCTCTTCAAGACCCGGTTTCTCCAAGAATCTTCAAGTTTTCATCCCCAATCAGTAAGTTCTCTTACCCTAGATTCTATTAAAGCTCATTTCATGTCCATATAGCATTAAAATTACCCAAGAATGACAAGAACAAGGAGTTTACTGCCCAAGAACCTTCTTAGGCTGTAAACCTTAAAAGGATGCCAAAATGCAACCTAACTCCTTCATTATGCTTAGAGACTAGCTTAGATCATACCCTTGAAGTGTTATGGACCTTAAACATCAAGTTTGGAGGGTTGAATGAGGGTTTACGGCCCAGGAACCTTCTTAGGCCGTAAACTCCCTCAAATAGTGCAAAATGTGCCCTAAACCCCTTAATTAACTTTGGACCTTAACCTAGAAACTTGTATGAATGAGCTTAGGACCACAAAAACGAAGGAAATGATGTGTCCAAGGGTTTACAGCCGTAAGCCCTAGTGTTTACGACTGTGAACTCCCAAGGAGTGGTCCAAGGACCGCAAACTCCAAGGGAGTGCCGCTATTGAACCCTAATCACTTATCAAGCCTTGGATTTAATCTTAGAACCCTTCCTAGTGATGCAAGAGACCATTAAGTACATCAATACACCCTCCCATGAGTTTACGGCCCTAAACTCATGAGGAATTGGTCCCTCAACCGTAAACTCACCTATGGTGAGTATTTGAGGAGTAAACTCCATAGTGAGGCCTTACACTCCTTTATTGCAACCCAATAGCCTCCTAGCACTTGACCACAATGTTTTTCTTCGCATTAGGATGTCTATACGTGTTTAATTAGTGTTTTAAACACTAATTATATGTAAACATATGTCTTCATATGTTACTAGGGTCATTAAGTGTGTTCAAGTCTTCACTTGACACCAAGCAGTCAACCGCCACTTCCATCCGATCCACTCGCTGCAGGTGAGTTCATACCCCTTAATTAACCTTTCAAATGTTTTTTAAATGCTTTTATGGGGGGGGGGGAATACAAGTTGAATACAACAAGTTATAGTATCAATCACATGTGATTTATAACTTGCAACCAAAAAGGATTTTCTATACTTTTAACTACTTTGTCAACAAAACTGTTTTAAATAACTATCAAGCGCATTTTTATGTTAAATTGTTATTAAAATATTTTAAACCTCTTTTCTTTTAAACTATATCTACACCAATATATTTATATAAGTAAGACTTGAAGGACTTAGGACTGATAGCTCACCTTACTTCCTGTTGTTGTTTGATTGTGGTCTTAGGGTATACTGTAATCTGTCCGACTGTTGTTGAATTCTTAGTTATATATCATATATATTTGTGTTAGATATGAAAGTCTTCACTTAGTTTAATACCTTTGTAAATCAAAGGCATGCAATCCCACACTCTATTTAACTATAATAGGTATAGTTAAGACTATTGCTCATTACTCCTATCACTATGATGCTCACTATAATTACTACTATTATGAGTTAATACATGTTAAATACTATGCAAGGAAAACACTCTATACACTATACTAAAAGTTCATTATATTATAATACAAGAGAATACACTAATCCAGAATGTGACACACTATTCCTCTATACGCCACCCAACTATGCAAAAACCGTGTAACCAAAGCTTCCCGGAGGGAAAGCAAACACTACATGTATAGATATATACAGGACGAACACTATCACATCCCGACTGTTAACTACAGTCCGAGCCGACTAGGCCCAGGGGTAACAAAACATCGCTACACTACATATGACCGGGAAGGTCATCAGACACTCTGTTATCACTCAGTTTGGTTACACAAGAGATCACATTCAGACCCAAATTAACGCACTAAGAATTAAAGGCTAAACTAACTTCCCGAAGTGAATATATATATATATATATATATATATATATATATATATATATATATATATATATTGTTGGGTGTATGGTGTTGCGTCTTGGGCTCGGTTCTTACCCCTGTTTTGTATCCGGATTGGGCCTGTCCATCCGTGATTTATTTGTTAGGGTTTGAGTATGTATAGATGCTTGCATGCATCTTGGTACGTAAGTTTTTGGAGTCGATTATTCATAACGTTTATTGTTCTTATCGATTGTAACCCTAAAAGCCTCTACAGCGGAAGTTCTTTGTCGAGCTCTGTTGAGGCTTGAATCATTTAAATCATTAAGCATACTGTTGATTCCATCTCTTGTTTATTACTTTGTTTGAATCGCTTTGCCAAACCTGTGTAAGATCTAAACGATCTAAGAGGTTAATATCTCATCAATTGGTATCAGAGCGGGAGGCTGTGTAATTCATACACATCTCTTCTTTCATAGAAGTGATTAGGGTTTATTCCGCATGCATTGATATTTATTGAGCCGTCACTCCATTATTGACGTATCTCATTAATTATTAAATATGTCCTAATATTACGTATTACAAAGTCTGATCTTATAACAGGTTAAACGATCAAGCATGGACGATTCTCAATCCAATCCAATCAACATTTCTAACAGCATCGGATCAACAACCAAGATTCCAATCCTCTACACTCAAGATTATTAAGTGTGGACGCATCATTTTGAAGACTATGTTATTGGATTGGAGGACAACGGGTATCTTATGTGGGAAGCAATCATAAATGGCCCATTTGCTCATTCAAAGAATTCAAAAATCATTAAAACTCAAAAAGAGTACAATGATTTGTTGAAAGATGTGAATGACGTCGCTCAGGACGAAAAGACATTAAGGCATTGAGACTAATCCGGTTTGCTCTTCAATCCGACACATTTCGCTTGGTTAGTTCATGTAGTACAGCGAAAGAAATCTAGGATAGGCTGAGAGAACTGTATTCGGCAGATGAAGACCTGGAGCACTCGATTCAGACCCTTCTTCTCTCTGAATTTGGAGAGTTCAAGCAAAAGCCAGAGGAGTTAGTTACACAAACATTCGATCGGTTCAATCATATTCTCAGTAAAATGATCAAACATGACATTGAAAGAAAGCTGATCGAACAGAAGGTTACTTTTTTAAATGGTCTAAGATCTGAATGGCGGGCGGTTGTATCAACAGTTAAAGCACATGAACAGTTTAAATCTTATTCACTGGCGAAACTAGTAGGAATTCTGAAATCCCAGGAAAAGACAGTGTTGTAAGAAAAGAGTGTGGTCACAAACTTGGGATCTTTGGCCCTTCTGTCTAAAAGTAAGAATGCAGTAGAAGACGAAGATCTGGACCTAGGGGGCTACGATCTAACTTCAGAGGATTATGCTATGATGGTGTCCAATCCCAAAAGGTTCATCAAGAAGAAGTTCCCTACCAATAAGAACCGAAATTGGCAGGGAAGCTACAGTTCTGAAAAGGTGAAGGAGGAGTCAAAGACTGGTGAACCTAAGAAAGAGGCGAAGGTGGAAGCTGATTCTGGTGTCAGTTGTTATTACTGTGGAGGAAAGAATCATTACGCCAAAGATTGTGTTTTGAAGAAAATGATGGAAAAAGATGAGGAGAAAGATGAAGAAGCAATTCTCCTGAAAAAGTTGGAGGAGATTAAAAGGAAGAAAGCTACTACTAATCCCTCTATGAATGCTCTTATTGTGCAGGGTTCAGCAGATGATGATGAATTCGGGGGCGTTCAAGTCTGGTCAACCGACTTAGAGGATGATGAAGTGAGAAAGCCTTCTTATGGAAAGGCTTCTGTTGCGAAGAGTAATGATGTTAGTGGAAGATGTTTCATGGTGACGGATGTATCTCAGATGAGGGGATACAACACTGATGGTGGAAATGATGCAACCAAGGAACGAGAGGACGTATGCCTTGCAACAAAGCCTCTTAGTGTGCAGATCAATGAGCTTGACGAATTGATCAAGAAGGTACAATCCACTTTTATTTCGTTTAAAGTTCCACAAGCATCATACGAAAAAGAATTAATAAACTTGAATTCAAGAATTTCGAATCTGAGATAGTTGTTTATCTCAAACACGGGTCACAAATTCTAATCTGACTGACCAAATGAGCAGAGTGTCATCCAAGAGTGAGGAGCGAAGGATGTGGATTGAGCAGAAGGAGTTGGAGCTAATTAAGTCTAGGGATGAAAACATTTATTTGCAAAGAGACAATCTGAAATTGTTAAAACAAAGGAATGTTTTTTGTTTGATCGCTAAAAGACTTTATACTAACATTACTCAACTGCATCTAAATTGTGAAATAGGGCAGAAGATACATCGCATGATTCTACCCTTCCTTGAGTTTAAGGAGGATGAAATCGATGCCGAAGCATACAACTGTGAAAGTGTTGTATCTTCCGATGATGTTAATCCTACTTATATGTATGGTCTGGACAAAATAGAATCTTTTATAAAGTGCAAAGACCATAAGGACATGCTTAAAAATCTTTTGAATGAAAATGATAAACTGAAACTCAGAACCGAAACCATACAAAAATTCGACTCATTGAGTGCCAATTTAAGTTCAGAAAACAAAATTGATGTTGAAAACGCATCTAAACTTAATGAGGATGATGATATGAGTGAAATTTCTATAGAGGTTGAAGTCGAATGTTCTGAATTTGTCAAGAGCGAACCTGAAAACCACAAAAACCTGATTTCTGAAAATTCTGTGGAATTCGCTCGTTTGTCCAAAAATAAGTCCCCAGCCCTTAAAGAAAAGGCTGTTGTGTACCAAAAAGTGAGAACCACACCAAATCAAGTGTATAAGGTCACAGGAGTAACCGAACATCAAACATCCGAACTCACTGCCATAGTGAACGAAGATAGTGTAGATGGTTGTGATGAATTTTTCTGGTCAACACCCATAGACAATGCAGACGAAACGGTTGGTCTGTCAGAGAAAACTTCCTGGAAGACCAAAGGTAGATATGTGCCTGAACCGCTGAATAAGCCTACCAATTTTGACGTACCAAGTACAAGCGGTACAAAAGAAACTCCTGTAGAAGAAGTCACCTCCACAAGTGAAACCTCACCTATGAAGAGTGAACCTGTTGTTCAGAAGTCGAAACAGAAGGCGAATATTCACAGACAACCCAGACAGATGAAAAATCAAAAGCAGCAGTGGAATCTAAGGTATAAGAAAAACCTCTCAGAGCGAAAACAATTTTAGCACTCCCAAAACTCTCACTACGCTCACTTTGATGGAAACTCCAAGGCCAAAGAAGAAGAGAAACATGATAAAGGAAGCTTCAATCCTTTGGACCAAAAGAACCAAGAGAACACGTCTGGGTCATAAAAAGAACAAGACCAAGATGACAGGTTCGGTCCTGAAAGAAACAACAACCCAAACTCTTGTTTCGGTCCTCCAAATAACAGCAGACAAAAATCAGGGTTCAATCCATCTAGCTTTTATAGCAGGAAACCCAGTTTCGGTTCAGAGACCCACAACAACCGAAAAATCAGTTTCGGTCCTTCTTCAAACAAGAACCGAAGGTCAAGGTTCGGTCCCTCAAATGATTACAACAAAAAGGGTCATTTCAAATCTGAAGACAAGAGAGATTCCAATTCTAATTCTTCTAATTCTTCTCATTCTCCTTCTTCTTCTAAATCTTACTCTCGTCCTTCAACATGCTCTCAATCGTCAAAGGATTTGAAAGGAAAGACTAAAATTTCCTCAGCAAAAGAAGACTGAAAGCAAGCTAGCAACAAAACCCCTGAACCTAACTCCAATAAAATCAAAGTGTTCACAATTAAGAGGAAAGATCAAACAACATTAATAAAACGAACTTATCTTGTTGATGCTTCTCTTACTATTCTTGTTTTTGTAAAAGGCTCACGAGGACCCAAGCAACTTTGGGTTCCTAAATTTGCTAAACTTTTGCAGGTTATAAGTGATGAGCAGTTTGACGAAGAATGGTACATAGACAGTGGCTGCTCACGTCACATGACAGGAAGGAAGGAAGAGCTAAGGGAGTTTCGATCCCTTCATAATGGCGGCAATGTCAAGTTTGGTAACAACTCCTATGACACGATAAAGGGTTATGGAATGATAACAAAAGGAGACTTTACAATCAGGTAGGTGGCTTATTGTAACGCCTGTGTTTCCGGGCTTGCCATTTTTAGCGATGTAATAGTCTAGGTTAACCTTTGTAACCCGTTTTGAAATAATAAGATTGTATTATTTGAGTATTATGTGTTTTGTGCTTAATTGCTTAATTATGTGGTTTGATTAATTAAGAATAAAAATAAGAGTCAAAATTTAAGTGTAAAATAAACTCGTTATCTTTGGATAATGTTGTAGAAGTTGAAACGAGGTTTCCGAATATATAAAGAACGCCCAAATCTGACTTCGTATGAGGAAGTTATGATTTATTGAAGTTTCGACTTAGCGGTATGTAGCCCGAAATACTCGATTTGAGATCGAGCGGTTTTTAGCCGAAACAATCTAAACGAGGATCGAAGGTCTCGTTGTTGGTATCGAAACGATAAAAAGTTAGGCGAGAACGGACGTCAAACGAAGAAGTTATGAATTTATAACGAAGTTTTTCTGTCCCGACCTATTAAAAATAAATAATAAAAATAAATTTAAAATTAGCCAACGAAGTCTAAACGAAAGTTGTAGAGCATAGTCTCACCTTCGCGTGAATATAAAAAACGTCGAAAATGGAGTTTGTATGAAGAAGTTATGAATTTATGAAGTTTATTAAATAATTTGTATTTAAATTTAATCTTTAATTCTGATGATTATCCGAAGGAGTCACCGATCTGATCCGAGTTACGCCCCGCGTACTCGTGTACGCCCCGCGTACAACGAGGAGTGTCGACACTCGCACTCGAGCACTTCGATTACGTAAGCAGTGACGATTTCGGAGCAGTACGTCCCGCGTACTCCGAGGCTCCAGCCTCCTATAAATAGGATGCGAGGGTAGCCGAGTTCTTTTGCTCTTTTCTCTCTTCTCTCTCCTGTTTTGCATCGATTTGCTTGCCAGAAAGACCCCGAAGCCCCGATATTATTCTCGACCGCCGAAGCAAGTCCCGAGATCCCGAAGATCCCGAGAAGTGCGGTTCCCGAGCCGAAGCTCTGCCCGCGAGAAGTTCGATCTTTGTGAAGATCTTCCAGAGCTGTTGAGAATTACTACTTCTGCAAGTTGTAGTGTTGTCCGATCATCTTCTGATCAAGTGGGTGTATACTACCTTTCATAAACACGATAATAATACAAGTATGGTTTGAGTGTATTAAGTATATTGTTGTTTATATGTGTGAATGTGTATTCACTTTCTTCTATCTCATAGATATGATTTATTCTCTATGAAATACGTGTTATGTGTGTGTGTGCCTCATCTGTTATGTGGAATATGTATTTATTAAAGCATGCTATACAGGTTTTCAAAACTATGTATAACAATGTATATTTTATCTACTAATATGTTGGGTAGAACATGGGTAGATAGTTGGTGTGTAATAAACAGATGAGAGGCCTCGTTGTTGTTTGATTTAGTCATCTAGCGGAGTTTAGATGACGACCACAGACTTTTCTAGATAGTCTTGTGGAAACATTAGCAGGTTCGCCACCTGTAGGTGTTAATGAACTTGGGTGTTCATTCGCTCTACTCCATCCCCCTCATGGTTGCCTTATTTGACTTATATTGCTGAGGAACCCCCGAAGCATGTGTTGTCGCCCCGATGAAATATTCTTAGACTAGGTCCCTTATGTTAGTTGTCTTAGGTACATAAAGTGAGAATAACAGGAATGGGTAATTGGGTTATTGTTGGTTGGTGGAATTAAATATAATTATTTATTGTGGGTTGAAAATCCTATATGCTCACCAGGCTCCCAAGCCTGACCCACTCAGTTTTATTTGTATTACAGGAAGTGGCGCAAGGGCATGAGATGGATGATCCATGAAGTTGTTTTGTTTACAAGTCTGTATATGTATATATTTGTTGAATGACTTGTAATGTTATCGTTTATGCTTATTGGTCTGTATCGGAACATGACACCCCGAGTTTTGATTATATAATGAAAATACATTTCTTTTATGAAATACTTTGGTAAACATTGTTTTATCATGTTTTGTTTTTGGGAAAAAATTCCGCAACTCTTTCAAATCAAAAGGATTTACTCTGAAATTATTTTAAAAGCATAAATGAAAATCGGTCTTTTCTGGCCGAGATTTTGGGAATGTCACGGTTGGTATCAGAGCATTAGTTTAAGCGAACTAGGAATTTGTAGGATTTCTAGACTTAAACTTAGAGTGCTAAGTGAAATTTTGAGATATGTGTCTGTTATGTTTTAGACACAAGCACTAGTTTATTTTAGGAAGGTTGCCTAAAATGCTTTATGTGCTAAATGTTATATGTTGCCATATATGATATTATTTGTTCGGATCTATGGTCTGTTGCAGACCGGATCTAGAAACTTTATGTGTGTAGGATTCTAAGCGTACGTCTACGATATTAGAACTAGCATGTAAACGTTTCAGAGCGATAAGGATGTTTTGAATATCTATCGTGATTGAGGATCTGATTTCACCTTATTCGGTGTGTAGATCAAAAATGGTGAGAACAAGAAGTGGAGTTGGAAATGCTGATGAAAACAGGAATCAACCACCAGTGATTGAACAAGTACCTGTCGTAGCAGCAACACCTGAGCCAATAACCATGGCTGGTGTGCAAATGATGATTCAGACGATGTTGGATCGTTAGATGGATGAAACTAGACGGTTGCTTCAACAGAATCGTGAAGAACTGTCAATTCGTGTGGAAGAGCCTGAATTAAATAAAGGGCACTCGGAAGGTGGAAACTTCAGTGGGTCTGTTGGTCAAGCCAACCCACCGATAGTTAGGCGAAACAACCATGATGGAAGGATTGATGGAATGGGATGCAAGTACAAGGACTTTCTAACTTGCAAACCATCGACCTTCAATGGAAAGGAGGATCCGATTGGAGTTATGGATTGGATCTCAGAAATGGAGTTAGCCTTCATGACTTGTGGCTGCAGAGGCAAGTTGCAGAGTATCTATGCAGTGCGACAATTCCGAGGTGGAGCCGTTCGTTGGTGGAACACTCTAGGGCAAGTTCTTGGTGTAGTTCAAGCGCAAGTTCTGCTCAGCTCAAAATCTGTTGGAACTAGAGAACAAGTTTCTGACATTGACGAAAGGCAGCATGTCAGTTGATGAATACACCAATAACTTCACCGATAAGATGGAGTTTTCCTTATGTATCGTCCTAGACGAGCTGAAAAAGGTGGACCAGTAAACGAAGGGACTCCCATGGGAGTATGAGGTGCCAGTACGTCAGGCACATACTCTAGAGGCGGCTATTTGGGCTGCCAAGTCTGTTGAGAACATGATTAAGGGGAGAACCACCGACAAGGTTGAGGTTGGTGAAAAGAGAAAGTTTGAGGGAACATCTGGTTTCGGTAAGAAAAGCAAATTTTCGAAATCTGATTCGACAAAGTTTGGAGGAAAAGGAGGTGAAGCGAAGTGGTGTGATAAGTGTAAGAAAAAGCACTTTGGGAAATGTAGCGAGGATGTAACCTGCTACAAGTGTAGAAAGGTTGGACATTTTTCCAATGAGTGTCCGAACAACAAAAGGATGTGTTTTGGTTGTAATGAAGAGGGGCATATTTTGAAAGACTGTCCGAAGAAGAAGGAGGCAGCAAAGCCCAACATTCCACCAAAGCCGAAGGCGAGAGCCTTCCAGATGACACTTGAGGCCGCGAAAGATGAAGCTGATGTCGCTTCAGGTACCTTTCTCATAAACGAATTACCGGCTCAAATTTTGTTTGATTCTGGAGCCAACCACTCCTTTATTTTGCATGAGTTTGTTAGAAAGCTAGCCTTGCCTATTGATAGACTAGATGATGCTTTATTAGTCGAAGTAGCTAGTGGCAAGTTTGTACCTATTAGCCATCGTATGAAAAACATCTTAATCGACCTTAATGGGAATAAGTTTCACGAAGAATTATTGCCTATCGAGCTTAATGGTTTCGACATCGTGTTGGGAATGGATTGGCTTAGCGCCAATGATGCCGAAATTTTATGCAAGAAGAAGATAGTTAAAGTAAACCCGCTTGGGAAAGATTCGTTTATGGTGTATGGGGACAAACACAGAGTGAATTCTGGAATCATTTCCCTAATGAAAGCTAGAAAGTGTTTGACCAAGAGATGTACATCATATTTAGCATTCGTGATTGATGCTAAGAAGGAAAAGAAGGTGATGCAGAATATTCCAGTGGTGTGTGATTATCCGGAAGTATTTCCCGAAGATCTTCCTGGATTACCACCTGATAGACAAGTGGAGTTCAGAATAGACTTGTTACCAGGGACCACGCCAATAGTAAAATCACCTTACAGACTAGCACCGACAGAGATGAAGGAGCTAATGATGCAACTTCTGGAGTTATTGGACAAAGGTTTCATTAGACCTAGTTCATCACCCTGGGGAGCTCCGGTGTTATTTGTGAAGAAGAAAGATGGAAGTATGAGAATGTGCATTGATTACAGAGAGCTAAACAAGGATAAAGAATAGATATCCGTTGCCAAGGATTGATGACCTATTTGATCAATTGCAAGGTTCGATCTATTTCTCGAAGATCAATCTTAGCTCAGGATATCATCAGCTAAAAGTAAGAGAGCATGATATCGAGAAGACTGCATTCAGAACTAGATATGGACACTACGAGTTCTTGGTTATGTCGTTTGGACTAACCAATGCTCCGGCAGCATTCATGGATTTAATGAATAGGGTTTGTAATCCGTTCCTTGATAAATCCATGATAGTGTTCATAGACGACATTCTAATTTACTCAAAAAGCCAGGAGGAGCATGGCAGACAATTGCGAGAAGTGTTAGAAGTTTTGAAGCAGGAGAAGCTGTATGCAAAGTTCTCCAAATGTGATTTTTGGATTTGTGAAGTCCAATTCTTGGGTCACGTGGTCAACCAAGAAGGGATAATGGTTGATCCAGCAAAGATTGAAGCTGTAATGAAGTGGGAACAACCGAAAAGTCCCACGGAGATCCGAAGCTTTTTAGGATTAGCCGGATATTACCGAAGGTTTATCCAAGGCTTTTCTTCGATTGCTACTCCATTAACAACTTTGACCCACAAAGGAGCTACTTATGCTTGGAGTGATAAGCATAAAGAAGCATTCGAGAAGCTAAAGAAGAAGCTATGCGAGGCACCGATACTTTCTTTACCCGATGGAGTTGAAGACTTCGCTGTTTATAGCGATACGTCTAGGGTTGGATTGGGTTGTGTTTTGACCCAAAGAGAAAAGGTGATAGCATATGCGTCTCGACAGCTGAAGGAGCATGAAAAGAATTACCCGACTCATGATTTGGAGTTGGCAGCGGTAGTTTTTGCTCTGAAAATATGGAGGCATTACCTCTATGGCACGAAGTGCAAACTTTTCACTGATCATAAGAGTCTCCAATATCTCTTTAATCAGAAGGAATTGAATATGAGGCAACGACGCTGGCTAGAATTACTTAAAGACTACGACTGCGAGATACTTTACCACCCTGGTAAAGCTAATGTTGTTGCTGATGCTCTCAGTCGGAAAGTCAATCTTGAAAGGAAGAGGCCAAGAGCGTTGAGAATTGAAGTTGTCTCGACCATTGTGGAAAGTATAAAGAAAGCTCAAAGCGAAGCTTCTGAAAAGAATGACCGAAAGGAGGAACGTTTGGGCAAAACATTGGTGTTCGGTGTAAACAGTCATGGACTGAAGGTGTTCCAAGATCGGAGTTGGATACCTAAGACAGTAGGAGTCAGAGATCTTCTGATGGAAGAAGCTCACAAGACCATGTACTCTATTCATCCCGGTAGCACTAAAATGTATAGGGACCTGAAACCCTACTACTGGTGGCCGACGATGAAGCTTGATATTGCAAAGTATGTGGCTAAGTGTGTGACTTGTGCGAGAGTCAAGACACAACATCAGAAACTGTACGGGAGTTTAGAACCATTGCTTGTGCCTATGGGTAAGTGGGAAGACATTGCGATGAATTTTGTCACTAAACTACCCAGAACAAAGAATGGTCACGACATGATTTGGGTGGTCGTTGATCGATTCACTGAGAGTGCGCATTTCATAGCAGCCAAGGAGAAATGGTCTACGGAAAAGCTTGTGAATTCTTACGTGAGGGAAATTGTGAGGCTTCACGGTGTTCCGTTAACGATTGTATCGGATCGTGATAGCCGTTTCACCTCGAGGTTTTGGAAAAGTCTACAAGAGGAATTGGGTACCAAGTTGTGTTTAAGTATAGCTTACCATCCGCAGACTGATGGTCAGAGTGAAAGAACGATACAAACACTTGAAGATATGCTAAGAGCATGTACCTTGGAATTCCTAGGTAACTGGGATGAACATTTACCATTGGTAGAATTTTCCTATAATAATAGTTTTCACTCAAGCATTAAGATGGCACCTTATCAAGCTTTGTATGTACAGAAGTGTCGTACGCCGTCTTGTTGGCTTGAGGCTGGGGAAAAGCAGTTTATGGGACCGGAGATGGTCCATCAAACTGCTGAAAAGTTGAAAATAATTAGGGAAAGAATGTTAGCAGCTCAGGATCGTCAAAAGAGCTATGCTGACAAGAAGCGAAGACCGATGACTTTTGAAATTGGAGATTCGGTTTTGCTTAAAGTCTCACCGTGGAAGGGACTTATAAGATTTGGTAAAAGGGGAAAGTTGAGTCCAAGGTTTCTTGGACCGTTTAAAGTTCTTCAGAGGATTGGAAACCAAGCTTACAAGCTTGAACTACCAAAAGAACTGAATGGAATTCACAACACTTTTCATGTGTGTTATTTGAGGAAGTTTACGGGAGAAGTTCCCGATATAATTCCAATTTCTGAATTGAGAATTGATGAAAACAAGAGGTTAATTGAAGAACCAGAGGCAATTGTTGACCGAAAGACTAAGAAGTTGCGACGCAAAATGGTTGGGTTAGTGCTTGTCCGATGGAAACACACGAATGGGCTGAATCTCACCTGGGAGACGGAAAGTGACATGTTGAGTCGCTATCCGCATTTGTTTGTTGATGTGTGATTCCGGGGACAGAATCATTATAAGGTGGAGAGAATTGTAACGCCTGTGTTTCCTGGCTTGCCATTTTTAGCGATGTAATAGTCTAGGTTAACCTTTGTAACCCGTTTTGAAATAATAAGATTGTATTATTTGAGTATTATGTGTTTTGTGCTTAATTGCTTAATTATGTGGTTTGATTAATTAAGAATAAAAATAAGTGTCAAAATTTAAGTGTAAAATAAACTCGTTATCTTTGGATAATGTTGTAGAAGTTGAAACGAGGTTTCCGAATATATAAAGAATGCCCAAATCTGACTTCGTATGAGGAAGTTATGATTTATTGAAGTTTCGACTTAGCGGTATGCAGCCCGAAATACTCGATTTGAGATCGAGCGGTTTTTAGCCGAAACAATCTAAACGAGGATCGAAGGTCTCGTTGTTGGTATCGAAACGATAAAAAGTTAGGCGAGAACAGACGTCAAACGAAGAAGTTATGAATTTATAACGAAGTTTTTCTGTCCCAGCCTATTAAAAATAAATAATAAAAATAAATTTAAAATTAGCCAACGAAGTCTAAACGAAAGTTGTAGAGCGTAGTCTCACCTTCGCGTGGATATAAAGAACGTCGAAAACAGAGTTTGTATGAAGAAGTTATGAATTTCCGAAGTTTATTAAATAATTTGTATTTAAATTTAATCTTTAATTCGGATGATTATCCGAAGGAGTCACCGATCTGATCCGAGTTACGCTCCGCGTACTCGTGTACGCCCCGCGTACACCGAGGAGTGTCAACACTCGCACTCAAGCACTTCAGATATGTAAGCAGTGACGATTTCGGAGCAGTACGCCCCGCGTACTCCGAGGCTCCAGCCTCCTATAAATAGGATGCGAGGGCAGCATAGTTCTTTTGCTCTTTTCTCTCTTCTCTCTCCCGTTTTGCATCGATTTGCATGCCAGAAATACCCCGAAGCCTCGGTATTATTCTTGAGCCCCGAAGCAAGTCCCGAGATCCCGAAGAACCTGAGAAGTGCGGTTCCCGAGCCGAAGCTCTGCCCACGAGAAGTTCGATTTTTGTGAAGATCTTCCAGATCTGCTGAGAATTACTACTTCTGCAAGTCGTAGTGTTGTCCGATCATCTTCTGATCAAGTGAGTGTATACTACCTTTCATAAACACGATAATAATACAAGTATGGTTTGAGTGTATTAAGTATATTGTTGTTTATATGTGTGAATGTGTATTCACTTTCTTCTATCTCATAGATATGATTTATTCTCTATGAAATACGTGTTATGTGTGTGTGCCTCATTTGTTATGTGGAATATGTATTGATTAAAGCATGCTATACAGGTTTTCCAAACTATGTATAAAAATGTATATTTTATCTACTAATATGTTGGGTAGAACATGGGTAGATAGTTGGTGTGTAATAAACAGATGAGAGGCCTCGTTGTTGTTTGATTTAGTCATCTAGCGGAGTTTAGATGACGACCACAGACTTTTCTAGATAGTCTTGTGGAAACATTAGCAGGTTCGCCACCTGTAGGTGTTAATGAACTTGGGTGTTCATTCGTTGTACTCCATCCCCTTCATGGTTGCCTTATTTGACTTATATTGCTGAGGAACCCCCGAAGCATATGTTGTCGCCCCGATGAAATATTCTTAGACTAGGTCCCTTATGTTAGTTGTCTTAGGGACATAAAGTGAGAATAACGGGAATGGGTAATTGGGTTATTGTTGGTTGGTGGAATTAAATATAATTATTTATTGTGGGTTGAAAACCCTATATGCTCACCAGGCTCCCAAGCCTGACCCACTCAGTTTTATTTGTATTACAGGAAGTGGCGCAAGGGCATGAGATGGATGATCCATGAAGTTGTTTTGTTTACAAGTCTGTATATGTATATATTTGTTGAATGACTTGTAATGTTATCGTTTATGCTTATTGGTCTGTATCGGAACATGACACCACGAGTTTTGATTATATAATGAAAATACATTTCTTTTATGAAATGCTTTGGTAAACATTGTTTTATCATGTTTTGTTTTTGGGAACAAATTCCACAACTCTTTCAAATCAAAAGGATTTACTCTGAAATTATTGTAAAAGCATAAATGAAAATCGGTCTTTTCTGGCCGAGATTTTGGGGATGTCACACTTATGTTGAGGGGTTACAACATAACCTTATAAGCGTGTCTCAACTGGTTGGACGTACCGGTCTCAAAGTTTCATTTGATGATGAAGGTTCAGAAATCATAGAGAAGAAATCCAACAGGGTTATTCTCAAGTGAAAATGAAAAGGCGAGATGTTTCCTTTAAATCTCAACGCAATCAAAGGGAATCCCGCCATCTGTCTCTTGTCTAAAGCTCATTCAGACGAAAGTTGGTTATGGCACCGAAGGCTCTCACACCTCAACTTCAAAGACATCAATAAGGTCGGCATCGGTGATCATGTTCGTGGTATTCCATTGCTCAAGTTTGATCGAGAACACTTATGTGCTGCTTGTGAAATGGCGAAACAAAGTCGCAAAAGTCACCCAACCATAATACACACCAAAGTTGTTGAACCACTTGAGTTACTTCACATCGACTTATGTGGTCCATCATCCATCGAGAGCATTAGCGGTAATAAGTATATTCTTGTTATTGTTGATGATTTCTCATGGTTTACATGGGTGTTCTTTCTAAAGCATAAATCAGAGGCAACTCCCAAGTTGAAACTCTTTATCAAGCAGGTCGAAGTGCAATTGAGAAAAGTCGTTCGAAACATCAGGAGCGATAATGGATTGGAATTCAAGAATAAAGAATTCGAAGACTTATTGGCAGAAAAGGGCACCAGTCACAATTTCTCTGCCCCATACACTCCTCAACAAAACGGGATTGTCGAAAGGCGAAACAGATCTCTGTGTGAGGCAGCCCGAACCATGCTGAGTTTCGCCTCACTACCACTGTACTTCTGGGCAAACGCCATTGCTGCAGCCTGTTTCACTCAAAATAGGAGTTATCTCAACAAACGTTTCTCTGTCACTCCCTATGAGATTCTTAACAGTAGGACGCCGAATGTCAAGTTCTTTCATGTGTTCGGCTCAAGGTGCTTCATTTTCAATTCCAAAGAACATCGCAACAAATTTGATGTCAAAGCAAACGAAGGCATTTTTCTGGGGTACTCTCTTACTTCAAAGGCGTACAGAGTTCTGAATAAACGTTCCAAACGTATTGAAGAAACCTATTATTTAACATTCGATGATACCTATGTCAAGAAGTTGCAGTCTATTGAAGGCAAAATGGGAGAGATCTTCTCTCAATCTGGTCAAGTCACAACCACCGTCGCTAATTTGTTTAATCAATTCATGGATTTGGTTGATGAACCAGAGAAAGCTATTCACTCTGAAGCCCAGGCAGCAGACAACAAGGTGGATCATATTAAGAAGATTGTCGAAGACTCCACCAAACAGATAGATAAAGAAGAACCAGTTCGAAACGAACCTTCTCAGAGCAATACTTCAGTCGAGGGGGAGAAAAATTTCTCTTCAGAACGACAGGATTCACATATCCATGGGAGAGTCCATCATTTTCAATCGGTGATAATCCTCATAACCAAAGGGAAACTCCCATCTTTGAAGGAACCGAAAGCCCTGCCAGACACGACAGTACGGTTGCACCCGAAAGTCCTGAAGCAACCGAAAGTCCTGTAGCAACCGAAATTCCAAAATCAACTGAAAGCCCTGCCAGACCCGACAGTCCGGCTGCACCCGAAAGTCCTGTAGCAACCGATAGCCCGGAATCGCCTGGAAGCTCAGAAGCAGAAGAATTTTATGGTTCACCTCCAAATGCTTCGTCATCTGTCGAGGGGGAGAATTCCACTTTCCTTTATGATGATGATATTCAATCTGAGTTGGAAGAAGAGGTAAATGCTGAATTGGATCCCACTTATGATCCAAATTATCCTCCTCTCATCAAATGGACCAGAGATCACCCTGCGTCTCAAATCGTGGGTGATGCGTCTAAAAAGATTTTGACTCGATCACAACTGAAGGCGAAGCGAACTGCTTTATTCTCAAAAGTAGAATTCTGTATGTTTAATTCTTTTGTTTCAAAAATAGAGCCAAAACCGTCAATACTGCTCTCGATCACTCTAATTGGGTTCAAGCAATGCAAGACGAACTCAATGAGTTCGAAAGAAATAAGGTGTGGAGACTTATTCCAACACTAAAAGATGCCTCGGTTGTCGGTCTCAAATGGGTGTTCAGAAACAAAATGGACAAGGAGGGTAATGCAATCAGGAACAAGGCATGGTTAGTAATGAAGGGTTATTGCCAGGAAGAAGGAATCGATTACGAAGAGACATTCGCTCCGGTTGCAAGGCTGGAATCTGTTCGAATATTTCTTGCCTACGCTGCACACAAGAACTTCGAAGTCTACCAAATGGATGTGATGTGTGCCTTTCTAAATGGGGATCTTGAAGAAACCGTGTACGTGGAGCAACCTCCTGGTTTTGTAAACGAAAAGCATCCTAATCACTGCTATATCTTGGATAAGGCAGTTTATGGTCTGAAACATGCTCCTAGGGCATGGTATGAAACTTTAACTAAATTTTTAAAGATGTCTAAATTCAAATAAGGTTCGGTTGACCCAACCTTCTTTCGTAAAAAGGAAGGTAACCACCTTATGATTGTTCAAATCTATGTCGATGATATCATCTTCGGCTCAACGAATCCAAGCCTAACAGCTGAATTCAGGAAGTTGATGGAGACAAAATTTGAAATGACCTCAATGGGTCCGATTAATTTTTTCCTTGGTTTAAATATCAGACAGGGACCAGAAGTCATCTTTATCAACCAGGAAGCATACACAAAGACTCTTCTTGCTAAATTTGGCATGATGGGAGAATCAAAGGTTAAAGTCCCTATGGCATTCGGCACCAAGCTCACACCTTCTTTAGAAAAACCGGCAATCGACATCACTTTATATCAATAAATGATTGGTTCCTTGATGTATCTCACAGCTAGCAGGCCCGATATAATGTTTTCAGTATGCTATTGTGCCAGGTTTCAAGCAAATCCTTGTGAACCACACATGCTAGCAGTAAAGAATATATTCAGGTATTTGAAGCGAACCACCTCTCTCGGTCTCTGGTATCCTTCAAACTCAGGTTTCTTCGTTCAAGCCTACTCAGATGCAGACTTAGGAGGATGTGGTCTAGATCGAAAAAGCACCACAGGAGGCAGCCAATTCCTAGACGGGAAGTTGGTTAGCTGGCAATCAAAGAAACAAACATGTGTTTCTCTTTCTACAGCCGAAGCAGAAAATACATTGCAGCTGCCTCCTGTACAACTCAAGTGATTTGGATCCAAAGCCAACTCCGTGATTATGGACTCAATATGAAAAAGATCCCACTATATTGCGATTTAGAAAGTGCAATTAGGATCTATCATAACCCAGTGCAACACTCCAAGACCAAGCATATAGCATTGAGGTATCACTTTATTAAGGATCATGTGGAAGATGGAAACGTCGAAATTCACTTTGTTCGAACCACTGATCAACTGGCTGATATCTTCACCAAAGCCCTACCTAAAGCTAGTTTCAATAAAATCCTTCAAGGTCTAGGCATGATGGAATCGGATTCAGTACCAAAAACACCATCCTAAACTAAAAGTTGGAAGCGAAATGAACCGAACGCTCGGTCTATTTCGGGTTCGGTTCACATGGGAACCGAAATGAACCGAGCATTCAGTCCATTTCGGGTTTGGTTCAAAAATATTTTCTTTCTTTAGTTCCAATTTTTGTTTATCATTCCTGGAATATCGATGGGGCAGGTATCATTCTCACACTTTATACTAGTTAAGCGTCCCTAGAAGCATGCTACTGCATGTTGTCCAAAGCCTCAACTGATTTTGAATAAAGCCTTAATGAGTAGGTATATACAAACCTTGTCTTCCCAATTAGGCTGATACATTTATTCTAATCATGAGCTACCTTACTCTTTTCTCATATGAGTCAAGAGTTTTATGCTTGGTCACTATTTTTAGCAGAGGTACTTTGGGTTCTTTTCACCACCTCAAATATTTTTCTCCATCATATTTCGGTCCCATATAGTAACCCTTGAGACTCTCAGAAATAACCACTGAGGCTTATGGTTACACAATCTTTGTGTTTATGATCTTAGCCTCGTGTCACTACATGCGAAGTGAAACCCTAAATTCAATACCTAACATGAATTGACGGTAAACCATTACATTTGTAGTTGTATCATGAAATCTCTTTCTTTTGTGTGATTCTTATGAAATTGTTACTCACCATGACATTTCTTCCCATAGAATCCAGTTTTAATATTTTGAGATTTCACAAACAAACATTTCTAACAAGTCACCACAAATACATCCCAACCTACTTGTTCAACAGACCACATCGGTCTCACAAGTACTTCGTTTGGTTTCGGTCTTATGTCAAGGTCCGGGATTCTAAACTGAAGCGAAAGCCACCCTTTTAAGGAAGAGATTCGTGCCCGGGATCCACTGTTTTATGTCTACATTGACATCACATATTCCCTCATAGATGTTGTTTTCTTTCTTTATCTTTTGACACTCTATGCACGAAAATCCTTTGATTTTCCAAAAGGCTGGTTCGGTTCGATACATGCTATTTACTCTTGTATAGATTTGGGTCTCAAAGAAATACTTAATCAAAGACTGACGTGGCTCTTCTAATATCTTTGATTCTATCTCATGATAACAGCTATGGTAAAAGATAAGATGATGACTCAGCCGGAAGTTCAACAGTTCAAAAAAGGTGATATGATGGAAATGCGCGTTAAACGACACAGTTTTTCTCTCTCATGCGTCATCATTGGGGTTGCTAACAGTCACAATTCAGTCAATTCCGGAAACGTTTCACGTTTCGAGAGGATTTGGGGGCTGATTCTTCTCTCTCCTCTACCCGGTATAAAGGGATCATTCCTTGTTCCTTTACCACTTTACAGCAATCCAAAATCAGAGAGCAAACTAAGGCGATTTATCCTTTACTGTTCATCTTCTTCAACCCTGCATTCAACAATGGCGGATTCTTCGTCTGTTCATGAAACTTCTTCTCGCACCCACATTCTCCCTATTCGACCTCAACAAAGCCTGGTGATTAACCTAAACCCTCTTGTATACGATCATTACATGTATCCCATCGTGGAGTGTCTCAAATACTCTCCACTGGTTCTCGCCTTGTCGAAGGTGGAAATCGTACCCATGGAGTGTCTTTCCCAGTTATTCTCCACTGCTCATTATGACAAATCAGTGGATAGAATCTACTTCGACATTCTTTCCAACAAGACCTCCATATCCAAGCAACGTTTTTGCTAGCTTCTAGGGTTTGAACCTGATGAATGAAGGGTTAACCCTGATTCAATCTCTGTGGGCCAGTTATTCTCAATGTTCTACAACATGGGCTACACAGAAATCCTCACGACAGTAACGAAGTTTAAAAAGTCGTGTCTTCCTCCTCAATGGAACGGCTTCTTCACCATTCTATTCAAGGGATTATCTGAGAGGAGTGCTGGTTTTGATAGGGCCAGTAAATTGTTCATGACAATTCTCTACAGGTTGTACAATGGGATCAACCTAGATTATGGCTCGGCTCTCTGGCAACAGCTAATTCAAATCCTTGCCTCCTCATCCCATCATACTAAAGTATGCTATGCCAGATTTTGGACGCTTATCACCAAATGGGCAATGGAAAAGCTTCATGTTCCCATTGTAGCCGATTCCCCCTCTCCTCGATCAGTGTCTTCCACACCACCAAGATAATTGTCACTGATCCCACCAAGTTCTCTTTCATTGGATCCATTCCGGAGTCTATGTACCCCTCATAACTACCACTATTTCCATTCCCCCCATAACCTCTTCTAACCCTATACCACCCACCTCGATTCCTATACCACCACCCATTTTCACTGAAGCCACCAAAACAACTATCAGTGAGGTTCGAACCAACATATCTGATATGGGGGATCGGACTTCAGCACCCGAAACCACCTTCACCACCGAGCCATCTTCTACACCTGAACCTACCCCTACCACTGAACCTCCAACATCACCATTATCTCCCACTCCCTCAGCAAAAACCGAGACATTTTTGGGTGGGGAGGATATGACCTTTGATTCCATATACTATAGCCCTTACCGGATCCAAAGCGATGATGATGATGATGCTTCTGTCACCAAAAAGCACATTAAAGAACTTCATGAGAAAATTGACAATCTCATCGCTTCTTCCTCCTCCTCTTGGTCCCACGTGACAGAGGTTGCTATTCAGAAAATGGTGGATGACTTCACCAATAAACACGAAGCTTCCATCACCTCTGCCACTGCTGCCATTAATGCATCCTCAAAGGCATGCACAGCTGCGACCGAAAAAGTCGAAAAACTATTCAAAGTTGCTAACATTTTTCTGGAGCCTTTGCAGGGGGCTGCCGAAACCAATACAGAGAAGGTCAATTGTGCTATTACGAAGCTGACCACTTTGTTTGCCACTGAACAGCAGAACTTTGCTAGTCTTTGACAAACTCTTGAAGCAGACCATAAATCCTTCCAGTCCAGCATTGACGAGCGTCTCTCCAAACTCCAATAGGATCTGGCCACAGAAAATTCTGTGATGGATGCTCTTGCTCGCAAAACCTCTGCGCTTATATCCAAGAACCTTCTGCTTTCTTAATCTAGGAAGGAGGTTGATACTCTTCTGTCAGAGCGATCAGTGATTAAAAGTTGTGTTTTGGATGTCCACAGTGCCATTTCCAACATGCTTGAAGCGCATGACCCGATTCTCAACTACTCGATGAGGCGAACCCTGCATGAGAAGCTTGCTCCTGCGCTTGCCATACTCAGCCGAATTGAGGGGCTTCCTGAGCCTGTGGCCTATCCAAAACAAGGGGGAGAAGACAGTTCAAAGGGAAGTGATCAATCTCAACCTCCTCCTGTTTCCACTGCTCAATCCCAACCGCCTCCTATCTCTTCATCTACTCTAACCAAAGCAACCGAACCACCAACTGGTCATGCATTAGGTTCGGGTGCTAAAGATAAAGGCAAGAAGGTTACTGGTGATAGTGATGAAGATCAAGATAAAGAAATGATTGCAGAGATCTTGAAGAAGCAGGCCAGGGACAAAGAACTGGATCTGAACGCTCGGGTTTCTAGGGAGGCCGAGGCAAATGAAAGGAGGATGAAGGAGGCTCACGATCTCCTTGAAAGTCGAAAAACTTTGTTCCCTCCTTGGACTCTTGAAAATCTTATCAGAAGCAATCGAGTCTCCAAGTCTCCTCTGGCTAGAACCTGTGATCTCACTGGATCGAGACAATTCTGTCGACTCACAGTTCGACATGCCCCTGACCCGAAAGGCCTTCATCTTTCATGCTTTCGACCACATTGCTGAAGTCCCTCATCCACACCCGAAGGTTTACAGGGAGTTGATTGATTTCTACCTGAGGTATGCTCAGCCTCAATATAAAACATGGAGTGCACAGAAAATCATCAATGTCCGGGTTCTCAAACCTGCAAAAGAGGGCAACTTCATCAATGTTCCATTCAAAATCTTGAGGGGATCAGAGAAAACCGAACATGCCATTTCTCTTTCTGATCTTCCCAACTTAAATCCACATGATTGGATCATTTTGCACAATATCCTCCTCACCAATGAAAAAGAATATGATCCGATCATAGATCACATAAAAAGGATGTTGGGTTGCTATGTCATGGAGGTTGCCAAGCTGGATCAAGAAATCGCAAGTGTCCTCAGAAAGAATCCTACCGTCGCCCCAGTCGGTTCTGCAAGTGATTTGAACAAAATGCAGATGGGGAGGATTGACTTGAAGCGAAACTCGGTCATGTTCACAAGAGGAGAAGGCCAGAAGTGTTTGTTTTCCTTAGCAGATAAACATCTTTATTCTACAGCTTGTCTGGAGCATGTTCTGGGGATCATCCATCGATGCAGGCAAAACTCTGAAAGTGACAACAAATACTTCAACGATATGATCCAGTGGTATATTCGGTTCAGGGTAACTCTTCTCGCCATCATTCCTTGCTTATTCAATGTTACAAAGAAGGCTGATGCTGCTGGGTCTAGTAAGCCGAAGTAGAGTGTCGCCCCATTTGACGCAAATGAGGAGATTGTTGGGTGTATGGTGTTGCGTCTTGGGCTCGGTTCTTAGCCCTGTTTTGTATCTGGATTGGGTCTGTCCATCCGTGATTTATTTGTTAGGGTTTGAGTATTTATAGATGCTTGCATGCATCTTGGTACATAAGTTTTTGGAGTCGATTATTCATAACGTTTATTGTTCTTATCGATTGTAACCCTAAAAGCCTCTACAGCGGAAGTTCTTTGTCGACCTCTGCTGAGGCTTGAATCATTTGAATCATTAAGCATACTGTTGATTCCATCTCTTGTTTATTACTTTGTTTGAATCGTTTTGCCAAACCTGTGTAAGATCTAAACGATCTAAGAGAATAATATCTCATCATCATATATATATATATATATATATATATATATATATATATATATATATTACTAACTGGAGTTTGCAACATTACTATATCCATCCGGCAGTAAAACTGCTGAAATAAGATATTATCTTTCCTCATCTACTTTACATGAATGAAATCTATAACTATATTTTTATAACTGAAAGTCTCATTGGGAAAACTTTTACACACTCAAAGGATCGAACTTACAAATATTCAAATCTGGAAAATATAGGATTTTCTAGGGATTATACTATTTTCAAACATTAATCACAGCTTTTATATTACATGATTGTAATCACTTTTATACAAGCAATGACACTAAATTCTTATGAACTCACCAGCTTTATGCTGATACTCGTTTTCAAAATAACTTGTATTCTCAGGTTAAAAATAGACAGGTACTGATGCAGCTTTTGAAAAGATGGAGCATATACAAGACCCATCTTTTATTTTTGTTTGTACTTTTGGTGTCTATCAAACTGTACAGAACACACTTGTATTACAATTACTATATTAATGCAATGGTTGTTGTCGCTTGTTTTTACTATTATGCATTGTTATGATACTATACATGATGTCCTCAACCCCAGAACGTATTCCGCCGTTCTCGGTTTTGGGGTGTGACAAGCACGCAATGTTTTAAGAATTTATGAAGTAGATGAGAGTTCCAACATCGAGATTGCGGTTACTGCAGATTAATACTTCATTGCAGATTAATACTTCATTGCAGATTAATACTTCATAGTGGATGACTGGTTAGACGACTGCAGTAGAGGAAACTAAGAAGAAAACTTGAGCAAAATCAGAAATAACAGTCAATAAAGGAACCTAGAAATATAGGTATGATATATGGTTACGATATATATATATATATATATATATATATATATATATATATATATATATATATATAGTATATTGCGGTACATAAAATATATTGCAGTACACAATATATACTGAAACTATATAAGATAGATATATTTAGTTAGGATCGCAATGGCGAGCATGAATGGTCTGTGGTACCTATCAATTCAAGAAGAATTGTTGGTCTGGATTCATCATTCCTAACATTTGTAAGAAATTGTTGAGTTTTGTAGAGTTAGGTGCCTTTGTGAACACATCAGTAATCTCTTCATGAGTATGAACAAAAATTAGTTCAATGTTACCTTTCAAGATGTGATCTTTAATGAAGTGGTACCGTAGTTCAATATGCTTCGTCTTAGAGTGGTGAATAGGATTATGATAAATTGCTATGGTACTCTCCGAGTCACAGTAAATCGGTATCCGCAATATCCTGTATCCGTAGTCCATAAGTTGGGTTTTCATCTATAAGACTTGTGAGTAACAACTGGCAGCTACCACATATTCAGCTTCTGTAGTAGACAGTGAGACACAACTCTGTTTCCTTGATGACCGGTTGACAAGTCTTCCACCAAGAAATTGACATCCTCCGGAAGTGCTTTTTCTGTCCAATCTACATCCAACATGATCCACATCATTGAATTCTTGTAGGCTAAAATCGTTCCCTGCAGTATACCATAGGCCTAGATACTTGCTGACCTTTAAATATCTAAGAATCTGCTTGGCTACGGTCATATGAAATACTTTCGGATCGGCTTGGTATCTTGCGCATACTCCTATTGCAAAGACAATGTTTGGTCGGCTTGCGGTGAGGTATATCAATGAGCCAATTATTCCTCCATAGGTTTTGTGATCCACTGATTCTCCGGAAGGATCAACATAAATCTTAAATCCGAAGCCATTGGGACCTTGGCCGTGGAACAGTTGTCCATTGAGTATTTCTTCAGTAGTTTAGTGGTGTATTTCTCCTAATGGATGAATATCCCTTGGGGGACTTGCTTCACTTGAAGTCCTAGAAAGAAATTAGTCTCTCTATTCATGCTCATTTGGAACTTGTTGGTCATGAGCTTTGCAAATTCATCCACCATCCCCTGATCTGTTGATCCGAAGATGATATCATCCACATATATTTGTACAAGCATAAGGTGATTACCATTTGCCTTTCTAAATAAAGTGGGATCAATCATTCCTCTTTTGTATCCGGACGAGACAAGAAATTCAAAGAGAGTCTCATACCATGCTCTTGGAGCTTGCTTAAGACCGTAGACCGCTTTCTCAAGCTTATAACAGTGGTCTGGAGGTTGCTGAAGATAAACCTCTTCTTTCAATTCATCATTGAGAAACGCACTTTTCACATCCATTTGATGTACTTTAATGTTCTTGTGAGCTGCGTATGCTAAGAAGATGCGGACGGCTTCCATTTGTGATACAGGGGTGTATGTTTCATCATAGTAAATACCTTCAAGTTAATTATACCCCTTGGCGACTAGTCTTGCTTTGTTTCTTACTACCGCACCAGATTCATCAAATTTGTTCTTATACACCCATCTGGTACCAACAATAGTGTGACCTTTTGGCTTCGGAATGAGTTGCCACACTTTGTTTCTTTTAAACTCTTCTAGTTCTTCTTGCATTGCTATAATCCTATCGGGCTCCATTAACGCTTCTTTGATGGTTCGGGGATTGACTGAATACATAAATGTAGCAAAGTGACAGTGATTAGATAAGTCTTGTGAGGATCGAGTTTGGATGCTTGCTGATGGGTTTCTGATGATTTGACCTGGAGGGTGATCCTTCATCCATACGTGTAGACGGGGTTGAAGACGGTCAACAGCTGCGGTGGAAGGGATGTCTTCAAAGGACATAAGAACTTTGGATAATTGAGCGGATAGAGATGGACCAGATACATCGACATGCTGCTGTTGAGCTTCATCGGATAGAGATGGACCAGATACATCGACATGCTGCTGTTGAGCTTCCAGGGACATAAGAACTTTGGATAATTGAGCGGTCTCTACAGGGTCAAAGAGATCATCATAGTTTACTTCAACTATGTTTAATGGACCCGAAGAGGCAGGAATATCACTTTCCAGGATTGCTTTAGTTTCGGTTGATGGAGTGATGTTGCGGACGTAATAATCATCAAATTTGACATCGAAGCTTTCGATTATTAGTCTTGTGCGTCTAATGAGAACCCTATACGCTACTTTGTTTATTGAGTAGCCAAGGAAGATGCCTTCATCAGACTTTGGTGCGAACTTGTTAAGATGATCTCTATTGTTGATCACAAAACATCTACATCCAAAGATGTGGAAGCATCGGACATTCGGTTTGAGGTTATTAAGGCCCTCATATGGAGTTTTACTGAGATGCTTGCAACCAATACTTTGGTTTTGAACAAAGCATGCTATGGCCACTAATTCGGCCCAGAAGTAGAGAGGAAGGTATGCGAAGTCAAGCATAGATCTGGCTGCTTCTAACAGAGTTCGGTTTCTTCGCTCTACTACGTAGTATAGGGAGCTGAGAAGTTGTGACTAATACCCTTTGAAACCAAGATTCTGTTTAAGATGTGATTGGTAAATTTGGTTCCATTATCATACTGGTAATTTGATCTGAAGTTCAATTTCTTTGATAAAATTGATCAGTATCTGCAGAGTTTCAGATTTGAGTCTCAGAAAAAAGACCCATGTGAAACGAGTGAAGTCATCAACTATAACCAGTATATATTTTTTGTGATGAACACTGGCTACAGTAGATGGACCACAGAGATCAATGTGTAGGAGTTCCAGTGGTTCATAAATTGAACAATCAATCACCATTGCATGACTTGACTTGGATTGTTTGTCACATTCATATGTAGGACAAAGTGTATCATTGCTGAATTTGAGAATTGGGAGACCTCGGACGAGTTCTCCAGTGATTAGATTGTTGATGTATCTGAAATTAAGATGAGCTAGCTTGCGGTTCCATAGCCAGCTGATTTCCGATGCTGCTTTGGAAAGAAAGCAGAATTGCGGTTTGCCAATGATCATAGAAAAGTCCAGAGGATACATGCTTCCTTCGGACTTGAATTTGATCAAACCGGTTCTTCTGTCACTTGTCATTATATAGCAGTACTCATTGTAAAATTCAACTATGTGGCCTGCTTTACATAGTTGGCCTACACTTATGAGATTGTGTTTAAGGCTTTCTACGTAAGCAACCTTTTGAATAGAGAAGCTTCCCGTAGTAAGAACACCATAACCTCCGATTATCCCATTTGCGTTCTTACCGAAAGTGACATTTCCACCATTGTTGATTGGCCTGAAGTCCCGAAGGTATTCTAACCTTCTGGTCATGTGCAAGGAGCAGACACTATCAATTAACCATTCCTCTTCTTGTTCCTTCTTGCCCAATGCCTGTGAATTACACGGTTAGTTTGGGTATCCAAACAAGTTTGGAGCCCGGGGCTACAAATGAAAACTTATGAGGCCTATGATTGACACTATCAATTAACTATCACTTGTGAGTTTTAGGAGATTTTGAAAACTTATGAGGCCTATGATTGACACGAGATTTCTAAGAAGTATGTGAGTCTTGACAATTACAGGCTTTTTGAAAACTTTGAAAAATATGAGGTTGGGATTGAGAAATCGCCTTTTGAGGAAAATCAGATGAGCGTCTTTTAGCACTTGCCCTGACATTGTTTTTGGTCAGCAGTCTAAAGGATGTGGGATTATGTTTAGGAGCGATCTGAGGATGTGATCTAAAATTTTTGTCTTTTCTTTGTGAGTCAGAATGCCTATTTACAATGTGTGCACGTTATTGTTTCCTAGGATGTGTCATTATAGGAGACTAATGTGATTTGAGATGGGTTGTCTAAGGAATAGATGATAAACCCATTGCTTCGAAACGACTTGGCTTGCTTTTGGCTTGTTTCAGATTTCTTTGAAAAAGTTTGAGGAACTGTACATTCCTTTTTGGTTGTTTTTCTGATAGTTGAGATTTAGAAACATAATTTGAAAAGACTGGTTTTTCTAGTTTCTTGGAATTTGAAACAACGACTTGGTTTTTCGAAAAAAATTTCTTCCTTTTGTTACAAAACTGTAATTCCCTTTTGAAAGCCATTTTTGCTAAAGTTTTTGGTGTACCGTAGTCGTTGAGATTCAACTGTGGTCTCTTTGAATCCTTTGATTGTTTTTCAAAATGAGGACTAGATTCATCCGAGCTGGATGATTCGGGATTCTGGGAACATTAGCCATATTCAAAGTTTTCTATAGGAAGTTCGTGATAAGTTGGCTGAAGATATACTGAGCTTTTAACTGGGAACTGCGGTAAGGATGATTGAACTATCGCAAAGTAAGATTGTGTTGTGGGACACTTTGTGAGGGACTGTTGGTCAGACTGCGGTGTAGGACTGTAGTGCGAAAGACTGCGGTCGGAAGGCAGTGAAGGAAAGTTTATGAAATCTACAGGATTTTCTATGAGAATTTCCTCATCACAAAGAAATGACGCTTGAGAGTTAGGACAAACTCTGTCAATGACAGGTTGTTAATCACAGGTGTGATCTGAGGATTTAGGAAGAATTTTCTCAATGACACAATTATTGTTGAGGTCATGAAGACGACCGAAGTGCGCTTTGATGTCCTCAGGGAAGGTTTTACTATTGACAGAATAATGGAACTCTTGGTCCGGAGGGACATAGGGGTTGTCCTTGTTAAATCGAGGCGATGCGTCCTTTGCGGTATTGTACCCATTGGACCAACCCCAATTATAGGTGTTATCTATGGTTCCATTGTTCACAAGATTTTCAATAGCTTCACTTTCATTGAACAATTTTTCTATTACAAGATTTAAACGTACAATTTCATTCTGAGCTAAATCTCTTTGGTTCAAAGCTAGTTCTAGTTGTGTTACACTTAACATTCTTGCATATTTCTCTCAATCTAAGTCCTTTTCTAACATGGCTACTTTGAATCTTTTGTTATCCATCCATCTTCTTACGTGAAACATCTCTTGGGACACTATGTTCTTCTCATCTAGAGCTTTGTTATAGTCTGTAAGGACGGAAGCACATGTGTCATTAAGATTGTCTATGAATGGTTGACATCCATGCATGCTATAATTTAGAGTTTGGATCATGAGTTTTACCTATTCGATGATGCTTAGAGTCCCATCATTTGCCTTGTAGCAGTAGTTCTTTAACAGCTTTGTAGACCCATTATCATCCGCAGTTGCCAGCATGCAAATCTTGCCTTTACCTTTGACGTTGTTGACATTTTCATCTTCATCTCCTGATGACCAAACTTGATGGTACCTCTTTACATGGGATACATATGACCTTGCTTTTTCCTTTCCTTCCAGTTCTTGAGCCATTCTAAGGTAGAATTCTCTATCTTTCAATATGTTAGCTTTGCAGTCTTTTGCGAAGTGATTCTCCTTGTTGCACTTATGACAGATTACAAAATCATTTTTATCTTCTGATGAGGTACTGGAGTCAATTGGATTGATGGGCTTCGGTGTCTCTTTAGGTTGAGTGGTCTGAGGTTGCGGTGGAGGGTGAGGATTTTTGGGGTATCAAGAGTGATTATTGAAGTTGCGGTTGAATGGAGGTTTGTAAAACGGCTGGTTCTTATGAAAAGAAGCAGGTGGTAGCCGGTTGAACTGTTGGCTAACAAGGGCTATAACATTCTGAAATTCTTCTTCGCCATCATACTCTGAGTCAGATTCATATGATTGCGGAGAATTGTCATACGAGGGAGAGTAAGATTGAGTATGTTGAGTTTGTGCTATAAGAGCAGTGGTCCTCCGAAGTCAACACTTTCTTTGAGTACAGTAGATTCTTGAGCTTGCAGTTCACCATAGAGCTTATGGAGAGATAACGAGTGGATCTTTCTATCTCCTTGGACTATCATCTTTGCAGTTGTCCAGTGTCTTCCTAAACCGTTGAGAAACTGAAGATTTGTCTCATGGTTGCTTCGGACCGTGCCAGCATTAGATAACTTAGTAACAATCAGGTTGAACCTTTGGAAGGAGTTTTCCAAACTTTCTCCAGTATGAGCTTTGAAATTATTGAACTCATTGAGTGCGATTGTGAGCTTCTTATCTTGAGCTTATTTTGTGCCCTCATAAAAGTTTGTGAGAACATCCCATATATCTTTTGCTGATTTGCAGTTTATGATAATGTCGAAGTTGTTAGGAGAAACTCCACAAGAGATTTCATAAAACGCAACAACATCATTTTCCATTTTATCAAGATCGTCTTTGGTGGGATGATTCATGGCTGGCTGACCTCCTCCTAGTCTGGCAGTGGCACCGTCGGTTTGAACGGGTGTAAGAACAGGGACATGTGGCCCTTCTTCTATAGATTTCTATACATCTCTTCCAAGTCTCCTCAAGTATCTTTCCATCCTCTAAGACTAGTGATGATATTCGTTTGCCACCAATATTGGGGATCTATTAGAACCACCAACACTGTTGGAAACATTGAGAGATAATGCTTGTGCCATATTTCCTTGTTTTGATTTTTTTTTAAGAAATGAGCTTCAATGGTATAGAAGACCGTTTGAAAATCATAGTTTTGCTTCAAAAAGCAACCGCTTTGGCTCTGATACCAATTTTTGAGAGAAAAACTTGAGTCACACTTGAACAAACGTTAGAATAAGTGATAATGTGGAATAAAGTTTAACTCAAAGGATCATTAAAGCTCAAAAATACTAATATGTTAGAGTTAGAAGGTTAGAAAGTTAGATGCGGAAATATAAGGAAATATAAAAGAAAACAAGTATTATATCAAGTATATACTTAAGTTGATTCTTAACAAGGAATGCAATCAGACCAAGTTAGTAAGCGAGATCAAACTTAGTGATCAAGTCTAGAAAGACTTGCTCTGAAGAGAGATTTCATAAAGTTAGGAGTATATTTAAGTGATAAGTAACAAGAGAGGAAGATGATTAATAAGGATCAATATGCGTAAGAGAAGTGTTTTCATTGAGAAGAAGAGAACTCTATTTATAGAGTCTCGAAGATTACATACAGTCTAATCTGTTAAGATTTGCCATGCAGGGCACACTGGATAAAAGAAAGTATTGATAGAAAAAACAAATATTAGACTAAGACTAACAGATGATGTGTTCAGTTGCTGATCTTGATTACGGTGTTGAGATTGACTGCGGTTGCTGAAAGCTGCTTCAGATCTCTTTTAAGTTTAAGAGAGTCACAATCAAACCGACGCCTTCCCGTGATCCTGAGAAGTAGCTGAAACACCTAACACATAACACAGTCAGCACGAAGCTTAGTGATTTCCCCAAAATACCACATGCATAGCACAATAACCACTCAAGGCTATAACTTAGTAAGACCCTCTAGTTAGTGTGTCTCAGTGGGACCCTCCGGTCCTAGCTCAATAAACTCATGATAATAATACTCAACATAAATCACAAAGACATAATGCAGAATATTAACATACACAGATAAGCACATAATACATATCAGTCACACAAAGATACCACTCATGGTAAGTATAGTGAGAAGACTCGCCTCGCAAGAAATCGGCTAATCTCGAACTCAAATCACCGGTCTAGCCTCTACCTAACACATACGAAAATTATCCCTAATTAATCACGTCTCTCAAGAAGCTAAACTAACCTTTCTACAAACTCACAGAAGGGTAAAAGACCATTTTACCCCTCAATGGCCATAATTGTCCAGAAATTGACCAAACCCTAAAAGTCAACCAAAAAGTCAATGACAGGGAGTACGTTGTGCGTACCAGCTCTCTACGCTGGGCGTACTCTGCTTCTATGTAGGCATCGGGGATGTTCGAACCCTATCATGCGTGTACTAGGATTACTCCCAACATACGTCCCAGTTTCACTCTTCTCACTCATTTGGTCTTAATCAGTTAAGACCTTGGCTCATATCACAGATCTGGACTCCCTAACAGCTGTTACTCCATAAAGTCAGTGACTTTAAGCCTTTCTATGGCTGATATGGTCACAAACACACAAAACACTCACTCTCTTATCTTAAAAAGCTCATATCTCATGCATGGCTTGATTCCGACGTCCAAGACTGTATTTTTATGACATTACACAACTAAATACACTCAAAGCAGGTTGATCATAGTCTCTAGTGCTCAATATCTCATAAAGTCTCCAACTTTTGGGATAAAACCCTAAAATACTCTACTATGATGCACAAAACAAAAGAGTGAGAAATAATGAAGCTTTATACCTCTATATGAAGTTCCTAACTCAGATATGCTTAGATCCAAGGGCCTAGACTCTCACTCATTCTTCTCCAAAGCTTCTTCTCCACTTCAAGAACACACAAAGACTCTCAAAGGCTCCCAATTGTACTCATACACTCTTAAGAATGAAGATTAGGACACAAGAGGGTTTTTTGTATGAGAATGGTTGCCAGGAATAAGGCCATCATAACCTTTATATAGGGGACTCACACTAAATAACGGTTTTCACTTTGAGTCGAGTAAGCCCATCATACCCTCTGGTACACCCAGCGTACTAGGTGGCTTCAACGTCAAATGCACGAATATGAGTATGCTGAGCGTACACTCGCGTACGCCCCGCGTACTCATTCACCGCCTTTTATCAAAAAGGGACTAAAATGGACACGTACTCAAAAGATCAAGGGTTACAAGGTATACCTGGACTTGGGATGTTACACTCTGCTTCAGGTAAAATCCACTGTCTAACTCTATTAAGTTCCTATTTTGAGATTCTTAATACATGATCTAATGTAATTACATTTTGATGTTTTCTAGAATCGAAGAAATGAAAGGAAGCTAAAAGGAAGAGTATGTTGAGTCTGATCGCAAAGAGATGGATTTCGATCACATGGTTCGATGATTAGGTTTGTGAGCTGCAGCTTAAGAGTTATGATAGATTGCTTAGGAATAGATAACAACATATTTTCACTTGTATTTTCATTGTAAGGATAAGTTTTCCGCAAATTTTTTATAAATAAAGAAATTTTTTGAAAAGTATCTTATTTTTAAAATTTCCTTACAATGGTATATGTGAAAAATTGTTGCTTATATGTTTCCATTGATAGCAATATTGGAATATGAATTTGATTCTTTCGTTGGTGGTAGTGTCATAATTTACCAAATAAGCAAATATTTTCATCACCCAAGTTTGAATTGGATAGGAACTTGGAATCATGCAGCTTGTATTGTGTGATGAATGAGAATTTTCATCTTTGGGAAATTAAGACTAATTCCTTGTTCACATGAATATATGAGTCAAGTGAAGGACTAGGGGATCGGGTACACTTGGTATGTGCTGGTCAGGTCCACCACAAAGAAGGATAAGACTATTCTTCATGATTTACTAAAGTTTAGTAAATATGGTTATGCTTACAAGTTGAAGTATAATTCTGAATCATTGGAAAAGTTTCAATGTATGGTAGAACGAATGAGAAGAATCAAATTAGGCATAAAGATAAAAGTTTCTCTAATCTGAAAAGATGGGAGAGTACTTTAGTATCGTGTTTTATGATCATCTTAATGATTATGAAAACCATATCATAATTGATCCTCTGAGGTCATCTTAGTGCATTTATATGGCTATGAAGAGGAATAGTGAATTGTTGGAATGGTTAGATCAAAAAGGTGAATCATACTTCGTTCCAAAAACAAGTCTTAGAGTCATACTCCAAGCTTGTGCCTTGAGTAACACTAAATTAAGAAGGTTTATAACACTCATCAAATGTAGAGTAAAATGTTTCTTACTCTTGTACATTTGAATTTGGTAAGTTGTTATGTTTTGGATAAAACAAAGACAAACTAAGGCCAATTATTTAAAGTGTTATTCTTGATTAGAATCCGTACTAACTCTTGGATATTTGTTTGTCAAGTAATGTTCCTTGACAAAGTGAATCTTATATGTCAAGAGGTCTGTGGGAGTCTTAAGGATCTTGATAAGTTTCAATAACTAATCAAGAAGAAAATGAATTGTTTATTACTAGCACACGACTTGAATGATCTATCGTGTTGACATATTCTTGTTTCTGTGCCCATTCCAGTTAAGTTGACTAAGCATGTGAGTTATATGAGTTCTCAGTTGTTTGCATAACAACCTGGAAGCAATGGCAGGCCCTTGTGCTGCCAAGTGGGAAGAAATTAAGATTGAACAAGTTAAGTCCACATGGGTTTGGATTTGTCATTAACCTTGTCTTGTGATTATGGTTATGAAAAATTCACATGGATAAGAACACGTACACCATAAAAATCTAATTCATGAAAATGATTGTGAGGAAACGCTTTCACTAAGTAGATTTGAAGGAAATAGCAATTGTGTTATTTGCATTCTCAAATTCGATTATGACTACGACATCCATCTTCATAGCTCAGATTGTGAGAAATGGCAAAGGTCTAAACATTTGAGACTTATTGTTGTAAGTTCTTAAATTGTTTAGACACACATGTGAGCTATCTAAGGAAAGGTGTATGAGTTTGAGAAGCCTAGATAAAGTCTTACCGAAGCATCTCGTATCAGATATGTGTACTTTGGTAAGGAAGTCAATAAGTATTGATTTCTAGAAGTCCAGCTGATTTCCGAATACATGTCAAAGCTAGTAGGAGCATAAGTGTTATGCTAGTAAGATAATAATTATTATGGTAAGTGTTGCAAATTAGCAATGGTAATTATAGAAAACAAAAGTTTCAATTCGCAAAGTTGTGGATTTGAAAAGTTGTTTTGCTATAACTAAGGGAGAGGAAATTATACTTCATTTTTAAAATCTAAAAGCTTAGATTGAGTTTTTAATCAAATTTAGTCAAATATATATATCTGATTGTTATGTTGGAATGGTTCAACATAAGGAAATTCTATATATGAAAATGTTAATTGCGTTCTCAAAATTTGATTATGATTACGAAAACCCTCTTCATAATTTGAATTATGATAACATGCCAGGTGGAAATATTATAGCAAAAGGCTGATCTAGTATCATGTCATTATGTTAGACATTATGAATCGTATCCCATATACTTCAGGTATAGGATCGATTGCATATGTTATAATACTCGTATTCTAATTTTCCAAATGCCTAGGGCACTAAGAGGGAAAAAGGAATAAAATCGAATATAACTAAAGTGGTTAAACAATTGTTATGGACAATCTAAGGTTAGTCAATGATTGGTCGCTTGTAGCTGGAAGTATAAAAATGGATGGACCATACTGACACACTTTGAGAAGAGGTAACTCTTGTTCAAAAGTGATAGTCAAAATGGGAACATGGAAATGTTTCCATAAGTGGAATTTATTCTTTAAATCTGTGTCGGATTAGGAAACTTAATGCAAGAAGGATGTTCAAAGGAATGTACTTTGAATTTGAGACTTCATTTCCATGGAATTTCTCTCCATTGGAATATTTTGTAATGTCTGTTGCCAAGTCTCTGTGACTTTTGTTCATAGTCATTACAAGAGGATCATTGCATATAAGTTTAGAATCTAATAGATTACAGTAAATGGAAATATAAACATATTGGAATGTTGTCAATTGATATATTTCACAAAGTAAGGATCATAGATAAGCATAGTATGCATGCTTGGAGCATGGGACAACTATTGATTTAATTCAAGTATTAAGTTGATTATACGAAACATTATACAATGAATAATGAGTAATCAATATGGCACTCAATAGTTTTGGGGCCATATAGGATTAGTATTATTCCTGTGTTACAATTTGCATGTTTCGACTTCCCAAGTAACTAGGTTATTCATACCATCCACAGTCGATCATACTTTGGAAGTAGGTATTGAAGCAAGACTGTCGTGAATGGGTCTGTAGTTTGTCTAGGATAAGGTGGCTGCAGTGTTCATGAGTACTCTAGGAATAAGATTCGAGTATTGGATTCAACCCATGCTCATCTGAATCACTTCATGGATTTTATCACGAGTGATTTTTAGACGATAATATCTTATACTCTTGAAACGGAGATATGTGAGTTGTAGTTACAAGTCAGTTGCACATTGACAAACGTAAACGCACCAATAACTTGTTGTTATAAAACATATCGTTGTGTGTAATTTGATGAGTAAGTACAAACAAGCATTTGGGTCGAAGTTTATCGGTACCTTTTACCCCATGTGGATAAAAGCGATATCTGTGGTCCCCTCGATGATTTAGTGATGACACCCCTAAGTGCTTGGCTAAGCCTGGACTGATTTGATTTGTTCAATAAGTTAGTCGTCATAAATCGGAAATTAGGAAACTACAAATGAACAGACAGAATGATTATAATCCATGTCTCAGTCCATATGATATCTATAATGGAAGAATATATGATCCCTTATCTAATGGACGCGTCATTGACTAGGTCAGAGTTTGAAAACGGCTTTTAAGAGCTACAATTTCTATTCAGGTAGTGGAGTCGTACTTGCAATAAAAGTTATTAGACTTACCCAAGTGGGAGACTGTTGGATTAGTGTCTAAGTCCATAACTATAATTGGTATGTACTTGACTCGAGAGTGAATGGTCCATTTGAGTTGCATGACACCAGAACAATCTGAAGGATGGATTTTTGAGAAGAGGATGTTCATGATTTATTAATATATTATAAGTTCTAATATATTAATATGAAATAATATTACTTAATTAGTATGGATCAACAATTAATTTTGTGATAAAAAGAGACTAATTAAATATAAGGGGCTGATTTGGTAAAATCATTCATTCTTTTTATGTGGGCTTATGATCCATATTTCTTTATGTTGGGATAAACCCATGTGCTGACTCATGGATGATCCATGGAGGTTTAAACCCATGGAGCATGAGGAATATGGAAGGTCATGCTCATTAGGGTTTGCATGGTGTAACCCTAATTAAGCCACACTATATAAGAACTCCCCTCAAGTCCTCCATTGTTGGGGTTGTTGTGTGATTCCATTTGAGGCGCAACACTTGGGGCACTAAGTTCTTAAAGGCCAAACTCAAGAAGTTCTACAAGATACAACAAAGAGGTAACTCTACAACTCCCGTTTATTTTGATTATATCATTTTGTATGCTAGTTCTAGGGTTAATGCTTCGGAAACAATATTGCATGTATAATTAGAGAAAACATAGATCTAAAGCAGTTACAGTTGTATGTGCACCATATGATGTGGTAGTATACTTAAAACCATCAGATATGTGTTCCCCAATAAAAGCATCAATCTTTTTTTACAATTTTTTCATGAACTTCCCGGTGGGGGACACGTTGGTCCTAACCGAACTTTGAGAAAAATTATTGAATGTGGATTATTTTGGCTAACCTCCCAAGGTTTTATGTCGTATATCCTATCAAGGATCAAGGGAGTTCCTTGTAACTCACTTGTTTCACTTAGATCATCATTTCATACTTGATTTACCATGAAGATCACAACCTCTTATACAATTTGGTTGAATTCTACTTAGTCGATTTTTTACCAAAACAATTTGGTGCCCACCGTGGGGCCGTGGTGTTCATAATAATTTGGGAATCATGTCTACCCAATTGAACTTATCCTCTTCTTCTATTCCTCCCATTTCATCTAAAAACCTTCCTCCACCCCCAGGGGGAGCTACCAAGAAAGCCTCTAAGGAACCGAAGAAAAATACCTCTCTGGTCGCTACCCAAGGACTTTTGGATCCTCCTGTAGTGATTTATAATAACAAGATCTTCACTATGATGAAGAGATTGGAACAACAAGTCACTCAACAGTAGGAGGATAACCAAAAATACTCAAGGAAGTGGAGAGAATAAGGGCAGAGATCCACAAGCCTCAAGAAGCAGCACCCTCGATCTTACAACCCAATATCCGGAACTTCAACAAGACGGGATACTTAGCGAACCACCGTGAGATAGGATCCTCAATATCGACCTCTATTCCCACCTGGGACACGGTCCTAAGAGAGCACGCCCATACAATCCAGGATACCGATGAAACCTTCGTTACTCCAAGAAACAACGATCCTGGTAACTTCGTCAATAATAATACCTTTGCCGCTTATTCTATGGATGTTGATGTAGGAATGAGCCCAATCATGGGCAAAGAACTCCAACAGATACAACAGATGATCTCAAGCGTACCTGGAGTAGTCCAACCTATTATGGAATTCTCCCTAAGAAGTCACATGATTTCGAGATTCGCTCATGCAATCGTTGAGACTAAGGCCCCAAAACATTTATAAGCTCCCATCATGAAGCCTTATAATAGGACCAGAGATCCTGAAGAGTATGTACCACAATGCAAAGAAATAACGTAGATCATCCCCATTCCCACACACATGAACGAAGCCTGCTTGTGCACGGGTTTTGGTTCCACCCTCACAGGATCAACCTTGAAATGGCTACTAAATGTTCCTCCTTACACTATTACTTCATTTTCACATTTAGTTAATATTTTTAACAACCGTTTTCTTGTAGTAGAACATTCGAAAAGATAACTAGTGATCTTTATCGGGTGGTTCAGGATCCTAAGGAACCCCTCAGGGATTTCATGAATAGCTTTGGCAGGGAAGTTCTGAATATTCCCAACATCGACATGGAAACTATCGTGGGAGCCTTCAAAATCGGCCTAAAGAAAGACTCTCCTTTCTACGAAGACATCGTAATGAATCCATGCAAAATAACGGATGAAGTACGGACCAGAGCACTAAGGTTTATAAGGCTCAAAGAAGACAAGGAGATCCTAAAGAGGATCAACCCATGAAGCTCATATGATAACCCCAATAGGATGGTCGAATCCTCAGTCCAGATATTCAACAAATCTAAACCTTATTCGATACCCAATCATCATAGGATTAATGCCCTTGAAGATGAAGGGGAGGAAGAATAATTTCCTAAGATCGCTGACTTCTATTTTTCTGTAGATGTTTCATGTATAATATTTTGCATGTTGGATTTTGGCGACAATGCGAGATGTCCAACAAAAGGGAGAAAAGTCTATCACCTAGAAAGATATGTCCAAATTGTCACAACTGGAAAAAGTTAGGTTAAGATGTGAATTCCTGAACAATATAATCTCCTTGTATAAGCCCAAAACTTGATCCAATAAGCCAAATCCAATCATCTTTGGGCCTTAACCCAAGAATTCTCAACCCAAAACCCTTATTGGACCAAGACACACTCTTTGGGCCCTAATTGGGCTGAAAACGCCTAGTAAGCATCAATGGGCCAAAACCTTCATTTGGCCAAGCCAAATAAAGCCCACAAATATTTTGTTGGGCCAACCTTGCGCTGAGAGCCTCTTGGGCCAGTTAGGGTGGGCTAGTCAATAAAAAGGAAAAAAGAAGAAAGAAAGAAAATGAGAAAATGGTGAATTTTCTATGCATGCCACCACAACTTTACTCCCCATGCCTCCAAGCTCTTACCCACTATGTATTTAGGCTTGAGTAATTGTCCATCATACTTCCATACATCTCTCTCTCTCCCCTCTCCTCCCTTAATTCGGCCAAACACCCCATTTTTCTCCCCCACCACTTTCATCCAACTCATTTTCTCTCCTTACTCTAAAGAACATCATCTAGTTTCTCTTAAAACCTCAAATTCCACCCATCTTCCTTTCTCTCCAACAATTTTGTGGGTGTGTGTGCATGCGTTAGTTTCAAAGAGATCTTCTTCAAAGGTTTACAAACTTGGTAAGTTATAGACTAAAACTCAAATGTTTTACTTCAATATATGCTAAGATCTTTCCCTTACACTTCATTTTCGTGATTTTGGACCTTAGAACCACCCCTATTTCGAGATCTCACCAAAAACTCAAGCTAGGTTCAAAGTTTCATCTACTTCTTCATCTACATCTCAAAATCTCCAAGGTGAGCTTCATACCCCCCATATCTTTCGTATTTTTCATGTTTTTGGGGGGAGGATATAAGTCGACTCTCGTTTAACCGTTGGATATTTGCATGTACCATTGTGTTATGTGTTTAACTTTTGGATATTTACTTGAACATGAAGTTTATCACTTAGATCTTCATAAAAACCATGAGAAAAGTATGTGTTGTCATATATTATGTTGGATTAGTGTCTAAGTCCGTAACTATATTTGGTATGTACTTGACCCGGTTGTGCATGGTCCTTTTGGGTTGCCTTCACCAAAGCAACTTGACAAGGTTATTTAAGAAAGTGAGAGGATATTATGGTTTATTAATATATTATAATAATAACATATTAAAGGAGAAATCATATTATTTTATTAATGTTAGTCATAAATTAATTAGGAATTAATTTGGTGACTAAAAGAGATTAATTGAATAAAGAGGCATAAACTGTCAAAAGTGTGATAGTTGAGCTTTGGACTGGGAAACCTAATGGACTAAAGGGGGGGGGGGACGAAATTATGATGGGGATCCATCATATTTTCATCCAAAGGCCCTAATTTAGAAGGTTCCATGGGCTGCTTGGTGACTAAGCTGTCTATTAGGCTTTAGACTGAAACCCTAGCAGCCTACACTATAAATAGAGGCCCTTGGATGCAATTTTTGGATACCTGCTTGAAAGAAAACCTTAGGGCTGATTTCTAGTGTTCCTCTTCCTCTCTCTTGATAACCTTCTTGTTTGTGGTGTTTGTGAACCATTAGAGGGGTTACAATTGTGACTCTAAGCTCAAGATCAAGAAGATTCAAAGGATTCCAAGCAAATTGAAAGAGGTAAACACTTAGATCGGTCCTTATGATGTTAGTTTCGAATTATACATGTTAGATCTAGGGTTGCAAGTCTTGGATTTATTGCATGCATAATAGAGAAACCTAGATCCAAGCATTAGGGTTTGTATGAGCTCATTGGGAGTGATGACTTAAGGTCAGCAGATATCAAGGGAATGCTGGTAGAGCTCATTGGATTGCAGTTAAGAATATTCTTAAGTACCTACGAAGGAACAAGGAATGGTTTCTAGTCCTTAGTAGGAGTGATGACTTAAGGGTGCGAGGGTACAGTGAAGCTAGTTTTCAGACGGATCGGGATAATTACCAATCACATTCAGGCTGGTTCTTTACCTTAAATGGAGGAGCAGTAACTTGGAAAAGTCCCAAGTAGGAGACCGTAGTTGATTCAGCGTGCGAATCAGAGTACATTGCGGCGAGCGAAGCGTCAAATGAGGCTATATGGTTGAAGAACTCCATTGGAGACCTTGGAGTTATGCTATCCATAAAGGAGCCAATGGAAATTTTCTGTGATAATGAAGGAGCGGTTGCCTTAACCAAGGAACCAAGAGATCATGGTAGATCTCGCCATATCGATAGAAAATACCACTTTATTAGACATCGGGTAGAAGAGGGACTCCTCATTGTGAAGAGGGTATCATCAGAAGAGAACCCAACAGATCCGCTTACTAAGGGACTGAGTAGGGTCAAACACTTACAACACGCTACGAGCATTGTGCTGAAGGATGATATAAGTTTAGATTAGATAGATAAGAAACTTGTAATAGATAATTTGTACTTGACATTTGATGAATAAATAAAATTGTATTATTTATGAGTAAAACCATTATCTTCTGTTGGTTATTTATCTATTGTTTCAATTTTGCATGTTTTGACTTCCTGAATAATAAGATTATTCACACAGTCTGCAGTAGCTCATAATAAGATTACTTCGATCTTTTTAATAAATTCAATCATCACTTAAGCAGTTTTAGACTTTTTTTCAAGGAAAGTACACCCAAGTAAAATTTGATAATTCATCAACTATGACCAATATATAATTCTACCACTAATGGACTCAATTTCCGAAGATCCAAATCTATCACTATGTAGAACTTCTAGGAGTTCAACAATCCTCGATTCGATGGCAATTGGATGTCCTTGGCGATGTTGTTTTCCTTGTTCACAAGTTGCACATAAAGAGTCATTGTCAAACTTAAGTACAGATGATCGACGAACAAGATCATTTAAATCAACTTTATTAAGATTTTTAAAATTTAAGTGTGAAAGCCTTTGATGCCAAAGCCAACTAAGGTTTAAAGAAGCTTTCGATAGTAAGCAAATTGATGGTAAACCAACAACACTTGAACATGTATCCTTTTTATTTAGAATTCAATAACACTTCATTTGTTATTTTGTTAGAGATCACACATCCTTCTTCATCAAACAACACTTTATTTCCTATCCCTATAAACAGTTGAGATATACTTACTAGCTTGTGTTTCAGTCCTTCGGCATAGGCTACATGATTGACAATAAAATTTTCATTCGTGATATTGCCATATCCTTTTATTGTGCACTTATTTTTATTGCCAAACTTCACAATAATAGCATTCACAAGCTTCCTGAAATCTCTTAAACATTCCTCCCAGTCATGTGACGCGAGCATCCACTATCAATATACCATTTTTCATCATATTGCTCATCACATAGTACCTACAATCAGTTAGAGACATTTAGGCACCCAAGGCTTTTATGGTTCTTGATCATTAGCATGCAATATAGTGTGAAACGTGGAATTGCAGATCCAGTTGTGAACTTTGAATTTGATGTTGTCAATCAAATCAACATCACTAGTTTGTGGCAAAGAAACATATTCATTTAATATCGAAGCAAAAATATTAATTTTTTTTTCAAATTTACACTCAGAAAAATTTAGCTTTGGAATTTCATTTAACTTCTTCCCATTTTAATGGATTCGACAATGTTTCTTGTGAGGAAGTACTTCCATTAGTAGATTCACACAAGTAATTCTCATATGCTTCTTTCACTTGATCTTGAGAAACTTCTTTTGATTAAAACCTTTTCCTTTACGCTCAAACCAATGTTTGAAATCATCATCAGTTTTACCTTTAGAAAAGAAAACCTTTGATTTTTGTGTCTATTTTGGATATGAAAAACGTGGATTATCTGGTTTAAAAGGCATGTTTTTCTTTTTTACATTGGTTCTGGGTTTTGTTTGAGTTGATTTTGAAAAATATTGATGTGGTCTCTGTTGAAAACAATTTCGGTAACCTTTTTGAAAACAAGTTTGTGTCTCTTGTTGAAAATTCTTTTGAAAATGATTTGGGGATTGATTTCAAAAACGAGTTTGAATTCCTTTTTGATACTTGTTTTGATTATTATTTAGACAACGATGTTGTGAATGACTTGGAGTCTAGTTGTAAAAAGGATTTGGAAAACCTTTTGAATATTGGTTTGGAAAACCTTTTTGACATTAGTTTGAGAGACTTTCTGATTATAATTTTGAACATTATGTTGTGAAAGATTTTGTGAATTTTGTTGTGAACGTTTTTGATTTTGAAGATCCTATCTATTTTTCCAATAAATCTTATTTCGAACAATCCGATTGGATTCAGATTTTTCGAAAGTTGGTTTTTGTTTGTTTTGTTTGGAATCTTGGACCTTCGAGGGTTTGATCCTTTAACTCATCTGGAAGAGACTTATCAACAGATTTTGATTTGTCTTTAATAGAAAAAATGAGTTCATCTCACAACCTAAACACTAGTATTTTCATTCATGTTAGTTTTGAAATTCGACTTTTGACTTTTTTGTCTTTGAAAAGTTTTTGACCTTTGATTCAAATCATATGCCATAATATTTTGATTTGAGTAAAAACCATCATTAGTTACTTTCAAGTTGTCTTCTTTAAACAAGCCATTCAACTTTGAGATCACATTGTCACCATTTCCTGTTATTACAAAAAATTGAGTTGGAAAATCTTTAAAATGTAGATATAACATATAATTTTTTTCAACAAAATGTTATCCAATTTCATTTAAAATGTTTGTGTATTCATTTGTATACTCGAACAAATATGCCTCAAAACTCATAGAATTTCTTTTTCTTCATAAACATCATCATCAAAGTCACTTTCATTATTTTTTATTTCTTCGATATCAGTTTTATCTCGAGTAATGTCAGTTTCAGTTTTTGAAAATGAATCAACATTAAGATTTGACATTGAATCAACAGTTTCTTCACTTTTAGCTAATGAACCAATTTTAATGATTGGCAAATTTTGAACAAGCAACACAATCATCTTCTTTAATTTCACTGATATTGTCAGAATCATCTTCGATATCAACAAATTTTTTTGAGAAAACTATGTCAAAGATTCGGTTTTGTTCAAAATTTTCATTTGTTCATTGATACTCAAATTATCATTAACAATATCAACCAATTCATCATCATCAAAATATTCATCAATATTCACTATACCATACACATAAGAATCATTTGGTACCCGATCAAACTAAGAAACCCTATTCTCACAATCAAATGAAACTTCGTCAACTAATTCATTCTTAAATTGAATGAAAGGTAAAAGTTTATAATGTTTCTCTTTACATATTCCAGAAGAATGATAAATTCATGTGAGTTTACCATAAAGCCTCTTAGTTGTGTTACAATAAATGCTACTCTGTTTAGTTAACAAGATATTATCTAACCTCACAAATTCATGATCTAAGGTAACATTATTCAATTTGAAATTTAAGCTTTCTATTCTAGAGTTTTTCTCCTCAACTCTATCTTAGCATCATAAAGCTCAACTTTCATTTTCTCCACATCACTACTCATAGAAATCAACAAATTATTGAAATAGGCACAAGCATCATCAAGCCAGATGAAATGGAATTATTAGAACTTGAAGGAATATTAAGTGAGATAAGAAGATTGTGTATCTTCTCAGTCATTGGGGACTTTGAAATGGTTGCCATCAAACACGTTCATTTGATCTTCTCTTCTCCATCTTCACTCTCTTCTTCAATATCTGACCCAAACACATCACCTTTCACAAGCTTCTCATCGTCATACACATCATCACTCTCAACACTAGAATGCCTTTTGAGCATTGCACCATGATTTTGACGTCCCATTTATTCATCATCTGATCCAGATGACCAGATTTGATACTTTCCATCATCTTCATTCATATTCTTCACAACCAACGAAAGATTCTTAGACTTTTTCATTAATTCTTCAATTTTCAATGCATAGTATGCTTCATCTTTAATTTTGTCCCGCTTCTCCTCCTTTTTCTTCAACATTCAATCTCTTACTAAATGGTTTTTTTCCAATGCAATAATTGTAGTCATAGCCAAAAATCACCGACCAAAATTTTCAACATCACATTTGACTTCGTTTTCATGAGCTTTCAAAATATCATAAAGATTCGATAATGAATAAGAATAAAAATTCTCTTGTGTATTAGTCATCAAACAGATGTTCTTCCATTCTTTTCTTAAACCTTGAATAAATGTGATGTTGAATTCTATAACCGATCGAAAAACACTATACCTTGAACACTTATAAATTAGATCATTGAATTCCTCATAATAGGTATGAGTTGACTCTGATTCCTTCTGTTTGATTTCTAACAATTGAGAAAAACATTGAGTCACTGAACATCAATCAAGTCAGGTTTCTCAATTCCATAATCAATCAATCGTAGAGATCATTCAAAGAATAACAGTTTTCAAATGCGGAAAACATTGATTCAAAAGAAATGAATCAGCGGATGAAAACAAGAAAGAGATTCCTCAAATAATTTGAAGATTCCTACTCTGATACCAATTGAGGAGTCAAGAATTCAATCAAGTATCGACCTCAAACACATATATGAACACACGAACTAAATAAATATGGTTCAGCTCATATTATCTAGAAGGCAACAACGTTAGAAGTAAATCTATGAAGTGTATCAATAACATCCCAATACATCAGAGTAATATAAAATGTGGAATGAGGTGGTGTGTGCACTGCAATCATCCCAGGATCTTCCCTTCGAACTAGAAGTACCTGAAAACATAAATTGAAAACCATAAGCACAAATCTTAGTGAGTTCCTCGAGATACCATATACCATACATAATAAACATATAACGGGCCCCGTCCACAATCGAGCCCTTCCTGGCATCAGGCCCCGCCTAACGTCGAGCCCCGCTAGGTATACAGAAATGTCAATCATCAAGCCCCACCCAATATAAATATAAACATACAAACATATAAAAACATAACACATGAAATAATCACAAAGATAAATAGCATACAGAATGGTCATCGGGCCCCACTCGGTAAACATATAAACACATAACACATAACATATGCAAGAGTCATGCAGACATCTAGCATCCTAAACATAACAAATCGTGGGCTAGCATTTGTGCCTTCAACCTGCTAAACACAGTGAGAAAACTCACCTCTAGCTGCTGAAACACTCAAATGAATCTCGGTCTGCTCGTCTGGAATATTCCCGTGCTAACATCATCAAAATAATATCCAATTAAAAATTAGATCTCGACCCATAATCAACAATCTAAGCTTCTTGACCAATATCCAGGGTAAAAGACCAGTTTACTATTTTTCTTACTTGGCCCAAAACCAAGGCCTAACCTAAATACTCAAAAGGCCCAATTTCCTAAATGGCAACCCAAAGCCTAATATGGCCAAATCTTCCAAATTGGGCCCAAAACCCACTATAGGCCTAAATATAAGAGAGCCCAATATACTAGCAAAAGCCCAAAATCAGAAGTCTAATGGACCAACAAGGCCTAACCTTAAAAGTCCAAAGCATGCCCAAATTTGCGAACGTCAAGCCCAAGAGTCCATCTACTGAGTACGCGAAACATAGTTAGCTTGTATGCTTAACGTACTCCTTCTGGGGCTAGTACACTAAGCGTACGAGCTGGGTACGCCCAGTGTACTCCCCAGACTACCAATCCACTCCATTAAGCACTTAATCGGCTAAGACCTCTTGCCAAACTCTCCGATCTTGTCCTGATGGGTGACTTAATATGTAAAGTTGGAACCTTTACACCCATGCATGACTTAATGGAACCAACACTCAAAAAGAACCTTAATAAGGCTCTTAATACTTGTGTGGACAAATATCTCCAATAAAGTTTGCATTTTTATGAACAAGGGACCTCAATTCAGCTAAGATCTAACATCCATGGCTTTTCCAGTAGATCAAAAGAACAATTTTAACTCAAAAGACTCAAAAATGCATAACTAACACCATAAAATGGATCTAGCACAAAAGACCATCAAAGTGATAACTTTTTACCTCAAAAGGCTTACTAGGGTAAAGATAACTCTGGATTTACAAGCTCAAGCTATTCCCAAGCACCCTCCAAGTGTTCCTCTTCTTCTTCACCACAAATAACCAACAAACTCACACTTGTATAACTTCGCATAAAGTCTCTCCCTCCTCAAAGTCTCCAATACCTCACTCAAGTGCTCCTCATGCAGCTCTTGGGTATTGGAATAGTCCAGAATGTCATTAATGAATACAATCACAGACCGATCTAACATCGACTTGCATACATGGTTCATGAGGTACATGAATGCGACTGGAGCATTGTTGAGCCCAAAGGGCATCACCACAAACTTGCAATGTCCATAATGAGTTCGGAAGGCCGTCATCTGCACATCCTCCCCTCTGACTCTCATCTGATGATAACCTGAACGCAAATCTATCTTAGACAACCAAGATGCACCCTAAAGTTGGTCAAACAAATCATCAATCCTCGATCGTGGATAACGGTTCTTCACTGTTAGCTTATTCAGCTCCTGGTAGTCAATACACATCTGATGAAACCCATCCTTCTTCTTCACAAATAGGATCGGTGATCCCCATGACGGACTGCTTGGTCAAATGACCCCCTTGTCTAACAGCTCTTACAGCTGTCTAGACAACTCCTACATCTATAGGGGAGCTAACTGATACGGTTCTTTGGCTATCGGAGCCATACCAGGAACCAAATAAATCTTGAACTCCACCTTCCTCTCCGGAGGCACCATGGGAAAATCCTCTGGAAAAACATCAGAGTACTCCCGTACAATCGACACATCATCCACGGTCGCCTTACCCTTATCCCGAGTATCCATAACATAGGCAACATAACCGGAACAACCTTGATGAAGATAACATATGGTCCTAGCCGTTGAACATAGAATCGGCCCACACTGAGCTCTCTCCTTGAACCACTAACTCTCCCCTACTTAGGGTCCAAACACATACTAATTGACGCTCACAATCGATCACTGCCCCATTAGGGCTCAACCAGTCCATCCCTACAAAAACCTTGTTCCCGCTCAAAGGAATGTGAACCAAATCTATCGGATACTACTTGTTAAACATCTCAAGAGCATAGCCCCAATGAACCCTCGATACCCGGACAGATCGACCATCTGCAATCTCAACATCTAGAGGACAATCTAGCTCCCCCAGAGCTCCAGCAAACCTCTTGCTAAGCGAAAACGATACAAAAGATCAGGTAGCCCCTGAATTAAAAAAAATATCAATGCAGAGATATCGTTCACGAGGAACGATCCTAAAATAAAACACACAATATAAGAAGGCAATTCAACATAAATATATAGATAATGAGAAGATACATACCCGTCACCACATCAGGTGTTGCACGACCCTCCTCGGTCGTCAGCTAAAAAGCCCTACTCTTTAACATAGGCACATCCGCCTTGCCCTGGCGGCCATCAGTGATCCACAGAGTCCTTGGAGTTGGTGTTACCATTGGTCCAACTGCTGCAAAACTCGGACAATGGGCCTTCTTGTGTTCCCTCTGATTGCAATGGAAGCAAGTCCAATCAGGTAGTGGGGTGGTGGTGGTAGTAGTAGCAATGTAATCCCTACTAATATGACTTGTCCATTCACACTTGAAGCAACCATAACCACCCACCCTGCACGTCCCATCGTGTGTCTTACTGCACCTACCACAACGGCTCCAACCCTGATAGCCTCTCGATCTTGAATCGATAACCTTGGACCTCTTACCCGAACCCCCTGAACCCCTTATCCCGATCTGGTTTCCTCTTCCTCTCAATCTCAAGATCAATCTCCCTCTCTCTGGTTCTCGCTATCATATCCTCCAGTGTCTTGCAAACTGGATCGGATCATAAACTACCGAATATCACTCCTCAACAACTCATGGTATCTCGCCTTCTTTCTCTCCTCATCCGCCACATACTAAAGAACCAATAGTGCCCTCTTGCGGAACATAGTGGTGATTCTCAACCACCATCCCAATACTCTGGCGAAGGTCCTGGAACTCCCTCGCCAACTACTGCACCTAATTCACCGGTGCAAACTCAGCTTGAGATTTGGTCACAAACTCATCCCATGTCATCGAATCAACCGCCTCATCACCCATAGAGCGCTAAACCTCCTCCCACCAATCTCGAGCTTTGTCTTTCAGAAGACTGGAAGCAAGTCTGACCTTTTCCCCATCGGGACAACTGCTATTGCAGAAGGCATTAGCGACATTCGCTAACCATTGTCTGCTCGCGATCGGGTCCTTCTCCCCGAAGTACTCTGGAGCCCCACATGCTCGGAACTCCATGAAAGTCAATGAACACACCCCAATAAAAGCCACCATCTCAGAACGGAAATAGCCCAAGCTCTCTTATAACACCTCCATGATACCCTCCTTGATCGTACCAAAGATCACAAGATTCTGCTCAAGTAAGTTGCGGGTAATCTCAGACAAAATAAACTCCCTTGTCTGATCATCCAACTGTCCAGCTCCAAAACCCGAGCCTAAACCCTCATTACACTAGAACCACTAACTGGTTTGCCTCGAAGAGTCACCATACTAAAAATAGACCATATAAACCATCAGAATACGCATAAATAGTATCGAGGAATCTCACACTCTACAAGTTCCCTGGTTTCATCGCAACTCTCCTTGACTCTCGAGTATAGATCCTCTACTTCCAGTAATACGGGTCCATACTACCTTCCACATATATCCATACTATCCTTAAGGATCGTCTTCAATCCTCCAAGTCACTTCCTATCCAAACATATAATCCTCAACCAGACAAGGCTCCCCGCACTACATCTCTTCCTAGGATTTCCTATGGAAATCACCACACTACTCTCTGTTATCAGCTGCAGAAGGAACTCTATTTAACTTCCTGTAACTAGCTCATGGATAAAATGACATATCGTCGACACCAGATAATTCTTCGAATGAATGGTCTCACATTACAACAGTTGGACTCAGACAAGAGCTGCGCAATAGAGTTAAAACCTAACCTTCTAAAATTATTTAGTATCAACAATATGTAACTTAGTATATTCACTTACTATTTAGCTGAAGCTACTAGGGAACTCCTAAAAAGCACATAGCAAGAAGCATTTGAGCATTGAGTAATCAGAACAAGCATAACCTCAACATGCCATCCTACCACTGACTAATCAGTACTAGCATGCAAGTATACAAGCTCATACGATAGGCATATCAAGCATCTCTCCTAGCATTCTATCATGCAAATCCTGAGTAGATCCTTAGCCCTAACTAGTGTGTGATTCATAAATTCACAAATCAAAGCATATCATAAAACATGTATGGGTATTTTAGGAAAAATTACTTGAGCTCGGTCGATTGTATACACCACATCCTTTTTCTTTTATTAGAAAACCTTTTTATAAAACATTTCTTTTTGAAAAATTATACCAAACCCTCATTTTGAGTTTAGACACATCTGAGAGTATGTCCGAATCCCTCAAATTAAGGATCTAATACCAACATGTAACGTCCCAAAAATTAAGACTAAAACTTTTTGTTTTTAAATTTATAAATTTATTATGCAAAACATCATCATAGAAATCATGGTGAATCAAATTGTATCAATAATATCCCAATAAAACAGAGTAATATAAAATGCGGAACGAGGTAGTGTGTGCACTACAATCATCCCGAGCTCTTCCCCTTTAAACCAAAAGTACCTAAAAACATAAATTGAAACCATAAGCACAAAACTTAGTGAGTTCCCTAATATACCACATACCATACATAATAAACATATAAGGGGTCCCACCCGTCATCGGGCCCTGCTTGGTATACAGATATGTCAGTCATCACTCCCCGCACGACATCGAGTCCCGCCCAGTAAACATATAAACATATACACACATAACATAGGTAATAATCACAAAGATAAATAGCATACATAATGGTCATCGGGCCCCGCCCAGTAAACATATAAACACATAACATATGCAAGAGTCACGCATCCTAAACATAACAAACCATAGGTCGGCATTGGTACCTTCGAACCACTAAACACGGTGAGGACACTCACCTCTAGCTGCTGAAATACTTAAATGAATCTTGGTCTGCTGGTCTGGAAAATCCCCACACAAACATCATCAAAATAATATCCAATTAATAAATTAGATCTTGACCCATAATCAAAATTTTAAGCTACTTGAACCATATCCACGGTAAAAGACCATTTTACCCTTTTTCTTACTTGGCCCAAAACCAAGGCCTAACTCAACTACTCAAAAGGTCTAATTTGCTAAATGGTAACCCGAAACCCAATGTGGCCCAATCTTACAAATTAGGCCCAAAACCCATCATGGGCCTAATGGCCCAACAATGCCCAACCTTAAAAGTCCAAAGCACGACCCAAATCCATGAACATCAAGCCCAAGAGTCCATCTGTTGAGTACGCGGGGCGTACTCAGCTCGTACGCTTAGCGTACTCCTTCCAGGGCCAGTACACTAAGCGTATGAGCTGGGTATGCCCAACGTACTCTACAGACTACCGATCCACTCCATTAAGCACTTAACCAGCTAAGACCTCATGCCAAACTCTCAGATCTGGTCCTAAAGGGTAACTTAATATGTAAAGATGGCAACTTTACACCCATGCATGACTTAATGGGACCCAACACTTAAAAAGAAGCTTAATAAGGCTCTTAATACTTGCATGGACCAATATCCTCCATAAAGTTTGCATTTTTATGAACAAGGGACCTCAATGGATCTAAGATCTAACATTCATGGCTTTTGGAGTAGACCAAAAGCTCAACTTTAACTAAAAAGACTCAAAATGCATAAATAACACCATAAAATGGATCTAGCACAAAGGACCATCAAGGTGAGAGCTTTTTACCTCAAAAGGCTCTCTAAGATGAGGATAACGTTGGATCTACAAGCTCAAGCTATTCCCAAGAACCCTCCAAGTGTTCCTTTTCTTCTTCTTCACTACAAATCACCAACAAACTCACTTTCAAGCTCAAATCTCACCAAATACACTAAGGGTTTCGATATTAGGGCATAAGGTGATGGAGGATGGTTAATAAATATCCAAGAGGTACTATAACTTGTTTAAATAGGGTGTAAATCCTAAAAATTAGGGTTTGCCCCTGCACCACGTACGCCCCACGTACGTGGGTGAAACTCGCTATGAATAATAGGCTAGTACACTAAGCATACTCATAGAGTACGCCCCGCGTAGTAGCTAGGGACCCAAATGTTAACAATTTTGCATTAAGGGCTAAGAAAGAAGCATACCTAAACTCGAATGTTACAAGGATACTTCGACATTAAGTACAAAATACAAATGCTTCTAGAAATACAAAGATATATCGAAGTCACGTAAACTACACTACACTATGACATTACATAACAAGACTTCGTATATCAATATAGTCACAACATATGAACTCTACATGTATTATTGTATTCGATCATAATATACACTAAAATATAGTCGTAAGCTACAAACATTGGATCACAAAAACTAACGGGCTAACAAGTTAGACCCAATAATATAAAATACACAATACAAGTATACACTAACCAATTGATTCAAAGAAAGCAATATATTGTTGTAGAAGTTGCTAGTAAACAAGTGCATATTAAGGTTCTAGGAATGAATCAAGGAGGTCGTTTTTCGGGATTGCTGCTTATAAAAAAATTAATAGTCATGGAACTTGAATCAAACCTATATAGTTTAGTTTTTGTTTTAAATTCCAAAAACCGTGGATCTAAATAGAACATAAAAGATAAACACAAGACCAATCATAGATTGTTAGGAAAGGACTAACTCAAGATTGATGTGTTCCTTTGGAGTTATAGAAAAATTACCACAAATTTGGTAACCTCTACAATTGATCTACATAGATCAATAATAGAAAACACCTAAACTACCAACAAGATAAATAGTAACTCTCTTCTTTCCTTGTTTAAGATCGATTGGCAGATGCACGATTGGCAGCTGCAAAATATGAATAATAGTGAAGATAATCGAGATATATGATGAATCAAATGATAATGTATACATAGAAAAAGATCGGAATGTTACAATGAAGCATAAGTGGCTAAGAGACGAAATTTTCAGTCACATTGTCTGTCTAAACTAATGAGTACATAATGATGTATACACATAAACAAATGAGTTATTCCTTCCATATTATATACTAATAGAAGTAATGTGTTTTTACATATAAGTGAATATTATAACTGGTCTATCACTTATCATAGTAGAGATTTTCACATAAAAATAACGATGACCACCGAGAGTAAATAAAATGTTCCATGAGATAGGAGGGAGAAACATACAAAAATTATAGAGATCAAAAGATATGACCAACATACCCTCAGGTTTTAGGCATTTAGGCATGTGATGCCAATTAACGTTTCAATTTAGATGGTGAATGAGGAAAGGGACCATTTCTGCAATGAGTGTCATACATAAGGTTAAAATAATTACAAAATAAGTTTTTGGACAGAAACCGTGGTATTTTGTAAACCAATGTGATCATTTTCTACAATTTACTCTAAAATATATAACATGGACGACGAAGAAATGTGAAAAGAAAGACAAGGACATAACTACATGAAATTTAAAAAATATGCAAGGGTAATACTTGTGAGAAAAAGAGTTTAGAAGCAAAAATTGTAAAATGACGAAAATGGGAATGAATTTAAGATTAATCAATCATCTTGGTGTTCCATTTCCCTCCTCATGATAAGGATAGAAAAAATATGTTGGAAAATGAAGGGTGGCCAAGGGGGTAAAGGGGTCCATTCCATCCATAAACAGTCTGTCATAGAAACTGAAGTAGTAGATGATGATGAAATACAAAATAGCTACTTGTCTATTTTCAAGTGGCATACTTTTTGTTTCGGTTTTATGTATACTTTTCATTCATCAAAATTGTACTTTGTGCATTGAATATTGGTATATCAACAGTTTCCGCTATACGTTTGTTGATATCGAGACGTTGCATGTATTGTTACTGAAGACCATTGACATTATTATGTGGTACACAGTTGTGTGAATTTCAAACATAAACAGTGCAGAACAAACTTCACTATATATGTATCTTACTATTTGCACACATACAGACAAATAAAGTCACATTCTGTTTGTATTAAATAAAAGAAAAAGACAAGAAAAATAATAACAAATGGGTAAAACCTAATTTTGGGACCCGGACCCCATGCGACCCATGGGAATTTGAACCTATTTTTTTTTGCTCATATTTTATCAATTAGCATATGTGTGTACAGTTTGTATACCTATTATATGACCTGTAAGAATATTTAAGACTTTATTCTTATGTCTTATCAATTAGCTTTCTTTCATACGAAATTTATGTATATTTTATTCATATTAAACATATACACATGTATTTTGTACAAATATCAGACGCATATTATATGGACTTTGGCTTTTTGATACGTAAAGGAAACCATAATATTATTGAGAGGAATTTGACTTTTGGAAAGATTGAAAGGATCAATTTAAGAAATATATGAAGATATTAAATAAATTTTTCAAAAATAATGTATTAAAAATTACCCAAAAATTTAATGTCTATGGTTGGGTGACAACTCTTGCTTCCTACCCATGTGGATGTTTGCTAACTTCTTATTGGTTGAATTAATATCACATGTAGAAAATAAAGTCACAAGGGAAAAAATAGAAAATTAATGTCCGTTCTCGTATGGGTATTTAAATAATGTTAAATAATTAGCCACTACTTTAAATTTCATCTAAACTTATCATGTTAACATATATTTATAACTTAACAATAGATAAATATCATAAACTGTTTGTTACTTTGCATGAAAATAAAATTTTATAATTATAGTGTAGTAAAAATCAAACAATTTATTCTAATCAAAATTAAACTACATATTTTTAGAAGTATTTTTAACTTTCAAGGTAAGAAGAGTTATTATAATAACAAGCTAACTATGGACTTGCAACTAAAGCTAAAAAAGCGGAAACCTTAAAATGAAACGAAAACAAAAATCGATGATGTGGTTTATAGTTTTGAAAATATCGAAAGCTTTCAGAGCGGGATGGTATTGATATATACACTCACCGAAGAAAAAAAACCGAACTGCACCGCAAGGTGAAACTGAAAAAACCAATATATATATATATATATATATATATATATATATATATATATATATATATATATATATATATATATATATATATATATATATATATATATATATATATATATATATATATATATTGGTTTAGGTTCTATGGAAAACAAGAAACCTTAAAAAAAAAACCCTAAAAAAAATGCATAAAAAAATACTTAGACATCACAAATCTTTTTTTTTATTTTATATTGTGAATTTTCGCAGCTTTTTCTTTATTTTCGCTGAAATCTTTTTTGAAAAAAAAAACCAAAAAATAAAAATAAAAATAAAAAACCAAAAAAAAATAGATTTTTTTATTTTTTTTTTCAGCAATTTTGTAAATAAACCTGCAATTTTTAGGTAAAAATATCCAAAAAAAAATATATTTGTGATCTCTAAATATTTTTTTTATGCATTTTTATGATTTTTAGGGTTTTTTTTGTTTTCCATATAATCCTTCTTTATAAACAAAAAGAAAAAAAATAAAAAAAAAGCCTTAGAAAAATCACAGCCCAAAAAGTTCAATTCACTCTTCAGCATCATCAAGATTTGGTGAAGGGTTTCACCTTGCCGGCACCAACTAGCCATGGTCTGATTCTTGAAATATATGATGCGAACTCACTATGGATTAGCCCATATAAAACGTAACTCAACTTAAAAATATGTATACTCAGTCACAAAGAGTATACCTTAACATAACAAACTCTTGCCCGCAAAAAAATATTACTTCTTTCTTTAATACATATTATATTTTTCAAATTTGCCTCACAAATGCCAATAGACCAACACTGTACAATTAGAAATCAGCAAGACTTCACATATTACTTCTAGATTTTAAGATTTTTTTCGTAAAACAAAATATATATATATATATATATATATATATATATATATATATATATATATATATATATATATATATATATATATATATATATATATATAGAGCGAGTGAGAGAGAGAAAGGGGTTTACATGAGAACCACAAAAGACTAAGAACCGTAAAAACCTCATTTTATAAGTAAATATGTACATAATACTTATTAAACATGTTAAAATCCGGATTTTTTTTTTTTTGTATCTTTGGTGCGAAAATTGCAAAATTGAAATTTTTGCAGTCTAATATTTTAATTCATATTTTAACACAAAAATAATACCAAATACAAAATTTAATACAATCCATTTTTAGTTTAATATACAAAATTCACAATTTAATACAATCATAATATCACTAATTCACTAATTTAGGAAAGTCAAACCCAAATTCTACCACCACCACCAACTACTACATATCAACATCATCCATCTATGTCAATGTCGTAACCATCATTCCTCTCAAATCAAATATGTATATAAAATCATACACTGTTAGCTTAATACTATATTTACAGTTTAATGAACATATTAATTCACTAATTTAGAGTTGAATGCAATAATTATAAAAACTAATACACTCTTACATATTTACTTCACAGGAAAATACTCACAAGAAAATTAATACAAATATTTATGTTTTAACATAAAATTTATAAAAAAATCACAATTTAATACAATTAATTCACAACTTAATACAGTCAATACACAAAATTAACAACTTAATATATTAAATTCACAGTTTAATACACAAAAACTATATATCCACATTCATATTCTGTATTTAGTAGTTATATTTATACCTTCAGATATGTGGGGTAGTTTTTCTTTAAAATTTTAATTTATATAATATTCACAATTTAAATTTTACATGTTATTCAAAATTAGAGAAAATAAAATCTATATATAATGCTTCTTTCATCTTATATTTTAGAAGCAAAAATAAAATCCGTAAAAAATTAATAGCTCAATATACTCATTTCACAACTTAATATATTTAATTTACAATTTAATACACAAATTCACAGTTTAATAAAATATATTTACATGTTAAAAATTAAATCTTATGATGTTTGGAGCTTGGAGGTTATATTAGATTATAGTTCACACACTCATCACAATTCATAACTTAAAAAGCATAAATTCATATTATTTGAGAAAACACTAATATAATAAAAACACATTTGAATTCACATTAAAACTTATAAAAATTCATACATATACTGCTGAAAACTTATAAAAAAATTCATTTAATCACAACTAAAACTTATGAAAAAAAAAACATACATTCACAACTTAATAGTTATAATAAATCATGCATTCATACCTTAATTTTTTTTTTCTAATTGAAACAATCAGATATATATAAAATTCATGCATTAACAACTTAATAATTATTAAAAAAACGTTTATTCACAACTTAAGAAACTAGTTCAGAAACTTATTCATACTATTCAATGTTTAAAAACATACCTTGTTTTTGGTGAAGCATTTCATCAAACACCTTAAATGCATCTTATATCAAGATCTGAGATTGTTCCTTGCTTTAGATCAATGAGCATTGATGGTAGGCAGCAACAACGATGGTGTGACGTCGGTTGTTGTAGAGGTGGAGTCACATCGACGATGGTAACATCAGATCGGGATGTTAGATCTGTTGGCGGTTATTTCCGTCAGATCTAATGTTCCGGCGAAGCAAATCGGAGACTTCTTCTTGTATTCCATCAGATCTTGATGTTGAAAATCTGGAGACAAACTAGATCTGGACTTCAGAGCAGAGTGTGACGCTTTTTGGTGTTCCAGCGAAGCACAATAGCCGATGTTAGGTAGTGGTCGGTGATGATAAGGTCGACTATCAGATCTAACCAAAATGCACCAGATCTGATATGTTTTGTGTTTTAAAGAGAGAAAGTGAAGCTGAAATAACTTCATGACTTCAGATCTGAAACCAAATGATGATCAACAATAATGGAGGAAGGTGGTGGTTATCACCACTCATCGGATCTCATAATCTGGAGGAGAAAATCGAAGATCTGAAGTCGAAAATAGTAGATCTGAAGACAAAAATTATAAATCTAAAAAGAGAAATCATAGATCTAAAGCTGAAATTATAGATCTGAAAAGGAAAATCATAGATCTGAAGCTGAAATTGTAGATCTGGAGCCAACCGGAACTTATGGATCTGATGGCGGTGGTTCGTCAGGGGCGGTTCACCGGTGGTAGGAGGCGGTGGCAGTCAAAGGTGGTGGTTGGTGGCTAATTGGTGGTAATGTTTATGTGTTCTTCAAGTTTAAGACGAAAGAGAAAATAATCATGTAAGAATGTTTGTAGTGTGATTACATCTGATTATAAAATGAGGTTCTTACGATTCTTAATTTTTAGTGGTTCTCATTTAAACATTTACTTATATATATATATATATATATATATATATATATATATATATATATATATATATATATATATATATATATAGCTAGGTTATAATGTGGATGGTAAGTATTGTGTGGATGTAGGAATGAATGTGGACCAAGAGTTTAAAATACATATTCTAATTGAATGAACATTTTGAAGAATAGCAAAATTTAAACCATGAGTTGAAGAATAACAACATTCGTAAATAATAATCATCTATTATTAATATTATTGAAAAATCTAAAGTCCAAAATAAACAAAAAAACAATTTTTACTGCCACATTCTATAAAAATACAATGTCATTTTTTTTAAAATTTTGCCACATTCTATAAAAATACAAGCTTTATAGTAAGTCATTATTGAAAAAAAAAATCTTCATTCTATAAGAATACAATGTCATTGATGAAAGAATCTTCATTCTCATTCTTGTTTCATGTTGTTATATTTTGATATTTTGGTGGGTGAAATCTCAATTGTCATGATATTGTCTCTTAATTTCCATCACCTATCGTTGTTCCAAACTACTTTGCTACATTCTGAGCGGTCCTGAAACAAAACACATACAAATAAAAAGTTCAAGAATATAAATACATACAACTTGTGGCCTCATTGACCAATATTCTCATACAATAAATTCTAAAATTGCAATCTGCATTCAAAATAAACAAATAATCATTTTGTTATGGATTTCCAACTAAAAAAATGAATTCTTAATTTTCAAAATATCAAAAATACTATGACCAATCGCCCAATTGATCAAAACATTTTTGAAAATCAAAGTAAAATGATAAGCATCACCCAAAACCATGGATTAGAAACCATCGTATAGAACTAATAAAACTCATCAAAATCTCCACCAATGATTTATGCTCCATAATCAAGTTTTTTTTCTTTATTGTTTTACATAAAAAGAAAAATCAAATTAATGAAAAAAAAGTTACTATAGAAGTCAAATAAGTATATCATACAATTCAAGAATAAATCTCAGTTTAAAAATTATGGTCGAATTTTGACCATTAAATCTCAAAATAGACCACATTCTCAAAATGAATGAAAAGGTTTGCCACGTTGAATTATTAAAAAACAAAAAATAACTGTTCATATAAGAATAATGAAAACACTCCACTGTGATTTTCTATCGAAAAGTAAACTAATGAAATTTAACCGAACTTTATAATAAATTAGGGCATTTTATATTTAACCAAACAAATTAAAATTGAAGAAAATCCTAAATCATCATATTAAATCCTACCAACACATCAAATTGAATTTCAAAAACATGAAACTTTAAATTGTATTTGTTAACGGCAAGGAAAATCAGAAATTAAGATAATTGCAGAAAGATAATAAATAAATAATTACATTGTTAGAAGATTAAAGCAGAGAAACTTGAGTGTGTATTGGATTAAACGGCAAGCGATTTCATCCTCTTTTTCCACAGTCTACATCAATTGGATTAAATATCTTCGTATCCGAAATTGAGATTGTATACGAAGAAGATGAAGGAATCGTCTGGCCATCAAGTGGCGGCAAGGCGAAATCCTGTATTCTAGCTGGCTGATGCTAGTTGATGGATCGCGAATGAAGAGAGTGGAAAGGCTCGTAAATCTCGATGGAAGCGGGAGGGGTACAATTTTGTATGTGTCGATGAAAGAGGCATTAGGGTTTTAAATAAAGTATTTGCCTAAATTAAAGGGTAGATGATTTAATTAATTATACATTAAAATTAAATAATACTTGGTACATATTTATCCCTACATCCACACAATATTTGTTAATCCACATTTGAACATATATATATATATATATATATGTTCAAATGTTTTTACTATCTATCGTATGTATGTACGATTGAATATGGACCAATCATTTTAGTAATTTTAAGAAAATAATTAATTCATATTAAATGTTGAATATTTAATTAACACTCATTATATCTACAACATGTAATATACATTAATTATTTTCTTAAAATAACTAAAATGATTGGTCTACAATCATTCATAGATGGACACAATAAATAATTAAAACACAATAACCTAACCATATATATATATATATATATATATATATATATATATATATATATATATATATATATATATATATATATAGGTTAGGTTCATGTGTGACGACCTAATTTTGTGAGACCGTGAGACCTAATCCTAGGCACTCATTTTATGGATAAAAAAACATTTTTAAAATGCAAAATATTTGAAATTTAAAAAAAAATCAAATATTATTTTCTTCATTTATATTTGCAAAAAAAAAAAACTAAAAATAATAATAATAATAAAATATTTTTTACATGTTCTAGTAGAATATTAGAATATTTTACATATCTAACAAATCCAGTAGAATATTTTAGCATTCTAAAAATCATATTAAAATATTTACAGTGTAATATTCTATTAGAATGTTTTACGTATTTTTCAAAAAAAAAAAAATAGTAATTTTTTTTAGGTAATTAAAGTGATGAAAATAATAATTAAAAAAAAGATTTTTTGGATTTTTCCTTTTATTTTGCATTTTAAAATTATTTTTAAAATTATTTGTACTATATGTCACAAGGTTTCCATACATATAAAGAACGCCGAAATCCGAGTTATAACGAAGAAGTTATGACTCGTTGAAGTTTCGCGTCGAAACCGGCACGGCACCGGGAAGCGTAAATAGTGAATTTACGATAGAGCGAGTTTTAGCCTTAGCGATATAAACGAAAATCATAAAGTATGTTAAACTAAGAACATCGATAAAAAGAACGCCCAAATCTGACTTCGTATGAAGAAGTTATGATTTTTCGAAGTTTTGGATTAGCGGTGTACAACCCGAAATTCGAATATTAGATCAAGTGATTTTTAGCCGACATGACCTAAACGAGAATCGAAGACCTCGTTAAGAGTAGCGAAACGAGAAAAAGATGGGCAAAAACGGACGTCGTATGAAGTAGTTATGAGGATTTAACGGACCAATCCTGTCCCGGCCTGTTAATAATATAAAATTTAAAATCGAGCTAAAATTAGCCGACAGAGTGTAAACGAAAGTTGTAGAGTACGTTCCCACCTTCGCGTGGATATAAAAAATGTTAAAAACGGAGCTCGTATGCGAAAGTTACTAATTTTTAAAGTTTATGATCGAATTTATGAAGGCTGATAAGGACTTGATGACGTGGCACGTTGTGGGCCGTCCATCACTGATCAGTGAACGCTTCGGATTCGGACACGCCTCGCTTCGTTACGCCCAACGTCCGGGGTCAAGTACGCGCAGCGTACTCCGGTTCTTATCCATCCGACGAGTGCAAACCACGTGCGAGACAGCTGGAGCTCCTCTCCGAAGTTACGCCCCGCGTAGCCAAGGATTACGCCCAACGTAGTCCGAGGCCTCGCAGGGTATAAAAAGGGGCGAGGGTCTCCGCATTTTTCACAACATTTCTCATTCTCTCTCTAGTTTCTTTCTCTCTCTAAGGGTTTAACCCTCCCCTAAGCCTAGGTGATCCCCTAGCACCCTAAGGAAGCCCCGAGGCTCCCGGAGTCCCGAGAAAAATGGTCTTTCGGTTTCGAAACGCTGATCCAAATAAAGTTCCGGTTTTCGATAAAATTCGTTGTAAGTGAGCTACATTTACGCAATTTTTAATATAGCTTCCAAATAATTATAGTAATGTTATTAGGTCCTTAAAATAATTATTTAGGCTATTATTATGAGTTATATTGAGTGTTATTTAACGCTTATATAATAATAATAATAGTCAGACTATTAATTTGTCGCGGTTATCGTTAGATTAAATCCTAGTGGTGTTAAAACTAGGTTTTATCGAAGGAAAATTGTTTTGAGAGTATCGAAGCGTTGTCTGAGTTCTAAGTCACCACCTTTCAGGTGAGTGCATGGTCCCCTTCAACTTACACATAGATATGAAGTATTTACTACGTGCTATGTGTGCATATTATCTATTTACTTGCTGTCTATGCTCGGTGAAAGATTTTATACATGTTTTAAATGATTTAAACTATATATATATATATATATATATATATATATATATATATATATATATATATATATATATATATTATATCTACGAAAATGTTAGGGTAAAACATGGGTAGATATAATATATGAAATATGAGTTGGACGATGAGTTGAGAGGTCATATAGACCATGAGGTATGGGTGAGAGGTGTACGATGTGAGAAGCCTTTTACCCAAACGATGTCCCCATCATTCATCAGAGTATGGATGGCAACCACAGACTATTCTAGACAGTCCAGTGGAACACTAGTAGGCTCGCAAACTGTAGGTGTTGTGAACGATGTGTTCACCCAATGTACTCTAAATCTTGGTGACCATGCAGACTTGGTGCCTAAACCTTGGTGATCATGCAGACTTGATGCCTAAACCCAGGCGACTATGCAGACTTAGTGCCTAAACCCTGGCGACTATGCAGACTTAGTGCCCGTTGAGTAAACCATGGCAACGATGGACTTCGTGTCAATTCCTTTGGATGATCCTTAGGAATGAATGAACGATGAATAGTTGATTCTTAGGGTAGATCCTTAAGAATAGAGAATATAATGGGGATGGGTAATGGGGTTTAATTGCTTGATTGTTTAAACATAATAATTGTATTATTGTGGGTTGAAAACCCTATGTACTCACCAGGTTTCCCAACCTGACCCACTCAGTTTATTTATATCACAGGTGTTGATATAAAGTCACACTACACTGAGAGATTTAAAGAGATGTAGATCACTAGTGTAAATAAATGTAAGTTTTGTTTATGCTTATGTTTCTGTATTAACGATGACATCCCAAATGTTTTAAAATGAACAAAATATGTTTCTTCGAAAATGTTTTAATAACGTATTTATCGTGTTTTTCTGGGAACAAATTCCGCAACATTTTTATTAAAATAGGTACTCTGATTTTTATAAAGCATAAACAAAATCGGTCTTTTCTGGCCGTGAAAATGGGGATGTCACACTCTGCGAGTCTGTTCTTGGACACGGTGAGTCTGGTCGCGGAACCCTAACCTCTTCTGGTTAAGCCTCGAATCAGTGAGTCGAGGGGTGCCTCTGTGAGTTGAGCAGGATGGGACTCATAGATCGTTGGACTTGACAAGTCTTGGGGTGACTCGGCGAGTTGAGTCGTTTTTTAAGAGTTTTCAGAGTATAAGGACGCAACGAGTCAACGGGTTGAATCAGTGAGTAAAGGTAGTCAGGAAGTTTGACTTTGGCCTGGACGTTGACTTTGACCTTCAAGGGTGTTATGGTATTTGGTTATTTATGTCAATGCTCCATTGATGACAATAGGTGTTGGAGTTTGGAGTAGTGCTTCAGGTGTGTGCTTCTGTGGTTCAGTTCTTCATTTCAGGTGAGTTATCCTTACTGTACTCAAGGGTCTAAGGCACCAAGACCGGCCCTTTGAATTGTTGGTTAGAGCTTGTTATGCTTATGTGATGATATGCTTGCTAGTATCCTGGTAGATAGGATAATGATATGAGGATATGCTTTGTTAGCTTAGTATCCTAGAGGAATGGATAGTTAAGTGATGGCTACTTCTGTTGGATCAACACCCTGGTATTTGGGTAATGGTTATAAGTATAGACATGTAGTTGGTCTTGCCTTATGTATGCTGATAGGAGGTTACCTACGGAATATGTATGGTGAGCAGTAGCAGAGGGTATTCCATCACAGTAGGATGATAGGGCCCTAGTATGTTGGTTCTGAAGAATGTTATATGGTTGCCTGTTATGAGTGCATGTTTTCTAGTGTATGGGCATTCCAACCCAATGGTTGTGGGCCAGGAGTATTCCATCCCGGTAGGATGATTGGACTCATAGTAGGTTGGCATTCCAACCCGATGGTTGAGGGGCCTGGGTATTCCATCATGAGGGATGATTGGGCCCATAGTAGTAGTAGTTACTGTATGTATAGAAAGTGGGGCATTCCAACCCGATGATTATGGGCCAGGAGTATTCCATCCCGGTAGGATGATTGGACTCATAGTATGTTGGCATTCCAACCCGATGGTTGAGGGGCCTGGGATTATTCCATCTTGCGAGATGATTAGAACCATAGTAGTTATTATTGTACGTATAGGTGTATGGGCATTCCAACCCGATGGTTGTGGGCCAGAGGATTCCATCCCGGTAGGATGATTGGGCTCGTAGTATGTAGGCATTCCAAAGCGATGGTTGAGGGCCAGGTTTATTCTAACCGGAAGGTTGAATGGACCCATAGTACGTTGTTCTTTGCTGTATGCGTATGTTTATGTGTGTATGGGTACTTTGGGGGAACTCACTAAGCTTTCGGGCTTACAGTTGTGGTTTATTGTTTCAGGTACTTCAGGATATCGTGGCAAGGCGAAGGCGTGATCGTACCGCTCCTCATGTTTTATGTTCTTATGATATGGTTCTGGGAAATACTCTGATGTTTGAACTATTTTTGAAAAAAAATAAGTTGTGTTAACTTAATGGTTTTTTAATGAATTAAAATGTTTTAAATTGGTTGAAATTTTTGGACGTTACAAGTTGGTACTAGAGCCTTGGTTTGAGTGAATTGGAGGAACATTCATGTGAATCCAGTCTCAAATCAAGGAGCGATTTTCAAAATGGTTTTCAAAAGGTTTTTCAAAATAAGTAAAGGAGGATGCAAAGGGTACGATCAGCCAGAGCCAGTAAGTAGACCCCAAAATACCATACAAGTTATTTGATTATGTGATATGTTAGAACAGCATGCTAGTACTAGGCTAGGGATCTCCAGGAATTGCGTGATAGAATTGTTTGATTTGTGATGCCTGCTAGCCTAGGGTTTTCTTGTTATGAGATATTCAATATTCCTCTAAGAGTGAGGATTGAGTGCTTGTTATGCATGTTTGTGCTTAGGGTGTTGTGGTGATACTTGAGACAAATATGGGTAGGTGTGGAAGGTAGTATGAGTCCGTACTAATGAAAGCACATGAACCATACACATATTAAGGAGGTCACAACCCCTAGGTTGTTGGTTAGAGGTTAGCTCGCGGCGGTTATGTGAAGTATCTGAGGATCTTGTTGGTGTTTTTCAGTATGGCTGATGCGGGACGTTTCAAGTCTGGATCTGGTTCGGGATCGGGATCAGGAGAGGGTGGTCAGGGTGGATCAGCGCCACCCGAGATTTTTTGTCATATGAGGACGTATGAGTTGGATGCTAGGATTCGTGATATCCTGCATGATGAGGTTGTTGCTATGTTCCGAGCTGAGTTGTCGGAACTGTTTGGGTCGATCAAGACCGCCATGGTTGAGTATTTTGATGAGCACTATGCAGCTCTTGCAGAGACAGCAGCCGCGGCAGCCGCAACAGCTGTGGCAGCGACAGGGGGAGGAGCCAGTCGGGGCTTTCATTATTGGGATTTCGACAATACGAAGCCCCCTACTTTTGATGGAGTTCAGGATCTGATTGTTTCTATGATATGGTTGTCAGATGTGGAGGGATGCTTCTTCACATGTTCATGCCTTGCTGATTAGAGGGTGAGGTGTGCTCTGAACCTATTGAGGCTCTGGGAGAAGGGTTGGTGGAGGTTGACTATGGGATCGTATTTGGATGCGCAGAGAGCTGCGGTTACATGGGATCAGTTCCGAGACATGTTCAGTACTCGTTATGTTCCGCGGGTGGAGCGGGAGAGATTGGCTCAAGAGTTTTTGGAGTTGAAGCATGATTCTGATTCAGTGACGGAGATCACCAAGATGTTCACGAAGAGGGCGATGTTTTGCCCTGAGTTTGCTTCAGAGCAGGCTCAGATGACCCGATATCTGAGTATGCTCAAGATGAACATCAGGCAGTTCGTATCCACGCAGAGGTGTAGTACCTTGTTGGAGTTGCAAGAGGCCTCTAGGTGGCGTGAATTAGAGATTAAGCTTCAGTTGAGAGAGCAAAGGCAGGCTCCGGTGCAGTCTCAGCCTGCACCGAAGCGGATGAGAGCTGTTGATTATAGACAGGGAAGTCAGAGGAGTCGCACTTGCGGGAAGTGTCGCAAGATGCATGAGGGAAGTTGTCATTCTTCTTCGGGGTGCCACAAGTGTGGCAAGGGGGGCCACATAGCCAGGGATTGCAGGCAGTCGACTCTAGCGGCAGGAGTCCGACTTTGTTACCATTGTGATCAGGTTGGCCATATGAAGGCCCATTGTCCTCTATTGGCTTCTAGGTCATTGCAGGCCCCAGCGCCAGCCACTTTGAGACTTACTGATGGAGGTCAGGGTAGAGCAAAGCCTCCGAAGGCTCCAGGGCATGCTTATCATCTTGTGACCGAGGAGATCAGGTCAGCGCCAGAGGTGTCAACCGGTATGTTTTCTGCCTTATCTTGTTTATGTGGTGTTTATGAGATGTTGTTTCTTGCATGAGATATAAAGTGTTGTATGTGTTAGAGAAGAGTTAGTATTGAGGGTTTTTAGAGGGTTAGTATCTGGTGTGGAATTCGTGAGAAAGGAAGGTCATGATTGGGGAATTTGGGAACTTTCAGCAGGAACTCAGGTTCCTCGATATTCGGTGTAATGGTTTGATTTGATTGAGCAGCGTGTTAGTTTCGCCGCTAGTGGATGGTGGTTAGTGCCCTAAGTGGGGGAGAATTGGAAATTCTCGGATGAGCCGCTGCTTGTAGAATGTTGCCTGTCGTGGTTTGAATGCTGGTTATTGGAGTGGTGCAATGAGGCGGTTCAGTTATAGTAAGGACTTTGCATGTGTCGTGGATCTTTGAACCAGTAGTGAGGATGATGTTATGTGATAGCGGCTAGTGGGGTTGTCCCTGAATGGTGCAGATGTCGAGGAAATGCGGCAGGCTATGTATGGATTTTTTGCCATGCGATCAGTCTTTGAATACGTATGCATGTTCAGAGTTAGTGGTGTGCGCCGCTAAGGGGTGATGTATAGTGAGGTCGTGTCACTGTGGCAATGTTAGATGATGCATATGCATGTTTTCAGTCTCCTTGGAAGAGGAGGGGATAGTGGTTCCAGATTGGAGATTTGGACAGAGGAAGGTGAGATAGCAGGTTAACAGACTCGGGAGTAGTCTGGACCGGTGATGAGGACTGTATAAGGATATTACAGTCGGAGGTTGAGGACCTAGAGATCGTGATGAAGAAGTGGTGAGTGGGTTACACTCCATTGTGTCAAACCAAAGGGTTTAAGGGTGACGTAAAGACATGGTCCTTGGTTCCGAGTATGGTTGTAGGCTTGAGTTATGTATGTGGAGGTATTCCAATCTGGGGTATTCCATCATGAGGATGACCGGACCCTATGAATGATTGGACCTGTTGTGTTTGGTATTCCAACCCGAGGGTTGATTGAGCCAAACATACATGAGGATGTGAGGGTATACCATCCTAGGGATGACTGGACCCATTATAGGCATGCGTGGTATTCCATCCCGAGGCTGATTGGGCCATGTCACACCCCAAAACCATGAACGACGGAAACGTTCTGGGGCGGAGGACGTCATGTACAGTATCACAACAATGAAAAGTAGTAAACAAGCAACAACATCATCCATTGCATTAATAATATAATTTTAATACAAGTGTGTTCTGTCAAATTATGATAACCACTAAAGTATAAATCAAAATGAAAGATGAGTCTTGAACGAGCTCCATCTTCTCTAAACCTTGCATCGGTACTTGTCTATCGTTGACCTGAGGATACAAGTTATTTTGAAAGAGAATATCAGCTTTAAAGCTGGTGAGATCATAAGTAGTAATGTGTCTTAATTTGTAAAACTTGTAATGAAAGACTTGAAATTGTTTGGAAAGAAAGCTTGTATAAGTATGAAAATGTTTGTAGAACAACTATAAACGTTTGAAAAACCCTAGAAATCCCTATGATTCCTACTATTATAAAAGGGAGTCTTGTACCAAGACCTAACTGCTCTGAATGTAGCCTTCTACCAAGACCCGACTGTGCTACTATTATTATCATTATAAGAAATTGTATCCTTTGGTACTAGGATACTCAAATATAATTCACCTCATCGATTATGTGAATGAGCCACAAGATAAAATGTAATAATATAAATAACCTAAGTATTACCCTTGGGTACTAGGGTAACTAACAGTGTTAACTGGAGACATCCGTAGATGTACATTTACCTCTGTTGCTAACAGATGGGTATAGGAATAGTTAGTCCCTTAAAGTATACCTGTAATGGTATCAACCGTTGACATCTGTGGATGTGCTTTTACCTCTGTAGCTAACAGAGATTCTAGGAATGGTTAATCCCGCAACGTATCCTTTGGTACTAGGATATTAAATTCAATCTATCTTGTCGATTAGGTGATTTTATCACAAAGTAAAGATAAGAATGAGGATTATATAACAGAATCTATACATATAAAATGTAATGGTAACTCATTATATATTATCTATGTAAACTTACTCATGTAAGTGTAATCATGTAAACATATCTATCTAACAGTATAGTAATGTACGGTAATGTTCTGCGTGTGCTAGCTGTAATGTATTTTCTCTCTCTATCTAGCATGTATAGTAATGTACTGTGTGTAATAGTTGTAATGTGTGTTCTCTCTCTATCTAGCAAGTATTGACTCATGAATGAACTGACTCGTTGGATGAAATCGCGTTCTAGTAATAGTTCTAGTATCTTCCTGAACTACCCCTATGGTAGCTTACTAGTAATGTAACTAGTACGTATGAACATGGAAGTATACCCTTGCTACCCAAGGGTATTGAATGAACTGGAAGAACCTTTATGACTATATATGTACACATGATATATAACTAATATTTAAACGACCTTCGGACGGATACCCGATACCCCACCAGACCACATCTCAACGGCGAAAAGGAAATAGGGCGGGCAGGCCTTCTTAAGCCTTTTAAACATTGCTTATATAACTATACATACATAGACATACAATTGATAATATAAGAGCATAAAATTAGTTTTGTAAAACCTTTGAACATGATTATTATCTAAGAAAATGTCGACTTCATGTTAGCCTATAAACGGGTTGAAAGTACTTGTTTGATAAGACAATTTAAGTATAAAGAACATTTGTTTGAAACAAAAATGTAAATGAGTTTGTAATGAAACATACAGTGTAAAATGAACAGTTTAATAAGGAGTTTTTAAACCTATAAAACGTTTATGAAAATCATTTGAAGAAACTGTTTGGTAAAATGGCTAATGAGTAGTAAATCATTTGAATGCTGCTTATTAATCACATGTGATTGATATAATAACTAGCATGATTCTACTTGTATCCCCCCATAAAACATTTAAAAACATTTAAAACATTGATTAAGGGGTATGAACTCACCTGTTGTGAGTGGTACTGATGAACTGAAGAGGTAGGACTGCTAGGTGTCAAGTAAAGTCTTGAACACACTCTATTATCCTAGTTAACATATAATATCACATATATGTAACAAATTAGTCTATAAACAACTATAATAAAAAGTCAAGACACCCTAGGACATGCTAAACACCTTTAACAAGTGTTATTAGCCTCTAGGGTTGCATCTAAGTGTTGTAGGGAAAAGCTATTGTGTGTAGGGTTCAAGGAAAACTCCCTAATGGAGTTCACGACCCTAATGTCAGTAACAAATGAGTTCACGGTCGTAAACTCATGATTTTACGGCCGTAAGCTCATACTTACATGATTATTTGATGTTTGAGGCTCTACAAGACCCTAAGAAGCATTTCTACTTAATGGCAAGGTCTTTGGAAGAGTTTAGGGCATCCTATAACTCCTTTGAGGAGTTCACGGCCCTGGGACCAAACCCCTTGGAGATTACGGCCGTAATCTCCCATGGAAAGGGTGTTTTTGGTGTTTTCAAGCCCCTAACTTAACTAGGAATGAATCTAGGCTAGTGTCGAAGGCTTATGGAGAGTTTAAAGCACCTTTTGGCCCTATTGTTTGGAGTTCACAATCCAAGAACTTCTTGGTCCGTGAACACCTTACTCTTGGTGTTCTAGGGGTGTTTTCTAGTCCTAAACACATTAGGGTACAATTCTAAACTAATTTCATTGCAAGAGGAAGGGACTAGGGTTTCATTTGTCCCTTAAAGAAGGGTTTACGATCCAAGATGTTCTTGAGCCGTAAACTCTTAAATCTTGATAGTTTCCTATGATTTCTAGTGTATTAAGTACATAATAAGCTCTATAATACAACTAGGTAGAAGTACCCACATTCTAGGACGAAAGTCCGAAGATCCTTGAGAGAGAATTCGGCTTTTCCCTAGTTGGAAATGTAACTAATGAATAAATATGGCTCAGAATCATATATATACTCCTGGGTTTTTTGGCAGAAAATATTTTATTCAGGCATTGAATTCTATTATCAACGAGTTTTGGAATAACAGAGTTGCGCAATACCCTAGTGCATCCTCTCTCCTGATATCTCATCAAGTGTAAATCCTGAAATACTCAAACTTATACCAAAAAGTCTGGAAATTTACTGCAACTGTTATAACTTCAATTGACTTGATATGTTATATAGAATGGAAATTTTGGGTTGTCACAAGCCAGGTATGAGTAGTTGCGCGATATGGTTGGTTGATGGGTTACGGGAGCTGAAGAATGCAGTATCCTGTCAGCGCAAGCATAGTATAGAATCGGAGGGGGAAATCAGGATTCGTTCCAGGTTGCAAGTTATCAGGGTTATCGCCAATTGTTGGGTATAGAAGATGGATTAGTGTCTTGGAAGAGCTCAGTGGGTGTTTCGTGGTTGATAGGTGGTGCTATTGATTTGAAAGGTCAATGGTCGGTTTGGAGTAGTGGAAAGGATGCCACGCGAGAATAAGCCATTTTAAGAGAGATACAGAAGTAGGGTTTGTAAGAACCTGAGTTGAATGAGAAATCGGAGTTTGCAGTGCATGGGGTTTGTTCTGAAGCGTATGGTGCAGTAGGCTTTGAGGACAAAGCCTAATTTAAGTTGGGGAGAGTTATAACATCCCGAAATTTCAGAAGTTCAATGAAGGGCCAAAAGTGTAAATAAAAGAAGGGACTCGACGAGTAGGTCTTCTTACTTGTTGACTCAGAGCGGGATTGGGTCGCAGACTAAGTGGCCGGCTCGCCGAGTCAGTGGCTTGGACTCGATGAGTTGGTGCTGAAGAGAGAAAACCCTAATCCCGGGGGTTATGCCCTATATAAAGCATATTATAACCCACCCTCAGCCTCTTTTCTACCCTTTTGAGATTCAGAAATCCTAGAATCGAGTGAGCCTTCATTAATAGAGAGATTGGAGGAGAAAATCTTGGAAAGGGGCTTGAAGATCAAGAGGCTTGCTGCAAAGGAGTGGTGTAGATCCGGGATCTACTTCAGCTGGAGCTTATATTGGAGGTAATAATCTGTTTCTTGGGCTCTTTTGCATCTAGATCTATTATCATTTGAGATTTGGGGCAGTTTTGGTTTGATTGAGAGCTATTTCGAGTTAGAGGCTTACATCTGAGGTTGCTACCCCAGACCTAGGCTTGTGATGGTCCAAAATTTCATAAAGCTCCTGCCTAAGATTTGTTGGTGAAGCCCCCTAGTCCTTAACCCTAGCCCTAGAGTGTTTTGGGCCTATAGCTCCTTGGCTTCACATAAAGTTTTCCACTTTATGTGAGGGTTAGATTGTAGAAGAGTGGATATATGGATTGAAGCCCCTGCATGGCTCGAAAAGCCTCTGTATGGATTGAGAATTGGAGAGACTCGTCAAGTCACATGGGTGTACTCGACGATTTGTATGAACATGAGCATGGACTCGGCGAGTTGGAAGAAAAACTTGGAGAGTCTGTTGAAGACTGCCTTAGACTCGGCGAGTCTGTTCTTGGACTCAGCGATTCTGGTTGCGGAACCCTAACCTCTTCTGTTTAAGCCTCGAATCAGTGGACTCGATGAGTCTTGGGGTGACTCGGCGAGTTGAGTCGTGTTCTAAGAGTTTTCAGAGTATAAGGACTCGACGAGTCAACGGGTTGACTCGGCGAGAAGAGTTAGTCAGGAAGTTTGACTTTGGCCTGGACGTTGACTTTGACCTTCAAGGGTGTTATGGTATTTGGTTATTTATGTCAATGGTCCATTGATGATAAAAAGTGTTGGAGTTTGGAGTAGTGCTTTGGGTGTGTGCTTCCGTGGTTGGGTTCTTCATTTCAGGTGAGTTATCCTCACTGTACTCAAGGGTCTAAGGCACCAAGGTCGGCCCTTTGAATTGTTGGTTAGAGATTGTTATGCTTATGTGTTGATATGCTTGCTAGTATCCTAGTAGATAGGATAATGTATGAGGATATGCTTTGTTAGCTTAGTATCCTAGAGGAATGGATAGTTAAGTGATGGCTAGTTATGTTGGATCAGCACCCTGGTAGTTGGGTAGTGGTTATAAGTATAGACTTGTAGTTGGTATTGCCTTATGTACGCTGGTAGGAGGTTACCTATGGAATATGTATGTTAAGCAGTAGCAGAGGGTATTCCATCATGATAGGATGATAGGGCCCTAGTATGTCGGTTCTGTAGAATGTTATGTGGTTGCCTGTTATGAGTGCTTGTTTGCTAGTGTAGGGGCCTTCCATCCCAATGGTTGTGGGCCAGGAGTATTCCATCCCGGTAGGATGATTGGACTCATAGTAGGTTGGCATTCCAACCCGATGGTTGAGGGGCCTGGGGTATTCCATCCTGAGGGACGATTGGGCCCATAGTAGTAGTAGTTACTGTATGTATAGAATGTGGGGCATTCGAACCTGATTGTTGTGGACTAGGAGTATTCCATCCCGGTAGGATGATTGGACTCATAGTATGTTGGCATTCCAACCCAATGGTTGAGGGGCCTAGGGTATTCCATCTTGCGAGATGATTAGACCCATAATAGTAATTGTATTATGTATAGGTGTATGGGCATTCCAACCAGATGGTTGTGGGCTAGAGTATTCCATCCCAGTAGAATGATTGGGCTCGTAGTATGTAGGCATTCCAACCTGAAGGTTGAGGGCCAGGGGTATTCCAACCAGAAGGTTCAATGGACCCATACTACGTTGTTCTTTGTTGTATGCGTATGTTTATGTATGTATGGGTACTTTAGGGGAACTCACTAAGCTTTCAGGCTTACAGTTGTGGTTTATTGTTTCAGGTACTTCAGGAGATTGTGGCAAGGCGAAGGCATGATCGTACCGCTCCTCATGTTTTATGTTCTTATGATATGGTTCTGGGAAATACTCTGATGTTTGAACTATTTTGAAAAAAACAAGTTGTGTTAACTTAATGGTTTTTGAGTGAATTAAAATGTTTTAAATTGATCGAAATTTTTCGACGTTACACACACCGACAAAATTCAATGACATAATCTTTGAGGAAACATAAAGCAGCATGGTAAGCTCCCATGCTAAGATCGTCGACTTGGTGTCTTCTGAAATGTGAAGCTATCCCCAGGATGCCATTGGGATTGATTGCTGGGAAATCGGTGTTGGTGATGGTTTTTTGAGTTTAGTTGTTCCGGAAGATGTGGTATCGGAACAGCACACAGTTCGGTTCGAATTTAGTTAAGATTTTCCTTCCGAACCTAGAAATCTTGGTGATCCTTTTCCGATACCATACTTGTTTTTGGGGAAGTGCATTCTTAGAATAAAAGGTCTTCAATCATTCACGTTCAGTTCAAATGATCATTGGTAGATCATCTTCTGGGTGGAGAGGAGCGAACTTAGTGTAGAATTTGTTGTATGGAGAGAGAGGAAGATCAATCTGGTCCAAATCTTGGTTGGGAAGACCATAGTACATAAATGGCACTATCTCCAAATCATGTATAATCCCTTCTCAACAAAGAGGGGAAATCCCTAGCATCGGATGAGGATCATCTTTGAAGGCATGGATCCGGATGCTTTCCTCAAGAGCTTGATTTATTTCTTCCTGGTACCAACCATTTTTCTCTTTTATGGGAGTGCCGGAGTAGGGAAATTCTAAGATGGAATTCTTTCCCTTGTCTTTTTGTTTGTTTTGGGATCGATAGAATGTGTCACATATTCTCATCTATGACGAATTTTAGAGGAGACGAAGGCAAAGGCTCTTCTGGAATATCAATAAGCTTCTGAAGAGAAAAGCCTTCATCGATAGGAGCAATCTTGGGCGAAGGAATCAGAGGCAGCATCGATGTGGTGGCTCGGAAGCCGTCAACCGTTAGTTTGGTTTTAGCCTTAGCCACTTCTCGACTTCTTTGAAGTACATCAGCCAGAGTTGATGGCCATGAGACTACTGACCATAATCGTTTTTCTTCCTCGAAAAGTATTTTTGTTGGGAACTTCTTTGGTGTTGGAATCCCTATGATGGCATTCGAGATGTAATTATCTTCTTCATCATCATCGTCATTTGGAGAACCTGAATGAACTTGTAAAGAGTCATCAGAGTTTTCATCTCGGAGTTTATACTCCGAGACAGGTTTCCAGGGAAAGGCTTGACTTCTCCTGCTGGGGCCTTCTCCCCCTCTTGCAATGGATGATCTGGCAATGTGCAAGCAATGTAGAGGCTTTGAGATCCGAGAACTTGTCGAACACCTTTTAAAAACGTTTATTCATCTGTAGGGTCAGAGCATCATAAGCTTTAGTTGTGGGAGCATGAGCTTTGAGGTGATCGAAGAGTTGGCCAAGAATCAATAGCATCTCATCAAATTTGTTATTTGGGACATCCACAATGTTCCAGGATGCCCAAAGGAGCTTGATAAGGACTTGTTGTATGATCAGATTCATCTCATTTTTTTTGTGGATCTCCTTCTCTAGTCTTTGGATTTGTTTTTCATGGTGGACGTGGGTCTGTTTGATGAGCTCATTTGTAGCACCGATAAGATCATCATGAACATTCAACATTATAGTGATTATGTCAAGGTAATGATCGAGAGATGCATCATATTTTTTTTCAACCTCCTCGATGGTATGTTTGAGGCAGAGTGAGATAAGTTGATCGAGTTGAGCTTCAGATAAAGAATTTAAAATTGCATCTAGCTTGGATTCTAGACTAGAAACCATTTCATCAATCTTGGCATCGAGTATGGCCACTGAGGTTTTAATTGATTCAACATTCTTTATAGCATCAAAGACATTGTCTCGGAGTTCCAAAAGGGAAAAAGGATCAACATAATTACCAACTGATGATTCCATATCCAAAGTGGAGGTCCAATACTTTGATATATCATCTTCTTGGTTGACAGGTGGTTCAGAGGGGCCGACCTGAGTTGCATTGCCTATATTATCCGCCTTGCGAGGAGTAGACTCTGTTTCACCTCTGAGATGCATATGGGCTTGATCGTCAATCTTGATCTCTTCATCCACAGGTTCGGAAGAACAAAAGGAGATCCCAAACTCATACATTTGTCTTGAAGAATATGGATTGGTTAGGAGATGAAGTGAGGAAAACAGTGGTTGAGCAGCAATTAAAGTATTATCATCATTGAACAAAACTTCATCTAAAAGTTCTTCATCAAGATCGGGATGCAAAGCATCATGTGGTTGAGTCTTGGGAGTATCGTTTGAGACGATGTTATCTGGTGTTTCTCCGAAGGCAAACTCTAAATTTATGACTACATCAGTTGGAACAACAAAGGGCAAGTTGCTCTAGATGGCCATGTTTCTCATCGAGATGAGAGTTGTTTCAACTTGAGGTCTGGTAAGTTCAGGATGCCTCGTATGTTCCCTTACAACAAAATCTTCCCGAAGAGGATCATTAGCACCTGGTCGTCCTGTACCTTTACCAGGTATCAGACCAGTTATGGATTCTGAGGTAGGAGGGACAACTCCTGCTTCAGAATGCTTACGGTTCGAGACAGGGATCTCGGACCGCGCTTGTAATGAAAGAATGTGGTTTTCCATGTTGACTTGTGGATTTGTTCCAGGGGCAAGGAACTTTGTTCAACACCAACAACACTTTGTTGGGAAGGTGAGGGTGGATTATGTGGAGACTCCCCGTGAGTGTGTGATTGTGATTTTGAAACTCTGAAGGGTACTTTGGAAGAGTGGGTAGGAGGGGTAAGAGGATGTCCAGAGTCAGTCGGAATGTCTTTGGTTCCTTCCTTTTGAGAGGAAGAACCGACTTTGGATCTCTTTTTGGATTTGGGTTTAGAAGGAGAGGTCTTGCATTTGGCATATTTCTTTTTCTTACCACAAGATGGAATAGCCTTGGCCACGTCGGATATGGGCTAAATGGAGAAAATGGTGGATTGTGTAGGGCTATACACAATTGAAGTCTCCAAATGTTGTTTTAAATGAATGGACCCGGAAGGTAGGGTGGCTAGCATGTGTTTCATAAATCGCCTAATGGGTCCGAAAGATGTTTGGCCCGGAAGGCGATAAGACTTGATAGGTTTAAAGGAGAGAAATACCTCTTTCGAAATCGTATCCATAGGAATTGGTTCACTTCTTTCATGGTACAATTATTAGATGGCCAGAGCCTAAAATCTCGGACTCGAAATCTCGTGAGGCTTGCGATTGATGGAAAACTTCTGAAAGACTTGCCACAACACTTCTATGAGATCTACAACGTTGTGTTTCCTAAGAAAATATTGTACACAACATAATGCCAATCCTTGCTGAGAGTGTCTGTACCACCATGCTTCCCAGATAGACCTCTAAGAATGGAATGCATGAAGACTATCCAATGGCTTGAAACAACTGATTTCTTGAACTTCTTCTCCTTAAAGTCTTTTGTATACCCAATGTGATTAAGGAACATCTAAAACTCTTCGGTAGATGGTTCTTGGACCTTAAAGCCTTGAGGGTTTTCATGAATTCCAATCACTTTCATGAAAGTGGACTTGTGAATAGGCACAATATGATCACATATGCTTTTCGTCTCGAGAACATCATTCTCGATCTTGATTCATTCAAAAGTTGTGTGGAGAAGACAAAGAGGAATCAGTAGGTCTAGAACTTTGGTGGCTGGAACTGAGATGGGGTGATGACCGATAAACTCAATCGTGACCCGGGTGGACTCGACGTAGTCAATGGGGTCGAGAGAGAAGAGCTGAGTTATATCCCTTAGGAAGGGTTTATTCGAAAAGGACGAGGCAGACCCTTTGGAAGACTTATTCTTTGGAGAGGATATGGAAACTTTGGGAACATATTGTAAGGAAGAAATTGTTGTAGGTTTTGAAGCTTTGAAGAACACTTTAGCAGAGAGAAAGAAATATGAGGGTTTTTGGAGCATAACGGGTAAAAGAGGTTTTGGGGTACATTTATAGGTTCAGGAAATGATGGGTTGGGTTGGAATAGTAATGATAAAACCCGGATTTGGAAACAGACCACATTTAATGTGTTGCCAAAAATGGATTGAGATGACCTGCAACGACTAAAGGATACTATGGCATGATGTGCAAAATAGAAACCGTCACTTGGGTGATGGGATGTTTAATTTACGGAGTTGTGTGCAAAAAGTGGTGTAATTTTCGAGGATTAAAAGGGATAATCATCATTAAAAAAAATAATTGTTTGAGTTATTTAAGAGAAAAATGTTTCGAAAGCAAAATGACAAAAACCTTTTGAACTTCTTTTAAAAGAATTGATTTCGGGGCCACAAGGTTCCGAGGCGTTTTGAAAATGAATCTCTGACCAGGAAATATACAAGATGAATTTTTGATAAGGTCTCAGAACTTGAAAAAGGTTCGAGATGAGATTATAGAAGTGATCTCAGGGCACTAAGGGTCCGAGTTGAGTTTATGTGATGATCTCGGAGCACAAAGGTTTTGGGACAGGCAAACATAAGATATTTCCAAGATTAGAATGAAAACTCTTGTACGTAATATAGAGTATGAGATTATAGATATTCAGACTGAATATTAGAGGTAAAAGATAGGAAGATCTTAGTGAACTTATATTAAATAGATTATGAGACTCTGAGACAAGAAGGATCTGATATCTGATATAAAATGAGATGAAAGTTCTATATTGTTCCATACTCAAATTCTGAGATGATCTTCTTAACAAACTTATGAACTAGGTTCCAAAATGAAATTAATACCAATGTGACTATATTGGTCATGAACTCCATTTGATGAATTGAGTTGTACAACTTAGAACTACAAGAGGTGTTTAGACAAAAACGCATGTAAAATGACCTTATTTATTCCAAGAGGCAACAGTTCTAAGATGAGATAAAATTTGACTCTGGAACTATTTTACTTTCTGGTGTTGCCATCAGAGAGTACAAACCTCTTGAAAGAACTAAGGATCAAGCATCATCATACCCATTTATTTAGAAAACCATTGAATTTGGTTTCATCTAATGCCTTGATAAAGACATCAACAATTTCATCGTCAGATGGAACAAAAATAAGTTCGATGTTACCATTTAAAACATGATATTTAATGAAATTGTACCGTATATCGATGTGCTTTGTCATTAAGTGCTGAATTGGATTGTGTGAAATGGTAATGGCACTTTATGAATAACAAGAGATTGGGATTTGTTGAAACCGGTAACCATAGTCCAAGAGCAGTGATTTCATCTAAAGAACTTGAGATGTTCAGCTAGAAGCTGCGATATATTTCGCTTTAGCTGTTGAGAGTGCAATACAGTTCTGCTTCTTAGATGACCAGCTAACCAAATGACCACCCAAAGCTTGACAGCCACCAGATGTGCTTTTTCTATCCAATTGAAGACCACCATAGTTCGAATCGGAATATGCTTGAAGGAGAAAACTCTCATTTGATGGGTACCAGATTCGGAGACTCTTTATACCTTTGAGGTATCGGAATATTTGCTTAACAACCAAGATATGAGACATCTTTGGATTGACTTGAAATCTGACACACAAATATGTTGAAAACATGATGCCTGTATGACATGTTGTTAGATAGAGTAGTGATCCAATCATTCCTCTGTACTTTTTTTCATCAATAGCAACACCTGAAGTGTCCGGAAAGATTTTATGTCTGAAACCCATAGGTACCTTGGCAGAAGCACATGTGTTCATTGAATATTTCTAGAGAAATTCCGATATGTACTTTTCTTGGTGAATAAAGATTCCTCCATTGGTTTGTTTAATTTGGAGACCAAGAAAGAAACTCAATTGACGATTCATACATTTGGAATCGATTGACCATCAGTTTAGCAAAATCAGCAACCATTAATGAATACATAGATCCAAAAATGATGTCGTGAATGTAAATTTGGACAAGCATGAGATGTTTTCCATTAGACCTTTGGAACGGGATAGGATCGAGAATACCTCTTTCAAAATCAGAATGCTTAAGGAATTCGGTGAGAGTCACATACCAAGCGCGGGGATCTTGCTTGAGGCCATAAAGAGCTATTCGGAGTTTGTAGCAGTAGTTCAGATATGAGAGATTGAAAAAACCGGGAGGCTGATGGATATATACTTCAATATCAAGTTCACCATTAAGAAAGGAACTTTTGACATCCATCTGATAAACCTTAAAGCCTTTGTGAGCAGCATAATCAAGGAAGATTCTAATGGCTTTAAGACGGGCAACAGGAGCAAAGGTCTCATCATAGTCAAGCCCTTCAATCTGTGTGACTCCTTTGGCCACCAATCTTGCTTTATTTTGAATGATAACTCCTGCTTCGTCTAGCTTTTTCTGAAACAACCATCTTGTACCAACAGCGGGATAACTATGAGGATGAGGGACAAGAGTGTTAGATTAGGCGTCTAATCACATAACTATAATTGGTATGTACTTGACCCGATAGTAGCATGGTCCATTTCGGGTTGCCTTCACATAACAATTTGATAGATGAATATTTGAGTAAGAGATTATTATGATTTATTAATATATTATAAGAATAATATATTAATTGAGAAATCATATTAGTTAAGTAGTATTGGTCAAGAATTAATTTAGTGATCAAAAGAGAGTAATTAAGTTGATACATATGAGTTGGGATAGTGATCCATGGTTTGATTTGTGATGGGCTAATAGGTTAATCCATGAAGTATTTATCCAAATCAAATGGATGGATCATGGGCTAATATGTACGGATTAGGGTTACACATGACCCTTGATATTCTACACACACACACAAACACACACACACACACACATATATATATATATATATATATATATATATATATATATATATATATATATATGTTGCGCTAAGCCCTAAAATTGACCACTACTTGCATTCCAAGAGGAGAAGTCGATTTTGAGTCTCCTTAGCCTCTCTCATATCCATTTAGTTGTTTATTGGTGTTTGTGACTTGTTTGAGGCACAACACTTGGGTGCTAAGTTCTCTCAAGGCCAAAGTATTACTAGATACAACAAGAGGTAACGTTATAACTTATTTTATGATTCATATGTTAAATTTTGTATGCTAGTTTAGGCTCCATGCTTTGGAAACGAATGTTGCATGTATAATTAGAGAAAACTAAGACCCAAAGCATTAGGGTTGTATTTACACCATAGGAGTGTTATAGTACATAAAACCCAACAGTGATATCAAGGTCTAGGATGTTTCTATTGTATTAATGCAACTATGTAATTTTCAAAGCTGAAAAAATGCATTTCGGGATTCTGCCAAGGCCGACTCGCTGAGTCCATCATTGAACTCGACGAGTTGGATGATGTTTGCCTTGAACTCGATGGTTACATTATGGAACTCGACGAGTTGTTGCATCTGATTGCAGAATCTTCGAGTTTTTGTCCTGTTTTTAATTTAGAACATTACCACAAACTGTTTTTGGTCATATAATTTAATTTTAATGATATGATAATGTTAATCCTCATCCAAAACATGATGTTTGTCAAATTCTAAGATGACTACTTGATTTTTCATAAATACTAGTTATTTGTAAAATTTGAAGTTTTCATGAAACAAGATCAAATTAGGGCAAGTTGGTAAACAATCATCTTATCATAATTGGATTAGTAAATTTGATATATGTGTGTTCTTGATTAAGTTCCATAACTTGTCCTCAAGTTGTGGAACATGAAAAGTCTTAATTTATGAAACCATTAACTAATGTATGTTATAGAATTCTAAGAGTCTTGAAAGGTTTCATAACTTGTCCTCAAGTTTGGAATTTGAAAGGTCTCATTCATGGAACAAAAAAGTTCATAAGTTATGAATTTCAAAAGTTTTGACAAGTTACAAAACTTGCCCTCAAGTTTTGGAACTTGAATAGTTAAAATAATGAAACTTTAATTCCACACCCTAGAATTTTAAAAGTTTAAAAATCAACCCTTATACTATTATAATATTAAAGTTTATACTTATATATATATATATATATATATATATATATATATATATATATATATATATATATATATATATATATATATATAAAGAAAAGTTAGTCTTACCGTTAGTAGGCCTCATTCATGAAGTCGGTCTATAGGGGGTATAAGGTTACTGCTTATAAAATGGTGGTTTAATGGGTGTCCACTCTCACCCACCGCTTCCTTGACTGGTGGAGGGTCGTTAGCCGAACGGGTAGGATAGAAAAGTAATTCTCATTAATAAGTATAATGAAAATTATTAAAGTAACTAAACTTTTGGAAAATTCCCAATCTTAGTTGCTTTAGAAAAAATGTGAAAATGGAGCTAATCCATGAAATTGCACTTTGCACCTTGTTAAGTCGTTAGTGGAGCGTGTGTGGTTAACTGACACACTAATTTAGGACTGACAATGTGTGGCAAAGGGTAGCTTGGTGTTAATCATGGATCAATGGAGTGTGTGTAGTTAAACGGCACATTGATTAGGTGATTTGTAGCATCGAGAGTACCAAACTAATTTGCATGGTTATTCATGCCTTGTTTGTGATTCTCGGTATCCCAATCACAAACTTGAAGGGCATAATCGGGATTTAAACATGTCATTGAAAAGTTTAATGAATCTTAAAAGAATATAGGAATTTCAATTCATTTAAAACCTAATCTTCAATTTCGTTTTTCATGGTGGAAATTGGTAAATTGTCATTTACCTACCTTCAAATGTTTTACAATTGGATTACAACATCCCTCTTTCGAATTGTAGAGTATTGTGTTGGATCCTAACCTTAATATTTCATTTTGGGTGTTATATTAAGGATCATTATATAATCTAAACTTTGTCTTTCTTTTCATATGTCTACTTCAAACAATGCTTCCAACCCAATCCTTTACGGCTCTTTCTCCCTCGTGAACCTATGTGGGAGGGTCATCTTCAATGGATCGAATTTCAATGATTGGATTCGAAACATCTGAATGGCTATTCATTATGAGTACAAAGAATATGTCCTAGATAAAGAGCTTAAGGAAATTGATGAATCCACTACTACTCCGGAACAGATTGCTGAGTACAAAACTCATGAGAGGGACGCAACCAAAGTGTCATGTATAATGATCGCTACCATGATACTGAGCTCCAAAAGTCATATGAGGACTTTTGGCCTTATGAAATGCACCAGGACTTGATGGAAAGGTACCATCAAAGTGCTTGGCAGGAGAGGTATGAGATCATTTCCTCCATGATCACAACCAAAATGAAGGACAGAGAGTCTATCACGACCCACTTGCAAAAGATGTAAAGGTTTGTGGACCACTTGCTGAACTTAAATGTAAACTTCGATGAAGAGTTGGCCATAGATATTATTCTACACTCTTTACCTACTTGTTATGATCAGTTTCGTACGATTTATCATTTGAAGAAGGAGGAGGTCACTCTAAGCAAGCATCAAGGTCTCTTGAGGACTGCTGAAAGCAGTTTGAAAGGAAAATCGGTTGTACCTACTCCTACTATAACTGCCCTTATCTTGGCAATTGGAAATGGGAAGGGAAATAAGAGGAAGACTCCTTCCAAGATTCATAAGGGAAAGTCCCATGTTGGATCCTCTTCTAGTGGAACCAAATCCAGTTCTATCACACCCTCTTCCGATCCAAAGAAAGCCGAGTGCTTCCTTTGTCATGAAAAAGGGCACTGGAGACGAACTTGCCACAAATACCTGCAGGGCATAAAGGATGGGAAGATCAAACCCTCCTTTGCAGGTATTTATACTATTCTATCTAATAACTCATCACATGCTAATTCTTGGGTCCTTGATACAAGATGTGGTTTACATATTTGTTCTGATTTGTAGGGTCTAAAAAGAAGTAGGGATGTGGAGCACGAGAAGATGAACATAATCATGGGGAATTGGGGAAAGTCGCTTGTCACCAATATTGGAGTTTATTCTTTATTGCTTAGTAATGGTTTAAAATTAGATTTGAATAATTGTTGCTACTCATCTAATATGGCGAGAAATATTATTTATTTTCACAGTTTGTATGAACAAGGTTTTACCTTTTCTTTTAATAATAAAATTGGTTCAATAAATGCTTAATTTAATGGTGTATTCTGTTTTGAAGCATTACCTTGCAATGGCATATATGAAACTGTGATGGTTGTAGATAACTTAGGAAATAATGTGTTGTATATTGATTCATCCAATGATTTGGATAAAGCATGCTTATGGCATTGTCGTCTTGGAGATGTTAACAAGAAGCGCATATCCCAACTCCAAAAGGATGGAGTGTTGGAGTCATTTGACTTAAAGTCAGATGACACTTGTGAATCTTGTTTACTTGGAAAGATGACAAAGTCACCCTTCACTGGAACTTGTGCAAGGGGTGAGGGTCTGTTCAATCTCATACACACAGATGTGTGTGGACCCTTCAGAACCACCACAAGGGATGTTAACCACTTCTATGTGACTTTTACTGATGATTATAGTAGATATGGGTATGTCTACTTAATCAAGCATAAGTCAGAAACCTTTGAAAAGTTCAAAGAGTTTAAGCAAGAAATAGAGAATCCATTGGGCAGAAAGATACAGATGCTTCGATCCGATCGTGGAGGAGAGTATCTTAATAACGAGTTCCATGACTATCTTAAGGAATGTGGAATTTTTTCACAATTGGCGCTGCCTAGGACACCACAACTTAATGGTTTAGCTGATAGGTACAATCGAACCTTATTGGACATGGTTCGTTCCATGATGAGTCGAGTTTCGTTACCTATCTCATTTTGGGGGTATGCCTTAGAGACTGCTGCCCATATCCTTAATCTTGTCCCAACCAAAAAGTTTTCCAAAACACCTCACAAGATGTGGACATGGAAGGTTCCCTCATTAGACCACATCAAGTTTTGGGGTTGCGAGGATTTCGTAAGACGAGAGACTCACAGCAAGCTCGAACCTCGAAGTGAGCGATGTATTTTCATCGGCTACCCACAGAAATCCTTTGGATATCTCTTCTATAGACCGAGTGACAATGTTGTATTCGTTGAGAGGAGAGGAGTCTTTTGCGAGAGAGAACTCCTATGCCAAGAGGACAGTGGGAGGAAAATTGACCTTAAAGAGCTTCAAGAGTTAAGTAATGGAGGAACCTCAAACGCTAGCACTCAACCCTAGGAGGAAACTCCTGTTGAACCGATTGAAGAGTCCTTACCTCTGAGGCACTCATTAGAGTTAGGGAAGCACCTGAGTTTTATGGTTTCCATATTACTTCTGAAGGTGATACATTTATCAGTGATAGCACACTAGTCAATATGAATGAACCTAACAACTACAAAGAAACCATGGCAGGCCCTGAGTCTGCTAAATGGAAAGAGGCAATGGAAAGCAAGATTCAGTCCATGTATGACAATCAATTTTGGAACTTGCTTGAGAATCTACTAGGCCATAAGACAGTTGGGTGCAAATCGATCATCAAGAAGAAGGACGACATGGATGGGAAAGTACACACTTATAAGGCGCTATTGGTTGCGAAGGGCTTTACTCAAACTCCTGGAGTTGACTATGACGAGACCTTCTCACCAGTAGTGAAGATTAAATCTATAAGGGTTATGATAGTCATAGCTACATTTCATGATTATGAAATATGGAAAATGGATGTCAAAACCGCTTTTCTCAATGGGAAGTTGGTTGAGGATGTTTACATGAATCAGCCAAGGGGTTTTGTCAATGCAAAGTACCCTAATAGAGTGTGTAAGCTTGAGAAATCCATTTGTGGATTAAAACAAGCATCTCGCAGATGGAATCTTTGTTTTGATGAGAAAGTCAAAGAGTTTGGATTTTCGAGAAGCGAGGATGAGTCATGTGTATATGTTAAAGCTAGTGGGAGTCTAGTTAGCTTTCTAGTGCTATATCTGGATGACATACTACTCATAGGAAATGACATCCCAACCTTGCAGGAGGTTAAGTCCTGGCTTGGGAAGTGTTTCACTATGAAGGACCTTGGAGAAGCTGCTTACATTCTAGAGATAAGGATATTGAGAAACAGGAGTAAAACAATAATTAGACTTAGTCAAACTACCTACTTGGACAAGTTGTTGAAACGTTTCAGCATGGAGGAGTACAAGAAAGGAGACGTACCTATCCAGAGCAATGCCAAACTGAGTAAGCGTCAGAATCCAAGTACATATACTGAGATAGCAAAAATGAGTCGAATACCATATTCTTCGGCTGTTGACTCGATCATGTATGCTATAACATGTACTCGCCCTAATGTAGCCTTTGCTCTGAGCATGGTTATCATATATCAAGGGAATCCTGGTAAAGCTCACTGGACTACGGTAAAGAACATTCTTAAGTACCTGCGGAGGAATAAGGACTGGGTCCTTACCCTCGGTGGGAGTGATGACTTAAGAGTGACAGGGTATAGTGACGCCAACTTTCAGACCAACAGAGATAAATTCCAGTCTCATTCGAGTTGGATATTTACCCTAAGTAGTGGAGCAGTCACTTGGAAAAGTTCCAAACAAGAGACTGTAGATGATTCATCGTGCGAATCAGAGTATATAGGTGTAAGTGAAGTGTCAAAGGAGGCGATATGGCTAAAGAACTTCATCGGAGACCTTGGAGTTGTACCAGCTATAAAGGAGGCTATGGATATTTTCTGAGACAACGAGGGTGTGGTAGCCTTATCCAAGGAACCAAGGGATCATGGCAGATCCAAAAACATCGACATAAAATATCACTTCATAAGATATGGAGTAGAAGAAGGACTCCTCGTTATGAAGGGGGTATCCTCAGAGGAAAACCCAACAGATCCCCTTACGAAGGGACTGAGTATGGTCAAACACTTGCAATACGCTAAAAGAATCGGGCTGAAGGAAGATATTTGTTTTAATGATCAGATAGAATTTTAGAAACTTGTAATAGCTAAAATGTAATTGACATTTGATGATTGAATAAAAGGTGTTTTTTATTTATAAGTAATGTTACAGTCTTGTGTCAATTGTTTACTATTGTTTCATTTCTCATGTTTTGACTTCCAGAATAATATGATTATTCAAACTATCCATAATCGATCATGCTTTGGAAGTAGGTTATGAAAGAAGACTGTCAGGAATGGGTTTTTGTATGATTGTCTAAGGAGTTAGACAAAGCAAAAGATTGCTACAAACATTCATGAGTGCTCTTGAAATAAGATTTGAGTATTGGACTAAACCCAGGCTCACATATCACATCATGGAATTAATCACGGGTGATTGTGAGACGATAATATTGTATAATCTTCAAACCAAGATATATGAGCTGGCGATTATTCGTTGGTTGTACATTGATAGTATGAAAACGCATCGGTAACTCGATCTTAAAAAACGTGTTGTTGTGTATGATTCAACAAATAGTTAGTACAAGTATATAAGTCGAAGTTTATTTGTTCCTTTTATTCAACAAATACTTATGTGTCGGGCCCGGTTAGAACTCTATTGATGTGTTCGATTAAGTTCTATATCAGACAAATCGGAAATCGGGAAGCAAACTGCAAGACAATAAGTATGAATATGTTCCATCTACTTTTCTGCATGATATCTTGTAGAACAAAGGATTATATGATCACTTATCTAATGGACGCATTAGAGTATGACAGCGCCTTTTTGAGAGCTACGATTGCTAATCGGATTTTAAGTTGCATTGGCAATTATAATTATTAGACTTATCCAAGTGGGAGACTGTTGGATTAGGTGTCTAAGCCTATAACTATAATTGGTATGTACTTGACACGATAGTAGCATGGTCCATTTCGGGTTGCCCTCACCAGACAATTTCATAGATGGGTATCTGAGTATGAGGTTATTATGATTTATTAATATATTGTAAGTATATTATATTAATCGAGAAACCATATTATTTAATTAGTATTGATCAAGAATTAATTAATAATTAATTTAGTGATCAAAAGAGACTAATTAAGTTGATACATATGAGTTGGGCTAGTCATCCATGGTTTGATTTGTAATGGGCTTATTGGTTAATCCAAGAAGTATTTATCCAAATCAAATGGATGGATCATGGGCTAATATGTATGGATTAGGGTTACACATGATCCTTGATATTCTACACATATATGTGTTGTGTTAAGCCCTAAAATTGACCACTACTTGCATTCCAAGAAGAGAAGTCGATTTTGAGTCTCCTTAGCCTCTCTCATATCCATTTAGTTGTTTATTGGTGTTTGTGACTTGTTTGAGGCACAACACTTAGGTTACTAAGTTCTCTCTAGGCCAAAGTATTACTAGCTTCATCAAGAGGTAACTTTCTAACTTATTTTATGATTCATATGTTAAATTTTGTACGCTTGTTTAGGCTTCATGCTTTGGAAACCAATGTTGAATGTGTAATTAGAGAAAACTTAGATCCAAAGCATAAGGGTTGTATGTCCACCATAGTAGTGTTATAGTACATAAAACCCAACAAAGAGTCCATACTTTAGTTTTGTCAAATTATGTTATTTCTTCCTGCATGGCTGTAATCCAGTCAACATGTTCTAATGCTTCCTTGATGGATTTGGGTTCAACCATTGAGATAAATGTCGAGAAATGACATTAATTTTGAACACTTATGGCAGAACGAGTTTCTACGCCGACGTTTAGATATCCAATAACTTGGTTCGGTGGATGATCCTTAGTCCAAATGTGTAGTCTCGGAAGCTCTTGTGCAGTGGAGGATCCTATATCAACAATAGGGTTGTGTTGCTCCCATGAATAATTTGAACTTGTGGATGATGCTCCCCTTGAACTTCTGAACCGAACATATTTTCGTCGTCCTTAGGTGCGAAATCAAATAAATTTGCATCATCGTGATTGTTGATAGGAGGACCAAATTCAGCAAATTAATCACCTGCATCTTGGAATCCATCTACATTTGATTCAAAGGAAGGTTAATCGTTCTCCCCATCACCATGAGAAGGTTCAGACGGTTCGGAATAAAATGGAGGAAAACTGGGTGTCGGACCTGAAATATTTTGGGAAACAGAAGCATCGGTTCATGAGGTTTGTCTTGTTCGAGATTCCAAATCAAGAGTTGTTTCTGAAGATTCGAACAGGGTTTCAAAGTCAAATTCATAAATTGTTTGTTGGTTCAGACATCTTGGTGCTGGAGCATCAGACTCCATGATGTGAGTTATGACATGGGTTGGGCCAGAATTCTGAACGAAGTTGTCATCAAAGGTGACATCAAAGCTTTCTTCTAGAACTCAAGTTCCCCGATTAAGAACTCGATAAGCCTTTGATTTGGCAGAGTACCCAAGAAATATTGCTTCATCAATATTGGGTTGAAACTTTGTAAGCTAATCGCGGTTGTTTTTGATGAAACATCTACATCCAAAAATGTGAAGAAAAGAGATAATTGGCTTTTGACCGTTCATGGCTTTGTACTGTGTCATATTAAGGCGTCGATTGATAATGCTCCTATTTTGAGTGAAGCATGCTGTTGAGACAGCTTCAACCCAATAATAGTGTGGAAGATTTGCAAAGTTAAGCACAGATCACGCAGCTTTGACAAGTGTTCTGTTGCGTCATTCGACTACACCATTTTGTTGTAGGGTGTGTTGAGTAGAGAAGTTGTGCTCAATACCTTTCTTGGTGAGGAAGTTCTCAATAGTGGCATTAGTAAACTTCGAACCATTATCACTTCAGATTCGCCTTACTAGAATTTTGACGTGAATTTCAACTCCTTTGATAATGTTGATGAGTTCAAGGCTGTTTCTGACTTGAGCCTTAGGAAGACGACCCAGATGATCCTAGTAAAATCACAATTACAAGAATGGATTTTTTTTTATGATGTAGACTCTCAACTGCTGAGGGTCCACACAGATCAATGTGCAGAAGTTCTAATGGCTCTGAGATAGATTTTTCATTGATAACAGGATGACCCTTCTTCGATTTCTTCCCACACTCGCATGCAACACATAAATGATCATTTTCAAACTTGAGGAGTGGCAAACTTCTTACCCTCTCACCGGAAACAAGATCATTCATATATCTAAAATTCAGATGAGCAAGCCTTCTATGCCATACCCAACTGACGTTTAGAACAACTTTTGAAAGTAAGCAGAGTTGGAGCTTGCCAATGATCATGTTGATGTCAATACGATACATGTTCTTGTTGTGATTGGACTTGATTAAACATTCCTTCCGGTCTTCTGTCATGACATAGCTATGTTTCTTGCAGAATTTAACTCGTCGATTCACATCAGTGAGCTGAGCCACACTTATCAGATTACACTTCAAATCAGCTACATATGCCACGTTTGAAATGGAGAAGTTGCCAATTGTAAGGATGCTATAACCTCTTATATGAGAGTTTAAGTTGTTCCCATACGTCACGTAGCCAACATTTGGTGAAGTTTGAGATCTCGCAGAAAGTCCTTCTGCCCCGTCATGTTGATGTAGCAAGAACTATCAATATACCGTATTTTTTCTTGCTCTGAAGCACAGAGTCCTGCCAAATTAGTGAGTTGTGGAGTTTTTAGGCTCCGGGTTAGGTTTTAGGACAGGGGCACAAGTTTTGGGCTTTGTTTGTGACTTTTGAGCAACAATAGTTTTACAGGATTTATTCCGAGATTCTTTTCGGAACAAACAGAAAGCCATGGTTCTTTCATCTATGCAATAATCATACTCAATGACATGTGGTTTCGGAACAACTTTTCTTGGACTAACAGCTTCCGGAGCAGTGGGAATCACTGTGTCTTTCGTAGTGCAGTTTCGTTTTTAAGATTTTTCACTTTCCAAACATGATTTCATTTTGAAGATTTTTGTGAAACTGTTTTCTTAAAAACTCGTTCTTTGTTTGATGATATACATGGTATTGAAAGCGGTCATGGTTTTAAAATTGTACCATCAGATTTGGCTATAAAAACAGATGAAACGGTCCGAGGAGAGTTAGTTCTAACAGATTAAGTATCTACAATGGGCTTTTTCGAGGTGGGGCTGACCACCTTCTTACGGTCCAACTGAATGGGAGGATTAGATGGCCTTTTAAGAATCTTAACAGGTACAAAAGTTTTGTGACTCCTAGTAGATGGATTGGTAGTCCGAGATACACTCTTTTTTGGAGTTCTCAAGGAATCTGGAATTTTGCCTTGACTTAATTTCCTTTTTGTGAGCATTTTTGGCTTCTACCTTAGGATTAACAACATCTTTCCTATTTAACATGGGTTTCTTTTTGGAAATGAAAGAAGACTTGGAAGTTTTACCTACATAAGGGTTGTTAAAAACAGGCTTAATTGGCACAAGATTAGTTTTGGAAATCACTTATGAGTCAGAATCACATGAATTTGGCGAATCATCAACGTTACTATCTAAAGTTGCCCAAACAAACTCAGAGGTATCAGGTTCAGTTGTATCCAGAATGATTGCCTCAACAATACAGCTGTTATGAGGACTATGGTTTGGAATTTGAAAGATAGCGTTTAGAATGCGAGAGTGGGATTCCAAGGTCCGATTCTGGTCCAGGTTTGTCAGAGGTGGAAGTGGCGTGGAATCGGGAAACTGGACAATTATAGGTTGAAACTCAGGAATCAGTGATGCAAATTGGTCAGAAGTCTCAGGAAGGGGTGACAAAGGCAAGACATGGGCGTCTAAATGTTTGTGGTTCGGAATGTCTCCCAGAAAAGTTAAGTTTTTCAACTCCTTCAAGGGACAAGCAATAGGTTTCGGAAACTCGCTTCTGAGACCGGGAGCTTTTGACCAAGGATGATGAAAATTATGAGTCATCTGTTTATTTGCTTCAAGAATGTCAATAGAATTATTCAAAGCATCTAGTTTTGCTTTGAGATGTTTGTTGTCAAAAATTATAACATTTCTTTTAGAATAAGTGATTTTACATTTGTCTTTAAGAATTATACATTCATCTTTTGACATTACAAGTTGTCGTTCTAAAGACTCTATTTTTAACTTCTTATCCTCGAAAATTAATCTAAGACGACTTAATTCACTCTCCATCTTCTCATTGGATTCTATGGCTGACTAATAGGCTTTGTAAATGATGTTCATATTTGATTAGATTTGGGTTAGATATGGTTCGCAAAGAGACAAATCAAAGTTATTATCAGTAATCATTAATTTTACCTGTTGAACGATGCTTCTACCGGTTGGATCGTTGGTAGCCATGTAGCAGTAATTTGGTTTGGCGTCTTCATAGTCTTCCTCCGTTCCAGATGACCAGTAGCCTTCATCATATTCAATTTTCTGTCTAGCCATAAAGCACATCTTTCTACCAATACTCATGTCATCATCTCCAGAAGACCAATACCCTTCCACTTCTCTTGATACAGTGGTAACAAAAGCCTTTTCACTCTCTGCCATCTCTTGAGCTCGACGTGTATAGTAAGCAGAGTCCTTAATCTTGGGTTTTTGTGGGAATTCAGCTAAGAAATCTTTGGCAAAATGGTTTGCATGACCTAATTTGTGACATATAATCTTGGGTTTGTTTTACTTCGGAGTCTATGAAGATTCTGAAGCGTGATTTGGTGTACGAAGGTTAGGTTTGTAAGTTGGTGGGTTTTTTGAAGGTTTGTTAAATGGTTGAGGATTATTTTGGTTAGGAGCATGGAAACGATTGTGATATGGCTTGTTAAAAGGACGATTGTATTAATTCACAGACTGACACATGACAAGGAGGAACATTGTACAAATTGTTTGACATACAAAGGACCGGATAATAAGACTACTTCTGACATATTAATTATCCAAATAAACAAAAAAACTTGGTCCTATGAAGAGTTACATCAAACTAAAGACAAGAATAATTAATGCACAAACTGACACATGATCTCGGAACATTTCTTCATCTCGGCAGATACTCCACTCCGGATTTCTACCATCATCTTGTACCATAACCATTTCAGACTCAAGCCTGACTTCGGATCTTTAAGTGTTAGAGATTGCTAGAGGTTCACTTTTAGGTTCCAACACTTGAAGATGGCGATTAACAAATTGAGTGAGTCTCCTAGACTTTATCGATTTTCCCATTTTCTTTAGTAAATAATCACTTTTTACCGTATCTTCTTCATCTATGGTCTAATCTTCAGCCCTAAAAGCTCAAAATTTTAAACCCCTTTTGGTTTTTCTGTTGATACTTTTAGATTGTGGCTCTATTTTTGTTGCATGTTGGCCAGCTATTTTCAGCTTATTCGCCCACATGTGTCTCCAATTCGAGGATGTGTGTGTTTCTTTGTATTTGTGTGTATGTTCAGATAGAAACAGATACAGCTTGAACATGACCTCCACTGCCGTTGACTATGTAAATAAGCCACGACTACCAACAGAGTCGTCAATAGCACCCGCAGACATAGTTCAAACACATTAGAGGAGGAAGGGGCCATATATTCCAAGAAATTTTATGGAATCCATATGTTCTATCCCATGGACCTTATCAAACTTGATGATCTACCCCAGTTTTGGAAGACATACAATTAATGTAAGTTTTGTCTACTTTTTTAGGGACCCGACGTATTGGTGAGTGATTCTAAAAAAACTACTCTGATGAATAATCTAATGCTTTATTTTTAGAGTTATTCAATTCTAAAATCCAACCTCTGGCATACTCGCCAATCTAAATCAGGTACACTTTTGCACCTAAGCACCCCAGTCGTTTTGCATATCACTCTCTCTTTACATTTATATCCATGTTTCCATTTGTTGTATATATGAATTTACTCAAGATTTTTCTATAAACTTATGATCTTTGTTTGGCTACTTTAATTGAATCAAAACCAAAATGCTGCTTTTGGAGCATACAAATATGAATTTATTCATCAGCTTTGTCAATTGGCCAAACCTTAGACAACTGTGGATGACATTCAAGACATAACTAAAACAACAAATGAGTTTTAGCTAATTCCAACTACACAAACTTGTGACCATCATCAAATAACAATTCATAGAAAATTTTAAAGATGTTCTCTTGCTTTATGATCATCATTGTTTCATTTACTAATGATCAATATATGCTATACTTTTCAGATTTGGGATCACACAAGCAACACCCACAAAGTAAGATGAGAAGAAGAAAGCTAAAGTCTTTAGTTTTGGTTCAACTTCAAGTGTCGATTCTCATGAAGAAAAGAAAATAAAGCAAGGAAATTTAGGTATTTTACTTTATTCATTTTATTTGTTTTTTCAATTATGTTTTAGGATTTTCTTAGCAGTAATTTGAAGTATTCTTCTATATAGGTTTTTAGGGACACATGCTAGTTTGAATGGAACGATTTGAACATATTTATAGAAGGTAGCGCTTGATGTGAAGGTTAGTGGAGAAGTTGAAAGCCTGCACATTTTATCTTTTATCTTTATTTATTTATCTTATTTTTTGCTTTTTTGATGTGCTTCTAACTATTTTTTTATTTGGCAGGTTAAACTTGTGAATCTTTTATCCCCGAGCTAAAAATGATGGCAGGTTTGTGAATATGGTTGGATGTCAAATTTCCCTAATGATGGCCAAAGGATTTTCATCCATCTTTATACAAGAAAAGGTGTTATTTTCTCCTTTAAAAGTTATCTCATCATGTCCTATTGTGCTTACAGTTTTCATTGATTTCACCATGATGGATTTATACAGTTATTTCTTCCTATTAGGGAATTGTGCATTGAAAGTCTATCAAGTTACAAAAGAAAAAGATACATTGATAACTCATCAAATTAGACTATACAGAATTGTAAATAGAGAAAAGATCCTTCTTCAATGTCTAAAGTCTAGAGAAAAGATCCTTCTTCAATGTCTAAAGTCAAAATGCCAACGGTTAAAACGAGGTCAAATCTAAAGAAAACATCCCAACTATCGCATAAATGAATCGACTTGTGTCTACTTATTAACAACCTCTGTTGAACTTCTTTTTCCATGCTTATTGTGTATTTCTAATCATAAGACGTGAATCTTTTATGCATGAGCTTTTTGTATTGTGACTAATGTAATAAACTTAATTATGGTAATAAACAAATAATATGTATTCCATAAAAATGTGAAAAAAAAACAAATATTTGGACATTCTTATGTTGGTTATAATTATATATTTTGTCATGATACTCATTTTATGATATTAACAATTTTCTTTTTATATATTTTCAGTTAATCTGATTATTAGGAAATTAGAAGTATAACCAGCCTTGGTGATAAAAATTTAATGTGAATTCTTTCACAAGCCTTTCAAAGAAAAAATGTGACTTATATATAATTTTAATGTCAATTATTAAAACAAATGTTTTTTTATCGAACTATTGTAACCATGATTTTTTTTTTTCTAATGATGAAGGTAAAGTTATGAAGGTTTTGAAGGTGAAGCCTCTCCCAGATGGATCCAACCATTTCTTTAATCTCATTAATCCTTTTTTGTTTACTATTTTCAACTCTTAATCGTCTCTTTTCTTGATTAAAGATTTAACCCAACTTTTTAAAAAAAAAAATTGTTTCTGGTGAAGTGGTTTATATTTTAAAGAGTCTTTTTTAAATACTTATATTAAAAATCCTATTGATTTGAAATAAATCAAATGATGTTGGAGTTAATTTAAGTACTTATATTAATTTGATTTGATTTTTGGTTTTTGATTTTGAAGGTTATTTTTGGTTTCTCCATGTCTGCTATTGCCTTATATATTGGAGTATTCATTCTAATATGTGCTATGTATGATCATCATGACAAATCTGAATATATTTATGTTTTTTCTTTAACATTTTCATTTGGTTTTTGTTTTGTTTCAAGTTATTATTTTCAAAAGTGGTGTCATTTTCGATGTAACAAGTTTTGACTATGACTCGGATTAGTAATATATCTTATTGTGTATACATGTTTAATGTTCTTTTTCACAAGACTACTTTTATTTATTATTTTCCATGAATTTTTTAGCTTTTCTTCAAGCTTTCAGTTTGGGTATTTCTTAATGCAAGGTCGGAATGAAGCTAATAGATTCAAATAGTTGACTTTTTAAGATTGTTGGTCATTCAAAATTGTTATAGTCAACCATAGGTTATTTTTTCTATGTTTTCTAACGATTCCTTATTAATCATTATAATTGATTTATGAATATGTGTTTTTGTTCATCTGTGTACCTTTAAGAACTCAACACATGTGTTTTAAAAAGAGAATAGATCTCAGTTTACTTCTACTTTATTTCATTTTTAAGCAGCATACTTTCATAGTCAACCAACTATATCATCATACTTCCATGACGAAGGACTGATAAACGATGACATCATCATTAATGTAATGTCTTTCATCGGTTTTCTTTGACATTAGTGGCGAACCCAACCCCCGCGAAGCAGAGTTTCTTATCTAGTTTAAATAAATTTTGTAATACCATTTCACAGGTGAAATGTTTAAGAAAATTATATACACCTGAATGTACTCATTCGAGCACAAGTAATCTTGTGAAAATTATATATATATATATATATATATATATAAATATATATATATATATATATATATATATATATATATATATATATATATATATATTCCGAAAAGATGTAAAATTGGGTATTAAACTCAAGGTAAAAATCGGTAACATGTTATGTGGTTTTAAAACTAGAAAGGCCAAAACTTATAAAAAAAAGAGTAAATTATAGTTTTGGTTCCTATGGTATGGTCAGATTCGTACTTTCAGTCCAACCTTTAACATTTTTACAAGATGCATCCTTATGGTTTAAAGAAGTGCGCTGTACATCCTTAATCCATTTAAAAAGACCATTTTACCTTTACTTTTATATTTTTGTTATATATATATATATATATATATATATATATATATATATATATATATATATATATATTAATTATTGTTTAATTTTTTATATTTTGTCGCTTACATTTTATTTTATTTGTTTATGTTTTTTATTATTCATATTTAATTTGATATTGTTTTGTATATATAGTTTAATGTTTTTTACATTCAGTTCGTTTATATTTATTTGAATAATTTTTTCTAGTTCTTTTTTTTATGTGTTGTTTTGTTGGGTCCTGATGTGTTGCGTCTTTGGGCTCGGTCCTTAGCCCTATTTTGTTATCCGGTTTGGGTCTATCCAATCGTGTTTATTTTATTAAAGTTTATTAGTTAAGGTACATGCATGCATCCTTTATTTTGATCGCTTTCATTTATTATTCTAACTATAGTACTACAAATCCTAGCTCGCCTCTACAGTGGAAGTTCTTCATCGAGCTCTGCTGAGGCGTGACTACATTTGAATAATTAAGCATTACTTAATTTTATATCGTGTTTATTGTGTTTGTTTGTTTATTGATTAACCAGTTGAAGATCTAATCGATCTAAGAGTTTTTCAACTCATCAATTGGTATCAGAGCAGGAGATTGTGTAATTCGTACACATCTCTTCTGTTGAAGAAGATCTTAGGGTTTTTCCGCTTTGATCGATTTTGTTAGAGCCGTCATTTGCTATTGACGTAGTTCTTTAACAGTTGATCTTACCCTAACATTGTTTACAAGTCTGATCTTAAGCAGGTTTTTGAACAAACATCATCATGTCCATGGATGATTCTCAGTCAAACCCAATCAATATATCCAATAGTATAGGATCAACGACAAGGATTCCTATACTATATACTCAAGATTATGAGGTCTGGACGCATCACTTCGAAGACTACGTGATTGGTTCATAAGATAATGGATACTTAATCTAGGAGGTGATTACTGTAGGTCCATTTGCTTTACAATCGGACACGTTTCGGTTAGTAAGTTCATGCACAACGACGAAAGAAATATGGGACAAGATGAAGGAATTGTATTCTACAGATGAAGATCTTGAGCGTTCGATCCAAACTTTATTGCTCTCAGAATTTGGTGACTTCAAGAAGAAGCCTGAAGAGAAGCTTATTCAAGCCTTCGATCGCTTTAATCATCTCCTTAGTTGGATGATAAAGCATGGGATTGAAAGGAAAGTCATTCAACAGAAGGTCACATTCATGAATGGCCTTAGATCATAATGGATGGATGTGGTGTCCATTGTGAAGGAACACAAACAATTCAAGACTTACTCTCTGCCAACACTGGTGGGAATATTAAATTCACATGAGAGTGTCGTGACTAAAGAAATAACATGGTTTCTAGCATGGGGTCCTTGGCCCTAATCTCCAAAGGAAAAATTGTTGTTAAAGAAGAAGAAGATTTAGATCTTTCTGAATATGATCTAACAAGTGAAGATTATGCCTTGATGGTGTCAGATCCCAAGAAGTTCATCAAAAGAAGGTTCCCATCCAATAAGAACCGAAACTGGCAGGGAAGTTACAATGCCAAGAAAGTGAAGGAGGAACCAAAAAGTGTTTCTTAGACCAAAGAACCGAAGAAAGACGCAAAACTTAGTGGTGACTCAGGTTTTAATTGTCACTACTGTAGAGGCAAAAATCACTTCGCCAAAGATTGTATGTTGAGAAAGACGTTAGAAAAGAATGACGATGATGACGAGGAAGCGAACCTCATACGACGATTGGAGGAAATCAAGAAGAAGAATGTTGGATCTAATATCACTATGAATGCTCTTATTGTGCAGGCAAATACAATTGACGATGAGTTCGGAGGTGTTGAAATTTGGTCTACGGATTCTAAAGATGAAGAACTGAGGAAGCCCACTCATGGCAGGACTTTATTGGTGAAAGAAGAGAACGTTGAAGGAAAGTTTCTAATGGTGACCTCTGGGGTGTCACAAATGAGAGGCTATACCACTAATGGAGGACTAGATGAAGCGAAAGAATGAGAAGACAGGTGTTTTGCAGCGAAACATGTCAGTAAGCAGATTAACGAATGCGATGAGTTGATCAAGAAGGTACAATCTATTCTTGTCTCTTTACATATCCCCATCACAAACTATGAAAAAGAACTTAATGGATTAAAGTCTAAATTTTCTATTATAAGTGGTAGTTTAACTCAAACTCGCGTCACAAACACTAACCTAACTGATCAAATTAGCAGGATATCGTCGAAGAGTGAGGAAAGGCGTATGTGGATTGAGCAAAAGGAGATGGAGTTCATTAGGTATAGGGATGAAACAATTTATTTGCAAAGAGATAATTTAAAGCTTTTATAACAATGGAATGTTTTTTGTTTGATTGTTAAACGATTATACTCCAACATTACTCAATTACATCTTGATTGTGATATAGGAAAGAAGATACATTGTATGATTTTACCTTTCCTTGAGTTAAAGGAGGATGAAATTGATGTCGATGCATATAACTATGAAAACGTTGTTTCTTCTGATGATATCTCTCTTACTTATAAAATTGGTCTTGAAAAAATAGAGTCCTTCATAAAGTCAAAAGACCATAAGGACATGCTCAAAAATTTGTTGGATGAAAATGACAGATTAAAAATCAAAACCGAAACTGTACAGAAATTTGACTCTTTGAATGCCAAGTTGAATTTAGAAAATAAAATTGATATTGAAAACACTTCTGAATTCAATGAGGATGATGATATGAGTGTAATATCTGTAGAAGATGAGGTGGACTGTTCCGAATTTGTCAAGAGCGAACCCGAAACCAACAAAAATCTTATTTCAAAAAATTTGTTGAGTTCGCTCGTTTATCCAAAAACAGGACTAAATTCCTCAAGGAGAAGGTTGTTGTATATCAAAAGGTCCAAACAACTCCAAATCAAGTTTATAGAGTTAAAGGAGTTACTCAGCAACAGACAGCTGAACTGACAGCTTTGATAGAAGAAGATAATGTTGATGGTTGTGATGAGTTTTTTTGGTCAGCACCAATTGATAATGCTGATGAAATATAAGATCTATCTAAGAAAACATCATGGAGAGTGAAGGGTAGGTATGTGGCAGAACCACTTAATCTACCTACACACTTTGATATGCCAAGCACAAGTGGTACCAAAAGTCCTTCAGGCGAACCGGTCATGATATCTAGCGAAACCTCTTCGCTAAAGACCGAAACTCATGCTCAAAGATCGAAGAAAAAGGCCAACATTCACAAAAATCCAAAACAGGTGTTAGAAAGAAAGCGTCAATGTAATTTGAGATACAAGAAGAATCTCACTAAAAGAAAACAATTTTGGCAATCTCAAAACCCTAATCATGTTTGCTATGAAAAGTCCTTTAAGTCAAATGAAGACGCAAAAGCAAACCCAGCTTCTCGTGCTCAACATAATGAAAACAACTGAAAGAAGAGTTTCGGTCCCTAGAATCAAGACAACCGAAAACAGAGTTTCGGTCCACAAAGGCATAGCAACCAAAAGAGAAGTTTCAGTCCTCAGACAGACGACAACCGAAAAAGAAGTTTCGGTCCTCAAGATGTGAGAAACCGAAAGGATGGTTTCAGTCCTAGATCAACCAATGAGAGGAACCGAAGGAAATGTAGTTTCGGCTCTCAACCAAGTAAGAGCAATGACCAAAGGCTTAACTCTACTCTCAAGTCTCATCTTTCTCAATCTCACTCACAGAATGAACGAAAGGGAAAAGGAAAGCTCTTTCCAAAAAACGAAAAAAAGATGTCATTTGAACCCAAAGAGGAGAACCAAAAGACTGCTAACGTCAAATGAAAAACTGATCCTAAAGAACTCAATTCTAATAAAATCAAAATTTTCACCATAAAAAGAAAAGATGAAACAACCTTAATAAAAAGAACATTTTTAGTTTATGTTTCTCTTACACTTCCCTGTTCTGTAAAAGGCTCACAAGGACCCAAGAAAATTTGGGTTCCTAAATCTGCTTAATTTTTGCAGGTTATACGTGACGAGCAGTTTGACGATGAATGGTACATAGACAGTGGATGCTCGCGTCACATGACAGAAAGAAGGGAAGAGCTGAGGGAGTTTCGGTCCCTTAAAAAAGGTGGAAGTGTAAAGTATGGTAACAATTCCAAGATTGATTAAGATTGTGAAGCGAACTACCCAACCTCCACTGAAGTGAAGTCTCGCCCCAATTGACGCAAAGGGGGAGATTGTTGGGTCCTGATGTGTTGCGTCTTTGGGCTCGGTCCTTAGCCCAGTTTTGTTATCCGGTTTGGGCCTGTCCAACCGTTTTTATTTTATTAGGGTTTAGTATTTAAGGTGCATGCATGCATCCTTTATTTTGATCGCTTTCATTTATTATTCTAAGTATAGTACTACAAATTCTAGCTCGCCTCTACAGTGAAAGTTCTTCATCGATCTCTGCTGAGGCGTTACTACATTTGAATCATTAAGCATTACTTGATTCTATATCGTGTTTATTGTGTTTCTTTGTTTTATTGATTAACCTGTTAAAGATCTAATGAATCTAAGAGTTTTTCAACTCATCATGTTTGAAAACATTTTAATTTTTTTTTATGTTTTTTTGTTTATATTTTTTAATATTTTTTTTTAAAATGTTCTCTAAATGTGAATATTATTAACATAGATTAGGTATATTTTTTTAATAAGATTAATAAATAGGCTAATCGAAATTTGAAACGGGTTTCAAGTTATATAATGACTAGTTGGAAATCATCTAACTCGAAAACGGACAAAATCTCTAAAAATAAAAAATGAACTCAAAAACATTGACACGTGTATTTGAGTTATAAGAACTCTGACTAGCTTTTGTCATTCAGAAGAAAATATAAAAAAAATTTTCTAAAACTAAAACAATTGAACTCGAAGTCATTGACACTTGTTTTGAATTCTGGATATACAATAACCCTATCAGAATAAATAATTTTATACCTAATGTGTGTTAATCATACTCACATTAAACAAACTTTTTTTTTATCTTTTTTATACAAAAAAAATATTTATTAAAAGCTTTACAAAAATATGAAAAAACAAAAGATCAAAAAAACAATAAAAAATATAGTCGAACAAAACATTAAAAAAAAAAAAAAAAACTAGAAAAATGTAAACGAATAAAATATAAAAAATATTAAAAAATATATTCGAATAAATTTCAAAAAAAAATATACATAAAAAATATAAATAAATAAAATCAAATGTAAGCTATAAAATACAAAAATAAATAAATAAATAAAACATTATATATATATATATATATATATATATATATATATATATATATATTAAGAAAAAAATATGAAACTAAGGGTAAAATGGTCTTTTTAAATGGACTATGGATGTTTAGTGCAATATCTTTAAACTACAACAATGCATCTTGTATAATTTTCAAATGTTAGACTGAAAATGCGAATCTAACCAAACCACAGGGACCAAAACTATAATTTACTCTAAAAAAACCAAAAAAAATCTGTTGGGTCAAAATATAGTTTATACTTTACTTTTCTGGGCAATTGTATTTTTGTGTAATATTTATAAATTTATGGTCTAGTATACGGCTGAGTTTACGGCCGTAAACTCATTTACAGCCCATGTGTTCTCCGGCCCATATTCTAAGTATAAATAGAGGTGTTAGGGTGAGGAGTAGAGATTGATGAACACGAAGAGAGCTTACGGCCAGAGAGAATAAGGAGCGTATGTGTGTAATTGTGTGAATCTTTTGTATCTGAAACTTTAATTCTAATCAATTCATACAGAGATTCATAGTATTCTTCTTCTCTTTCTCTTCTATTTGATCTGACATCATCCGTTTGATTGGGATTCCGCACCATCAAACGGATTTGATTGATACACAGGCAAATTAGGGACTTACAATTGGTATCAAAGTCTGGTTGTATCAGTCAAAAGGATTTATTGTTTCGTCTGGAATCTGAGTAATTGGTGTTTCCGGTCCAAGCTTACGGCCGTAAACCCTATTTTGGGGCATTATTTGATCTTATTTTCGAAATATTTTTGCGTTTTTGGATAGATCTCGCAAAAATAAAGGGGGTTTGTTCTTCGTGTTTTTTCATAAAAAAAGGTTTTTGATCGAGTTTTGGATCGATTGTGTGCGGCTCGGCTTGGACGGCTAGGGAATTCAGAGACCAGCAGCATTCAGCAGTGTTTCTTTCTCGTTCAGCAGCTTAAAAAATTCAGACTGATTTCGGGGGTGCAGGGGATCGAACCTACGACCTCTAATTCAACAGCCAAGCCCCTTACCATCTCGGCTAGCCAACCTCTTGTTATTTAACTCCGAAATATTAAACTTACACACTTCTAGTCGCATCCAACTTTCGTATTCTTGTCATTTTCAGCCGAAAATTGATTTTTCTTTAATTTTAAATTCCTTTTTCATCCAAAATTATTATTAATAATAAAATAAAATAATAAATTAAAAAATAATAATAATAATAAAAATAAAATTGTTTTTATTTTTTTTTATTTTTGACTTTTTATTTCAAATTTTGACTTTGACTTTTAAGTTTGATTTTTGACTTTAAACTTTGACTTTTTCGTTTAACTTTTAAATTTTCGGTTTGACTTTCAAGTTTGACTTTTTCAAGGTTGACTTTTTCATGTTTGACTTTTGAGTTTGATTTTTTTTTTTAAATTTGACTTTTAAGTTTTATTTAAGCTACTAGTTGTGTTGTTTAATTGATTTTAAGGTCTACGAGGGAGTTGAAAACATGAAAGAGAGTCGTCAGGATATGTTAAGACAAAATTTCAACATTTTTGATTATATCCCTGGAGAAACCCTCGAAACACAGTTGCAGCAATTCACTACACTCACTACTGAGATGAATATAGCCAGGATCTTCTTGACTAAGTCCGAGATAAACAAAAAGTTGCTAAATTCACTTCCAAAATCGTGGGATATGAATGTAGCTGTCATCAAGAAGACAAAAGATCTCAATCGTCTTAGTATTGCTGAAGTAATTGAAGAGCTTGACGCTTTAAAGAGTTCTGTAAACCTTCCGGTCAATGAAGTGTCATGTTCTCATTCATGTGAAGTTTCATGTTCTCAATCATGTGAAGATACGATTAAGTTTCTTCGAGAACAAATTGAGTTATTTAAAAGAGAAGTTGAGGACCTGAGATATGAAGGATATCAACTCAGGAAAGGATAGAAACCCCTGAAGGCTGAGTTAGAAGCAAAAACCAAGGACTTTAGGAAACTTCAGGAAGACTACAGTAACAAATGTGAAAACTATGATTATGTAGTCAAACAAAATGCTGAGCTAGTGGCTGAAGTTGAATCTTTGAAAGGAAAGTTTGAAACCGCCAAACTTGATGTTAGAAAATATGATTTCTCAAGTAAGGTGGTTGCAAATATGATAGACCAAAGCATGCTGTTTAAAAGGAATCAAAACAAGGGTCTAGGGTATGATAGTGTAACTCCTCCTTACAATCATAACTACACATCCATCCTTATGAAACAAGAAGAAATTGACAAGGAGGCACATCTTAAATACGGAAAACCAGCTGGATTTGTGTCTGGAGGAGTTATTAATGTAGAAAATTCTAATGTTGCTACTTCTTGTGCAGGCAAAGTAACAGAGGATGAGAACAAGGAGAGTTCTTTTGAACAAACAAACGACCCCTTGAACTCTGAATCTGTTGCTTCTAATCAACCTGCCGTTGGTAAATACAGGCCACCATTTCAAGCTAAACAGCGTGCCTGTTGCAACTGTGCGTGTGGGAAAAGCAAGAGACAAGGCAAGGATACGCCACCAGGGGCAGGAAGAAACAACTTCACAGTGAAGAAAAAGACATGTTTTCACTGTGGAACACCTGGTCACATTGCCCGAAATTGTCCAAATCGCGCATACGTTCCTTACTATGCGCAAGGCTGGCAGAACGCGCCAAGAGGGAGATACTCCAAAAGAAACCCCTCAAGGTCACGTTCAGACATTGATGACTGGAATGCCAAGAAGGCCAAGAATGTAACTCCCAAGGCCAAGACTCAAACTCCAAAGGACAAGCATCCGAATCCCAAGGGCAATAAGGAAATGTCAGCCAACAAGCCCAGTTCAAGAGATGCTCCTGTGAAGCCAAGACCGGTTAGGTCAAAGTCATCTCGGCAGTCGGCTTCAAGTTCCAAATCAAGTACTAAGCCACCCATAGGATCGAAAAAGAAATGGGTTAAACTCAACTACAAATGGGTTCCAAAGGCTCACTCTCCCAAATCTCCTAATGCTTCTAACGTTTCTACATCTTCTGTTTGTGATAAACAGGATATGTCATGGGAGAGAGTATCGTGCATTGATGACAAAGGTCGACCCAGTTTCAAAATGTACTGGGTTCCAAAGACCAACTGATCCCGCTCTTTGAGGGAGATGTTCTAGGAAGTGATATTATCTAGTGATAACAGGCAACCTGAGTCTGCGTAACGTACCCAAAGTTGAAGGGTCTATGCTCTAGTTTGATGCGTCGGTAGGCACGAAAAATTTTAAATGGACTTGACTAGGGAGAGTTGAACTTAGGAAATTTATAGACTTGACAAATCTTGACCTAGTTAGATCCATTCAGCCTGACAATACGACGCTCGAATAGGTTGAGCAAGGAGATATATATGGGAATCTACTCGTCACATTAAATGAACCCGTACTTGGAACCGTGGTTTAACTTTTCCTCGATGTGCAGATTCTGTCCTTAATTCCGGTTGGATGGGGCGACTGGTAAATTCCAATAAATTAGGTCTGTAGAATGTCATTTTCTTTCTTTTCGTCTGTTAGTCATATGTTGTCTCCTTTGCGTGACTTCCAATCCGACCTGGTACACAACATATGCAACTCTATATTTTATCTGCAGGCTATATATATGTGAAATACTTCTTATCTGTTAGCCATATGTTGTCTCCTTTGCGCGACTTCTAATCCGACCTGGTACACAGCATATGCAACCTTCTTCTTCTCAACCCCTCTGAAGTAGTTAGCAAAAGAATTCTGAATCTCTCCTCTCTCTGAATGGTTGTCTGCTCACCCGGTGTAAGGAGTACTCTGGAAGTTCTTGATGGCTGGGGCATATCAGGAAGCGGGAAACACGTTCCAGTACACTTGAAATTGAACTCATACAGATTGTCTGTAGATCTCGCTGCTCAATTTAGGTGGACAACAATATCCCTGGTCGTCGTCAGATGAATGGACCTTAAGATATAGTAACTAAGAAATTAGGATCAGATATAAATTTTAGGTTTTTAAGTTCACCTTGTCTTGTAACAAATAGTATATCCTAAATCTGTCACAAATTTTTCGTGTTTAAGTGGACCACAATACCGAAGATCGACCAGACAAAGATGTGAATATGGAAGGTACCGACAAGTGGATAAAGGTTGTCTAAAAACTTTGATGCCAAATTACTCTTAAAGTTATATATCATTTTTATTTTTGTTAAATTTGTCATAGTTTCTTCTAATTTAAATATTAGGGGATAATTAAAAATAAAAAAAAATCAGAAAAATTAAAAATCAAAGAAAATTCAGAAAAATTAAAAATCCAAAAATAGTGTTATTTCTGTTTTATTTCTTGTTCAAAAATATCAAAAATCCAAAAATATTTTTCTTTCTGTTTTATTTTGTGTGCTAAGTTTTCTTTTAGTTTTGTTTTTTCTTGAAAAGTGATTTCAGGTATAGATAAGACTCATGGAGTTTGTGTTGAAGATTTCTGAGCCAAAGGCTTCGTCCGTGAGCATCGAAGAATTCTCATTCGAAGGAGCAAGAAATGAAGATTATTCTTTTCAACATTCAACCTTTCAGCCCTAGAAGCAAGGTTAAGCTGAAATTGAAGAATATGTGACGGATTGCATTGAAGCCTCCTCAATTAGTCTGCTGCTATCTTTGTACCTGCTGAAGTGATCCAGAAGATTTGTTCTCTCTGAAGATTCTCAAGCTGAGAGCGTTATCTTTCAAGAATCAGTACGTCAAGCCTCCTCACCCAATGTGCGATCAATGCCAAATTCTGAAGAAATGCCCAGATGAAGTCAATTATTGAAGATTCATATGTTCATCCTGATGCTGTGAAGAAATCAAAGGTTAAAGCTGAAGCCAAGCTCTCATTGAAGATCAACAAGTAGAGCCAGCTACTTTTTAGGGGGGGCTTGTTGGGTCATTAAGAAAAGAAAGCTATAAACCAAGGGGGAGATTATTGGGTTAAAATATGGTTTATACTTTACTTTTCTGGGCAATTATATTTTTATGTAATATTTATGAATTTATGGTCTAGTTTACGGCTGAGTTTACGGCCGTAAACACCTTACGGCCGTAAACTCATTTACGGCCCATGTGTTATCCGACCCATATTCCAAGTATAAATAGAGGTGTTAGGGTGAGGAGTAAAGATTGATGAACACGAAGAGAGCTTACAGCCAGAGAGAATAAGGAGCGTATGTGTGTAATTGTGTGAATCTTTTGTATCTGGAACTTTAATTCTAATCAATTCATACAGAGATTCATAGTATTCTTCTTCTCCTTCTCTTCTATTTGATCTGACATCATCCGTTTGATTGGGATTCCGCACCATCAAACGGATTTGATTGATACACAGGCAAATTAGGGACTTACAAAATCTGCACCACTTAAAAAGCGCATCGTTTAGTTTTTATAATTATAAAAACCGCATATACGGTTTATAGTTTGGTTTTTGCCAAAAAAAACCGCATTAAACCGTACCATGTTCATCCCTAGTTGTGTCTCTTATATATGGGTGGATGAATGTCTATGTATTTGATTATTTATGTAAGTGAGGAATACATATAATGACACTATATTGTTATTGATTTGTTTCAATTTTATTCAAAAAATACTATTATGATCGGTTCTGATATATATATATATATATATATATATATATATATATATATATATATATATATATATATATATATATATATATATATATATATATATATATATATATATATATATATATATATATATATATATATATAACTGCTAATTTTCTTTTACACATTTAAACATTGTATATATTAGTCACTAATCTTTTTATTTTATTTATATTTTACCACTTATCTTAAATAGTATAAGTACATATTAGTATGATTGTTCAAGTGTTAATTATATATATATATATATATATATATATATATATATATATATATATATATATATATATATATATATATATATATATATATCGTTTATTAATAAAAGTAATTAAGGGGATATTCACCTTAATGATCGTATTTGTAGTATATTACATGGATATTATTAAACTAAACATTATAAATAACGTGTTTAATAAAAATATGTATTCTGATATTTTTAAAAAAATTATTGAAAAGAATATCCAAGGTCACTAACTATTTGTAATATTTATAATACAATGTCATTTTGGGTTGCTTTCATGACCTTAATTGAATAGAGTATAGAAATTGGTTTATTAACATTTATGGTTTAATAACTAACCAGGAACTATTTCTAAATTAGTTTGGGAATTAATTAAATAGTTTTTATTAATTAAAATGGTTAAATATTAATTAGTTAAATATTAACTAATTAGAAAATTCCATAATCTTTAAAAAGGATGAGAATTTCAAATTTAGTCTCCATCCCATATAGGATGAGAGATGAAACTAAGTAAATGATCCAAGACTATAAATAGGGTTCTATGGATCTCATAATTCTTTGCACATTGGCTTGACAAACTTGACAATTGTCTACATTCACCTATTGGGGACAATTTCTAACCCTCTTAGGGTATGTGAAATTGAGGATTCTCCTAGTTATATTTATTTCTCTTTATTTTTCATTAGTTTTGATATCATTAGAGGGATTTTAGTTCGGATCTTCACATCCAATCAACCTTGAGGAGGACAGGATCTCAAGCACGAAGATCAATGGCTACATAATAGGTATGTTGTGACATCCTCATTTTCACGGCCAGAAAAGACCGATTTTGTTTATGCTTGTTTGAAAATCAGAGTAATATTTTACATAAAAGTGTTGTGGAATTTGTTCCCATGATAAAAATATGATAAAGATTTATCAAAGCATTTCCGTAGAAATGTATTTCATTAAAAAGACTCGGGATGTCATGTTCGATACAGGTCAAAAGCATAAGCAATACAATATAAGCCTTACTACATTATTTCATATATATACATGCCTATATCCGTAATCCCTCATCCAAAACATCACAACTATGCTCAAGCACCACTACCTGTAATACATGAAACTAAGTGGGTCAGGCTTGGGAGCCTGGTGAGCACATAGGGTTTTCAACCCATAATAAATAAGCTATTTAATTTCATCAACCAACAATAACTCGATAACCCATTCCCGTTATCCTAACATTACGTCCCTAAAACACCTATCATAAGGTACCTAGACTAAGGATCAACATTGGGATGGATACTAATGCTAAGGGGATTCCTCAGCAATAAATGTCCTTAAGGCAACCATGTGGGGGATGGAGTACAACGGTAAACACATCGTTCACAAACACCTACAGGTTGCGAGCCTGCTAGCGTTCTACTAGACTGTCTAGAAGAGTCTGTGGTCGTCATCTATACTCTGCTAGATGACTGGATCACCAACAACATCGACGTCTCTCATCATTTTATTAAACATGGTCTATTACATCTATCCATGTTTTACCCCCAACATTTTTGTAGATATAAAATACATATAAAGTTTAAATCATTTAAAACATGTATAAAATTATTCATCCAGCATAGACAGCAAGTATTCAGATAATATGCACACATAGCACGTAATTTATATAAAATACTTCATATCTATGTGTAAGATGAAAGTGACTATGCACTCACCTGAAAAGGTGGGGATTCTGCCCTTGAAAAGCGCTTTGTTATCTAAAAACAATTATCGCTCGACAAAACCTAGTATCAATAACACTAGGGTTTAGTCTGACATTAATCGCGACTAATTAATAGTCTAACTATTATTACTATTATATAAGTGTGACACAATACTTTTAACCCACTCTATACAGACGAGGCCAGACATGGAACACTGGTGGGCAGGATCATTTTGGCATATAAGCACTTCTGAATCCAGCAACCCAAGCGACCCTCCAAACCGGAACCCCCGTACCGCGAGTGGTTAAAAAGATATTATAACGACATTAAATAACCCATAATAATAGCCCAATTAAATATTCGAAGGACCTAATAACATTACTAAAATTATTTAAAAGCTATATTAAAAATTTCATAGGCGTAGCTCACTTACAGCGGGTTTTAAAGAAAATCGGGCCTTGCTTGGAGCAGCGTTTCTAAACCGAAAGACCTTTTTTTCTCGGGACTCCGGGAGCCTCGGGGCTTCCTTCGGGTGCTAGGGGGTTCCCTAGGGTTTAGGGGGGTTGGAATGGGTTAGAGAGAGAAAGAAATTAAAGAGAGAAGGAGATTTGTGTGAAATCTCGGAAGACTTCGCAACTATTTATAGGGCCAGCAACTTCGGACTATGTTGCGCGTTCAGCAGCACAACGTTGGGCGTAATTCGGATGAGATTGCCAGCTTCGCACAAGCTGGATCGCACATCGGGTGGACAAGAACCAAAGTATGTTGGGTGTACTCGGCCTCAGACGCGGGGTGTAATTGCGAGGCTATGTGGCGTGATCCGAAGCAAGGCCTGATCAGCGATGGACGGTCCAGATCGAGCCACGTCATTACTATTCGCACCAGCTTCGCAAATTTGAGTTCCAACTTCAAAAATCCATATCTTCCTCATGCGGTCTCCTTTTTCAACGTTCTTTATATCCACGCGTAGGCGGGAACGTACTCTACATCTTTCATTTAGACTCCGTCGGCTAATTTTGAATTTATTTAAAAAGTTATATTATTAACAGGCCGGGACATGAGTGGTCCGTTAAAATCTCATAACTTCTTCATCCGAATCCGTTTTCGTCTGTCTTTTTATCGTTACGCTACTATTAACGAGATATTTGATTCTCGTTTAGGTTGTGTCGGCTAAAAACCGTTCGATCTAATATTCGAACTTCGGGTTGTACACTACTAAGCCGAAACTTCGAAAAATCATAACTTCCTCATACGAAGTCAGATTTGGGCGTTCTTTTTATGGACGCTCTCGGTCTAACTTATTCTACAACTTTCGTTTAGATCTCTAAAGCTAAAAGTCGTTCTATCGTAAATTCACTATTTATGCTTCCCGGTGTCGTGTCGCTTTCGTCGCGAAATTTCGATGGGTCATAACTTCTTCGTTATAACTCGGTTTTCGGCGTTCTATATATCCTCGGAATCCTTGTTCCGACCACTACAACTTTGTGTAAAGATATCGGGCCTATCTCACACTTTAATTTCGACGCTTATTTTTATTCTTTATTAATTATATATTTATAATTATGTTATAAGCACACAAACACACATAATTCACATGGTATTCAAATATTTCATCTTTATTACTTCAAAAAGAGTTACAATAGTTGACCTAGACTATTAAATCATCTAAAATGCTTAGCCCCGAAACTCGGGCGTTACATATGCTACTCTTCCTTCTTTATGTTTTAGTAAGGTAACACTAATAGTCTGCAACTTAGATCTTTAGGTTTCATGAACATATAAGATTATTGTTATGTTTATGTTCGACATGATTATATGTTTAATTGCATAGAAAACCCAACTGCGATATTAGAGCCTTAGTTCATGAATATTTGCACTAATTTGATCCACAATGATTTGATTAATCTTATTTGTAATTGTAATAACATTTGAAAAATAATAAAACCTTCTAGTCCTAGGTTGCGGCGCGATCCTTCGAGTCAACGCCCCCGCCAAAAGTTAGGGTTTTGCTTGTTCTTTTTCTTATTGATTTCAAACTATAAGGTTTTCAACTATTGGACAACTATCTCTTATAAGATAAATATTATTTAAAATAAAAGTTAAATCTAAATATTTGTTTTAGATAAGTATTGTTTAAATAGAGATTTTAAATTTGAATATGTAAATGTGTATTAATTTAATATTAATTAAATGATATTTAAATTTGAATATTTGAATTAATTTTAATATTACTTATAATAGTGATTTATGAACTTGAATATTAAACTAATATTAATTTTTAATATTTCTTCCTCACAATTTAATTAGAATTAATAATAGTCAAACAAATTTAAAGAGTTTAAATTTACCCATATATATATATATATATATATATATATATATATATATATATATATATATATATATATATATATATATATACAGAGAGAGAGAGAGAGATCTTGAGATTCAATCTCAACCATAATTCTCATTTACCGCTCTAACGTTCCAGCGTACCGGCAGCAACGAAGTATTCCTAATCATAAATGATTATATGGCAGAGAGGTATAATCATATAGATTATACATGTTTATACGTATATGCCTAATCATAAATGATTATACATATATGTTTGTTCACAGATTGAATAATCATATATGATTATGATAGTTGATTGCAAAAGAGGTGGTCGTGGTATAAGTGACAGATGTGACAATGGTGGGGTCGACTGATGTCAGAGGTGATGGTAGTGGTGGTGGTGGTGGCGGTTATGGTGGTGGGGATGGTGACGGAGGATAAAGGAACGGGTGACACTGTATAATCATTTATATTTATATATGATCTGTCGTGTCGGTATGTCGGAGAGTTAGAGCGGCAGATGTGAAACATGTGGCTGAGGTTGAATCTCAAGATCTCTATTTTATTTTTAATCTCAATAGAACTTATATATATATATATATATATATATATATATATATATATATATATATATATATATATATATATATATAAGACATTTACAACATCATTCCTCGTATTTTTAAATATCGATATGTCATGTTTGTCGCCAGGCATGCATGGACTCCTTTGGGGAGCATGTAGTTCACTATAGAGAGATGTCGGGTTTCAAGTACCGACACGAACTCGTTAGGGATGTTATTTTCTACATATTTTGGTGAATCATAAAATTTTGTCTTGAAAGTGGCACATATGAACTTTCTGACTTATTGGAAGGATATTCAACACTTGGACTAACTAATGTTTTAGCTTTTGGATGGGCTAGAAGGAAGCATGCATTTGTGGACCAAAAAGGGGCTTCCCCTCTTGTGGGCTTGTGGATTGGAGTTTTCCTTGTGGGGGCAGGCTGCTTTAAAAGTTGCATCATGCAAAGTGGCAAAACACAAGAACGCGTGCATGGAAAATCAACATGCATTTATACCTTTTGCATTTGATACTTTCGGTTTCCTTACGCCAGATGTTGTGGAGTTCCTCAATAGAGGCCAACAGATTATGAATAGTAATGTTATGACCCTGAGATCTATGGATGTCATTTTTAAAATAATTAGTTTTGCTATCGAAAAACGGGTTGTGGCAGAGTTAGTTGCTCGTTTACCCTCTACTTCTATGTAAAAGTTTTATATTTTGAATTAATATTGATATTATTAGTCTTACCATGACTAGGCTCACCCAGTCTAATACTCTAAGAGAGATTTAAGGAGGTCTCTTTTGTTTTGAACGAGGCTGAATTTTGAAAGCTCTTTAGCTTACCACCCTCACTGACACATTTCAATTTGAGAGTAGAGTTACCGAAAAGGTTTGATACGATATATGTTCAAGTTGAAAGTATTAACTTAAAAGTATAAAAAACAAATATCATTTTATTATAAACATGAATAGTATGTTACCCATGAAGAATGCATATTGCAACACTCATGTTCCAGACTGGTTTTAGCTTTATATTTAACAGGGGCCACGGTGGAGTTTTGGGAAACACTTTGTACCATGACGTGGCGTAAGGCTTCCCACGGCGTAAACAAAAATATAACAAAGGATGGCGCAGTTTATTGAATCATCAAGTTGTGGCAACTGTTCTATCCCAATTCCATGATTCTTTTAGGAGTTGCTTCATATTTAAACCCCTTTAAGTTGTTTTTAGGTTTCCTTAACAACCTCCATCACCCTCAAGTTTCAAAAACCCGAACCCTAATTCCTCCTTGTGAGTTGTGTGTAAGTCCCTAAATCGGCTTGATGTATCAATCAGATCCACTTGATGGTGCGAAATCCCAATCAAGTGGATGATGCAAGATAAAATAGAGAATAAGAAGAACAAGAACAAGATAAATCTTCAATGCACACAATAATATTAAATAATGATCCAGTACACAAGATTTACACACAAATGTTCTCTCATTGTTTCTCTCTGTAGAACACATTAATATGACAATAGCAACCCCAAATCACGTTCCCTCCCTGCTCTAGCCACTCTTAATCACTCTTAAATGACACTATTTATATGTATGGACCCAAAGCACAAATTCCAAAACGAAAACCCAATAACTTCACCGAAATCACATGTGATTTTGGTCCAAACTACAAATAAACTCATGGGGATTTTGGCCCTAGACCGAAAACTATGAATGCCTAGAAAATAAAAGTATAAAACATAAATTTAGACCAAACAAATCTGAGTTTGGACCCAACTCTTAATGGATTAAGTGCTAAATTGGAAAGATGGTTATGGCTGGTGAGTACGTTGGGCGTACAAGTATGTATGTTGTGAATGCAATCCTTCCATGCTATATGTTGAGCATACAGGCCGAGTTCACCCCGTGTACTCGGTAGACTTGGTCTTTTTCGTTTTCGGCTTCAGTTTGGGTTTGGTTGTGTTGGGCCATGTTAGGCCATCTGGATTTTTATGGTTCGACTGTTGTGACTTGTTGTACTTTCTTACATAAAGGCTCACAAAAAAAATTGGGCCCAATTTGGAAAATTAGGCCATATTTGGGCCATATATGTTTATTTTGGATTTTGGGCCTTTGGACATCTAGTTTGGGCCTTGGATTTAGGCCAAGCTTAAGGAAGGCTAAAAAAGTCTTTTACCCTAATTTGGACTCATAATGTGAGTTAGGGGCTAGATGTTAATGGGTTTTCATTGTGGTATTTGATAGCACATGGAATTTAGCAAATCTGCAGTTAGATATTATTCGTGGGACCAGCTGTTGATGGGGTGTTGTCTTGATATTAGAGGTTCGGCGATCTGTCAGCCAGCAGCCAGGGATCATCTGTATGATTCGGCTGTGCAAGGTGAGTTTTTGTCACTATACTTTCAGGTCGAAGGCACCAAGGTCAGCTCATTGGTTGGATAACCTAATATTGTTGATATGTCGAGTATGGAATATATATGCATGCTAGTCTTGACATGCTAGCATGTGGTAGATCAGTAGGACTACCTGTGCTTTGCTCTACATGATTACATGTATATGTTTGTTAGCTATCAGCATATGGTGTTGGGTTGAGGTTATACTGCTTTGTGTTGTAGCCAACAAACCGTGAGCATTCTAGATATGAGTTGAGGGCTAGGTAGGGAAAGCCATACTTATACTAATGGCTCAGGTGCATTCCAAATACGAGCTGAGGACCCAGTTGGTATGCTAGACTCATACTAAGGGCTTGAGAGTATTGGAGCAATCTGGATATGAGCTGAGGGTTGGGTAGGGCATGCCAGACTCATACTGAGGGATTAGTAGAATTCCAGATACGAGCTGATGACTGTTTGGTATACTAAACTCCTACAGAGGGCTGAATATTGGTATTCCATTCGGATGACTGATTGCGTTGGGAGCAAGGCAGACATAAGTTGTGGTCCCCGGGGGCAAGCCAAACTTATGTTGTGGGCTTAAGAGTAGGCCAGATATGAGCTGCGGGCTCCATAGGCAAGCTAGACTCATACTGTAGGCTTAGGGGTAATCTAGTCTTTTAGATGTTGACCCAATACATGTTGTTATTTTATATATGCTTTTTGCTTAGGTGTTGGTGTTGGATTATGTGACTAAGCCCATAACTATAACTGGTATGTACTTGACCCGAGAGTAGGACGGTCCATTTGGGTTGCCTTCACCAGAGCAATTTTATAGAATGGACTTTTGAGAAGAGGTTATATATGATTTAGTTATATATTATAAGTTCTAATATATTAAGATGAAATCATATTATTTAATTAGTATTGATCAAGAATTAATTTGGAACCAAGTTAGTGATCAAAAGAGACTAATTAAATTTACGGGGATTGGTTTTGTAAATCAGTGATATATATATATATATATATATATATATATATATATATATATATATATATATATATATATATATATATATATATATATATATATATATATATATATATATATATATATATATATAAAAGGTTTGGGCTATTGATCCATAATGGGCTAAGTTTATGTTAGTATCCATGAAGAGTTAGCCCACATGAAATATGGATCATAACCCAAGTGTATGGATTAGGCTTTACCCATGAACCTTGGATTCCTACACTATATACATGACACCCTATAGCCTAAAATCGGTTGCCCTAGTGTTCTTACTTCTTAGAGATTATAGAAACCGATTTTGAGTGCTAGCATATTCTCTCTTAAAAGTACTCCATTTGTTCATGGTGTTTGTGAACCATTTGAAGCATCACATTTGAGGTGCTAAATTCTTAAATGCCAAAACTACAAGCTACAACAGAGAGGTAATTCTATAACTCGATTTTATGTTATTTATGCCAATTTTATGCAAGTTGTAGGCTTTATGCTTTGGTAACAATCTTTCATGTATAATTAAAGAAAACATAGATCTAAAGCATTTAGTGTTGTATGTGCACCATAGGATGTTGTAGTATACTAAAACACTATAGTGGTATCAGATCCTAGGATTGTTTTCTGTTATATTTGATGCATGGCTTATTTTTTTTCAAAGCTGAAAATTTGTTTTGACAACACCTACTTGACGAGTAGATGATTGGACTCGACGAGTAGGTTGTTTTTTTGTCTTGAACTCGACGAGTCCATAGTTGGGCTCGATGGGTTGGATGATTAGACAACAGTTTTTCAGGTTTTTGGCCTGTTTTGTATTAGGATCATTACCACAAAAATGTTTTAGTTCATTAAATTTGATTTTTTTGTTATGGTAATGATTATCCTTGTCCAATTAAAAGATAATTGTCAAAATTTCAAGATTTGTATTAGTTTAAATGATAGGCTAATTTCTTGTAAATTGTTGATATGAATTGTCTTGACTTTGAGTTTAACTAGATCATATATAAATTATATGATAATCTTTTATTTGTTGAAGTATTGATGTAAATGTTCTTTAAAGTCCTCCATAACTTTTCCTCAACTTATGGAACATGAAAAATTTTCCATAAAAATCACATTAAACTCATAAGTTATGGATATCAAAGGTTTTTCAAGAGTTACAAAACTTGCCCTCAAGTTTTGGTATTGAAAAGTCCCAAATTAAGAAACTCTTGTAATTGAAAAGGTGTAACTTTTGGGTTCATAAATTAAAAAATTAATTAAATAGATTTTAATTTTGAATTTTTATATTTAGAACCTTTAAGTATATGAGTAGTTCAAATTGCACCTTATGGACTTTATTAATTAAATTAATTAAAGTGTTTAATTAAAAGAGAATTATTAATTCCATAATGACATGGTTTAAGTTTAATTAAATTAAGAGTATAATTTATTAATAGATTAAACCATGTAGTATTTTAAAAGTTTAAAATACACCCGTATACTATATAAAATTAAAAGTTTAATAATTATACATGTATAAATTAAAGAGTAAATTACACGAATAGTCCCTATGGTTTGGGTAATTTGCGCGCTTGGTCCCTAACTTATTATTTTAACTCGGAAGGTCCCTACTGTTTGTTTTTGTTACGCGCTTGGTCCCTACTATTTGTTTTTGTTACACGTTTGGTCCCTGTCGTACCTAAAAAGACTATTATTTAAATAGGAAAAAATGGTGGGTTAGGTAAGGTAAGATGAGCGGGTGGGTTTGGGGGTGTGTTTATTTAATATAAATTAAAAAATCAATGCCAAAGTGGTCTTTTTAGGTAAGATATGGACCAAGCATGTAACAAAAACAAATAATAGGGACCTTCCGAGTTAAAAAAAAGAAGTTAAGGACCAAATGTGCAAATTACACTAAACCATAGGGACCATTTGTGTAATTTACTCTAAATTAAAAAGTCATTCTTACCGTTAGTAGGCCTCATTCATCAAGCTGGTCTATAAGGGGGTATAAGGTTACTGCCTATAAAATGGTGGTTTAATAGGTGTCCACTCTCACCCACCGTTTCCTTGACTGGTGGAGGGTCGTTAGCCGAATTGGTAGGATAGGATATTCTCATTAAAAGTATAATGAAAATACCAAGTAACTAAATGTCTTACAAATTCTCAATCTTAGTTACTTAGGAAAAATGTGAATTTGATGTTGACCCATGAGATTGCACTTTACACCTTGCCAAGTCGTTAGTGGAGCATATGTGGTTAACCGGCACATTAACTTGGACCAACATAGGTGGCAAAGGGTAGCTCGATGTTTGTCATAGATCAATGGAGCGTGTGTGGTTAACCGGCACATTGATTAGGTGATAAATGTGTTGGATTAATGTCTAAGTCCATAACTATTTTGGTATGTACTTTACCCGATGGTGCATGGTCCTTTTGGGTTGCCTTCATCAAAGCAACTTGATAGGATGAATTATGGAAAGAGAGGAGTAATTATGATTTATTAATATATTATGATAATAATATATTAAAGGAGAAATCATAATGTTTAATTAATATTAGTCAATAATTAATAAGAATTAATTTTTTGGCTAAAAGACATTAATTAAATAAAAGAGACTAGAACTGTTAATTGTGTGATAGTTGAATATTGGGCTAATGGACTCCATAGAGGATGGAGTGGAGGAATTATATGGGGAAACCCATTAGAAATCGTCCAAGGCCTCTAAGGAGGGAGTCCATGGGTTGCTTAGGGCCTAAGCAATAAAATTAGGATTTCCTTGTTAGATAATCCTAATAGCCTCACTATTTAAGGACCCCTAGGGCACCAAAAACGTGGCCAACTAATTCCTTAGGGTTTCTACATGATTTTGGGTGCCTCCTCTCTTATCATTCTTCGTCCTCTTGCTTTGGGTGCTTGTGAGCCATTAGAGGAGTGACACTTGTGACTCTAAGCTTTCTAAAGCCATTACAAGGAGGATTTGAGATTGTTATTGCTACATAACAATCAAGGTAAGATCTAAACCCTATTCTTATGTTAATATGATTAATTGTATGCTAGATCTAGGGTTTATAGCTTTGGATATTCAACTGCATGTTCATTAGACAAACTAGATCCAAAAGCTATTAGGGTTTTCATGTACACCATAGGAATGATGTTTTGTTCAAAAACCATCAGTGGTATCAGAGCCATGGTTGTTTGTTTGATGTATTTGATGCTATTATGGATTATCCTTGCTTAAAATTCGAAATTTAGGGTTTCTGGGGGCTGAACTCACCGAGTCCATAGATGAACTCGCCGAGTTCATACCTGACTCGACGAGTTAGCTGGTTAGAAAGAGGGAAAATCAGGATTTTGTGCTCTTTTGGCTGTGGGATAGTTACCAAAACATTTTTCATTGATATAAATCAAAATTTTATGATATTGGGTGATTATCTATGCCAAAATTAAAGATAACTTCATATTAGTTAAATAATTATTTCCTTATATGATTAGATTTAATTATTTGAATTATTTGGTGAATTATCTTGCAAGAATTTGGACTAGGTAAAATTCGATAACCACCAATTAATTGTTAATTGCCTTATTTGAATTTTGTGATCTAGAATATTCTTGATAAAGTTTGGAAAAGTTTCAAATTAATCCCTTTAGGTTTTATAGTTTAAATTTGAACTTAAAAGTTTTGTTTTTGAAATTTAAATAAGTTAAACCCAAATATTTTGAAATGTTTCAAAACTTTCCCTCAAGTTTTGGAATTTAAAAGTTGATTAAAAGTTTAATTTAGAAATGTTAAACTCTAAAACCCTAGTATCGTTTTGAAAACTTCAAATCACACCCTTATGGTTTTATTAATTAATTAAAGTGTATAATTAAAGGAGATTTAATAAACCCATAAAGTTTTGGTTTACATTTAACTAAATTAAAAGTATAATTTATTAAATTAGACCACCTAGTATTTTAAAAGTGTAAAATACAACCTATACTATATATAACATTAAAAGTCTAGTATTATATATGTATGAGTAAACAATCAGTCTTACCGTTAGTAGGCCTCATTCACGAAGCTAGTCTATAAGGGGTGTTTAAGGAAATTGCCTATAAAATGGAGATTGAATGGGTATCCACTCTTACCCACTGCACTCTTGACTAGTGGAGGGTCGTTAGCCGAATGGGTAGGATATGACAGAAACCTTCCATTATAAGTATAATGAAGTACAAAAGTAACTAAATGCTTTTACAAAATTCCTAATTTTAGTTACTTTAGGCAAAAGTGAATTGATGCAATTCCATGAAATTACACTTTGTGCCCTTGCGAAGACGTTAGTGGAGCGTGTGTGGTTAACCGACACACTAAATGGTTCTAAGCAAAGGTAGCAAAGGGTGACTCAATGTTTTTGATAGTTTGGTGGAGCGTGTGTGGTTAACCGGCACATCGAATAGGTGACTGTAACATTTGGGGCACCATGTAAGTTTGCATGGTTATTCACACCTTGTTTTGTGATCCTCGGTATCCCAGTCACAAATCGAGGGGCATATCGAGATTTAAACATGCCATTGAAATGTTCAATGAATCTCAAAAGATTTAGTAATTTTCAATAGATTTAAAACTTAAATTTCTTTTTCTGTTTTCATGGTGGAAATTGGTAAATCGTAATTTACCTACCTTCAAATATTCTGCAACTGGATTACGGCATCCCTCTTCTAGGTTGTAGAGTATTGTGTTGGATCCTATCCTTGATGTTTCATTTGAGTGTCACATCGAGGATTCTAATCAACTTAACTTGAATTTTCTCCCGTTTTGTAAATGTCAAAGTACGACAACTATGGTCTTCCCAAATCCCGTGGAACAAGCTTTCCACATGAAGATGATATTCCACGATTCGATCGAGGAACAAGAGATCATGCTTCACTTCCTCCACCTCCTCTTATTGTTCTCCCTAACCCACAAGTTCAAAAGATTGAAAAGTTCAAACTCACTCAAGCCCTTTTGGCAAGTAAACATGAAGAAGGAAAGTCAGTGTGTGCACACGTCCTAGAGATGAAGTCACACTTTGATAGGTTAAGAATGTTGGGATTTGTTGTCTGTGAGGAGCTGGCTGTTGACTGGGTTCTTCAGTCACTTCCTGACTCATATAGTGAGTTCGTAAGAGAGTACTATACGATGAACCACGACGTAACCCTCATCGATCTCACCTATATGCTTATTGCTGCTGAATCAGCAATGATTTGGCGCACTGGAAAACAAAGTTGATTGGTGGATCTGCCTTCCAGACCTCTATGGATATAGGCAATGGCAATGAAACGCATGCCATGATCGAAAAGTTTGATCATAAGAGAAAGGAAAAGTCAGAAGTAGTTCCTTGTTCCATTCCAAAAGAGTCCCACTACTAGAAAAACAGCCTTTTACGACACGCAAATAATGACACACACTGATAGAGGACGCGCATTCGTACGTGCCCTAAAAATTAATTTCAGTTTTCCAAAATTTGAAGGATAGAAGACATGCATTTGTACGTGCCCTAAAATTAGTGTCAAACAAAACAAAATTAAAAACCCGGAGGGCGCTTATTTTAAGTGTGTGTCGTCTACAAATGTCGCTTTATATTTTTTTAACTAAATGCGCGTTTTTAAAGAGGGATCTAAAATTCTAAAATTTTGAATACCCTGCTTCTCACTCTCTCCTCTAGGTCGCCTTATCTCTCGCACACAACAATTCTCTCCTTCCTCTCTCTCTCTCTCTCTCTCTCTCTCTCTCTCTCTCTTTCTAACCCTAGACACGGCCACTGGCCATTCACATTCCTTCTTCCTTGCTCCATATTTTTGACCTTCGTCGGATCTATCTTCTTCTCCCCCGCCGCTATCTTCTTCTTGCTCCATATAATAAAATCGACGACCAAAAAATCAGGCTCACTTCTTATTTTGTTTCTCCATCTCCCTCAAAAACCCTAGTTTCTATCACCACTTCTTGTCCCTCACCGTAGATCTCATCTAAACCTCATTCTTACGTTTTCTTCTTATAATTCTTAAACCCCACTTCAAAGAACTAGGGATGCAGACCTCACACTATCCTTCATAGAACCGGCGATCGGGGGTCTACGACTCTTCACGTTGACAACTCCCTGCTGCAACTCACGATGGTGCCCAACGGTGAAGCAATTACATAACATGGTTGACTGCTCTGGTGTATTTACTTTCGTATTCATCTTCTTCCTCTCTATCTTCCCGTAAATTCAAAATTAATCCTACTGTTGAATTAGTGAATTAGGGGTTAGGGTTTGGAGTGATTTAGGGAAAAGATGGTTTGCTCTAATGACCAAAAACATCTCGGAATTGGGATTGAGAAAAGAAGATTGTGTGGAAGGAAGTTGGATTGACTCCGTACTTTACTGGGCCAACTTCGACAACACAACCGGAGACAATTATTGTGAAGGTAAAGTTTATGGGTTGCAGCTACTCTTCCCCTCCATTTCTCTCTTTCTCTCTCATCTCTCATCTCTCTCGCTCTAATAAGCTCCCCTGTTTATTCCTTTTGAATGCACTCTCTCTCTCTCTCTTACAATTTTTAGATTAAGGTTCTCTCTTGTTGTCGATGTTTCTGGTTGTAGTCCTTCGCATACAGGATCCTGAAAAGTTTCTCAAGTCACTAGGAAGAATTTGTGAACATAAATTGATTTTTGTTTTCTGAAAACGATTTGTAAACGTAAATTGTATTTGAATTGATCCAGTTCGTTGTTTTCTGTGTTTTAGCAAATTCTTATCTTTTTTGAAGATAATTTTATGTTTGTTTGCTTGTAAATTGCTCTCGTAGGTCAATATATTAAGGAAAATGCATTGATCGAATCATCAAAGGTAGATCGATATTGGCAACTTGGCATGAGTTACATGTATGGTGAAGTTCTATTTTTCTCTTTTTTTTGCAACTTCCAAAGTCTTTAAACCTGAAATAATTGTTGAGGACACAAAGAATCTTTTTTTTTAGTTTTCACTCAGTGTTGTGTACGATTAAACAGTTCAACTTTCTAGGTTTTACCTGGAATACAACCTGATTTCTCTTTGAAATTGTTTGTAGTTGATTCCTATAGACCAGAAATAGGAGTCAAATGCATGTTGGAAGGTGGATGGCTTGGAATTTCATGTGCTCTGAATTTTTTTTATTATTATCTTTGCTAATTTTCCAATGGTTTTATGGAGATGAAATTCCTAAACTTAGTATGGCCTTGTTTATGAGCAACAATTTTTTTTAACCTTCTTACACTACTTGCTAAAAGGCTATAGAGTTGCCTGCTATTTATATCCATAACCATCTTTTATTCTAACAAAAGGCTTCATTGATGCTGATGTTAGATAAAGTTTTACTGAATCAATTGGTTTTTTTGCTCCCCTCCATTTGCCAAATTTATTCCATCAATTCTGAATTATCTATGATCTGAAAACCACTTACTAACACAATAAAACTTTTAAATTAGATGGGCTTATCTTTGATGAGGAATCAATTTAACAGCATTTGGAGTTTGCCCATCTTCTCATTAATGTAGCTGTAATCTGCATCATTCTTAGAAATAATTGTTCATTCAAGTCATATGATTTAATACTTTGATATTAATATAAAAGATTATTAATTACCGCAAATTTGTAGAATGGAGTGGGTACTTTGATATTAATATAAAAGATTTTTCTTCTTTACTTGTTATTAATAATTGAAATTGTAGTATGCTTTTAATATAATTGATCTTTTTTTTGCAGGAAAATATGTGATGCATTAACAAGGGATGAACTGCGCTCGTTTGACCACAAACATATTGTTAGGTCATGTTCCTTCTCTGAGGTTATTTCATATTTTTACCTAAAAACATGATTTTTTATAAATAATATAAAAAGTAACAAATTTTGTTTAATATATAGGATACACATCTTCTACTGACGGGTGGTTTTGAGAAGATACTTCGCATATGTGACTTAAATTGTCCGGATGCACCCCCACAAGAAGTTGAGAAGTCTAGCCCCGGATCTGTGAGGACAGTTGCATGGCTACATAGTGACCAAACTATATTAAGCTCTTGCTCTGATTCAGGAGGTGTAAGGTATGAAACTAACTCAATAATTCACATTTTTTTTGTGTTTGTGTGTGTGTGTTTCTGTACACTATCTTATGTTTCTATTTAGGGTTAGGGTCAATTTTCATCAGTTTATAAGAATATAGGTCTATTTTGGGTTATGTTTTACTGTTAGTTTGTTACTAGGTCAAACAGTTAAAATTTAAAGAAATTTGGCTAAAAAGTGAAAAAGGTCAAGTATACTCAAGTGTTCTCAACCTTCTAAATTGTTGTATTAGAGATAATTGGATTAGTTTTTTTTAATGGTTGCTTTTGTATTCATCAAAATGGTTAATTTGGAAGGTTACCTGTGAAACTAGATATAACAGGTCAAAATGGTAAATTAATTGCTGGGAACTTCTGTGGTTTTGATTGCAAAATCACTTTTTTTTTGTTTTTCCTAGGTAAGGACACTTAGTTTATTTGGGGAAGTATGGGGGATTGGTCCAGCAACTGCATTGAAGTTGTATGAAAAAAGACACAGAAGTCTGGAAAGATGGAGAAGATATTTTACCTGGTGTAAGTCTTATGTTTTCCAATATTTCAAAATGTGTTAAAGTCAAATATAAAAAAAATGAAAATATTTATTTATGACAGGTGAATGTTGTGTGTGGAGGATCCTTCAGACGTGGAAAAGCTAGTTGTGGGGATATGGATATTGTGATTACACATCCTGATGGAAAAAGGTATCATCTTTACATTAATAATATTACTAGTTAATATAAGAATATGCATTTTTTTGGCTCACACTTACTTACCTTCTGTTTCTTTTTGACTTAATGGGAATGATTCGGAAAGCTATATATGTGTTTATTTTTATTTATTACTTGATTGAAATCGAACGACTTAATAGAGAAAGTCCTAACTTTTTATAGATTTCCCCTAGTTTGGTTTTTCCTTCCATTTCCCTAAGTGTGCTTTATTCTTCTTAAATTTTCAATATGATTTCAGCTGCTTTTGGTATTCAAACTAATAAAAATTGATTGGTGCTGATTTAGTATGTTAGTTTATAATTTTTATTTTCAGTCATGTAGGGTTTCTACCCAAGTATGTAAATCATTTGATTAGGTGGGATGACATAAATTCTTAGAAGTAAAAGTCATTCTCCCTTTTGTTTTTAAACAATTTCTTTATAAATAATAACTCACTTTTGTTGACATCAACATAATGAAAAGTCATTCTCGCTGAAAACCGTGGCGGATGGTCAGGTACTGTTACACTCGGTAAGTACGTTTTTCTAAATTCTTATAGTTTTTTTAATCTAAATTTTTTTTAATGCTATAGAACTCGGTTAATTCCCAGGCTTTGAAAATTCTATTCTCGTGGCTGATCTTTAATGAGAAGATGAAAGTGATCTCTGTTTTTCTCCTGGATACGACTATTGTTTCCGATTCCGTCCTGCTACTGTTTGGTGGAAGCATATCAAAAGGCGATATAGTGATTCTATTACCTTTTCTTACTCCATTCCTTTTTGATTCCATTCCATTTCATGATATGAAACAGGATGGGCACTTGAAAATGTTGGGAGGATACTTGGAGTTCTTCATGGAACCTTCATTGGCTAAACTGTATCACAACTTAAGAAAAGATCTCGATGAGTTATTCCAGTATAAAGTAAGTAATGTATCCTCTCTTATTCATTATTACTAAAACAATGATCTGGATCACTTCTAGTATAAAACTATACATAATCGGTGTGTTTTATTATGATTACAATAGTAATCTGAGTTTTTTGAATAAAGCAGTTTTTTGATACTTCTTTTATGGTAGTGGGTTTCCACGTGCAGCTGATGAAAGAGCATCACCATTGGTATGTATAGCTTGAGTGCATCTGTGGCTTAATCTTAATAATAATTCAGTTTTATATTATCTTATTGTCAAGTTTGTTTAGTAAGCTTAAGAAGAGTAAACATGGTATCCTTATCTCAGTTGCAGTCAAACCACAAGCTTCCAGGGCCAATTCAGTTGCTGATACATTTTCTGAATTCAAACACCTTCTTCTTGTGTATAATTTCAATAGCAAATTCAGTACTTTCTTGTGTATAAGTTCTATTAGAAGACAAACATATTTTTGATCCCTTTGAGATTTATCCATTTGTCTACTATTGGAATCATTATTTGTATGACATTAACTTTTGTGCAATGTATTATATTTTTTGTATATGGTATTTTATTTTCTATTATGAGACATGAAATGGAAATTTAATTTGAAAATTAGTAAATCTATAAATAATTTTTTTTAAACATTTAAAATTATGATACGCAAAAATGTGTGTCGTCTTCATTCATGACATGGCCTTTCTTGACAGGGGCTTTCTTGATACGCATTGCGTGTCATTAACACGCGCGTCGTAAGGTTACGACACGCGAATGCGTGTCGTCTTCCTTTATGGCAGGACCTTTCTTGATACGCATTGTGTGTCGTAAACGCGCGTCGTAAATGCGTGTCGTCTCTCTTTATGACATGGCCTTCCTTGACGCGCATTTGCCCGTCGTCTGAGCCCTTTACGACGCGCAATGAGCGTCGTAAAAGGCTGTTTTTCTAGTAGTGTCCATTTCCTTCTATTGCCAAGAGAAGGGGCATTGGAGACGAAGCTGCCCTATTTACATAAGAAATCTAAGAGATGGGAGAGTCAAAACGTATGGCTCTACTTTAGGTAAAATCCATTAACTAACTATTTTAAGTTCCTATTCTAGATTCTTGATACATGATGTGATAAGATTACATATTGATGTTTTGTAGGATCGAAGAAAAGAAAGGAAGCTTAAGGGAAGAAGTGAGCTGAATCTAATCGTGAAGAAATGGATTTCGATCGCATTGCTTGAAGATTAGATTCTTAAGCTACTACTTGGAGTTAGAATAGATTACTTAGGAATATGTAACAACATAGTTTTCCAGTTGAATTGCATTGTAAGGAAAAAAATTTCCGCAATAAAATAAATTTTGATTTATTTATTTATCCTTGCAATGGCGTGTATGAAAAATTGATGTTTGTTAGTTTCTATTATTAGCAATAATAGATTTGATTCTTAATTATGTTATTTGTGGAATGGTCAAGAATTTACCAAATAGGGAAACTTTCTCATCGCCCAAGTTTCAATTGGACAGAAACTTGGAATCTTACAACTTGGTTGCATGATGAATGAGAAATTTCATATTTGGAAATTAGACTAATTCGTTGACAAAGTGTCAAGTGAAGGACTAGGAGATCGAGTACACAAAATTGTGTGTTGATCAACTCCACCACAAGAGTGACAAAGATATTCGTCATGATTTACTAAAGGTTTATTAAATATGATTATACTTATAAGATTAAGTGTCATTCTGAGCTGATTGAAAGAGTTCCAATCAATAGCAGAACGAATAAGAAGAATCAAGTAGGCAGAAAGATAAAAGTTTCTCTATTCTAAGAAGAAGGGAGAGTATTTTTTTATTACGTTTTATGATAGGTCTTAATGATTAAGAACCATATCTCAAATGATCCTCTAAGTGAGTCTTAGTGCAATTGTATGTCTGAGAAGAGGAATCAAGAATTGAAGAAATGGTTAAATCAAGAAGTCAATCATACTTCGTTCCAAAAACAAGTCTTAGAGTTAAGATTGTGAATTGAGTGACAAGTCTCAAGAAGTTTTATAACATTCATCAAATGTGGAATTTGGAAAAGGTTTTCTTATTCTTGCACATTTGAAATTGGAAAATTGCAATGTCTTGGATAAGACAAAGACTAACTAGGACCAATTTTGTGAAGTGTTTTGTCTTGATAAAAGCTACACTAACTCTTCAATATTTGTTTGTCGAGAAATGTTTAGTGACAAAAGAATCTTATATGTCAAGGAGTCAGTAGGAGTCTTAATGGTCTTGAAAAGTTTCAAGAACTAATCAAGAATAAACCTTATCGATCATCACTAGCACACGACTTGAGATTTACAACCTATCGTGTTGACACTATCTTGTTTTCGTGTCGTTCCAATTGAGTTAATTATGCATGTGAGTTCTATGAGTTCTCATTTGAACGCATAAAAAACAAGCACCTTGATCAATGAAAAGTACATTGATAGGAAAGGGTGAGTTGCTTAACTACTTGGAAGACATAGTGGGCACTCTTGTTACCATAAGGCAAGAAATCAAGATTGAAAAAGTTCAGTCCATATGAGTTTGGATTTGTCACAAACTTTGGTTTTGACAAATTCACATGGATAGGAACACATACACCATTAAAATCTAAGTGTCATAAGATTCCCTCCTTCATGAAAATGACTGTGAGGAAATACTTTCACTAAGAGAGATTTTAAGAAGATAGTGATTGTGAAAATTCTATTCTCGAATTCGATTATGGTTATGGTATCCCTTTCCATAATTCGATTGTGAGATTTGAAAATTAGTCTGAATTGTTTAGACACACATATAAGCTATCTAAGGCAAAGGTGTATAAGTTTAAGAAGCTTAGATAAAGGATTATCAAAGCATTAGGTATTAGAAATATGAACTTCAGAAATTCAATAAGTATTGTTTTCTCGAAGTTAAGTTGTTTTCTAAAACATGTCAAAGCTAGTGGGAGCATAAGTGTTATGCTTATATGATAATAATCATCATGATAGTGGGAGCATAAATTTTGTGCTTGTATGATTATTAAGGCAGGTATTGCAAGTTAGCAATATTAATTATAGAAAACAAGAGTTATACTTTGCAAAGTCTTAAGGGTTGAAAAGTTGTTTTGCTATAATTAAGGGAGAGAATATTGTACTTCGTTTCAAAATCTAAAGCTTAGATTGAGATATTTTAATCAATTTGGATTATGATTACGGTATTCCTCTTCACAGTTCGAATTATAATAACGAGACACATAAAATATTATGGCAGAAGATTGATAAAGTATCATATCTTTATGTAAGACATTATGCATCGTGTCCTATACGCTTCGGGTATAGGATTGATTGCTAGTGCTATTATATTTGACCATTCTAAAATTTTCCAAATGTCTAGTGCATTTAGAGGGAAAAAGGACTATAATCGGTTTTGACTAAAATAATTAAACAACTATCAAAGGACGATCCAAAGCTCGCTGAGGACTGGTCGCTTGTGAGTAGTTGGAAGTATGGTATTGGATGACATTATATTAAGAATGAATTGTCATATGGAAAGTATGGAAATTTTACCATATTGGGAGTTGGATATTGAGAATCTATATCTAGATTAGAAACTTGTATGCAAGAAGGATGTTCAAAGGAATGTACTTTGAGTGAGAGACATCATATCTATAGAATTGTTTCTGATAGAGATTGGCCAAGTCTTGATGATTTTGAGCTATGAATTTACGAAAGAATCATTGCATAAAATGTTAGAATCAAACATAAGTAACAAGAATTTGATATTCTTATACTTATGATAAGGATTGGGAGTTGTGAAATGAGTATGATTGGAAATGTGTTCATTTGATCTATTTTACAAAGTAAGGACCGTAGGTAAACATTGTGTGCATGTTGAGAGCATGGGACAAGTGTAGTAATAATTCAAGTAAGAAGTTGATTACCCTAAACAACAAATAATGAGTAATCAAAATGGTGATTAAATAAAATATTTTATTTATACCCAGAGTTTAGGGCCATATGGGATTAGTATTATTCTTGTGTTTGACTTTGCATGTTTTGACTTCCTGAATAATTAAATTGGTTCAGAACAATCAAATTATTCGAACGGACCACAGTTGTTCATATGTTGGAAGTAGGTATGAATGTAGACTGTCATGAATTGGTGTGTGGATTGTCTGAAGTGTATTAGACATAAGCAAATGTTCGCTGCAACGTTCATGAGTGCTTATGAATATGATTTGAGCATTGGATTAAACCCACACTCACTTGGATCACTTCATGGATTTTATCACGAGTGATTGGTGAGACGATAATTGTTGGATTAGGTGTCTAAGCCCATAACTATAATTGGTATGCACTTGAATTGATAGCAGCACGGTGCTTTTGGGTTGCCCTCAAACCTAGCAACCAGACAAGGAAATGATGAAAGGAGAGATATTAATTTATTATAAGATTAATAAATTAATATATAAATGAATTTATTAATATGTTAAAAGATTAATATATTAATAAGAAATCATTTTGTTTAATTAATTGTTAGCCAGAAATTAGTTAGAATTAATTTTGGGGTTAAAAGAATTGATTATAAGGTGCAGGGACTAGTTTGCAATTATCTAATAGTTGAGTGGAAGGCTCTAGAACCCCCTTGGGTAAGGGTGGACGAAATCTTTAGGGGAAACCCTAATAATTTCGTCCATAGGGGCTTGGATAAGGCCCTTGGGTTTGCTTAGGCCCTAAGCAAAGGATAACTAGGGTTTCCCCTAAACCCTAGATCCCTTAACTATATAAGGAGCCTCCTGGTTCATGTTTTGGTCACTCTTTTCTTTTGAAGAAACCCTAAGGGCCGAAATTTTGCATACTCCCTCTCCCCTCTCTCCTCTACTTTCCTTCTTGCTAGTTTGGGTGTGATTCCATTAGAGGCATTACACTTGTGGTGCTAAGCTTCCAAGAAAATCAAGATCAAGATCAAGATCAAGGGAATTATCAATTGTTTACTATAACAATTGAAAGGTGTGTAATTACTAAACCCTAGGTTGTAAATTTCGATTATAGCCTCTCTCCTCTAGGGTTCTTGTTTTGCAATTCAAAGTTGTATGTTCAATAGATAAAACATAGATCCAAAGTAGGTTGCATGTGAACTTAGGAATTGTTTTCTAGTTTATTTGTTTTACCTAAAACCCATCAGTGGTATCAGAGCCATTGTTTGTTTTAAATTGAATTGTTATAATTTTTGAATTGCAAATTAGGGTTTATAGCTATTAAACCCTAAAGGCCATTTTTTTCGATTTTTAGGGTTGTGGATCAAAGGTTTTTTGAAAACCCTAGCCTCCAAAGAACCCTAATCGAAATTAGGATTAGGGTTTTGAAAACCCTAGCCTCCTCCCTTGAAAATTTCGAAATATGCTATAAAGATTAGGGTTTCTTTGTTTTGGATAATAGTTGCCTTATTAGATAATTGAGAAAAATAAGGAAATTATCCTATCCCCATATTTTCGAAATCTAGAAGGGATATGGATTAGGATTAAATTAATTGTTTAATTTAATTAGATAATCCTTACAAGATTTAATAAATTAATTAAAAGTTAATTAATAGATAAATATTAAATCTAATTAATTGGTTTATTTACATTTAAAATTTAATAGTTTAAATTTCAAAAAAAATTTATATAAGCCCTTGGAGTTTTAAAATGTTTTTAAAACACACCTTATATATATATATATATATATATATATATATATATATATATATATTATAATTAAAAGTTAAATATTATATATGTATAAGAATATGGTCACTCAAATCGCTAGTATGCCTCATTCACGAAGCTAGTCTATAAGGGGGGTATAAGGAAACTGCCTATAAAATGATAGTTGAATGGGTGTCCACTCTCACCCACTGCTTCCTTGATTAGTGGAGGGTCGTTAGCAGAACGGATTTGATAGGAAAACTACTTCCCATTAAAAGTATAATGCTATTAAAGAAAGTACTAGAACACTATTTTTCAAAATCACAACTCTAGTTACTTTAGGAAAAATGTGAAAAGTATGCTAATCCATGAAATTGCACATTATGCTCTATTGGTCGTTAGTGGAGCGCGTGTGGTTAACCGGCACACTAAAAGGCACTAATAAAGAGTAGTAATGGGTATCTCATAATTATTATTTTGATGGAGCGTGTGTGGTTTACCGGCACATCAATAGTCAATGATAAAGACAATAAGGTTACCAAGCACATTTGCATGGTTATTCACATCTAGTTTGTGATCCTCGGTATCCCAGTCACAAATAGTAGAGCATAATCCAAGATTAAAACATGCCATTAAATAGTTTTAATGTATCTCAAAAGAATTAGGAATTTCACTTCGTTTATTTTGTCTAATGGTGGAATTGGTGAATCGTCAATCACCTACCTTTATGAGATTTGAACTTGGATCTCGGCATCCCATTTCTAAGTTGTAAATCGTCATAGTTGGGTCCTAACCTTGATATGATATCTTTGGGTTATTATATTGAGGTGTCTAGGAATCTAACTAAAACTATCTTTCTTTTCAGATGTCTACTCCTGGAAACACTTCTGCTTCATCATCCTCCAGCCACAAATTCTTTCTACTAAACATCTGCTCCAAAGTCGTTATGGATAGCTCCAACTATAACGATTGGATGCATAACATCAAGATGGCGCTTAGATTCGAGGACAAAGAGTATGTCCTTGAAAAGGAGCTCAAAGAACTTTATGACTCAAAAGCCACCCCCGAAGAGTATGCTGCCTACAAGAAACACTATGATGATGCTACCAAAGTGGCATGCATCATGGTTGCAACCATGTCCCCATAATTGCAGAGGTACTATGAGGAGTACTGGCCTTTTGAGATGAACAAGGACCTTATGGAAAAGTACCATAAGCGAGCTCGTCAAGAAAAGTTTGAGGTAGTCAAGTCACTCATGGCTTGCAAGATGAAAGAGGGGGAATCGGTTGTATCTCATGTGCAAAGAATACAACGCTACATAGAGCGTTTGGTCAAGCTCAACATTCACTTCGATGAGGAATTGGCCATTGACATGGTCTTGAACTCGTTGCCTGATTGTTATGGTCAGTTTATCTTAACTTACCATTTGAACAACACTGAGCAGACTTTGGCCCAATTGCACAACTTGTTGCATTTAGCTGAGGCAGGGATGAAGGGTAAAAGTATACCCTCCACACCTGCAAGTGCCCCTGTCTTGGCCATTGGACAGGGAAAGGGGAAGAAGAGGAAAGGTCCTCCCAAGCAAAACTGGAAGAGAAAGGCTCAAGTTGTGTCATCTAGTAATGGCCCGAAGGCTAAGCCCAATGGTTCCACTCCCCATGTTTCTGATCCAAAAGAGGCCATTTGCTTTTACTGTAATCAAAAGGGGCATTGGAAGAGATCTTGACCACAATATCTGCAAGATATCAAGGATGGCAAAGTGAAGCCATCCTCGGCAGGTATTTACACTATTTCTGCTAATAACTCATTATCTTCTCGTTCATGGGTCCTTGATACAGGATGTGGATTTCATATCTGTTCTGATTTGCAGGGGCTATGGGAAAGTGAGGAGATAGAGCATGGGAGTATAAACTTGATCATGGGGAACAGAAAGTCTTCACCAGTTACCAAGATCGGAGTTTATCAACTTTTGCTCAGTAATGATGTTAGATTAGATTTAATAAATTGTTGCTATTCGTCTGAGATGACAAGAAACATTATTTCATTTCATGCATTGTTCAGACAAGGTTTTAAATATTCTTTTAATGATTTGAATGGTTCAATTTCTGTTTATAAGAATGGTGTTTTTGTGTTTGAAGCTTTACCTTGTGATGGTGTGTATGAAACAGTGACTTGTGTTGATAACTTAGGAAATAGTGTACTTAATATTGACTTGTCTAATAGTGTAGACAAGGCATGCTTGTGGCATTTTCGTCTTGGACACATTAACAAGAAACGCATAGCCCAACTCCAAAAGGATGGAGTGTTGGAATCATTTGACCTAAAATCAGATGATATGTGTGAATCTTGTCTTTTGGGAAAGATGACAAAATCACCATTCATAGGGTCTTGTGAAAGAGGTGAAGGTCTGTTGGATCTCATACACACAGATGTGTGTGAGCCCTTCAGATCAACCACAAGGGATGCTAATCGATTCTATGTGACTTTCACTTACGATTATAGCAGATATGGTTACATCTACTTGATCAAACATAAGTCAGAAACCTTTGAAAAGTTCAAAGAGTTTAAGCATGAAGTCGAAAATCAATTGGGAAGAAAGATCAAGATACTTAGATCCGATAGAGGCGGGGAGTATCTTAGTACCAAGTTCAACGACTATCTGAAAGAATGTGGGATAGTCTCACAATTGACTCCTCCTAGGACACCACAGTTAAATGGTGTAGCTGAGAGGCATAATCGAACCTTGTTAGACATGGTTCGTTCTATGATGAGTCGTGCCTCGCTTCCTATTTAGTTCTGGGGGTATGCCTTAGAGACAGCCGCCCACATCCTCAATCTTGTCCCTACAAAGAAGGTTGCCAAAACACCTCACGAAATGTGGACAGGGAAAGTTCCCTCGTTAGCACATATTAAATTCTGGGGTTGTGAAGCTTTTGTAAGACGAGAGACTCACGACAAGCTAGCAGCTAGAAGTGAGAAATGTGTTTTCATTGGTTACCCAAAGCAGTCTTTTGGATATTTGTTCTACAAACCTAGTGAAAACGTGGTGTTTGTCGCTCGAAGAGGAGTCTTTCTGGAAAGAGAGCTCATATTCAAAGAGGACAGTGGGAGTACCATTGACCTTGAAGAGATTCAAGAGTCAACCAATGAAGGAACCTTATATGACACTAGCACTCAACCAGAGGAAACAGTTCTTGTTGAACCGGTTGATAAATCATTACCTCTTCAAAGATCCACTAGGGTGAGTGTGCCACCTGAGTTGTATGGTTTTCATATTACTTCAGATGGTGACACATTCATAAGTGACAGAACACTGGTAAACTTAGATGAACCAGTCACTTACAAGGAAGCAATGGCAGGCCCAGAGGCTTCCAAGTGGAAAGAGGCAATGGACAGCGAGATTAAGTCCATGTATGACAACCAAGTTTGGAATTTGGTTGATAGTGCACAAGGTCGGAAGACAGTTGGGTGCAAATGGATCTTCAAGAAGAAGACAGACATGGATAGGAATGTTCATACGTTCAAGGCTCGACTGGTTGCAAAAGGTTTCACTCAAACCCCAAGGGTTGACTATGATGAGACTTTTTCTCCGGTGGCTAAGATTAAATCTATTAGGATATTGCTCGCCATAGCTGCCTTTCATGACTATGAAATCTGGCAGATGGATGTCAAGACTGCCTTCCTTAACGGGAAGTTGGCTGAGGATGTTGACATGAGTCAGCCAGAGCGTTTTGTTGATGCAAAGTTTCCCAATAGAGTATGCAAGCTTGAGAAATCCATTTATGGATTGAAACAAGCATCTCGTAGCTGGAATCTTTGCTTCCATGAGAAAGTCAAAGAGTTTGGTTTCTCTAGAAGTGAAGATGAGTTTTGTGTGTATATCAAGACTAGTGGGAGAGTAGTAAATTTTCTGGTGTTATATGTCGATGACATATTACTCATTGGTAACGACGTTCCAACCTTGAATGAAGTTAAGTCTTGGCTTGGAAAGTGTTTTTCCATGAAAGACCTAGGAGAAGCCACCTATATTCTTGGGATTAGAATATTGAGAGATAGAAAGAAGAGAATAATTGAACTTAGTCAGAGCACATACTTGGATAAGGTACTAAAGAGGTTTAGTATGGAAAATTCCAAGAAAGGAGAGCTACCTATCCAGAGCAATACCAAATTGAGTAAGACTTAATGCCCGGGTACAGATGAGGAAATAGATGACATGAGTCATGTACCTTATGCTTCCGCTGTCGGATCGATCATGTACGCTATGACATGTACTCGCCCTGATGTGGCATTTTCTTTGAGCATGGTCAGTCGCTATCAGGGAAACCCAGGTAGAGCTCATTGGATAGCCGTGAAGAATATACTCAAGTATTTGCGAAAAACGAAGGACTGGGTCCTTGTACTTGGTGGCAATGATACTTTGAGAGTAGATGGTTACAGTGATGCCAACTTTCAGACGGATAGAGATAACTTCCGTTCTCAGTCAGGCTGGGTATTCTTATTAAATGGAGGAGCAGTTACTTGGAAGAGTTCCAAGCAAGATACGGTGGCTGATTCTACTTGTGAATCAGAGTACATAGCAGCAAGTGAAGCATCGAAAGAAGCAGCTTGGTTGAGGAACTTCATCGGGGATCTCGGAGTTGTTCCAACCATCCAGGAGCCTGTGGAACTGTTCTGCGATGATGAAGGAGCGGTTGCCTTGACAAAGGAACCGAGAGATCATGGTAAAACCAGACATATCGACAGAAAGTACCATTTCATCAGACATAGAGTAGAAGAAGGCCATCTTATAGTGAAGAGGGTGTCATCTGAAGATAACCCAACAGATCCCCTCACAAAGGGTCTGAGTAGGGCTAAGCATATTCAGCATGCTCGGAGCATAGGACTGAAAGATGATATTAGTTTTAGTAGTTAGATTAGTTTTCTGAAACTTGTAACAAAGTAAATGTAATTGACTTTTGGTGATTAAATAATAAAGTATTATTTATAAGTTTGGGTTCTACCTTTTGTCAATTGTTTATTATTGTGTTTCATTTTTGCATGTTTTACTTCCCGAATAATAAGATTATTCAAACTCCACAGTCGCTCGTACTTTTGGAAGTAAGTAGTGAATCAAGACTGTCATGAACTGGATTGTAGATTGTCTAAGGATAGACATGGCAATGTATTTGCTGCAACGTTCATGAGTACTCAGAAATTGAGATTTGAGTATTGGATAAACCCTCGCTCAGAGTATTACTTCATGGAATTCATCACGAGTAATACTGAGACGATAATATCTTATAATCTTGAAACAGAGATATATAAGTTGTGATTTGCAAGTCGGCTATGCATTGGTGATACGAAAATGCATCAGTAACTTGGTGTTATAAAACGTATTATCATGTATGGTTTGATGAGTAAAAGATACAAGCATATGAGTCAATGTTTATTCGTTCCTTTTGCCCTAACGGGAAAAGCGATATATGTAGGCCCCTCGATGATTTGGTGTTAACTTGTGTGCTGGGCCCAGCCAGGACTAAATTGATGTGTTCAATTAGAAGTCCTACATCATCACAAATCAGGAATCGGGAAACATAGATTCTGGACAAAGAGGTTGATTGCATTCCATGTCTTTTGTCTAGGGATATCTAGCAGAACGAAGGATTATATGATCACTTATCTTAGGACACGTAACTGACTGGGTCAGAGTTCGGCAGCAACTTTTTGGAAGCTACAATTTGCTGGTCAAATTTAGAAGGCATACTAGCAATTATAGTTACAGACTTATCCAAGTGGGAGACTGTTGGATTAGGTGTCTAAGCCCATAACTATAATTGGTATGTACTTGAATTGATAGCAGCACGGTCCTTTTGGGTTGCCCTCAAACATAGCAACCAGACAAGGAAATTATGAAAGGAGATATATTAATTTATTATAAGATTAATAAATTAATATATAAATGAATTTATTAATATGTTAAAAGATTAATATATTAATAAGAAATCATTTTGTTTAATTAATTGTTAGCCAGAAATTAATTAGAATTAATTTTGGGGTTAAAAGAATTGATTATAAGGTGCAGGGACTAGTTTGCAATTATCTAATAGTTGAGTGGAAGGCTCTAGAACCCCCTTGGGTAAGGGTGGACGAAATCTTTAGGGGAAACCCTAATAATTTCGTCCATAGGGGCTTGGATAAGGCCCTTGGGTTTGCTTAGGCCCTAAGCAAAGGATAACTAGGGTTTCCCCTAAACCCTAGATCCCTCAACTATATAAGGAGCCTCCTGGTTCATGTTTTGGTCACTCTTTTCTTTTGAAGAAACCCTAAGGGCCGAAATTTTGCATACTCCCTCTCCCCTCTCTCCTCTACTTTCCTTCTTGCTAGTTTGGGTGTGATTCCATTAGAGGCATTACACTTGTGGTGCTAAGCTTCCAAGAAGATCAAGATCAAGATCAAGGGAATTATCAATTGTTTACTATAACAATTGAAAGGTGTGTAATTACTAAACCCTAGGTTGTAAATTTCTATTATAGCCTCTCTCCTATAGGGTTCTTGTTTTGCAATTCAAAGTTGTATGTTTAATAGATAAAACATAGATCCAAAGTAGGTTGCATGTGAACTTAGGAATTGCTTTCTAGTTTATTTGTTTTACCTAAAACCCATCAAAATTATCTTATATTCTTGAAACCGAGATGTGTGAGTTGTATCTTGCGAGTCGGTTACACATTGATAATCTATAAACGCACCAATAACTTGGTGCCATAAAATATATTGTTGTGTGTGATTCGGTGAGTGAGTGCAAACAAGCATTGAATCAAAGTTTATCCGTTCCTTTTATCCAAAGTGCGGGACTAATTTCATGTGTTCAATTGTCGTCTGTTGTAGTCGTCATAAATCAAAAATTAGGAAACAACACATAGATAGAGAGAATGATTTTAATCCATGTCTCAGTCTATACGATATCTAGAATGGAGGAATATATGATCCCTTATCTAAAGGACGCTTCTGATAGGATCATAGTTGACAGTGGTTTTTGAAAGCTATGATTGCAGATCAGGATCTGAAGTCATATGCATAATTGTTATTAGACTTATCCAATTGGGAGACTGTTGGATTAGTGTCTAAGTCCATAACTATTTTGGTATGTACTTGACCCGATGGTGCATGGTCCTTTTGGGTTGCCTTCATCAAAGCAACTTGATAGGATGAATTATGGAAAGAGAGGAGTAATTATGATTTATTAATATATTATGAGAATAATATTTTAAAGGAGAAATCATATTGCTTAATTAATATTAGTCAATAATTAATAAGAATTAATTTTGTGGCTAAAAGACATTAATTAAATAAAAGGGACTAGAACTGTCAATTGTGTGATAGTTGAGTATTGGGCTAATGGACTCCATAGAGGATGGAGTGGACGAATTCTATGGGTAAACCCATTAGAAATCGTCCAAGGCCTCTAAGGACGGAGTCCATGGGTTGCTTAGGGCCTAAGCAATCAAATTAGGGTTTCCTTGTTTGATAACCCTAATAGCCTCACTATTTAAGGACCCCTAGGACACTAAAAACGTGGCCAACTAATTCCTTAGGGTTTCTAAACGTTTTTGGGTGCCTCCTCTCTTATCATTCTTCATCCTCTTGTTCTTGGTATTTGTGAGCCATTAGAGGAGTGACACTTGTGACTCTAAGCTTTCTAAAGCCATTACAAGGAGGATTTGAGATTGTTATTGCTACATAACAATCAAGGTAAGATCTAAACCCCATTCTTATGTTAATATGATTAATTATATGCTAGATCTAGGGTTTATAGCTTTGGATATTCAATTGCATGTTCATTAGACAAACTAGATCTAAAAGCTATTAGGGTTTGCATGTACACCATAAGAATGATGTTTTGCTCAAAACCCATCAAAATGACATCGAGAGTACCAAGCTAATTTGCATGGTTATTCACACCTTGTTTGTGATCCTCGGTATCCCAGTCACAAACTTGAAGGGCGTAATCAAGATTAAACATGCCATTGAAAAGTTCAGTGAATCTCAAAAGATCTAGGAATTTCAATTCATTTAAAACCTAAAATTCATTTTTGGTTTTCATGGTGGAAATTGGTAAATCTTCATTTACCTACCTTCAAATATTTTGCAATTGGATTACTGCATCCCTCTTCCGAATTGTAAAATATTGTGTTGGGTCCTAGCCTCAATATTTCATTTGGGTGTTATATTAAGGACTTAAATCAACTAGCTTGAATTTCTCCCTTATATATGTCTAGTTCTGACAACTATGGTCTTTCTATCCTTTTAGAAAAAGCTTTCTTCATAAATATGATATTCCACAAAGACGATCAAGGTGAAACTTCACTTCCTCCACATCCTCCAATAATTCTCCCTTACCCACAAGTTCAAAGACTTGAAAAGTTCAAGAACACTTAAGCCCTATTGGCTAGCAAACTCCAAGATGGAAGGTCTGTGTGTAAACATGTCTTGGAGATGAAGTCACACATTGATAGGCTGGGAATGTTAGGAGTCGATGTCTTAAGGAAGCTGGCTGTTGATTTAGTTCTTCAGTCACTCCTTGAATCTTATAGTGAGTTCATTCAGGACTATTATATGATAGAACACGACACGAACCTTATCGATTTTGCCTATTTTCTTGTTTCTGTTGAATCAGCAATGATTTGGCGCACTGGTAAAGCAAATTTGATTGGAAGATCTACTTCCCAAACTTCCATGGACATTGGCAATGGAAACATTAGAAGTCCATAAAAGATTTCTCTTTCCAAGGGAAAGGGAAAGGCTAAGTCTGAGATAGTCCCGTGCACCATTCCTAAAGATTCCATATGTTTCTATTTCCAAGAGAAGGGGCATTGGTTGCAAAGCTGCCATATTTACCTGAAAGATCGCAAGGATGGTAAAGTCAAAAAGTTTGACTATGCTTCACATAAGTCCATTATCTAACTTTATTAAGTTCCTATTCAGATATTCTTAATACATGACGTAATGTAATTACATTTTGATGTTTTGTAGAATCGAAGAAATGAAAGGAAACTTAAAGGAAGAGTAAGCTCACTATGATCGTGAAGAGATGGATTTCGATCGCATGGTTCGATGATCATAATTTTGAGTTGTTGCTTCAGACTTATGATAGATTGCTTAGGAATAGATAAAAACATACTTTTCATATGTATTTGCATTGTAAGGACAAGTTTCCTGCACTTTTAAAAATAAAGAAAAGTTTTTTTTATTTTTATCTTATTTTAAGTTTCCTTAAAATGGCATTTGTGAAAATTGTTGCTTATATGTTTCCGTTGATAGCAATATTGGAAAATGGATTTCATTCTTTCATTTGTGGTAGTGTCATAATTTACCAAATAAGAAAAGATTCTCATCACCCAAGTTTCAGTTGGATAGAAACTTGGAATCATGCAACTTGTATTGTGTGATGAATGAGAACTTCATCTTTGAGAAATTAAGACAAATTCCTTGTTCACATGTATATGTGAGTCAAATGAAGGACTAGGGGATCGGGTACACTTGGTTGTGCGTTGATCAAGTCCACCACAAAGAACGATAAGACTATTCGTTATGATTTACTAAAGTTTAGTAAATATGGTTATACTTACAAGATTAAGTATAATTCTAAACCATTGCAAAAGTTTCAATGTATGGCAAAACGAATAAGAAGAATCAAATTAGGCAGAAAGATAAAGTTTCTCTAATCTAAAAATAAGGGAGATTACATGAGTATCGTGTTTTATGATTATCTTACTGATTATGAAACCATATCACAATTGATTCTCAAAGGACATCTTAGTGCATTTGTATGGCTAAGAAGAGTAATCGTGAATTGTTGAAATAGTTAAATCAAAAAGATGAATCCTACTTCGTTCCAAAATTGAGTCTTAGAGTAACACTCCAAGATCAAGCCTCAAGTGACATAATCTTAAGAAAGGTTTATAACCCTTATCAAATGTAGAGTAAAATGTTTCTTACTCTTGTACATTTGAAATTGGTAAGTTGTGATGTTTTGGATAACACAAAGACCAACTAAGACCAATTGTGTGAAGTGTTTGTCTTGATAAGAAACCGCACTAACTCTTGAATATTTGTTTGTCAAGTAATGTTTCATGACAAAGTGAATCTTATATGTCAAGAGCTCAGTGGGAGTCTTAAAGATCTTGAAGAGTTTCAAGAACTAATTGTTCATCACTAACACACGACTTGAGGTTTATAACCTATCGTGTTGAAATATTCTAGTTTATGTGCCATTCCAGTTAGTTGACTATGAATGTGAGTTCTATTAGTTATTAGTTGTTTGCATAACAACTTGGATGCAATGGTAGGCCCTTGTGCTGCCAGGTGGAAAGAAATTACGATTGAACAAGTTCAATCCATATAAGTTTGGATTTGTCACTAACCTTGTCTTGTGATTATAGTTATGACATATTCACATGGATAGGAACACATATAGCATAAAATCTAAGTGTCATAACGTCTCTCTCCAATTCATGAAATTGATTGTGAGGAAACGCTTTCACTAAGTAGATTTTAAATAGTTAGCAATTGTGATATTTGCATTCTCAAATTCGATTATGATTACGACATCCCTCTTCATAGTTCGAATTGTGAGAAATGACAAAGGTCTAAACATTTGAGACTTATTGCTGTAAGTTCTAAAATTGTTTAGACACACATGTGAGCTATCTAAGGAAAGTTGTATGAGTTTAAGAAGCCTCGATAAAGTCTTATTGAAGCATCTTATATCAGAAATCTGAACTTTGGTAAAAAAGTCAATAAGTCTTGATTTCTAGAAGTCCAACTGATTTCTGAGTACATGTCAAAGCTAGTGGGAGAATAAGTGCTATAATAATAAGAATCTAATTATTATGCTAGTGGGAGCATAATTATTATGTTAAGAATTACGAGTTATCAATGATAATTATAGAAAACAAAAGTTTCAATTTGCAAAGATGTAGGGTTTGAAAAGTTTTGTTGCTATAATTAAGGGAGAGGAATTCATACTTCATTTCAAATCTAAAAGCTTAGATTGAGATTTTAATCAAATTTAGTTAAAGGATATATATGAATGTTATGTTGAAAAGATTTGACATAAGGAAATTCTATATATGGAAATGTTATAGCGAGAGACTAGTAAAGTATCATGTCTTTATGTAAACCATTATGAATCGTATTCCATATGCTTCGGATATAGGATCAATTACATATTCTATAATATTAATTTGTTCTAATTTTCCAAATGCTTAGGGCATTAAGAGGGGAAAAGGGTCTAGAACAAGATATGACTAAAATGGTTAAGCAATTGTTGAGGACAATCTGAGGTTTACCAAAGATTAGTTGCTTATGGACAGTTGAAAGTATATTGTAAATTTTGGAAAGGACCATATTGACATACTCTGAGAAGAGATAATTCTTGTTCATGTGTGACAGTCAAAATGGGAATATGGAAATGTTTCCATAAGTGGAAGTTATTATTTAAATCTGTGTAAGATTAGGAAACTTAATGCAAGAAGGATGTTCAAAGGAATGTAATTTGAATGTGGGACTTCGTTCCCATGGAATTGCTCTCCACTGGAATACTTTGTAATGTCTATTGCCAAGTCTCTGTGACTTTTGTGCATAGTCATTACAAGAGGATCATTGCATATAAGTTTAAAATCTAACAGATTATAGCGAATGACAAGAATTTGGTATTCATAAATTTACAATAAGGATTTGGAATTGTGAAATGAGTTTCATTGAAATGCTTTCAATTGATCTATTTCAAAAAGAAAGGACCATAGGCAAACATAGTGTGCATGATTGGAGCAAGGCATAACTGTTGTTTTAATTCAAGTATTAAGTTGATTAATCAAAACATTATACAATGAATAATGTGTAATCAATATGGTGATTAAATAAAAGGTGTTTTATTTATATTCATAAGTTATGAGACCATATTGGATTCAACTATTCTTGTGTTTCACTTTGCATGTTTTCACTTCCTAAATAACTAGGTTATTCAAACCATCCACAATCGATCATACTTTGGATGTAGGTATTGAAGCTAGACTGTCATGAATGGGTCTGTAGATTGTCTAAAGGCGTTTAGACAAAACAGAAGTTTGATGTAGTGTTCATGAGTACTCCTGTAATAAGATTTGAGTATTGGATTAAACCCATGCTCATCAGAATCACTTCATGGATTTTATCACGAGTGATTGTGAGACGGTAATATCTTATATTCTTGAAACCAAGACATGTGAGTTGTAATTTACAATTTGGTTGCACATTGATATATGTAAACGCACCAGTAACCTGGTGTTATAAAACATATTGTTGTGTGTGATTTGATGAGTAAGTACAAGCAATCATTTGAGTATTGGATTAAACCCATGCTCATCTGAATCACTTCATGGATTTTATCACGAGTGATTGTGAGACGGTAATATCTTATATTCTTGAAACCAAGACATGTGAGTTGTAATTTACAATTCGGTTGCACATTGATATATGTAAACGCACCAGTAACCTGGTGTTATAAAACATATTGTTGTGTGTGATTTGATGAGTAAGTACAAGCAATCATTTGAGTCGAAATTTATCCATCACTTTTTCCCTTAGAGGGATAAAAGCGATATATGTGGGCCCCTCGATGATTTAGTGATGACACCCTAAGCGCTTGGCCAAGCCTGGACTGATTTTATTTGTTCAATTCGTCGATCGTCATAAATCGGAAATCGGGAAACAACAGGTGGACAAATATAATGATTATAATCCATGTCCCAGTCTATATGACATCTTGTAGAATGGAGGAATATACGATCCCTTATCTGATGGACGCGTCATTTGACTAGGTCAGAGTTCGATAGCGGCCTTTAAGAGCTATGATTGCTAGTCGGGTTGTGGAGTCGTACTTGCAATAATAGTTATTAGACTTATCCAAGTGGGAGACTGTTGGATTAGGTGTCTAAGACCATAACTATAATTGGTATGTGCTTGACCCGAGAGTAGCATGGTCCATTTGGGTTGCCTCCACCAGAGCAATTTTATAGGATGGACTTTTGGGAAGAGGTTATTTACGATTTACTAATATATTATAAGTTCTAATATATTAATATGAAATCATATTATTTAATTAGTATTGATCAAGAATTAATTTGGAACTAATTTAGTGATCAAAAGAGGCTAATTAAATTTACGGGGACCGATTTTGTAAATCAGCGATATATAAGGATTGGGCTATTGATCCATAATGGGCTAAGTTTATGTTAGTATCCATGAAGAGTTAGCCCACATGAAATATGGATCATAACCCAAGTGTATGGATTAGGGTTTACCCATGATCCTTGGAATCCTACACTATATATATATATATATATATATATATATATATATATATATATATATATATATATATATATATATGACACCCTATATCCTAAAATCGGTTGCCCTAGTGTTCTTAGAGATCATAGGATCGATTTTGAGTGCTAGCATATTCTCTCAAAAGTACTCCATTTGTTCATGGTGTTTGTGAACCATTTGAGGCATCATATTTGAGGTTCTAAGTTCTTAAAGGCCAAAACTACAAGCGACAACAAAGAGGTAATTTTATAACTCACTTTTATGTTATTTATGTCAATTGTATGCTAGTTGCAGGCTTAATGCTTTTGGAAACAATATTGCATGTATAATTAGAGAAAACATGGATCCAAAGCATTTAGGGTTGATTGTGCACCATAGGATGTTGTAGTATACTAAAACCCAACAGTTGGTACTTTGAGGGAACTCGCGAAGCTTTGTGCTTACAATTTTGTTTTTGGTTTTAGGTTGTTTAGATAATTTGTGGCTAGGCGAAGGCGTGAACTTACACATCCTTGGTTTTACAACAGATTAGATCTTGTGAGTCTCTGATTCTAAATCATGTTTTAGAGTCAATGTTTTTGTAAACACTTTTATCCGTAAATGGGTTGTTTTGAAATGTTAAAATTTGTTGAAATTTTTCGAGTGTTACAAAAATGGATTGGTTGTGCTTCAATTTGTACATGATATTGTTCACAAAGTTTAGAGGTCAATACCTGCTAATTCTTGAACCTTTTTTCTCGATTAGGTACTTGTGGCACATTCTAATTTGATTTTTATTTGTTTTTACTAAATTGTGTTGATTTTCATGTGTTCAAAGATGATGTTTGATAGTTGCTTTGCAACGATTTGTATTTATTTGTGTTAGTAAAATATGTTTCCATGCGTAGTTGGTTTGTAGCAGTGTATGCCTCTCACATTAGGCTAAAAAATCATTAAAATCATTTCCACCTTGCATTCAAAAGAAATTATTCAACTAGTATGGTTAATTTGTAGACTTCCCAGTTCTCACGACATCACACAACTTCAAGCTGAATTTAGTGGTAATAAAGTAGATCTTGATAGTTCTTTAACCTTGAATGTGAGGTGGTAACGGGTTGCATATGGGTTGATTTGTTGATTTTTTTCATGAAAAATTTAGGGCACTTTTTCATGTTGAACATCATCGTTTACAAAGAAATACCATCTAACCCCCGCAACACGGAGATACATCCTTAGTTGTTATTGTTAAAAAATCCTTCCTTTGTATAATTTTAGAAAGATAGCACGAAAAAGATAATGCCTCTAATGACTCACACCCAAAGCTAGAAACTAGAACAAAATAGGAGAGACAAGGGGAGCAAACTTGCAACTGAAACATCTCTAAGAAGAGTGGTCGAAATTTGCAAGCCAAATATCCTTTTATATAGATACTAGGAAAACCCAAAAGCCCCATATTTGAACATAAAAAAAATATTATTTCCATTTCAGAAATTATCTGCTTTCCTTTAAAACCGTTCATAGCAGGAGGTTACTAGAACCTCTATATTGTGCAACTATTAAGCAATTGCCAAGCAGCACTTGCCTTGTTAGTTAATTCAAATTGACTCTAAATTAATTTTGATCGATTAATAATTAACTTAATTTATTTGTAATTAATTTATCAATCATTTAATAAACTAATAAATTATCTCATCTCTCTATAAATGTTATTCTAATAAGTTTCTAGTTATGAGGGCAACTCAAAAAGAACTTTGCTTCTAATTACAAGTTTATACCAATTTAGTTATGTGTTTAGACACCTTAATCCAACATATCTCTATATTGAACAAAATATTTTCTGTTAGTGTGAAATCTTACCAACGTTGTTGCGAAGGATTATGTACACTATTCTACCGATGAAAACTAGACAATACATGGAAAGCCACTAATGTAACACCCATAAAATTCATACCAAATTTAAACTTTCAAAAACATTTAAAATACCAATAGTTATTACAAAAAGGTTTCCAAAACAGTTTCATATCAAAGTTCCGAGAAATCACAATCATAAATCGAGGAAAGTGTACGGTCACGCCTTCGCCTTCCCGCGATCATCCGCCGAACCTGAAACAATAATCAATAAGTGTAAGCTCGAAGGCTTAGTGAGTTACCCCAAAAATACCAACCTCATATAACCATAACACATCATACAACAAATATAGAATAGCCATGCATCCCAAGTGTACAGAGTGACTGGTCCGCCCGTACTGGGCCTTTAGTCCACCTGGTCCACTCTCTGAGTCTACAGTATGACTGGACCGCCAGCACCGGGAATTTAGTCTATCTGTCCCACTCTCCGAGCCACGAAACGTCTGGACCACCCTCGCGGGGCCTTCAGACTATTCGGACCACTCGCCGGGCCTTCGGCCTAACTAGGTACCCTCTCGGGTCTGCAGTCTATCCGGTCCGCCCTAGGTATGTTGGCCTACAGCACGAAGCAGGACCCGCCTCAACCCAAGCCCCATACCAATCAATCATGTGCACATAAACATATAATAACATAAAATTCCATATATAAACAAACTGATCTGACAGATCATATAGCATAACAACATAGCATCATCCTATATACCAGGATACCGACCTAACCAGGTCGCTCAACACAATACCGTCCTAACTACCAGGACACAGATCTAAAAGATCGATAAACATATCAAGCAAATACCAATATACAATCCGAGAAAGGGCCGACCTTGGTGCCTTAGACCCTGTCGATATAGTGAAGATAACTCACCTCGAAATGCCGATCTGAAACGAAGAAGCAGATTCCCGAACCACCGCCTCCCCGATAATCCCGAACTATTCAAAAACAGAAAATACGAAGTCAATAAAAGGAATATGATTTTTGACCAAGAATTCCTTATAACAATAGCCCAATTTGCCTTCCCTCTAATTCAGGCCAAGGCCCAATATCAAACCCATGATCCATAAGTCCATATAACAAGGCCCATCATTGGCCCAATTTTCCAAATTGGGCCCAACTACCTAATTGGGCCTAAATCCAAGATCTATTACCAAGACTTGGCCCAACACACCATATCCATAGTGTCCAGCAAGTGCGGTATCCAAAGTGTCCTGGTATATAGGATGATGCTATGTTAGTTGCTTGGTTAGGTCGGTATCCTGGTTATAGGATGTTGCTATGATTTATGATATGTTAGAGTGGTATGACTGTTATATATATATATATATATATATATATATATATATATATATATATATATATATATATGCAAGTGTATGATATTTATGTACACATGTTTGTTTGATTTGGGGTTGGGTTGAGGCAGTCCTGCTTTGTGCTGAAGGCCAACATACCCAGGGCGGTCCGGATAAACTGAAGGCCCTGTAAAGGTATTCAGTCATACCAAAGGCCCGACGAGCGGTCCGGATAGGCTGTTCGCCCTGCGAGTTGGTCCAGACGTGCTGAAGGCTCGGAGAACAGTCCAGATAGACTGAAGGCCTGTAAGGCGGTCCAGTCAAGCTGACGGCACATTATGCATGTTGTTTTGAAATTGTTTATATGATATGGATATATTTGTATGGTGTTGGTATTTTGGGGGAACTCACTAAGCTTTGTGCTTACGGTTTCAGTTTATTGTTTCAGGTGCTTCAGATGTCTCGGCAAGGCGAAGGCGTGATCATACACATCCTCATGTTTTGCACTTATGGTCTCTGGGAAACTTTGATAATAAACCATTTTGAAATATAAGTGTAATACTTATTGGTTTTGAAATGTTTTAAAAAGTTTTAAATTGACCTGATTTTTATGGGTGTTACAATGTCAGTATAGATCATTTGTGTGACGGGTTAAACTTTTCGGTCTATGTAAACAGTAATGAGAAACCATTAAACATATTAGTAAAGATAACTTATTCTGATAGTTTAATTACATTTGTGTCTCAAAAAGTCAACAATGACCTCAATAATATTTATAAACGCTGACTATAAGTAAACATTTATCATTCTGTAGGAAAAAACACATCACTATAAGTATTTCATGGTCACCGTTTAATTCTCCAATGAGTGAATTGATGGGTTTTGGTCATAAGAGAACATTCTATGTGCTCATACAAACCCTAATGTTTGGATCTAGGTTTCTCTATTGTACATGCAATTCATCTAAGACTATAAACCTTAATTCTAGCATACAAGTAATCATATTAACATGAGAATGGGTTTAAGATGTTACCTTGATTGTTATGTAGCAATAACAATCCCAATTCCTCCTTGTATTGACTTTAGAAAGCTTAGAGTCACAAATGTCACTCCTCTAATGGTTCACAAACACCAAGAGCAAGAGGATGAGGAAGAGAGTGGATGGAGGCTGCCCAAAACGTGTTCTAACCCTAGAAGAAAGCTTGTCCACGTTTTTAAGCCTTAAGGGTTCTATATATAGTGAGGCTATTAGGGTTATCTAACAAGAAAACCCTAATTTGGATGCTTAAGCCCTAAGCAACCCATGGACTTCTTTCCTTAAAGGCCTTGGACGATTTCTAATGGGTTTCCCCATAGAATTCGTCCACTCCTTAATATAAGGCAATCCATAGCCCAAATTGCAATTATCTTATAATTACAATTCCAGTCCCTTATGTTTAATTAATCTCTTTTAGTCACAAAACTAATTACTAATTAATTCTTGACTAATATTGATTAAACAATATGATTTCTCCTTTAATATATTATTCTCATAATATATTAATAAATCATATTTAATCCTTTCTCTCCATAATTCATCATATCAAGTTGCTTTGGTGAAGGCAACCCAAAAGGACCATGCACCATCGGGTCAAGTACATACCAAAATAGTTATGGACTTAGACACTAATCCAACATGAATAAGTGGAAACAATATCCATAATATAATATTAAATTTGTCCGCAAAAGTTATCAATAATCCGTTAGTATTGATCATTTTTTGTGACGGGTTAACTTTTTATTTGCCGTTGTATGTGAACAATAGCAATTATAAACCATTAAACATGTTAGTAAATATAACTTATGCTGACAACTTAATTACATTTGTGCCTCCAAAAGTCAACAATGGCCGCAATAATATTTATAAACGATGACTATAAGTAAACATTTATTTCTATAGTAAAAAAAACACATCACTATAAGTATTTTATGGTCATCGTTTAATTGTTCAATGAGTGAGTAAAGGTACACAATATTCATGATATAATAATAAAGATGTTAGCAAAAGTTATCAATAATCATATTTAAAAAAAATAACATGTTAGTATAGATGATTTTTGGTGACGGATAATCTTTTTATTTGTAGGTGTATGTAAACAATAATAATGATAAACCATTAAACATGTTAGTAAAGATAGCATATGCAGACAACATAATTACATTTGTGTCTATAAACATCAACAATGGTCACGATAATACTTATAAAGAGTGACTATAAGTAAACATTTACCACTCTATAGGAAAAAACAAATCACTATAGGTGTATTATTAATGATTGTTCTCTTAATAAGATAGATATATCTCCAAAAATACCCTACAATATAATGATGTTTTTGACCTATAATAATGGGTTTTCATGGGTCATATTCACTACAACGGGACGAAAGCATAACTTATCTTTAATGACGTGACTTTTCCTTTCATGTTGAATGAAAAAAGAACCCAACATAAAATGTCTATAATGACAAGTTTTTTTACATAGATAAAGTCTAGTTTTGTACTAGTATTTGGATGAAATATATCCAAAGGGTTGTATGATGGTAGTTATGATTTATTGATTATCTTTAACGTTGTTACAAGGCTATAACCATTAAGGTGATAGTAATACTAGTACGTCTCATAAGAAGTCGTGAGGCATTAACCAATTAGTGTAATTTAACTAATATATTTGATACGTTGTATGTTGGTGATAATTTTATTATTATACGATGATATATTTTGTTATGTTATTATAATTGTTATTCACTAAGCTTTATAGCTTAAGTTGTTTTGTTATTGTTTAGTTGCAGGTTAGGTAGTTATAACGTCAAACTCTGATCATGTACTTGATACGAGTACAATTCTTGGTGATAACTTATTGTATTCCAGTGTGCTAGTGTACACCGAAGTGGTTTATAAAGTTGTTAATAAATAAATTTTTTGGATGTACCTATTACGAAAAATTTGGGCATTACAAAATCCTAAGTCTTCATTGCATGTCTTCTTGTATTCTAGTGTACACCAAAGTGTTTTACAAAACTATAAATAAATAATTCTTTCGGGTGTGCCTATCATGAAAAATATGGACATTATAGAATTATAAGTCTCTGTTGCATATTTAGAACACATCGAAGAACATTGGAACATGAAGAACATTTGAACATTAAGAATAAAAACATTTGAAGAATATTAACTCAACTTTAAGAACATTTGAAAGTGATTTCAGGTTTGGTCCCAGAATTTTTTACTGGATTTCAAGAACATTTTAACATTAAAAACAAGAACATTTGGAAATTTTAAGATTAAGAACAATAACCCATAAAAGAACGTGCAATATTCTATTCAAATTGATTTCAAGTTTCGTCCCAGAAGTTTTAAACCATCATTTTCGTCTTCAAATCTTCCACTAGAAACTGAATTTGTGGAAACTTATTGTTTACTCCCAAAAGCTTCAAATCTCCCTCTGAGATCTAGTCTCCCAAAATGAACAAATAATATTCTACTCGGTATACAGAACTCTAATTTTTACTTTTGAAATTGGCCTTTTCTTGATGTGAAGAGCTCAAAACTTTTTTTAGATTAAATGTCTTATCTAATAAAATATATGATATATTTTTATTTTTATTTTTCACAGGAAAAGAAATTAAAAAAAAACCAAATTTATGTTTGGAACATTAAGCCATGTTATCATTATTGATTTATATGTTAAAACATTCATTCCCCTTTTATAGGTTAAATGGCTGATAAATGGTAGTTTATGTCTAACATGAGAGAATTTTTATTGGACTATAATAATAATAAATATTAAATTAAATTATGTAACTGATTTTTATTAGCTTCTTAATTTATGCTAATTGATTTATATTTTGTGTTGTAATTTTTTTATTTTCATCCAAAAAAAATAAACGTTTTACAATTTATAAAAAAAAAATTGTTTATTTGAATTATGTTAATGATCTATATGATTTTGAGTTATTTATTCGGTTGGTCGATAACTAATTTTTTTTTAATTTGACAACTCATGTTATATTTTTGGTCTTTACCATATATGAAATGATTATAATGAAATTCTTTAATTTTTTTTAATTAATTTATTATTTATTTATTGTTTATAATTTAAAAAGAAAATGAATTAGCCTGACACACCTTCCACCAACCTCAACCACACCCTACACTTCCCATTCCCCACCACCTCTTGTGTCTTCTTGGCAAGACCACCGACCCGAACAAGAATTCTTATTTTGTGGAAATTATTGTAACAAGTAAAGTGAAAAATGGTAGGGCTTTTTCAACATATCTTGATGCAAGATTTTTTTTTCAAACATTTTTTTTTCATAATCATCCAATTTCATACTCTCCAATTTTAATTCTTTTTCGTTTTTGGGTTATCATGTTCTCAGTTCATAAGGGTGGAGAGAACTCATATTTTCTAACCCTTTTGACGTATAGGGCGTTATAAGAAACACATTTTTTTAACCCTATCAACTCATTCTATTTCATAAAAAATAAAAAATTAATAAAGAAAAAAGTTAAATATATTTGTATACATATAAATACATATTTATACATATAAGATCTATTTTATGTAAAATATAAATATAAAATGTGTATTATATGTGTAAATTATAGAGATAAAATATGTATTATATATGTAGACACATTTTCTATATGTATAAATACCTTTATGTAATGTAAAATTCAAAAACAAGTTTAAATGTATGAATAAGGTTTTTAACTTAGTTCACGCAAATCCATACATTATATATATATATATATATATATATATATATATATATATATATATATATATATATATATATATATATATATATATATATATATATATATATATATATATATATATATATATATATATATATTACAAAGAAAACATTTTTCCTTGATTCTTATGCATTTGAAACCCTTAATTTATTTAATACCACTCAAAATAATTTTTAATAATGATTATTAATTGGTTCTTTAATGTAAAAATAACATGAACAACACCAAACATAAAAAGACCAAGTATAAACACAGTAAATAATAGGAACATATTTGTCATATTTTGCAATGATTAAGGACCTTTAAAGAAGGAAAAAAACTTTTATGTGCATATTGTTTTTCATATAAATTTCAATATTTTTTTATTTTTACCAACTGTTCAATGTGTGGTTCCTTCTGGTATGCCACATGATATATTTTGGGTAGACACTTTGCATAAAGATGCGCCTAATCCCATTCACTACAGGTACTAAATTAATATTTGACTCATACATACACAAATAAATCTTGCTGATCATTATAAATTCTTTGAATAGATTCGATTTTCATCACCATTCCTTCAACAATGGAAATTATATCTATCTTCACTATTTGACACTTCTATATGTATCCATGCGTGTAAGAATTTTTATTTTTCTTAAGATTTTTTGTTAAAACCATTTTAATATTTAAGAATATAAAAAAAGATGAAAAAAGGTGAAATATTCATCGTTGGCTTCACAAGGTGGATTTATTGAACCCTAGAAGATATTGGAAAATTTGAAGTTATATTAGCAAATGTATTGCTACATATAAATTGTTTTACATGTCAATTAGCCTTAGTTTCCTTTGAAGTCATGATTTCCTATTTGATCCTATAAAATATCACATATGAATTAAAGGCAGGTCATGTATACTTTAATGTTGTAGTTGTACACCCGATACAAATGAGTTTCCATTCTCCTTTTCAAGTCATGAGAAGGAAATCCTATAACTTTCATTTTTTGTATATATTCATTTAGTCTCAACGAAGCATTTTTGTGGCAGGGGTGTGTTTGTATTAGTCTCTAATAGAAATTAGATGTTGGTATCCAAACTATGCATGTGTGGTTTTAGTTTGCCGATGTTGGAATATGAAAAATAATATGATGCATTGATATACATTTAACAAATAATACGTCCATCAGATTAGTTACTTAGTCGATATTAATGGATATAAATGTCACTTTGTGTATTTACAATTACGTAGTCTGGATTGAAGCAGAGTAGTAAAGTTGTGTGGTGATAAACAAACATAGGTTTCATAGTATTTGTTGCATGTTTTGGCTTTGATAGAAAAGAACCCATCAAATACAAAAAACAACATCAATATAGAAAAAAACAACATCAATATAAAAATGAAAACGTTGTATTTTGAATAACCTATAATATTAGGGTAAAATATAAATGATGTTATGATATCAATATCAATAACATATATTAATTTTAATATTTATTTTTTTAAATTTTAATTATGTAATTTCACATTGCGCAACGCGCGTCTATTCGCCTAATTTATATATATATATATATATATATATATATATATATATATATATATATATATATATATATATATATATATATATATATATCTATATATCTATATATACTTATAAAGCAGACATTTTCACTTGCACCACACCACATACATTTGAAACCTTCATGACTTTTTAATTTCTTTCTAATAATTATGATATATTGGTTGATAATGTTAAATTAATGCAAAGAATAAAGTCTAATAATAAATTATCTAAATTACAATATTAAAATATCATATTTTACTATTATTCATAAAATTCTGACTTTAACGTTTTAACATATTATAGTTAACTATTAATTTAGATATGTTGTCGTATGTGAGCAATTGTCATTTTAAAGTCATAACTTTTGTATAATTTATGATTTTATGCAAAATATTTAAATTATTAATTTCTCTATAATGTTAAATGGTTAACTTAAATCAAAATTTCAGTTAAACTTGAAAAAGATCGAGAGACAATTTTTTATATAGTTAAAAGTTATAAATTATAGTGTTAAACCTAAATTGTAATCATAAACTAACAAAAAAAACCATGAAAATATTTTTTATAATTATTAAGAATTTTCAAATAAGTAGCTTAAAAATAACTAACAATAAGAATAGTTAAAAGTAATATTATATAAAAAATTATAATGTTATCTTTAAAAACAAAAACAATGTTTGTTGTTTCAAATAATTATAATTCAAGAAACTAACAATATTTTTAAAAAAGTTAAATTTCTGAAACCAAAATAAAATAATTAAGAGTTTCCAAATTCGGTATTTTAAATAACTCACAACAACAATATTTAAAAGTAACATTATGTACAAAATTATATTTTTAACTTTAAAAACAAAAACAATGTTTGTTGTTTTAAATAATTAAAATGATATAAATTGTAATCTTAAGCAAATAAACTTTTTAAAATTAATTAATCATAACAACAACTATAAATATCGTTAAACAATTTATATTATATTTAAATTTATTAATGAATAACTCGCAGGTAGAGTCCATTGGGACAATTGAGATTATAGAATTTTAAAAGATGTATACATTATCATACACTTCAAAACAAATAATGTTTATATCAACTTATTATAAGATTTATTATATAAGAGCTAACAACAACGTCATTGATATATTTAAAAATATATATATTTGTAAAGATTTCAAATATATTGTTGTATTTTGCACAACACATGGGTATTTTCCAAATATATACTTATAAAAAAGGCATTTTTACTTGCATCATATACATTTGAAACATCTATGCCTTTTCGATTATTTATAATATTTATTATAAATTGGTTAATAATGTTAAATTAATAGAAAAACTAAATTTTAATCATATATTAACTAAACTACAATATTTAAATATGATATTTTATTTCTATTTATAGAATTATGACTTTAAAATTTTAAAATATTATAATTAACTTATTAGTTTAGATATGTTGTGTGAGAAATTGTTATTTGAAAGTCACAACATTTGTATAATTTATTATTTTATGTAAAATAGTTAAATTATTAATTTCAATATAATGTTAAGCGGTTAACTTAAATCAAAATTTCAGTTAAACTTGAAAAAAAAATCAAGAGCCTATTTTATAAATAGTCAAAAGTTATAAATTATAATGTTAAATCTAAATTGTAATCCTAAATTAGCAAAAACATCCTTGAAACCTTTTTATAATCCTTAAGAATTTTCAAATAAGTAGCTTAAAAATAATCTACAATAAAAATAGTTAAAAGTAATATTATATAAAAAATTATAATGTTATCTTTAAAAAAAACAGTGTTTGTTTTTTTAATTATTACAATCAAAGAAATTAACAATATTCATTAAATAAAATTTAAAAAAGTTAAATTTCTTAAACTAAATTAAAATAATTAAGAGCTTCCAAATACATTATTTTAAATAACTTACAACAACAATAATTAAAAGTAACATTATATACAATTATATTGTTACCTTTAAATACAAAAACAATGTTTGATGTTTTAAATAGTTACAATGATAGAAATTAAAGTCTTAACCAAAGATACTTTTTAAAATTAGTTAATCATAACAACAACTATAAATATTATTAAACCATATATTATATTTAATTTTATTTATGAGTAACCCATAGGTAGAGACCATTGAGACAACTGAGATTATAGAATTTTAAAAGATGTCTACATTAACATATAATTCAAAACAATCAATGTTTATAATAACTTATTAAAAGATTTATTATATAAGAGCTAACAACAACGTCATTGATATATTTAAAAAAACATATATATGTACAAATTTCAAATATATTGTTGTATTCTGCGCAACGTGCGGATGTTCGCCTAGTTTATATATAAATTGGTGCTTTAGCTTAGTGGCGAAGGCAAATGCCTTCTGCTAGCATGACTCAAGTTTGAAACCTTCCTTTCTTTATTGTAATGTCGTTTTTTAAGTAGAAGAGCATGTCATCTCCTAAAAATTGTATGCAATTAAGAGAAAAAGAAGTAAAACAAAAAATAGATCAAAAAAATCAAATAAAAACTCACCTAATATCCTTATTCTATTAAAAGAATGGTTTTTTTCTCATGTGTCACTCATTTAGACCTACTAATCATCATACTATACTTATAAAGAAAGCATTTTTCCTTTCACCACATCAATTTGAAACTCCAAACTTTTTATATTACCATATAATATACTTTCTAACTTAAATATGTTACTAATTATAAATATTATTACAAATGGAAGACTTATTTAATTATCAATAACTTCAATATAGTGTTAAATGCATAACCTAAATTAATATATCAAACAAACTTAAAAATATAGTGTAAAATTTAAAACCTAATGTAAAATATCAAATAAAGTTAGAAAAAACCAATGTGTATTCTATAGAAGAGTTAAAAGGAAAATATTAAATACAATAAAGGTAAAAGAACATAAATCTAAAAGTAAAATTAAGTAAAATGTGACAACCGTCAATTTCCGGTCAAGTCAAAGTCAACTAAAGTCAACAAGTCAAACCGGTCAATTCAACTAACCCTTGTAGACTAGGGTTTATGTTATGTGATTACTGTACAACTCGTTATTCTAACGAGAAATCATCAATTGAAAAGTTCGTGTATCTAACTTAAAACTGTGGTAAGTAATGAACCAAACCGATAAAACAATGTTGCATACCCATCGGGAGTGTGTAGGACCCTTAAACATGGCTTAACGGGGTTTACGGTCCTTGTGTTGCGAAGCCGGACACTCACAAATGTCACACACGAAACCTCTCTCAATCGTTTTCACTCTATCTCTCTCTATTTAGAATCTCTCTCAAATCTCTCCCAAATCTCTCTAAGTATGTGAAATCTCTCCCAAATCTCTCTAAGTATGTGAAATCTCTCCCAAATCTCTCTAAGTATGTGAAATCTCTCCCAAATCTCTCTAAGTATGACAAATCTCTCAAAGAATGTGAAATCTCTCCCAAATCTCTCTCAAAAGTTCCTTTAACTTTTTATAGCCTTTTGGGCCATCCCGACCCTTAACCGGGTCAAAAACCGCTTAAAACGGGGTAAAAATGGGTACAATAGCCTTAAGGACTTGAAACCCACTCTCTAAGGGCGAACCCTCTTAGCACCGAAGGTCCCTATAGGAACCGAACTGCTGAAGAACCGAACCATGTACCAGGGACCGAACCGAGCTCTAGCCTTCGGACCGAACCCTCCCTTTCGGGCACGAACCTCGGACCAACCGAATCCGAAGCCTTCGCTTCCTACCTTCGCCTTCGGGTTATTTCGCTTCTTACTCTTTCGCTCCATTTCGCCTTCGCGCCCAGCAGCGTTAGGACTGAACCTTCGGCCCAATCCGAGCAACTTCGCAGAAATGCATTTTTCGCCCGGTTTTCGACTACTTTCACGTTTTAAGATCGTTTTTCATCGTTTTAGCATGTGATTTTCACACAAAGTCGTATTTTGGTATATAAGACCCTAAATAAATATATGTTAATCATTTTTGGAGGAAAATCTTTGCCTAAGAATAAAATATAGTGGGTGGTATATTTAAGGTGGAGTGTTGACTTTGTTTTAAAGTTATGATACAACCAACCCCAATACCCACTCCAGGTCACTATTCATGATTTAAGTCACCAATCCCATCACCCCTAGTCTACTACTTGTCCCATCACACCTTTCTCCAACAAGCTAACTTGATAAAGGCTTGAAACTCTCATCTCCCCTTACATTTCTCTCATTCTTCACCAAAGAGCAAAATCCATTCTCTCTCAATTCTCTCTCTAAAATTTCGAGATTCAAGGCTGATTTTGGACTTCTCATACATTTTTGGTAAGTAAACTTCATCTCTCACATGATTCCCTTAGATCCCTTCACCCAAATCATGAGTTCCTTACACAAATATCGTCATATTTGTTGTTAGATCTTCGAATCTTCAAGCATCTCCCAAGTATTCTCGAGTTGAACACTTATTTTCTCCATCATCCATCTACTCAAATCACTCAAGGTGAGTTCATACCCCTATCTTTTCATGTTTTCTTAAAGTTTTAAGGGGGGGGGGGGGGGGGGGGGAATACAAGTTAAAACACCAAGAACACAACTAAACTTTTTCCAACAGCTTTCATCAAGAAAGTTTAACTCCATTCATGAACTGTTTTGGTCAACTTAAACATTTTAGTTTTCAAAACTATATTAGATGAAAATAGTTCAGGTTTATACCTTTAAAATGACTACTTGCACATCTCCATACGATGTTTCTACGATTTATGGTGATTTTTACAAAACAATCTATCATTCAAAGAACAAATCCGGACCAGTATGTGAATATGGACATTTTAACTCAAGTTAAAGACTTCCAAAAATCATGAATAAACTAGACACATTTTATGAACTCTCAAAATTTACGGATTCAGTTTTTGACTTCGTATGATTTTTCTATAATTTTTCTAAAACAGTACAGAAAGGTTAAAAACCAGTTAACAACTTATAACTTTCATAACACTTTGTATTATGTTGAACAAAGTGTATAACAATAAGTACTAAATATTGAATGTGTTTTCTTGTTAGTTTATTATCATAAACTGAAATTTAGTTATTCATGATAAGTTTCTTCATTCATTTAGAACACATATAACAAGCTATAATAATCATAGTTTATGGATTTATAGCACTAATATATTTTTCATAAAAGAGTTTTTTCATATCACAAACATATTGGATAAACTATAATAGGTATAGTTTATGTATCATTTACATCTCAAACTTATTTACCAAAGGTTTTCAGTTCAGTTCACGTAAATCTGTTAATGAATAAATTTGTGAGTCATTCCTTCGTGTTACCTTCATGGTAACAAAGTCAAAAGTCCTTTAAATTATAACCAGAGTCTCTTGTAGGGAGAGCGTGATAGTTGTGTATAGATCTATATTGGGCCTGACAAGCCCGCACCTGAGCTGCTTGCAACATCTAGACCGGCAGGTCTGAAGTGACAAGTGTCATTTAACGTGCGGTGCCTGAAGAACGTCATATTACGAGGCTGTCTGAGTCTTAGCATAGTTATAATAGCTCACATGTGGTATTAACAAATCATAAGATTTACGGGTTCTACTTTTATATTAGCGAGTTATGTCGATTTAACTCACATAAGTTACTTTAAGTATGGAAAAATATTTGTACACTTTTATATCAAAAAGGGTTTTATGCCAATTTAAAATCATTTTTATATCTTTAAGTATGGAAAATACTTGTTTACCTTCGGTCTTGGGATTTTGGACTACCTAACTCTTACAAGGAAAATATTGGATTTTATTTGGAAACATATTTCTATTAAAACTACATTCATCTAGAATTGCTAGGCTTCGGCTATAATTGCTAAGTGTATATGTTAGAGTTATATAAGAATCTATTCATAATCGACTTAGAATTGGTGGGTCCGCCTTTCTTCCTGTTCCTTGTTTGGTTGTGGACCTAGGGCAGACCCATTATATTCGACGGTTTATTTAATTTAAATTTTATATAACTTATATACACTGGGTGATTATAGAAGGAATCTACGTGTCTTTCTAGGGTTCATTATCGCATATCGTAGAAGCATTCATTTCACACTTAATAAAGAAAATATTGGATTTTCTGGAAACATACTTTGTCGCTTTTACAAGGAAAATGGGTTCTTTCTCAAACAAAACTCTTATGAACTCACCAACCTAATTGTTGACACTTTTTCAAAACTACTTGTATTCTCAGGAAATCAGTAAAATAGGAAAAACAATATTTTTAGGATGGGACGTTAAATCGTCAAAGAGTTCATTTTGTCATCATATTGTAATTGATATGGTGATTTTTACAAAACAGCCTATCATTCAAAGAACAAATCCGGACCAGTCTGTGAATATGGACATTTTAACACAAGTTAAAGACTCCCAAAAATCATAATAAAAATTATGAATAAACTAGACACATTTTATGAACTCTCAAAATTTACGGATTCAGTTTTTGACTTCGTATGACTTTTCTATAATTTCTCTTAAACAGTGCAGAAAGGTTAAAAACTAATTAACAGCTTATAACTTTCATGACACTTTGTATTATGTTGAGCAAAGTGTATAACAATAAGTACTAAATATTGAATGTGTTTTCTTGTTATTTTATCATCATAAACTGAAATTTAGTCATTCATGATAAGTTTCTTCATTCATTTAGAACACATATAACAAGCTATAATAATAATAGTTTATTGATTTATAGCACTAATGTATTTTTCATAAAAGAGTTCTTTTACATCACAAACGTTTTGGATAAACTATAATAGGTATAGTTTATGTATCATTTACATCTCAAACTTATTTACCAAAGGTTTTCAGTTCAGTTGACGTAAATCTGTTAATGAATAAATTTGTGAGTCATTCCCTTCGTGCTACCTTCATGGTAACAAAGTCAAAAGTCCTGTAAATTGTAACCAGAGTCTCTTATAGGGAGAGCATGATAGTTGTGTATAGATCTATATTGGGTCTAACAAGCCCGCACCTGAACTGCTTGCAACAGTTAGACCAACAGGTCTGAGGTGACAAGTGTCATTTAACGTGCGACACCTAAAGAACGAGGTGACAAGTGTCATTTAATGTGCGACGCCTGAAGAACGTCGTATTACGAGGCCGTCTGAGTCTTAGCATGGTTATAATAGCTCACATATGGTATTAACAAATCATAAGATTTACGGGTTCTACTTTTATATTAGTGAGTTATGTCGATTTAACTCACAGGAATTACTTTAAGTATGGAAAAAATACTTGTACACTTTTATATCAAAAATGGTTTTATGCCGATTTAAAATCACTTTTATATCTTTAAGTATGGAAAATACTTGATTACCTTCGGTCCTAGGATTTAGGACTACCTAAATCTTACAAGGAAAATATTGGATTTTCTTTGGAAACATATTTCTTTTAAAACTACATTCATCTAGAATTGCTAGGCTTCGGCTATAATTGCTAAGTGTATATGTTAGAGTTATATAAGAATCTATTCATAATCGACTTAGAATTGGTGGGCCCGCCTTTCTTCCTGTTCCTTGTTTGGTTGTGGACCTAGGGCAGACCCATTATATTCGACGGTTATTTAATTTAAATTTTAAATAACTTATATACACTGGGTGATTATAGAAGGAATCTACGGGTCTTTCTAGGGTTCATTATCGCATAACGTAAAAGCATTAATTTGACACTTAATAAAGAAAATATTGGATTTTCTGGAAACATACTTTGTCGCTCTTACAAGGAAAACGGGTTCTTTCTCAAACAAAACTCTGATGACCTCACCAACTTAATTGTTGACACTTTTTCAAAACTACTTGTATTCTCAGGAAATCAGTGAAACAGGAAAACAACCAGCATTTTGAGGACGGGACGTTAAATTGTCAAATAGTTCATTTTGTCATCATATTGTAAGTGATTTGAAACATGTAAGCATATACTTTGGTGTAACTTTTTCAATTATATTTATGATGGTTTTATTTACTTTGAGCACTATTATACTCATTGTTGTGATACTATACGTGAAGTCCTCCACCCGCCGAACGTTTCCGCCATCCTTGGTTTGGGGTGTGACAGATTGGTATCAGAGCATTGTTTATAGTGAACTAACTATATCGAACCACATAAGATATAAAAACTATAAATGCATTGGGACTAAGGTCTCTGATTTAACATTTTCAAATGACTATACTTTTAGAAATAAATAGTTTCTTGTTAAAAGTATACATGCATGCATACATACTAAGGTCAGCATAATCCTAGAACAAAACAAAAGTAAGGATTGTTGAATGGCACAAGTAGGCTTGGGGATGTATAGTCAGGTCTGGGAATGACATAGCCTGATCAACTATGTTTGACCTAGAAGTGATTAGCATATGCCCGGGAATGGTTGTGGTGTTGCAACAAGTCTAAAAACTTACCAATTCTCTCTACAAAGAAACATTGAAAACATAAGACAAACATTAAAAATACTATAGGAGTATTTTGTGATACTATAACCAACTTATGTGAAAACTAAAGACCCTATTAGTAGGCCTATAATGACTGAGTGCATACACTAAGGTTATACAAATTTGAAGATAGTATAGACTCAGAATCTATGACTATTGCTCTACTTCCTGTTCCTTGTTTGGTTGTGGACTTAGAGTAGAGTCATTTATTCGAATGTCTATTCCATCTTAGATTATGTATAACTGGTATGCACTATGCGATTATAGGCATGAATGATAAGCATCACCCCCTCTAAGTAATTATAGGATTAGGCGTCTATTAATTATCTCTTTTACCCCTATTCTCGCACAAACAACATGGCTGGAGCTAAGATACCAGGAGGCCCTATTCTTCTTAACCAGGAAAATGGTGGTTGGAAACGGAGAGAACTTCGAAGAGGATACTGAAGAAATAATAGAGGGAGACCCTGACGAGACTTCAATGGTCCGACACCTTAATGAGCCGTAGATTTACAGAGATAGAGTTAGGAACTAGGTCACCACCCTCCCTATGACATGGATGGGGTTTTTACAACCTCAACGGGGGAAGAGTAGCAGACAAGATTCTCCTTGTCATAGCATGCCACATCACTCACAAGAGAGTACCAACACGAGCATCGGTAAGCTAAATAATGAAGATCAACGCTACCACCAAGATCACCGCAATTCGCCTTCGTCATCTAGTTAGAGGCCATGAACGAGATCGGAAACCACGTCAAACCATCTGGAGGAAAAGGATCGCAGCCCAAGCCGAGACTAGAGCGTATGGGGAACGTCAACAGTGTTGGAAAGAACGTGTGGTAATGGCAGAATACCAAATGACAGGAACTAGGGCAGGAATTAGGCCAATTGAGATTTTCATGCCTTCATTCTATGGCCCACGAAACCCCACCCACCACAAGTAGTGTGTACACTACTGACGAATCGATAAAGACTCAAACTACTAGAATACGTTTAAACACTGCCCCTCACATGCATGAACTCGACCCTTCAAATTTAAAGACTACACCGTTCAAGAGAGTCGTGTCAATGTCGAAATTTTCCGTACGATAGTGTAATTTGGACCTTCTATAAGGTCAAACTTTCCAAAACTTTATGTACTAAACTGTATAAATGAAATTAGCATACATTTTATTTCATTGGGAGTTTGCTAAATATTTCATATTCGGGTATTACAGACGATTCGCGTATGGTGCCTCTAAGATTGCTTAATGTATACCCCCATGTTAGGTATAATTAAGAGATGATCGACTTAGAAATGGTGAGTCCGCCTTGGGTCCTGTTCCTTGTTTGGTTGTGGGCCTAGGGCAGACTCATTAAGTTCAACGGCCTATTGGACCTTAATTATACACAACTGGTATATGCCAAGTGATCTTGGGAGTGGATCAGGCGTGGAACAAGATTACAAGATTTCATTCGATTTATTACTACTAAATTCGTAAGTTTATTTATGTACACCTCTACTATGAATAGATTGCCACTTTCGAACAGCAGGGAAATGCTATACTTGAAAAATATAACCTAGTTTTACGACGCACAACTACTAACCATTACTAAAAGACTTATACCCAATTCGTCTTTGAAATTCTATAACAGAAAGATGCCGCCTCGTAGGTGATGGGTTTGATCCATAAGAACTTTCCTATGTGCACATGCAAACCCTAATGCTTGGATCTACGTTTCTCTAATTGAACATGCATTGTATCCAAGACTTAGAATTCTAGATCTAATGTAAACAACTGAATCTTATCATATGAAATCGGATCTAGAACAATACCTTGAGTTACTTGCTTGATACTTCTTTTTTCTTGGAGCTTAGAGTCACAATTGTCACTCCTCTAATGGATTACAAACACCAACTAGCAAGAGGATGATCTTGAGAGAGAGAGAGAGAGAGGAGGGTGAGAAATCAGCTCTAGGGTTCCTTGCCTTGCATGAGTGCTGATTTCCCTCGCCCAAGGGATCTATTTATACTATAAGCTACTAGGGTTTCACCCTTAACCCTAATTGAATAAATTAGACCCTAAGAAATCCAAAGATCCTCCTAGATATTAGGCTTGGACGATTTTATGGTCTCCTAACCCTAAAATCCTTCCACCCTTATATCCATAAGGATACATAGCCCAAAACACAACTATCACACATTTGACAGTTTATGCCCCTTTATTCAATTAACCTCTTTAAGTCACCAAATTAATTCTCAATTAATATATGACTTATATTAACATTATTATTCCTTTAATATATTACTCTCATAATATATTAACAATAATATATCTTCTCTCTTAACAAATCATCCTATCAAGTTGTTATGGTGAAGGCAACCCAAAAGGACCATGCACAACCGAGTCAAGTACTACCAAATATAGTTACAGCCTTAGACACTAATCCAACAGTAGGTCTGCTAGACGCACTGGCAGAACGCAAACAAATCCGCCACCACCGCCTCCCCAATATGACCCTGTCATGTTCCAAGTTGCGTTCACAACTACTATTTACCAAATCAACACTGACGGTACCAGAAGGACATGGAGTGGTATTAATAACTCCACTCAAGGAGAAAGCCAAGGGCGCTTGAGAGAGTGTTCCTTTAAGGACTTCACCAATGGCAAACCCGATTCTTTCAATGGAAGCGGGGGAGTCATCACACTGATGCAATGGTTCGGGAAGACCGAATCGGTCTTTGAAATTTGTGCATGCCCCGAAGCAAGCAAGGTCAAATTTGCAGCTTGCACTTTCTCTGTCCGAGCCCTTACTTGGTGGAACAGCCACGTTAAGTCACTGACGCTTGCAGTGGCTAACTCGTTAAGCTGGGAAGACTTAAAGACAATGATGCTGAAAGAGTACCGCCCAAGGGGCGAAGTGCAAAAACTGGAGCAAGAACTATGAAATCTTAAAATGACCGACTCTGACCTTGAAACTTACACCGACCGATTCTGTGATCTAGCACTCCTTTGTCCCGCGATGGTCACTCCTGAGGAAAAGAAGGTGGAACGATACCTCTTGGGATTGTCTCCCTAAATTCAAAACATCGTGTTAGCCTCAAGACCAACTACCTTTGACAGTGCCAAGGAGTTGGCACAACAACTCATCGACCATAGGGCCAACCATGACACTGTAGCAACCACCCCTGAGCAATACGGAGCGAGAAACAACAAAAGGAAGTTATAGAACAACAAGAAGGACCAACCAGCCCAGGACTCCACCAAGAAGAAACAAATTGTTGCTGTTCATGCTGCCACACTCCTGCCACTCCAGCACCCATAAATCGATATGCTGGAACCCTTTCAAAATGCAACAAGTGTAACTTCCATCATACTGGGGTTTGCTGGGGGATGCATTGCAAGAATTGCAACAGGAAGGGGCATACTATCCATTTCTGTAGAGCACCGACACAACCCATCAACCAGGTCCTCGACATTGGATCCATCCCAACTTGTTACGAGCGTGGTGAAGCAGGACACTTTAAGAGAGATTGTCCAAAGACAATGAATGCTGGTGACAGTGGAAGGGTGCTTATGATCATTGCAAGAGAAACTCCCCCGGAACCACCCTTTAATAGCGGTACGTGCTTCTAACCGCCACATGTAGGTTTTAAATCCTTGCTAAGACTAATGTCGACTTAGGGTTATCGACCATATATCTCGAGGACTCAGCAAAACGCGAATAATTCTTATCATCTATATAAAAACAAAGGGTTTTTACTAGTGAATCTATGATGGCAAGTGTAAAAATTATGGTCATATATTATTAAGATTCTATGGACTTAGAATGTGTGATTCTGCCTCATTTCCTGTTCCTTGTTTGGTTGTGGGCTTAAGGCGGGGTCACCCATCCGAATGCCCTTGCAATCTTAATGATATGCGACTAGTTTACACCAAGCGATTATAAAAGAATTGGTAGGGCATATACTACCAAATTTGTCATTAATTGTCAAAAACCATTTTGTGCTAATACTCACTGACTAAAACCTGAAGTATTCATAGTGGTAATACCAAGTATAAAGCGGAGAGCATAAAGGCACACATAGAATACTCTGTCATTCCAAAACAATAACCTCCTTTTACAATAAGAAATTCCAAGGTCGTCATTTGACATCAGGCGAGTTGTTCCTCACCATAATCAATTTCTTGTACTACGAAAAGTTTACCATCCTTTCTCCAAATTCTTGAAGTCCCAGTCAAAGTACTAATTTCGGGACGAAATTCCCTCTAACGGGGGGATGATGTGACAACCGTCAATTTCTGGTCAAGTCAAAGTCAAATAAAGTCAACAAGTCAAACCGGTCAACTCAACTAACCCTTGTATACTAGGTTTTATGCTATGTAATTACTGTACAACTTGTTATTCTAATGAGAAATCATCAATTGAAAAGTTCGTGTATCTAAATTTCCTTAACCTAAAACTATGGTAAGTAATGAACCAAACCGATAAACCAATGTTGCATACACATCGGGAGTGTGTAGGACCCTTAAACATGGCTTAACGGGGTTTATGGACCTTGTGTTGCGAAGCCGGACACTCACAAATGTCACACACGAAACCTCTCTCAATCGTTTTCACTCTATCTCTCTCTATTTAGAATCTCTCTCAAATCTCTCCCAAATGTCTCTAAGTATGTGAAATCTATCCCAAATCTCTCTAAGTATGTGAAATCTCTCCCAAATCTCTCTAAGTATGTGAAATCTCTCCCAAATCTATCTAAGTATGAGAAATCTCTCCAAGTATGTGAAATCTCTCACAAATCTCTCCTAAATCTCTCTCAAAAGTTCCTTTAACTTTTTATAGTCTTTCAGGCCATCCCGACCCTTAACCGAGTCAAAAACCGCTTAAAACGGGGTAAAAACGGGTAAAATAGCCTTAAGGACCCGAAACCCACTCTCTTGGGGCGAACCCTCTTAGAACCGAAGCTCCCTATAAGAACCGAACTGCTGAAGAACCGAACCATGCACCAGGGACCGAACCGAGCTCTAGCCTTCGGACCGAACCCTCCCTCTCGGGCACGAACCTCGGACCAACCGAATCCGAAGCCTTCGCTTCCTACCTTCGCCTTCAGGCTATTTCGCTTCTTACTCTTTCGCTCCATTTCGCCTTCGCGCCCAGCAGCGTTAGGACCGAACCTTCGGCCCAGTCCGAGCAACTTCGCAGAAATGCATTTTTCGCCCGGTTTTCGACTACTTTCACGTTTTAAGATCGTTTTTCATCGTTTTAGCATGTGATTTTCACACAAAGTCGTATTTTGGTATATAAGACCCTAAATAAATATATGTTAATCATTTTTGGAGGAAAATCTTTGCCTAAGAATAAAATATAGTGGGTGGTATATTTAAGGTGGAGTGTTGACTTTGTTTTAAAGTTATGATACAAGCAACCCCCATACCCACTCCAGGTCACTATTCATGATTTAAGTCACCAATCCCATCACCCCTAGTCTACTACTTGTCCCATCCCACCTTTCTCCAACAAGCTAACTTGATAAAGGCTTGAAACTCTCATCTCCCCTTACATTTCTCTCATTCTTCACCAAAGAGAAAAATCCATTCTCTCTCAATTCTCTCTCTAAAATTTCGAGATTCAAGGCTGATTTTGGACTTCTCATACATTTTTGGTAAGTAAACTTCATCTCTCACATGATTCCCTTAGATCCCTTCACCTAAATCATGAGTTCCTTACACAAATATCGTCATATTTGTTGTTAGATCTTCGAATCTTCAAGCATCTCCCAAGTATTCTCGAGTTGAACAATTATTTTCTCCATCATCCATCTACTTGTATTCTCAGGAAATCAGTAAAATAGGAAAAACAACAACATTTTTAGGATGAGACGTTAAATCGTCAAAGAGTTCATTTTGTCATAATATTGTAATTGATTTGAAACATGTAAACATATACTTTGGTGTAACTTTTTCGATTATATTTATGATGGTTTTATTTACTTTGAGCACTATTATACTCGTTGTTGTGATACTATACATGAAGTCCTCCACCCCCGAACGTTTCCGCCATCCTTGGTTTGGGGGTGTGACATAAAAGATCTCCCAAAACTAGTTTTATAGTAACTGAAATTCAGTTAAGTTATTTTAAAATTAATTTATAATAATAATAGTTCAAATAACATAAAGTTATAAATTAAATTTTGTTACAACACAAACAACGATTGATAATTTAAATAATCATCATGATGAAATTAAAATGACGTCAATTTTTCTTTAAAGTTAATAAATCATTACATTAGTTAATTAAAATAGATAAGAAATGTAACTAATTTTATACACACATAAAATATGAGTAGATACCATTAAATGATTCGATTTTAGTAAGTGTTATATTATCTATTGTTTAAATTAATTATAATGTTACATTAACTAAATGTCTAAATGTTATAATAATTATTTTTTATTTAATATAAAAAACAAAAATATTTTCAATGACATATGATTAGTAAAAGATTAACTATATAATTTTATTCCGCACAACATACGGATATTGGTCTAGTTAATAATATACCACTTGTGAATCTTTTGTTTCTCCTAATTAATATTTTCCCAAGTGTCATTATACACTTTCTTTAATTTACATATATAACCACTAATTACATATAGAACCACTAAACTAATTACATACATATCCACTAAATTTATGGATATTAAAATCATGTTGTTGGTTTATTATTATTTTTTTTTTGTAATTGCACCTTTATCTTCAAAATAAATTTCACATGTTCATTTTAATCACAAATATAATTTTACATAACTAAAAAATATATATCTTAATTAATAATTTATTAAAAATAATTTATTAGTAATTATTAGTTTTTCTATGAACACTTAATTTATTTTGTGACCGTGATTTTGATAGCTTATAACCTAGTCATATATAAAGGATACAACTAGTAATTAAGAGAGGGGATATCAACAAACTCACATTTATTTAATACACCTAAGATTAAATGGTGTAGGAGGGTTTTTCCATTGGGAAATCTTCAATAAAGTCCTGAAATTTTAGCCCGGTTTATGTTTTAGTCCTAAACTAATTTTTGTTTACGAAAAAGTCCCAAAAACCGGCAAAAGTTTGCATTTTGACCATTTTTGACTGGTTGGAACCGGTAACAAATTAATTTGGGACTATTTCATAAATTGACCCAAAATATTGGGACTTTTCTGCAAAAACAAAAATATTAGGGTTTTTCTGCAAACAAAATCCTTATTATTATTATAATAATAATTATTTTATTAAAAATATAAATAAGCATACTATTTTTTAAATTTGTTATTATTAATATTGTTAATAATACATATAAATACATTTAAATTAAAAATATATTAAAGACATTTTATAAAGGTGAATGTTGAGCGGATGATAATGCTTTAAGCTTTGAAATCATGAATGTATGTTTCTATATTCTAACTTTGTATATGATCATTTCACATTTTTTATTATTGTTTTTAATTCAAAATATTAACATTTAACAATTTAAAAGAAGCTACTGATTTTTCAAATTGTCTACAAATAGTGAGAATGTGATATGCATGTATGTCTTGTGTGTAAGTATTTGAATTACCAACATGTGTGTTGCTCTTTTTCATTACTCTATCCTTGTGGTTTTTTGGAAACATAGCAGATATAGTGTGATAAAGCAAAATAAGTCATATTACTTTCTATTAAATAATATATTTTAATTAATATTTTTGAATTTTGATATGGGCCACCAATGTAAATATTAATTGTGGATCTGTTGGATTTGAAAAAAATCATTCTGCCTTAAGAAATTTTATATATAAAGTGAGAAATCCTTTTATCTTAAACTATTTATACATAATTTTACAAATAAGCAACTTCTTTTAAATTATTAAGTGTTAATATTTTGAATTCAAAACAATAATAAGAAATGTGAAATGATCATATACAAAGTGAGGACATACAAGCAAATATTCATGATTTCAATGCTTAAAGCATTACCATCATCACCACCTTCATCTTTAAATAATTTCTTTATTCTATTTTTTATTTAAGTGTATTTATATGTATTATTAAAAATATTAATAAGAGTGAATTTAAAAATTAGTATACTTGTTTATATTTTTAATATAATAATAATAATAATAATAATAATAATAATAATAATAATAATAATAATAATAATAATAATAATAATAATAAGGTTTTTGTTTGCAGAAAAGTCATAATATTTTTTTTTTGCAGAAAAGTCCCAATATTTTGGGTCATTTTCTGAAATAGTCTCAATATTTTAGGTCAGTTTATGAAATAGTCCTAAATTAATTTGTTGCCGGTTCCAACCAGTCAAAAAGGGTCAAAATGCATACTTTTGCCGGTTTTTAAGACTTTTTCGTAAACAAAAATTAGTTTAGAACTAAAACATAAACTGAGCCAAAATTTTAGGACTTTATTGGAGATTTTCCTTTTCTATTTGTAAAAACCTATGTAGCACTTTTTCCTTTTCCATAAGGAAAGTTCTAATTATGACAAATCTTAGTGATAAAGTTTTTTCTATTTCCTGTTTGGTCATTGTAATTTTTTTTCTTTTTTCTTTTAGACATAAATACCTCTATATATATCATTCGTAAAAAAAATATCACACTTCATGCATAGACAAAGTGTGACAAAAATTGTAAAGACGTTTATATGATACCCTTTTATCATCGACAAAAACATCATTACATCATTTAGTCTAAATCTCATAAATCATATAGATAGAAGTGACAAGAGATACCTATTGATGACAACATCGAAGATACATCTATTCTAATGATTATCATTAATTGGACATTCACATCACATATGAATATCCAGCGTACCACTTTTCACATCAAGTAAATATAATTTTCACAAGATATCATGGTAATATTAAACTTTTACATATAAGTTCACATCATGTAAAATGATAGTCATTTAAAGAGATCGATCATTGTACATGCCTTTACAAACAAATGTTTCGTATTTATTAATATATTTTTTAATTATAATAAATTGGATGATAGCTAGACATGCTGCAAAAGTTAAAAACAGGGGGACAAGCAACTGGGAGGACAATAGCCAAGTAGATTTAACAGCATTAACAAACTATGGATGTTGCTATTCATTACAATTATATTATGGGTTGCTTGTTTCTATATTATATTTTGGAAAATTATTGCTCCACCTTTAAACCCTTTATTAAATTAGCGACATTTATATGGAAACAAATATATCTTTATTAATGTCTTGTATATATCTTTATTTTATTTAGGGATGTCAACGGAGACAAACGGGACGGGGAGTGCATCCCCCGCCTCCGCCCCCGAAATTCCCCCGTTCCCCCGCCCCCGAAATGTTCAGCCTTTCTACCCCCGTCCTCGCCCCTGAATCTCCTTTATTACCCCCGCTCCCGCCCCCGTTCCCCCGCCCCCGATTGATTTTGGGCTATCTTTTTTTGGGTTAAAATAAGTTGTTATTTAGGCTAAAATAAGCTATTTTTTAAGTAACAAATAATTATTTATAGTAGAATTTTACCTGTTAAGAATAAAAAAGTTATAGCATTTTAAAAAATTATACTAACAACTTAAAAACATGTTTTTGATGAATTTTGGAAGCTCAAAATCATGTTATTGTTTATTATATTTATATAATTAACATATATAAATATTTGTGTAATTTATTAACGGGGTCCCCATGGGGGTTTCGGGACGAGATTGCCTACCCCTGCCCCCACCCCCGCCCCCGATTTAAAAAAAAAAAATCCCCCAAACGGGACAGGGCCTCCATGGGAACGGGGTCCCACGGGACATTTTGACATCTCTAATTTTATTTCAAAACTGTAATTAATTGCATGTTTACTTAACATCGAACTAGCTTCTAACAAGATATAGCATTAATTATCATCGTTTGGCTTCAAGTAACCCAAAATCTTATGTATCAAGCTTCTCATGCTTAGGCCGGACGTTGTGTATTGAACTGCAGTCGGCTGTTGTTGATCGACAGAAATCACACCTAGAAACGCACACTCTTAATGTGGTTTGTGCAGTTTGAGGCGCAGTTTGGTTCCACATAGAGAGTCTTCCCCGTTGCTTCTCTCTTCTCCTGATTGGCTAAAGGAAAAGTTATATATATATATATATATATATATATATATATATATATATATATATATATATACACACACACACACACACACACACACACATAGGTTCCGTTGAGATTAAAAATAAAATAAAGAGTTTGAGATTCAACATCAGCCATATATTTCACATCTACCACTCTATCCCTTCGGCGTACCGGCATAGCAGGTCTGTTATAATCATAGATGATTATATAGCGTCGTCCATTCCTTTCTCATCCACCACCATCCCTACTACAACAACTGCCACCATGACCACCACTACCACCACCACCACCTCTGACACCAGCCGACCCCACCATTGTCAACTCCGTCACTTATACCATCGTCATCTTTGTCACCACCACCTCTTCTGCCACCAACTGTCATAATTATATATTACTTAATCTGTGAACATATATATGTGTATAATCATTTATGATTAGGCATATACGTGTAAACATATGTAATCATATATGATTATACATCTATACTCCACTGCTACCGGTACACTAGAATGTTAGATAATTATGGGACCACATTATATATATATATATATATATATATATATATATATATATATATATATATATAATGTTATCATTAAATACAATTATTATGGTAAGAATATAAATTGTTGATGGACCCATTTATAGAATATTTACTTACCTTGTGGATTGAGACCCGGTTTGACTCAAGATCCTCAAGATCCATTCTATCTCTCACTTTAGGGTATATTTCCATCTATATATACATGTGATGAGGAGCAGATCAACACACACGAAATACACATGTAAATTCGTTTACGTTCTGCTGATGGATTTTAGAGAGAGCTCTTGGGATCAACTGGAAAACCCAATCCTAATTCTTCAGATCCGAGGACTATAATGAAATCAGGTATGTAATCGTTCTTTAATGTTCAAGTTTTCTTTTAATCAGATTTGAGATTAAAGATCCAAAGTTTACTTCCGCGTTTATGTTTTTGGTTATCAAAATAACCAACCATTGGTATCAGAGCCTTCTCACATCTGTTACTAGAAACTATTTTGATTTGTTAAAGATCACTAAAGATACATGTTTTGAAAGTTCTGAGATCTTTGAAATTTTTGGTTAACTAATGTTATCTTTCATGGACCTGTTTTGAATTTACTTGTACAAAACAAGTTGTTTATTGTTGTCTCTCAAAGTGATGATTACCTTTATTTTTTGACCGCCTCGATTGTGGTTGTTTGAAATGGAGGTTCACTTGTGTTTCATTCTTTCACAACCAAACTTTATCTTTTGGTCAACTAGTCTTAGTAAATAGTCACAGTTGTATTCAATTATTAATTTTTTTATGATCCGGTAAGTCCAAAATTTGACTATAGGAGACTAAGTCTGTAAACTGTTACTCGAGACCATTGAAAAGTCACATTTTTTTCTTTATCCTACTCATATGAGTTTTTTCTCCAAATAAGGCTTAATAATAATAATAATAAAATACGAGCAATATGTCAATTCGACTTAAGGGACTTTATTTTGCCATAAGATTTGAGAGAAAGAGAGTTATGATTTACTTTTTCTCTGTCATTTTTTTAAGTGTGTGTGTGTGTGTGTTTTACTGTATTTATAAGTTGTCAATCTATAACCTCGTCCTATTCTATGGGATAACATATGACTATCTTAGGGATACGGTAACATGGTTTGGTTATTAAAATGACCAATAATTTAAGCAAAATATATGTTGCAGAACACTATACATTGTGCCTTTCATTGTGGTTTATTTAACTGACTAGAGTTTCTTTAGCTTTTGATTTGATTGAAACTCATAAAATGATACATTTTTTTATTTTATATCTCTAAAAATGGTTGCTTATTTTGATAACCAAGAACATAAACACGGAAGCATAACCTTTGGATCTTTAATCTCAAATCTGAGTAAAAGAAAACTTGAACATTAAAGAATGATTACATACCTGAATTCATTATAATCTTCGGATCTGAAGAATTAGGGTTGGGTTTTCTGGTTAATCTCAAGAGCTCTCTCTAAAATCCCTCATCAAACCATAAAGGAATTTACATGTGTATTTCGTGTGTGTTGATCTGCTCCTCATCACATGTATATATAGATGAAGATATACCCTAAAGTGAGAGATGGAAGGGATCTTGAGGATCTTGAGTCAAACTGGGAACTCATACCACAAGGTAAGTAAATATTCTATAAATCTGTCCATCAGCAATTTATATTCTTACCATAATAATTGTATTTAATGATAACGTTACATATATATGATTTGGTCCCATAATTATCTAACAATCTCCCACTGGACCACGAATATATAAATGCATGTATAACTATATAAGCACTTTAATGAATGTTAACATAATATTGGTACCCTTAAACAATCTCGTCCACTAATCATAATAGTATAGGATCAAAGAGATTTTGTTAAAATTTACGTAACAAAACCTATCAATGGTCACATATACATATATATCTAACGACATAGATTAAACATGATATGTTGTTTTAAAATCTAAATAGATTTCAACCGACTTCCTCTTTAACTTGAAGTGAGATCAAACTTCGAAGAAGTGCAACTAATTTTGGATTTAACTGAATTCTTAATTCTATACAAAAAAACATAATTGTTCTTAAACAAAACATGAAGCACCATAAAACTCTCATTAACACCAAATATCACACCAACATGTGCAGTATGCTCATGAAAGACCTAGGGAGGTAATCCCTTTATGAGCGGATCTACGTTCATGGAGTTTTTTCATATGTGCTATATATATATATATATATATATATATATATATATATATATATATATATATTTCCCTTTTACACTATTGTATTAACAGAAGGAAACTTGATGTCAATATTCTTTGACTTAATAGAACTTCTATTTTTTGGAATATAATATTTCTGACTTATTATCACAACTTTAGTGGTCTTTCAATACCAATAATGTGTAGCCTCGTGACAAATTTCTACAACCATATTCCATGCTACAAATTATTCTGCCATTTGGAAGAAGCTACTAACGTCTATTCCATGAAATGGCTCATCATGCTAAAATGTAAAAGTATCCCGATATGGATCGGTAACCATTTTGGCATCTAATAAAATCATATTCTTAATAAAAATGATCTCCAAAACATATGATTTCCTATAATTGAGCATATAGCCTTTTGTTATATATAGATATCTGAAAATCCATTTGCCTGCTTTCTTATGAACCAAACTTGGGTAGCGTATATATCTGACCAAAACTAGAAGGATAAATTTACTCTCACTCAATATGTAATACACAAAATCATCTACTGTATTTACCTCAAAACCAAAAGAGATAACAAATTGATGAAATAATGACACCACACATAGGATATCCAAAGTTGAGGTTGTTGAGTTTGTGTATTATGAATAGGAGATTGAATAACATTGTCGATCACTAATTCATAATCTACATACTATTGAAATCAATAATAGGAATCAAGATTGATTCCTCCTTAAGGACATTGTTTTAACCTTGCTTCTACCCCAAACTCAACATCCTTAAATAAATATCCAGAATACAAGGTCAATATCCTTGCAGCTGAGAACTAACATAATGTTGTCATTTCATTCCTTAAAGTTAATCTCATTAAGTACATGAAACATAACTGTGATCAGTGTTAGCAAATATAATACCATAATATAAATTTGTTGTTTTCAGAACATAAGCAAATCTTTTTTTTTGCTCATTAATCCATAAACTGTAATCAATAAATTCAATTTATGACATTTTTACAAGGTATCAACACAACATTAATATCAAGTCTTTGGACAGTAATACTAACTTGCAAGAGATACCCTTGTTTTAGAGATAAACATTGACAATAAATCATGTTAATTAAAAAGCTTATCTTTGTATTGACTTATTAATCACATGGAACCAAAAAATCGCAAATGTTTATCACCTCATATATGTTTATTCGGCCAAATATCATTCGACCTTTGGGTCGGCTAATACCCGCATTAATAGACACATAAACTATAAATTCTTATAATAAGAATTGACAATATATCGTGTTAATTAATAAGTCTCTCTTTGGATTGACATATTAATGACATGTAAACTAAAAATTGTTGCATATTTATCATGAAACATGTGTTTATCCGGCCAAATCTTAACCTACCTTTGGGTCGATTACTATCCGCATTAATAAAAACAAACCATAAAATGTAATAATAAACATTGACAATAAATCATATCAACTAACAAGCCTTTTTTGGATTGACTTATTATTATGTATGAGTGTGTGTTTTACTGTATTTATAAGTTGTCAAATTATAGCCTCATCCTATTCTATGGGATAATATATGACTATCTAAGGGATACAGTAACATGCTTTGGTTATTAAAATGACCAATAATTTAAGCAAAATATATTTTGGAGAACAATGTACATTGAGCCTTTCATTGTGGTTTATTTAACTTACTTGAGGTTCTTTAGATTTCGATTTAATTAAAACTCATAAAATGATACATTTTTTTTATTTTATATCTCTAAAAATGGTTGGTTATTTAGATAACAAAAAACATAAACACAGAAGCATAAACTTTGGATCTTTAATCTTAAATCTGATTAAAAGAAAATTTGAACATTAAAGAACGATTACATACCTGATTTCATTATAATCTTCGGATCTGAAGAACTGGGGTTCGGTTTTCTAGTTGATCTCAAGAGCTCTCTCTAAAATCCCTCAGCAAACCATAAACGAATTTACCTGTGTATTTCGTGTGTGTTGATTTGCTTCTCATCACATGTATATATAGATGGAGATATACCCTAAAGTGCGAGATGGAAGGGATCTTGAGGATCTTGAGTCAAACCGGGAACTTAACCTACAAGGTACGTAAATATTCTATAAATCGGTCCACCAACAATTTATATTCTTACCATAATAATTGTATTTAATGATAACATTACATATATATGATGTGGTCCCATAATTATCTTACATATATATGATGTGGTCCCATAACGTTAGAGCGACAAATAAGAAATATGTGGCTGAGGTTGAACCTCAAGATCTCTACTTTTTTTTAATCTCAAGTGAACTGTCCCATATATATATATATATATATATATATATATATATATATATATATATATATATATATATATATATATATATATATATATAGGGCTTAGGGAAGATGTGGTTGTCATGTACCTAATAATAGATATAGAACCATCAAAAACTATATAGTTTTATCAAAATGCAATCAACTCTCTCTACCATCTTTGTTGCATCTTCTATTAGAGCATATGTTATGCTTTGTATATATTTTTATGGAATTTTATAACTTTGGTTTTGCAGCATGAACCATATATAAGAATATTTTACCAACTACTTGTAGGTTTCTAAATTGAAATTTAATACCGAAAACTACATTGAAAGATTGCAATTACTCATAATGAAAACCCACTAAACCTCTTTCCATAAACCATCATAGAAAAACCATACAAGTATACATAAGATAGGTATTGAAGGATGTTATGAAACCTACTAACTTTCTAATAAAAAATACATTTGAAATAGATAGATATTGAGGATGAATTACGAAATCAAATATAATATGAGTTCAAAGGCAACAGGAAGAAGCTAAAAATGAAAGAAAAATGTGTTTTTAATCAAAATGAAGTCAATTTTAATGATTCTATACCTAACATTACATACACGACAGCCACATATTCACTTTTCCCATATATATATATATATATATATATATATATATATATATATATATATATATATATTCACTTTTCCCATATACATATATATATATATATATATATATATATATATATATAGAGAGAGAGAGAGAGAGAGAAACAAAGATCAAATAAGAAGGAAAACTATGGTGTGTGTTTGTGTGTGTGTTTGTATATATATATATATATATATATATATATATATATATATATATATATATATATGTGTGTGTGTGTGTGTGTGTGTGTGTCTATGTGTGTTAAGTTAGGTGTTTATGCCCATAACTATAATTGATATGTACTTGAATTGAAAGCAACACAGTCCTTTTGGGTTGCCCTCAAACCTAGCAACTGGACAAGGAAATTATGAAAGGAGAGAGATTAATTTGTCATAAGATTAATAAATTAATAAAAATGATTTATTAAAATGTTTTGAGATTAATATATTAATTAGAAATCATAACGTTTGATTAATAGTTAGAGAGAAATTAATTGGAATTCATTTTAGGCTTAATTGTATTAATTATGAAGTACAATGACTAGTTTGCAATTATTAAATAGCTGGATGGAAGGTTCCAGAACCTCCTTGGAGGATGTGGAAAAAATTATTAGGGGAAACCCTATGATTTCTTCCAAGGGTTTTAGTAAATGCGTATGGATTAGCTTGGGCCTTAAGCAAAGGAACATTAGGGTTATCTCTGAAACCCTAGTTGCCTCAACTATAAAAGTAGCCCTTTGGCTCTCAAATTCTGCACTCCTTCTAAGAAGAAAGCGTAGGCCGAAAATTGCATTCTCCTCGTTGCTCTCTATACTTTCCTTCTGGCTATCTCTTGGGTGTGACTCCATTAGAGGCATTACAATTGTGGTGCTAGGCTTCCAAGAAGATCAAGATCAAGGATTACCGATTGTTTGCTATAACAATTAAAAGTTATGTGATTATAAAATCCGAATTAGTTATTTTCGAAAATAGCCTCTCCCTTTAGGGTTCTTGTTTTGAAATTCAAAGTTATATGTTCAATAGTTAAAACATAGATCCAAAGTAGGTTGCATGGGAACTTAGGAAATGTTTTTCTAGTTTATTTGTTTTACCTAAAATCCATTTGTGGTATCAGAGCCATTAATTTTGTTTTAAATTGAATTGCTATAATTGTTGAATTGCAAATTAGGGTTTATAGCTATTATACCCTAACAGTCCATGTTTTCGTTTTTAGGGTTTTGGTTTGAGGGGTTTTCGAAAAACCCTAGCCTCCATAAACCATATTTGAAATTAGGGTTAGGGTTTTGAAAAAATCTAGCCACCTTCCTTGATTTCGAAATTTCACTAGGGTTTTAGGATTCCTTGTTTGGCTAATTGTTACTTAATTAGATTAATTGGATAATTATCCTATACACTAAAATTTCAAAATCTAGAGGGATTAGGTTAGGATTAAATTAATTGTTTAATTTAATTAGATAATCCTTCCAAGATTTAATAAATTAATTAAAAGTTAATTAATAGATAATTATTAAGTCTAATTTTTGGTTTATTTTGAATTGAAAATTAATAGTATAATTTTCAAAAAATTCATATAAATCCTAAAGTTTTAAAAAGTTAAAAACACACCTTATATATTATAATTGGTCAGTCAAATCGCTAGTATGCCTCATTCATGAAGCTAGTCTATAAGGAGGGTATAGGGAAACTGCTTACAAAATGGTAGTTGAATGGGTGTCCACTCTCACCCACCGCGTCCTTGATTAGTGAAGGGTCATTAGCAAAACGGATTAGATAGGACAAGTTAATCTCATTAAAAGTATAATGTTATTAATAAAGTAATAGAACATTACTTTACAAAATCCCAACTCTAGTTACTTTAGGAAAAAAGTGAATAGTATACTAACCCATGAAATTGCATATTAGGCTTTATAAGTCGTTAGTGGAGCGCATGTGGTTAACTGGCACATTAATTAGGACTAATAAATAGTCGTAATGGGTATCTCTTGATTATCATTGTTGATGTAGCGTGAGTGGTTTACCGGAACATCAATAGATAATGATAAAGACAATGAGGTTACCAAGCACATTTGCATCGTTATTCACATCTTGTTTGTGATCCTCGGTATCCCAATCACAAATGGAAGAGCATAATCCGAGATTAAAACATGCCATTGAATTGTTTCAATGTATTTCAAGAGAATTAGGAATTTCGCTTCAGTCTGTTTTGTCTTATGGTGGATTTAGTGAATCATCATTCACTTACCTTTATGAAATTCACAACTGGATATCAGCATCCCATTTCTATGTATTGAACCCTTATAGTTGGATCGTAACCTTAATATTATATCTTTAGGTTATCATATTGAGGTATCCTGAAATCTAACTAAAACTATCTTCTTTTGCAGATGTCTACTCCTGGAAACACTTCTGCTTCATCATCCTCCAACCACAACTTCTCTTTGCTCTCCATTTGCTTCAAAGTCATTTTGGATGATAATGATTGGATGCGCAATATCAAAATGGTGATTCGATTTGACGACAAAGAATATGTCCTTGAAAAGAAGCTTAAAGAGATTGATGAAACAAAATCCACTCCTGAATAATATGTTGCCTACAAAAAGCACTATGACGATGCAACAAAAGTGGCTTGCATCATGGTCGCAACCATGTCTCCAGAACTGCAGAGGTACTATGAGGACTACTGGAATTTTGAGATGAATAAGGATCTTATGGAAAAGTACCATAAGCGAGCTCGTCAAGAAAAGTTTGAGGTAGTCAAGTCACTCATGGCTTGCAGGATGAAGGAAGGGGAATCGGTTATTAGTCATGTGCAAAGAATGCAACGCTACATATAGCTTTTGGTCAAGCGCAATGTGCATTTTGATGAGGAATTTGCCATTAACATGGTCTTGAACTCATTGCTCGATTGTTATGTTCAGTTCATCCTAACTTACCATTTGAACAACATCGAGCATACATTGGCCCAATTGCACAACTTGTTGCAAATAGCTGAGGCAGGAATGAAGAGTAAAAGTATAGCCTCCACTCCCGCTAGTGCCCCCGTCTTAGCTATTGTACATTGAAAGGGGAAAAAGACGAAAGGTTCTCCTAGGCGAAATTGGAAGGGCAAGGCCAAAGCTGGGTCGTCTGGTAGTGGCCCAAAGGCCAAGCCCAATGCTATCATTCCCCATGTTTCCGACCCAAAAGATGCTGATTGCTTTTATTGAAATGACAAGGGGCACTGGAAACGATGTTGCCCAAAATGTCTGTAGGACATCAAGGTTGGAAAAGTGAAGCCATCTTTAGTAGGTATTTACACTATTTCTTCTAATAATTCATTATTTTCTCCTTCTTGGGTCCTTGATATAGGATGTGATTTTCACATTTGTTCTGATAATTCATTATCAGTGACTTGATATAGGATGTGAGATTAGTTTTTTTGAATTGTTTCTATTCGTCAGAAATGACGAGAAACATTATTTCATTTCATGAATTGTTCAAACTGGTTTTAAGTATTCTTTTAATGATATGAATGGTTCAATTTCTATTTATAAGAACGACATTTTGCATTTGAAGCTTTACCTTGTGATGGTTTGTATGAAACAGTGACTTGTGTTGATAGCTTAGGTACTAGTGTGTTTAATATTGACTTGTCTAATAGGGTAGACAAGGCATGCTTGTGGCATTGTTGTCTTGGACACATTAACAAGAAACGCATAGCCCAACTCCAAAAGGATGGAGTGTTGGAATCATTTGACCTAAAATTAGAGGATATGTTTGAATCTTGTCTTTTGGGAAAGATGACAAAATCACCTTTCATAGGATCATGTGACAGAGGTAAAGGTTTGTTGGATGTCATATATACTAATGTGTGTGGACCCTTCAGATCAACCACAAGGGATGCTAATCGATTCTATGAGACTTGCACTAATGATTATAGCAGATATGGCTATATCTACTTAATCATGCATAAGTCAAAAACCTTTGAAAAGTTTGAGAAGTTTAAACATGAAGTTGAGAATCAATTGGGTAGGAAGATAAAGATACTTATATCCGATAGAGGCAGGGAGTATCTTAGTATCGAGTTCAATGACAATCTAAAAGAATGTGGAATAGTTTCACAATTAAATCCTCCTAGGACACCACAGTTAAATGGTGTGCCTGAGAGGCGTAATCGGACCATGTTAGACATGGTTCGTTCTATGATGAGTCATGCTTCACTTCCTTACATTTTCTGAGGGTATGCCTTAGAGATGGCCGCCCACATACTCAATCTTGTCCCTACAAAGAAGGTTGCCAAAACACCTCACGAAATGTGGACAGGGAAAGTTCCATCGTTAGTACATATTAAAGTCTAGGGTTGTGAAGCTTTCGTAAGACGTGAGACTCACGATAAGCTAGCAATTGTAAGTGAGAAATGTGTTTTCATTGGTTACCCAAAACAGTTTTTTGGATATATGTTCTACACACCTAGTGAAAACTTAGATGAACCAGTTACTTACAAGGAAGCAATGGCTGGCCTAGAGGCTTCCAAGTGGAAAGAGGTAATGGACAGCGAAATAAAGTCCATGTATGACAACCAAGTTTGGAATTTGGTTGATAATACACTTGGTTGTAATACAATTCAGTGCAAGTGGATCTTTAAAAAGAAGACAGACATGGATGGAAATGTTCACACATTCAAGGCTCGACTGGTTGCAAAAGGTTTCACTCAAACCCCAGGGGTTGACTATGATGAGACCTTCTCGCCAGTAGCTAAGATTAAATATATTAGGATATTGTTCGCCATAGCTGCCTTTCATGACTATTACATCTGGCAGATAGATGTCAAGACTGCTTTCCTTAACGGGAAGTTGGCTGAGGATGTTTACAAGAATCAGCTAGAGGGTTTTGTTGATGCAAAGTTTCCCAATAGACTGTGTAAGCTTGAGAAATCCATTTATAGATTGAAACAAGCATCTCACAGCTGGAATCTTTGCTTCCATGAGAAAGTCAAAGAGTTTGGTTTCTCTAGGAGCGAAGATGAGTTTTGCATGTATATCAAGGCTAGTGGGAGTATAGTAACTTTTCTGGTTATATGTTGATGACATATTACTCATTGGTAACAAAGTTCCAACCTTGAAAGATGTTAGGTCTTGGCTTGGATAGTGTTTTGCCATGGAAAACCTTGGAGAAGCTACCTATATCCTTAGGATTAGAATATTGGGCGATAGAAAGAAGAGACTAATTGGAGTTAGTCGGAGCACATACATGGACAAGGTACTAAAGAGGTTTAGTATGGAAAATTCCAAGAAGGGAGAGCTACCTATCCAAAGCAATACCAAATTGAGTAAGACTCAATGCCCGAGTACAGATGAGGAAATAGCTGACATGAGTCGTGTACCTTATGTTTCCACTGTCGGATCAATCATGTACACTATGACACGTACTCGCCCTAATGAGGCTTTTGCTTTGAGCATGGTAAGCCGCTATCATGGAAATCTGGGTAGAGCTCATTGGATAGCGGTTAAGAATATACTCAAGTATTTACGAAGGACAAAGGACTGGGTCCATGTACTTGGTGGCAATGATACTTTGAGAGTGAATGGTTACAGTGATGCTAGCTTTCAAACGCATAGAGACAACTTTCGCTCTCAATCTGATTGGGTATTTCTACTAAACGGAGGATCAGTTACATGGAAAAGTTCCAAGCAAGATATGGTGGTTGATTCTATATGTGAATCAGATTACATAGCAACGAGTGAAGCGTCGAAAGAAGCAACTTGGTTGAGGAACTTCATCGGAGATCTCAGAGTTGTTCCAACCATTTAAGAGCCAATGGAACTATTCTGCGATAATAAAGGAGCAGTTGCCTTAACAAAGGAACCCAGAGATCCTGGTAAAACCAGACATATCGATAGAAAGTACCATTTCATCAGACATAGAGTAGAATAAGGCCATCTTGTCATAAAGAGTGTATCATCTGAGGACAACCCAGCAGACCCCCTCACAAAGGGTTTGAGTAGGGTTAAGCATATTCAGCATGCCCGTAGCATTGGACTAAGAGATGATATTAGTTTTAGCAGTTAAATTAGTTTGTTCTGAAAATTGTAACAAAGTAAATATAATTGACTTTTGGTTATTATATAATAAAGTATTATTTATGAGTTTTTTACTGCCTCTTGTCAATTGTTTATTAATGTGTTACATATTTGCATGTTTTACTTCCCGAATAATATGATTATTCAAACTCCACAGTTGCTCGGACTTTTAGAAGTAAGTAGTGAATTAAGACTGTCATGAATTGGCTTGCAGATTGTCTAAGGGAGTTAGACATAAAAGTGGAGTTGTTACGATGTTCATGAGTACTCAGAAATGGAGATTTGAGTATTGGATAAACCCTTGCTCAGAGTATTACTTCATGGAATTCATCACGAGTAATACTGAGACGATATTATCTTATAATCTTGAAACGGAGAAATATGAGTTGTAATATACAAGTCGTTTATGCATTGGTGATATGAAAATGCATCAATAACTTGGTATTATAAAATGTATTTTTCATGTATAGTTTGATAAGTAAAAGGTACAAGCATATGAGTCAACGTTTATTCGTTCCTTTTGCCTTAACCATAAAAGCGATATTTGTAGGTCCCTCGGTGATTTAGTGTTGACTTACGTGTTGGGCCCAACAAGGGCTAAATTGATGTGTTCAATTAGAAGTCCTATATCATCACAAATTAGAAATTGGGAAATGTAGATTCTGGACAAAGAGATTGATTGCATTCCATATCGTATGTCTACGGATATCTTGCAGAACGAAGGATTACGTAACAGATTGGGTAAGAGTTTGGCAACAACTTTTGGAAGCTAGAATGTGTTGGTCGATTTAGAGGTCATACTAGCAATTATAGTGACAGACTTATCCAAGTGGGAGACTATTGGATTAGGTGTCTAAGCTCATAACTATAATTAGTATGTACTTGAATTGAAAGCAGCACAATCCTTTTGGTTGTCCTTAAACCTAGTAACTAGATAAGAAAATTATGAAATGAGAGAGAGATTAATTTATTATAAGATTAATAAATTAATAAAAATGATTTATTAATATGTTATGAGAGTAATATATTAATTAGAAATCATAATGTTTGATTAATAGTTAGCCAAAAATTAATTGGAATTGATTTTGGGCTTAATTATATTTATTATGAAGTACATGGACTAGTTTGCAATTATTAAATAGTTGGATGGAAGGTTCCAGAACCTCTTTGGAGGAGGTGGCCGAAATTCTTAGGGGAAACCCTAATGATTTCATCCAAACATTTTAGTAAAGGCCTATGGATTAGCTTGGGCCTTAAGCAAAGGAACATTAGGGTTATCTCTGAAACCCTAGCTACCTCAACTATAAAAGGAGCCCTTTGGCTCTCAAATTCGGCTCTCCATCTCTAAAAGAAACCCTAGGATGAAAATTACATACTCCTCTCTCTTTCTCTCTCTATATCTCTCTATACTTTCCTTCTTGCTAGCTCTTGGGTGTGACTCCATTAGAGGCATTACAATTGTGGTGCTAGGCTTCCAAGAAGATGAAGATCAAGGATTACCAATTGTTAACAATTGAAAGGTATGCGATTCTAAAACCCTAATTAGTTATTTTCAAAAATAGCCTCCCCCTTTAGGGTTCTTGTTTTGAAATTCAAAGTTATATGTTCAATAGTTAAAACATAGATCCAAAGTAGGTTGTATGGGAACTTAGGAATTGTTTTTCTAGTCTATTTGTTTTACCTAAAATCCATCAAAATATATATATATATATATATATATATATATATATATATATATATATATATATATATATAGGGGAGTGCTCAATAGAGAACATTTGTTATTGCAAGAACATTTTAGAACAAAAATCCTACATTAATTTGCAAGGTGACACTTTTGTAATTAAATCAAAAACTATAAAATAATATTCATATGAAAAAAATAAAAAACAATTAAAAAACCCACTAGCCTACACCACTAACCACCCAACCAACAACACCCACAACCACTACCAACCACCCAGCATCACTACCTACAACCCACAAACCACCACCATCTACCCATCACCACCCACCACCACTATTAACCACCCATCACCACAACTTACAACCCACTACCACAACCCACGACCACCCACCTCCACCACCCATCACCACTACCCCCACCCCCACCCGCTACCACCACCCCCACCCCCGTAACCACCATGCACCCACCTCCACCACCCGCCATCATTCACCTATCACCAACAACCACCTCTACCTCCACCACTCACCACCACCACCCCCACTACCACTGCCCACTCATCACCACCACCAGCCTCCACCACCCACCAGACGCTACCACCACCACCACCACCCATCACCATCACCTACCAGTTCCATCCATCTCCACCACCACCACCACCCGTGTGACAACCTGAAATTTCTATCTTATAAGCCAAAAAAATATTCAAACTTAGACTTGTTTGTGTTACCTTTTAGCCGTGCTAAGGGTTATTCTATGAGTCGTTAAGCCTTGTTCACTTAGGATTTGATGCTATGAAGTTTGAGTAATGGATCTAGGGTTTTAAGTCAAGCCAAGAACATCAACAAAGGATGTTCACAGCCATAAATTAGGTTCACGGCCATGAACACCCTTCTAGCCATGAGCCCCTCATTACTTAGATAGATTTCCTTCACTTTTCTTCATTTCTCACTTCTTTCATCCAAGAACACTCAAACTCTCTCAAGTATCATCAAGTGAATCCATTCTTTCTCTTCAAAAACATAAATAATTCATCCATTTTACTAAGTTAATCTTCTTGATCATATGAATCCTATGAATCACATCCTTGAATTCATTACTTTTTCTTTAAGATCTTCAAATCTTCATCCTTTCGCCAACAACACCAAGAAGACACACTTGTTCTTGGTGGCCATAAACACCCTCAAGGCTTCCAATTAGTAAGTATCCTTTCCATATTCTTATTATCCATTAAGAGCTCTTGGATCCTCATGAAACAAACACGTTTTAAGCATCATATAAGCATCATCTTCAAGAGTTCACGGTCGTAAACCGTTCATATGGCCGTGAACCCTTCAAGTGATCTTGTTAGGGCCGTAAACCCTCCTTAGAATTCATTCGAATCTGTATTAATATCAGCCGAAATGTCACGATTAAGAAAACAGAACGGTGATTGATGATTGATTGATCGATTAAAGGTGAAGAGCTAGAAGTAATAAGAGTCGTTGATTCAAAATTATTTATTATCCACTGCTATTTCATTATCGTACACATATAAGTTACGTCGGTGACCATTCTATTTCTAATGAAGCTAAAAGAATAGGCCAGAGAAATACAACAGAGATAGGAAGGAGGAAGTTGAAGATAAAACAGAGAGAGAGAGAGAGATTTAATTTAGGAACTAACCTCAAATTCGATCTCAAAACCTTTTTGTCGGAGAGAAGAGACGGATTGATGGTGTTTATGCGATTAATCGGAGGGGCGGTGTTAGGCGTTGGGCAGATCGGAGTAGGTTGTCGCTCCTTTTGTGCATGAATAAGCAAAGAAGATGAAATAGATAGGTTAAATTACAAATCACCCCTTCTCTTAATTAAAACTTATATGATGCACCTTTTTCCATTTAACACAAATGTATGGTGTAAATTTGTTCTCAAATGTTCTCAAATTTAAAATTGTTCTCATTTGAACATGCATATATATATATATATATATATATATATATATATATATATGTGTGTGTGTGTGTGTGTGTGTGTATGTGTATATATATATATATATATATTAAAAACTAACTTTAACACACTATAAATACCAAATATGTACGAAAATTTTCTCACACAAATTTCTATAATTTCTCTCAGAAAATCATTCAACCACAATGTTTTCATCCACATCTAGTTTTTCGGATTTGATGGCATCAGAGGAAACAACATTTATAGATTTCGTCATTGCAAATTCAGTCGCATATTCCCAAAATCAAGAAGCACAAAGTTCACATTTTAGAATGAGAACAACTAATTTGAAAAGAAATTGTAAAGCCTTGGCATAATAGTCTTATAGAAGACTATTTGCGGATGACATCGTCTACATTAAAAATGTTCCGACAGCGGTTCCAGATGAGGAAATAGTTATTGTTATGTATTGTTGGTGACTTGGAGGATCGATTTTCATATTTTCAGTTGAAGCGGGATATGAGACATAGAAAATGATTTTCTCTAATTCAAAAATACACAGCTATAGTTCGTCAGTTAGCGTACGACATGGAAGCAGACAAATAAGATAATAATTTGAGGATGTCCTAGTGTACCAAATGGGAAAGTGTGTACAAGCTCGCTAAACTTGTTATTCTGTTTTGCGACAAACGATATTTGTGCAAAACAATGATCAATCATGGCCACCAGTTTGTACATGGTACAAGAAAACAAGCATGGGTTTCCCGGGAATGCTTGCTAGCATCGATTGTATGCATTGGTGTTGGACATTATGACCAAACACAGGACGTGGTCCATATATGTAAGGTGATCATAAAGAGCCAATGATTATTCTCAAAGCATCTGCGTCCCACAATCTTTGGATATGGAATGCATTCTTTGGTCCCATTGGAGCAAATAACGACATCAATGTTCTTGACCAATCTTCGGCATCCAACGGAAATCTATCTTGGAAAGGTGCATGATGTACTGTTTCAATAAAATGAAGTAGCATATAGGTGTGGGTATTATCTTACTAATAGGATATATGCTAACTTAAATGTTTTTGAGAAATCTTTTGCATGTTCGAACGACGAAAAAAGAATAAATTTTAAGACGAAACAAGAATCAGCTAGGAAGGACATGAAGCGAACATGTTGTACTTAAGAAGCTCTAGCAAGTACTGCAAGTCAGGGCACGATCATATGAACTCGCAAGGTTGCAAAACATAATGTATGCATGCATCATATTACATAATATGGTTTTAGAAGATGAAGGAAAAATGATATGTCGACACGACGAAAAAAAAGTTTTTCCAACCATCATAGGAGTAGTTGTTGGTCTACAAGAGTATAGGGCAAACAGAAAATAAGTACATGATCACGACAGTCATCACCCACTTTACACGGATTTGGTGGACCATATTTACAGGAAAACATACAACCCGATGTCAAGGATTGGCAGGATGATTAGTTTGACGAATCCGATGAAGATTCAGATGTGTTCGTCAGGTACGTAGGCAATGATTTAGATGACAATTGGGACAACGATTCAGAGTTATTTTTATTATGTAATTTTTAATTATGTTTTCTTGGTTTTATTAGGTAATTTTATATTCTTAACTAATCAATATTTTTCTTTTATTAATTTTTGTGTTTATTAATCTTTTTTTTAATTAATTATATTAATTTTTTAAATTATAGTTTTTTAAAATTAAAATAAATTTATTGTGAAAAGAAATGAAAGAAAGTAAAAGGTGAATATTTTAAGGATTTAAAGAGTATAGAAAAATGAGGTGGCATGGTAAAGAAAATGAAAAATAAAAGATTGATACATTTTTAGAAACCCTAAATATAACCCAATGTAGTCGGAAAAAATTGTATTTATGCATAATTAAGTAGTCTAATTCAAGCTAATCCACAAGGAGTGTCATTCTCATGATAATCAACAATATATTGAATTGAATTAATTGGGGTTTTTTTTCCCTTTTAGCCGAGAATGAGTTGATGACTTATTTATTGGATATTAACTAAAATAATCTTATTGTGTGTTTTTCTATAAGAACGATATATATATATATATATATATATATATATATATATATATATATATATATATATATATATATATATATGATAAAAAAGTTAATACATATCGACATAAGACAAACGAGTAACAAGCTGCGAATATCAAAACTAATTCCTTTGAAGACAACATCTACGGATCTATGAGACATAACATTAGAATGCATGACCCGCTGGACTTTGTTGAGGAGCTCCACCGCCCCTAGTGCCAGAAAACCAAAAGTATCAAATCTGAAAGGTATAAACACATGTTGATTTTCAATGCATGCATTCTCATGCATTGCCACTTTGCACGCAGTGGGTTTCAAAGCAGCATGCTCCGCTGTGAAACCCCCACTCAAACCGACGAGATGGGACACCCCAATAAGATCCACACAATCGTGTTTTCCTCCTACACACCTAAATACCAAAATATCAACCGGTATGGGTGTGGATCTTCCATCTAGTACGTCCGTTAAAAAGTTCACAAGCGCTTCTTTCTTCACGGAAATACTAGCAAGACAAGAAGCATCAAAGAGAACATCCCTAACCACATCATATTGGTATTTGAAACCAGGGATCTCTCAACGAAGAACCGCGTTTTCCCCCAAGGGATCCAAACATGCCTTGCGGCCAATTGAGCATATCTTGTTAATCGGGAATAGAGGAATCATGAGGCGGTAATGAAGGATAGTTTGGTATTCCACAGGAGACATATGCTGCCCGAGGCCATCAATAGGGATAGCTAGCAGAAAATCCTAAGCATGAGGTGCCCGAAGAGGTGAAGATACTTAAAATCTACTTTCTGTCTAATAGGCATATCCAAGTCGACATCCACATCATTGATGATTTTTCGAAAAATGTCACTTGCCAATTCTTTTTAGGATTTAAGCGGGGTGTCCTTATTAGTGAAACCATTATGTCAAATACTAGAGTCGTATCGCAAAGACTAGTCAAAGCACAAAGGTAATCAGAGTCCATGCCACATATTTCAATGTCACATAAGATGTGGTCTTGTAATGTCCAAGATTAGGCCCTTGAGGAAACAAAAACGTAGGAGGAAACATCATATGCTGAGTACATCCCAAACCATGAAAATGAATAGGTAAAGAAGTCAGATGCCACTAGATGTCTCCAAAGAAGGAGCCTCCTCAAACCACCATATCCTCAAAAGACATGTGTAATTCTTTGTCCAAGAAAAAAGATGCCTCTTCTATGTGCACCGATTGGCATTTCCTTATACTAAATAAAAGTGTTTCAATGCCCATACATGATCAAAGAAAGAGAAACTCACTATGCAGGTCATATAGGTGTAGAAGAAGATTCATTAAATCAACAACATTTACCGCTCTCTTCATGGCCAACTCGCTAATAAACCATGTGTCTTTGCTAACGCCCCCCTTGGAGCTTCACCCCAAAGACGGTCTCCTTATATTCATTGAGAATAAATCGACATGAAGCTTCCTAGCATCACATGAAGGCCTAAAAAATCTTTGTTTTCTTAATATTCAGATCAAGACCCAAGCTTAGACCACTCACCCAAAAAATGTTTAACACTCTAACCACCTCCTCTGAATATTTAATGGCAGTTCCATCGTCTAGATACCAAGCATGGAGAAGGAGCTTGCAATTGTCTCGAATCTTATGCACCAATGTGTGCAAAACAAGGGAAAATAGAAGAGGACCCAAGGAGTTGACTTGTTGCACCCCAATGGTAGACCATATATGTTGGTCACCTATGTAAATTCTCGTTGCTTGTCCATATAAGAAATCCACCCAAAAAGATATAGAAGGGCACATCCTCCTAACCTCGTAGAGCAAGGCTGATCTATCCATCAGGTTAAAAGCATTCGATAAATCTATTATAAGCATTGCAAGAGACCCATTAGTGTGGTGTTCACTCAACACGCTATTGGTGTTGTGTAACACAACCTTAGCAACCCCCTACACACTGACCTTGAACTGAAAACCATTAAGGTACTTGGTCATTTATTTACCCACACCTTTCATGGAAACCTTGGAAACCAAATGTCTCTATATAGTTCCTACTGCAATTGAACGGATCTCGTTGTCTGGTTTAATCAAAGGCGTGAGAGGAGTAGATGCAACAAATTCTTCTAAAATGGACGAACATCTTCCCGCCGACCATAAATTAACCATTACAGTGATATCACGTAGGAGATCAGTGGCTATAGCAGACCCTTCTCCATAAAGAGCATCCAGAATATATTGAGCGCCTTCAATTCATCTCTCCCGCATGACGTTCCTTTAGGGAAATATTTAATGCAGGAAACTACACAATCAACATTTGCTACAAGGGGAGGTTCAGAAAATATGGGGTTCATCATGGATGGGGGTGGCCTGAAAGGGTGTTTGTTCTCAAAATCTTTAATAGTATCACCATCATATGGGATAAAACCATAGGAGCATAACACTTTCATTGATGCGGTAAAATGCCCATATGTAGCTTACGGAGACACTGCCTGATGTTGGCGTTACTCGATATAGACTCCTTCTAAAAGATGCCTCCACCCTGTCCCATGGACCCAACCCCGGGATTGTCTAACAAATTTTTCACTAACTTGTCGATACCATCCTCTTTCCCCCATGTATCCAAGGACTTTAATATGGAGCTTTCTTTAAAGGATTTCCTATTCCCATACCTACATTCTTGTCCATTTTTGGGCCTAAACACCGACAACATGCAAGGAAGAAGAAGTAACAGACAAATCCACGCATCAACCGAACCAGTTTGGGCAATCACCTTGTAAAGAGTCGTTTTCAAATCCTAATAGAAAGCGAGGCGCAAATTTAGGGGATAATCTTGATAGTAGTGATAGACGCATTAAAAACACGATCAAGGAGCCTAACATCTAAAACCAAACTTCCAATAATGTTTGTCGCGAACTCTTTGGCAGACAGCTTTAAAATACCGACAATATAACGACTTATGTCGTCAGTCCCTGTAATAAAACTCAAATGACAATGATGACTAACAACATGCAAATTTATACACTTCCCAAACATCTATTAACCAAAATCCTTTAATGTTTCCTCCACCGCTATAAATAAGCCATCATCACTAGAAAGAGCTTCATGCAAAACACATTTACGATCTTCGATAAGGAGATGATGTGGGGTTAATGATTAATGAGGGGGTAATTAGTCTATAATTGGGTTTAAATTGAGCAAATTATAAGGCTTTAACTTTAATACCATCACTCTTACCGGTGAAGTGAGTTAGAGCAATTTAGTAAGGTTATAAGAGATGAAACCTTAGTCACTATACAAAGCTTGAAACCATCATGTGAAAACCCCACTAGAACTGCAAGAAATCATTAAGATACGCAAGAGAAATCATAGAAGCAAGTTTTTGAAGATCTTTTGTGTTCTTTTAATCAATTAAGAAAAACGTATTGGTTGAAGGTAAAGGTGTAGTTAGAAAAGAAGTTTCAGTTAAGACCTAAAGCCAATATGGAGAGTTTCGTGTAAATTTTATTCAAGTTTGCATGAAAAGTTGTTACTAAATTATATACAATTACATGTTGTTTTTGTTGTTGTTATTGCTAAAAATATTTATATTAAACGTATGAACTTTTACCTATAAAAAGGGTTGGAATTAAGATGATATATGTATATGAATCAGGTGTAGTAACTTACTACATGGACGTCGGTCTTAATATTAGTCGGTGTATAATGTATGAGTACGCGGTAGAGAGCCGATGCTTTGATTACTTAAATATAAGCCTGGCGGAGGGAACTGGGTTCATGGACCCGTTCTATGAAACTGATAATAGTTCCCTAAAACGTGTCACCAAGGGTGGAAAGAAAACGGAAAAGAATTATACTTCGTAAATGTTTTAGTGTTTTTATTGATATCAATATGCCTGAAAACCATGAATTCATTAGGCCCTAAGTTTACCCATTCAAAAACTTTAAATGTGGTAAAACGTTTCACCAAAGGTGGAAAGAAAACGAAAAAGAATTATACTTGATAAATCTTGCATTGTTTTTTATTGACATTAATATGTCTGAAAACCATGCACGAACTTATTTGGCCCTAATCTTACCCATTTAAAAACTTTAAATGTGTACAACCCATAAAATCTTACAAGTAGCGGTGGGAAGGGAAGGGAATAGACGTAGACTTGAAGATGATGATATTATTTCGGAAAGAAGTAACACTCCAAGAGTTTGATTAAATTTTTATTTGATTATGTTGTTGTTAAATATGATATTACTATATAGGATTTAATATTAGAGGTTACTAAAACCGTGTTGATGATATTTTTTATTTGAAGATTGCAGTGCTACATTGATATTTAAGAAAATAATGTTGGATTTTTATTCCAAAATTGTTTCATAAACATAAAGATGGCCATGGAAGACTTTTAATTTCGAAAAAAATAAAACTAGCTTTATTCCCACCAAAATATCATTTTGCAAAACTTAGAAAGATTAAAACAACCATAGAAAAAAATGCAAAACAATCTTTGAAGACTTTGGTTCCTTTTGACATTTAGGAAGTTGATGAAAATGACTTTAAGCTCTAAGGAATAACCACTCTAGAAGTATCCACCAACATTTTTCCAACTTGATAAGATACTACTCTTCTTTTTGTAATAATACAAACATTCTTAAGCTTTAAGTCAAGACCCAAGTAATGAATTAAAGAGAGATGCAAGTATCAACATATTCTTAATTTGATCTTAACTCTTTAAGAGACAAAACAAGAACGAATATAGAGAGAAGGCTAAAATTCTATGGTTTTGGCTAGCCAAATGAGAAGAATGAAAGCCTTCATAAAGCTAAAATATTATCCATTAGGTCTTAACACTTTTAGACATGTCATGCTTCTTTATTATATTTTAATTTCATTGTTCCAAAGCATGTCCCTAAGATTAAAATAAGTTAAAGGCCAATGCTCCATTCTCTAGCCATGCTTACACGTTTAAAAAGAAAAATACAATATTTTATAAAATAAAAAACTTAAGTCTTTAAAACATATAAACTCTTATCTTTTTTAGGTAAAAGACAAAAGTCTTTCTAGTCCAAAAAGATGTACATGACTTAGTAAATCATACCTTATGATATACTATGATACTTAACAACGAAAATTAATATTTCCATGAAATAAATAATTTCCAATTAATTAGAAGATTTATATTGATTTATCAATAATCACTTTCCTATAAATAATATATTTGCATCAAGTTTTTGGTAGTGTTAACCTTTTGGATCATATATTATCGAGCAATATTAATGACACTTGGGCGTAAATATCTTTCAAATAACCAACACGTTTTTTTTGAAAAATAACCAACTTTTCTGGAATGGGTCATTCTAAAATATTTTTTCTGACAAAAACTATATATTTTGGACAAAATTTCCAAATTTCAAACAAAATAATAATTATTCTAAAATTTTAAGACCAACTACGAAATTGGATGAACAATTCTGAAATTTCAAAATACATTATTTTTTACTAAAGTCTAACAAAATAATCAAGACTCAACTAAGTGCATAGGATTTAAATGTCATAAAAATGGTGGATAATGACCATAAATAAAACATAATGGGAATTTAGTTGGTTAAATCTCTGTTTGGATAGTTATTGATAAACCTAGAAAAGTTGAATGTAAATGTCAAGAAAGCATAACTAGTTAGTGACTTATATTATTCCCCAAACCATTCAAACATGGGGAGAAGGAAGGAAAGAAATATCAATGGTGTTTTGAGTGTTTATGACAAGATATAGAGGAAATTTGAAAAAGAATCAAATTTTTGAAGTTAGATGGTTGCTAAAAAGCCATTAGAGAGGCATGAGCTCACTTCACTTTCCATACCACCAATCTAGGGTTGGAGATTTACTCAAGTCCAAAAATCTTGGAGTATTTAAGGTGTTTTGAAGAATCGATGGAGATTTAGCGAAGATTAAATAAATTATCCATCAATTTCTAGCTTGTGAAGGTAGTCATCCTCTTCAATCCATCCATCATATAACCTAATGTTTGATGTATTGAACTAAATACAAATTTTCGGTATTAAAATGAGTTTATATCTTGGTTTATAATTGGTTTTCTTCATTATATCATTTTAATAGCTTCAAACTTCTTATATAATACTTACATAAGCATTCAAGTGATGTTTTGAAGCTTTCATTCCCCATTAATGATGGAATTCAATCTATAATTCCATTTGAAGACTTCAATACTTGAATCATCCTTGATTAGAGTCCTTATAACTAATTTGGAGTAAAAATCATTGTTGTTATTAATAATCACTTATTGATCCTATCTCTAATGATGGATTCGAGTGTTGCAAGCCTAACTTTATGATTTGTTTGTATGGCGATAATAATTAGTTGTACTCTAGCCTCTAGCCATAGAATTAGATTAAAATATAGGATTAATAAAAGTATTTATTGATAATATACGAGATACCTTGGTTATTACACCATGATTTCCATTGTTATTATTTTGGAATTTGAGATTCCAATTGTAATCTACCATTGGAATTAAATGCAAATGAGTTGTAAAAAAGGTTTAGTATTGAGATATGGATTATGAACTTGAAGGGTAACTCTATGAAAATCTAAAATGATTGTTGGTTACTAATGGATGATTCAAAAGTTTTAAATGATTTTTTAACTACAATGATGGAATGGAATTCAAGACAACTCATAAATGTTGAAATTACAATGGTAAGGATAGAATCATCACTTAGGAATGGAATTAAGTAATTCAAGGTTTATTAAGATCATTAAAAACTTATTAAGTTGGTTGTAATACTCATCTAGTGATAATTAAGTCATTAGCATGATTATTGGTAATGTTGGAAGTTATTAAGAGGTTATTGAGAAACGATGATACCTTAATGTCTACATGATCTTCCCTATAGCTCTTGTGAATTTAAAAGTTCTTAATCATTAAGTCACTATGTAAATATGACGTATTTTATCTAAAGATAAGTTTCTTACACATATTAAATCGAAAAGGAACATCTGAATAAGTTATAGGATGATTGGATGCATCGGGACTAAAGTCAGATGTCTAAAACTAAAATTTTTGGCGTTTTTGGTTTCTTAAGCGGGATATAGACTATGTTAAGGTCTGTAAGGCTTATGTCACCAAAAAAACTTGTTTTGGTCATGAATTTTGCATTGGGAATCGAAAATTACATACGGTTTTTGCCTATATTCTTCTTTTAACACAAGAAAGGTTTTGAAACAATAAAAAATAAGATTTTGAATTAAAAATAAGTGACTAAATGGACTATTATAGGTTTTGAAAATAATAAATTATATACTTTTATAGGAAGGAGTAACGGGATAATCTTTTTGAGCTTGAAGTGGAAGGGAAATAGCGACATGACACTAGGTGGTGTTTGAGAAGTTTAGAGTTGAGGAAGAATTATGTTGCTTGCTTAGAAATGGATCCGGTTGATTACATATTCAGAGTACATGTCCCATCTTACTATACTTGAACATAATTTTTTTAGGCTCTTGTATCCTGGAATATTGGAGAAATGTGCTCCTTATTGAAGCACAATGCTTACAAACCCATTGGCTACTTCATGTACTCCTTATAGAGGAACAAATGAACAAAGTTAGGAATCTTTTTTGAGCCACAATTTTAAAGGAACCTACAGTGGCTTCATCATGGAAATGATATTGAATTGAAGATTAACAATGTAACATCTAAAATTTTCATTTTTAAATCCATAGAAACACAATTTTCATAAAAAAAAAAACATCCCAGAAAATTCATAATGTCAAATACAATTCCACATCAAAATATCAGAGTGCCCAAAATATCCAATAACAAAATCTCATGGCAAATGTGTACGATCCTCAGAAGTACCTAAAACAAATTTAATCAACAAATGTAAACATAAAGCTTAGTGAGTTCACCAAGATATTGATGGGTTTTGAGCATATCTACATTCCTATGTGATCATGCAACCCTAATTGCTTTGGATCTAAGTTTCTCTCTATTGAACATGCAAATTAAATACCAAAGCAATAACCGTATAGACTAGTATAAAATTTTTTATTTCATGTATAAACTAGGGTTAGAACATTACCTCACTTGTCATATTGTAATAAAAAGAGAATCCTTGAAGTCCTTGACTCTTGAAAGCTTAGTGCCCCAAGTGTTGCACCTCTAATGGAGTCATAAACACCCAATGCAAAGAATGACTTGGATAGACGAGGAAATCGGCTAGGGTTCTTCCAAAAAATAAGAGTGTCCAAAAATCTAAGCATGAGGGTCTTTAAATAGCTATGGTTGCTAGGGTTTTCAGGTGGAAACCCTAACACCTTGCTTAGGCACCAAGAAGCCCATGGAGCTCCCTCTGAAAGGCCTTGGACGATTTCTATAGGGCCTCCCTATAGAAATTCCTCCACCCCATTCCAAGGGAGTCCAGCAGCCCAGCTTTGCAACTATCAATGATTTGCAAAACAGTCCCTCCATTTTTAATCAGTTCCTTTAATCCCAAAATTAATATCAAATTAATTTCTGATTAATTACTAATTAATAATATGATTTCCATATAATATATTAATCTTATAATATATTAATAAAATCATTATGAGTACCAATTTATTATTCATATAATAAATCCTTCTCTCTGTCTCTCCACTAGTCATCCCACCATGTTGCATGAGTGAAGGCAACCCAAAAGGACCATGCTACATATCAAATCAAGTACATACCAATTATAGTTTTGGGCTTAGATACCTAATCCAACAGTCTCCGACTTGGATAAGTCTAATAACTATTATTGAAAGTATGACTTCAAAATTGGACTAGCAATCGTAGCTTTCAAAAGTCGTTGTCGAACTCTGATCTTATAGGAAACTTGTCCTTTAGATAAGGGATCAAATATTCCTCCATTCTACAAGATATCCTATGGACATGAAACATGGATTATAATCATTCTCTTTGTCCAAGTTATGTTTCCCGATTTCCGATTTATGACGACTGGCTAATTGAACAAATCAAATCAGTCCAGGCTTGGCCAAGTGCTTAGGTTGTCATTACCAAATCATCGAGAGCCCCACAAATATCACTTTTATCCCATTTAGGGTAAAAGGAATAGATAAACTTCGAGTCATATACTTGTACTATTTACTTATCAAATCATACACATCAATATATTTTATAACATCAAGTTACTGATGCGTTTACGTATTATCAATGTAGAACTTACTTGTAAAAAACAACAATTTGTCTCCGTTTCATGAATATAAGGTATTTTCATCTCACAATCACTCGTGATAAAATCCATGAAGTGATTCAAATTAGTGTGGTTTTAATCCAATACTCAAATTCTTATTTCAGGAGTACTCATGAACACTACAACAAACATTTGCTATATCTAAGCACTTAGACAATCTACAGTCGAATTCATGATAGTCTTACCTCATTGCTTACTTCCAAAGTATGATTGACTGTGGATGTTTGAATAATCTTATTATTCAGGAAGTAAAACATGCGAAGTGAAACACAATAACAAACTAATCTAATATTGTCTCAAATCTTTTTGAATATAAATAAAACACTTATTTTTTAATCACAATATTGATTATACCTTATTCACTGTATAATGTTTCGAACAATCAACTTAATATTTGAATTAAACCAATAATCATCCCATGCTCCAAGTATGCACACTATGTTTATCTATGGTCTCTTTTGTGAAATAGATCAATTGAACACATTTCCATTGATGCTTATTTCACAATTCCCTAATCCTTATTATAAGTGTAAGAATACAAAATTCTTGCCATAAAATTCATGCCACTGATGTGTTAGATTCTAACTTTTCATGCAATGATCCTTTGTAATGTTAAGGCTCCAAAATCACTAAGACTTGGCCAATGCTATTACAAAACATTGCATTGGAGATTGTTACAAGACAATTCCTCAGAAATGAAGTCACATATTCAAGATACATTACTTGAACATCCTTCTTGCATAAAAGTTTCTAACTCACATATAGATTCTTAATATCCAACTCCCATTATGGAAATATTTACATAATTGTTATACGACAATCTATTCTTAATAGAATCCTATCTATTAAGAATTATATCAATATGGTCCATCAATTACTATACTTCCAACTATACACAAGCAACCAATCTTCGGTAAACCTTAGATTGTCTGTGACAGTTGTTTAACAACTTTAGTCATACCTGGTTTTAGTCCTTTTCCCCTCTTAATTCGCTAGGCATTTGGAAAAATCAGAACAGGTGAATATTATAGCATATGCAATCGATCCTATACCTAAAGCATTTGGGATACGATTCATAACGTCTTACATAAAGACATGATACTTGACCAGTCTTTTGCTAAAATATTCCCATATATAGACTTTCCTATGTTGAATCATTTCAACATGATATTCATATATGTTCATGGCTAAGTTCCATTAAAATTTCAATCTAGGCTTTTAGATTTGAATGAAGTATTAATGCCCTCTCCCTTAAGTCTTACTATAGCGAAACTATTTCCAAAATTTTCAACTTTGCAAATTTAGAACTTTGTTTCCTATAAATAGCATTGCTTACTTGAAACACTTACCATAATAATTTTGATCCCATTAGCACAACAATTATGTTCTTACCAACATAAAAATTATGCTCCCACTAGCTTTGACATGTACTAAAAAATCAGTTGGACTTCTAGAAATCAATACTTATTGACTTTCTTACTAAAGTTTAGATTTTCTGATATGCGGTGCTTCGATAAGTCTTGTCTAGATTTATCAAGCGCATACACCTTTCATTAGACAGCTTATGTGTGTGTCTAAACCTTTTCAGAACTTATAGCAATAAGTCCCGAATGTTCAAACTAATTGACATTTCTCAGAATTCGAACTATGAAAAGGGATGCTGTAATCATACTCGAATTTGAGAATGCAATTATCACAACTGCTAACTTTAATCCTTTAAAATCTACCAGTGAAAGTTTTTCCTCACATTCATTTTCTTGAAGTAGAGAAAAACCTATTGCCACTTAGATTTTATGGTGTATATGTTCTTGTGCAATCAAATGAGAACTCATAGAACTCACATGCATAGTTAACTTAACTGGAATAGGCATAGAATTGAGAATATGTCAATACGATAGATTGTTAACCTCAGGTTGTGTGCTAGTGATAACTAAAAGGTTTATTCTTGTTTAGTCCTTGAAACTATTCAAGACAACTTAAGACTCCCACTGACCTCTTGACATATAAGATTCTTTGTCAAGGAACATTTCTTGACAAACAAATATTCAAGAGTTAGTGCGGGTTCTTATCAAGAAACACTTCATTTAATTGGTCTTAATTGGTCTTTATTTTAACCAAAACATCACAACTACCAATTTCAAATGTGCAAGAGTAAGAAACATTTCTACTCCACATTTCTTGAGGTGTTATAAACCTACTTAGAACATGTTACTCAACGTACAACTTTGAGTAACTAGTGATAACTCTAACCATTTCAATAAGTCCCGATTCCTCTTCTTATCCATACAAATGCACTAAGGTGTCCTTAGAGGACTCAGGAAGTGACTGAAGAACCAAGTCAACTACCGGCTCCTTTGGGAAAATGACACCAACATTCCCAGTTTGTCAAGGTGCGACTTCATGTTTAGAACATGTGCACATACATAGTATCCATCTTTATGTTTTCGAGCCAATAGGGCTAGAGTCTACTTGAACTTTTCAAGTTGACGAAATTGTGGGTCAGGGAGAATTACTGGAGGAGGTGGAGGAAGAGAAGTATGATTTCCAGTTCCACCTTTGCACGAAGAAGGGAATGATCTTTCGCCTTGATCAATACTTGGAACATCATCTTCAGAAGGAAAGCTTTTTCCAAAGGATTGAGGAAGACCATAGTTGTCAAAACTATACATCTATAAAAGGGGAGAAATTCAAGTTAGTTAATTTAACTCAATATAACACCCAAATGAAATATTAAGGCTAGGAACAAACACAATAATTCACAATTCGGAAGAGGGATGTCGTAATCCAATTTCAAATTATTTGAAGGTAGGTAAATAACGATTTACTAATTCCACCACGAAAACAAAAATTTTAAACGAATTAGGTTTTAGATGAAATTCCTAGATCTTTTGAGATTCATTAAACTTTTCAATTGCACGTTTAATCTTGATTATGCCCTTCTAGTTTGTGACTGGGATACTAAGGATCACAAACAAGGCGTGAATAACCATGCAAATTAGCGTGATACTCTCGATGTTATTTATCACCAAATCAATGTGCCGTTTAGCCACACATGCTAAATCGATCTATGATAATTTACGAGTTACCCATTGCCATCCATCATTAGTCCACATTAGTGTGTCGGTGAACCACACACACTCCACTAACTGATCAATGAGGTGCAATGTGCAATTTCATGGGTTAGCATCAAATTCACGTTTTTCCTAAAGTAACTAGGATTGGGAATTTATAAAAGCGTTTAGTTACTTTATAATTCATTATACTTTTAATGAGAGTTTAGAGCCCTATCCTACCCGTTCGGCTAACGGACCCTCCACTAGTAAAGGGTGCGGTGGGTAAGAGTCGATGCCCAATGGCGATCATTGTACATGTCACTTCCTTAAACACCCCTTATAGACCAGCTTCGTGAACGAGGCCTACTAACAGTAATACTGACCTTTCTCATATACATATATAATATATTAGACTTTTAATTTTGTATAGTATAAGGGTGTATTTTATACATTTAAGATACTAATTGGTATAATCTTTTAATTGAGTTAAATTAAACTTATCTATGGATTTATTAATTGTTCTTTAATTAAAACACTTAATCAATTAATTAATAAAATCCATGAGGGTGTTTTTTTAAACTATTCAGAATACCAAGGTTCTAAATTTAAGAATTCAAAATTAAAGCTATTTAATCAAATTCTCAAATATAAAAACCAAAAGGGTGCATTTTGAAACTATTAAAATATTAGGGTTTAACCATTTAAATTTTCAAAACTTAAAACTTTTAATTTCAAATTTAAACTATAAAACCAGGTGTGAAACTTTTCAAAATCTAGGTTAAATCTTTGAATCAAAATAATCTTATATTATCCATATTTAACCAAATCCATTAATTTTGATAAGGATATGACGATACCAATCAGGAAAATTGAATTTACACAATAAAAACGAATTATGGTAATTATCCAAATCAAAATCTGATAAAAAATCGAATTTTTTAGGTAATAGACGAGTCAACTCATCGAGTGGGCTCTGAACTCATCGAGTTCACCCAACTCGTTGACTTCCATGTTGAACTCGTCGAGTTAATGTCGCAAAACAGTAGAAAATTGATTTCATGATCTTTTGGTAGTTCACTCTTGCATCAATTCAACTGAAAAATATTCTAGGCTCTAATACCACTGATGGGTTTTGAGCATATCCACATTCCTATGTGATCATGCAACCCTAATTGCTTTGGATCTGAGTTTTCTCTATTGAACATGCAAATTGTTACCCACGCAATAAACCTATAGACTAGCATACAATTTTTGATTTATTGTATAAACTAGGGTTCGAAGATTACCACACTTGTTATATTGTAATAACAAGACAATCCTTGAAGTACTTGACTCTTGAAAGCATAGTGCCCGAAGTGTTGAACCTCTAATGGAGTCACAAACACCCAATGCAAAGAATGACATGGAGAGAAGAGGAAATTGGCAGCAGGAGGGTCTTTGTAGCACCTGGTTCTTTGTACATGTTCTTTTTATAAAATCTTTTAATATTTTTTATTTGGCCTTGGACTCGACGAGTTGAAGGACCAACTCGCCGAGTAGAAGTGGGATGAGGCACAGAGTTAAGTTGTGGACGAGGCGAGTCGAGTCCCGGACTCGGCGAGTAGACCCTGTTTGGGCAAAAACCCTAATCCGAGCGTTTACACCCTATTTAAACACCTTAAGTCGGCCTCCTTAGTCCCATTTTCTCCTAGAAGACCCCCAAAGCAAACCCTAGCCGTTATTGAAGCAATCTAAGGCTTTTAGAGTGATTTTGGTGCTTTTGTGATCCAAGGAAGGAAGGAAAAGCTTGAAGGATCAAGAGGAGGCTAGAAGGATTCGGTTTTGAGCATCATTTGCTGACTTCAGAAGGTATAAAGTCTATACCTTGCTTGCTCTTTTGATAGATCCCATTTTGTGGAGTTTTAGGGCTTTTCTAAGCCATTTTGGTCACCAACCATGATTGCAAGCATGGTTTGAGGTTGATGTTTCGGATCTAGGTCCTTTAAGGGGTTACAAGGCAGAAAGGAGTGGCTTTTGCACTCAAGGAAGGCCCCATGCATTGTGAGAGCTTGTTTTAGGACCTTTTGAGCTTAAAGTCCCATGCAAGCACGTAAAGGTTGTAACTTTACGTGCTAGATCGATTGTAGAAGCATAGATCTACATTTTGATCAAGTTTTGTACATAAGAAAGTGAAGATTCAATGAGTGGTTGTGACCAACTCGACGAGTCCGTTATTGGACTCGGTGAGTCCAAGGTTCTGTCCCATATCAGTTGACGTTCATAAGGACCCAGTTGAGTATGGAAAGATTTTAAGGGGGTCTCAAGGGGTGACCCAACGTTCTGGACTAAGCCATTGTTCTGGAAGTTCATAGGACTCGATGAGTGCATGAACAGACTCAGCGAGTCCAAGGCACTCTTCTTAAGAATGAAGATGAACTCGACGAGTTGTTCATACAACTCGGTGAGTCAAGGACAATACCTGAGTATCAGTTGATGATGAACTCGACAAGTTGTTCAGACAACTCGGCGAGTCAGATGAGGATTCATTCGATGTTTATTTAGAAGGAAAACTCGCCGATTCATCGCCTAACTCGACAAGTAGAGACGAGTTTGAGGTCTAAAGGAAGGATAGGGACTCGGCGAGTTGGCGAGCCAACTCGGCGAGTCATGTCAACTAGAAGTTGACTTTGACTTTGACTTGGTCAGGGGGTAAAATGGTCATTTTACCCTAAGAGTATATGTCAGTTCTGACTAAGTGTTTTGTGGGAATTTTAGCCGGAGGATTTCTGGAGCAGCAGCAGTCAAAGGATTCCCGCACAGTTCAACAGCTACTACGAGGTAAGTTACCTTCTAGTAGCGGTGAGTCTACGGCCACAATGCCGGCCCACCAGTAAGGATCGTATGCTAGATGTTTGTCTTTGTGATATTCATATGTGTTGTTACTACCTTATATGTTATATGCTAGCGTGATATGGTATGTGATAGTGATAGAGTTCAGTTGTTAGGACCGAAGGGTAGGTTAGGCACCCTAGATATGCCTAAGAGTATGTTATGACATGTTTAGTTGCTAGCATGATATGTTACATGAGATAGAGGTAGTAGGAGGGGGAAGAGTCCCCGAGATTCGGTTGTTAGGACCGAAGGGTAGGTCGGACACCCCAAATATGTCTGAAAATAGATTATACTATGATATATGTGATAGTAGTAGTAGGGGTGAAATAGTCCCCGAGGTTCAGTTATTAGGACCGAAGGGTAGTCAGCACCCCAGAATGGCTCGACATGGGTAGGTCAGCGCCCCAGAATGGCTTGACATGGGAAGGACGACACCCCATAATGGCTGCATGGATAGGTCGGCACCCCAGAATGGCCGTACGGGTAGGTCGGCACCCCAGAATGGTCGTACCGGGTAGGTCGGGCACCCCAGAAATGTCTGGCAGTATGTATGTGATATGATTGTATGGTATGTGGTAAAATGGGGGAACTCATTAAGCTGCGTGCTTATAGTTTTCAGTTTTGGTTTCAGGTACCTCTTCAGCGAAGGGGAAGGAGATGGCGCGGTAGCGGCACATTATACACACACATATTGGTTTTCCGCAATATGAGATGTTCTGGGATTGTACTCTAACATTATTATTATTTTCATGTTTTGGGATTTCAGACACGAGATATGTTTTATGAAATGATATGATCGGGTGATGTTTTACTACAAATGTTTTACAAACCACTTAATTTAAACGAAATTTTTGGGCATGAAAATTGGGTTGTTACAAGTTGGTATCAAATCCCTGGTTTGAGGGATTCGGACACACGTTCGGGGGCATCTAGACTCAAACCGAGGGATTAAAAGATTTTATAAGAAAGTGGTTTTCTAAAGAATAAAATAGAAGAGTTTTTTAGGAAGAACAAGTGTCTGATGTGCGCGACCGGCCGAGCTCAAGTAAGTATTCCCCAAAGTACCCATACAAGTTTATGTTAGGTTTATCAGTTTTAGTAGAACAGCATGCTAGAATAGGACTAAGGATCTAGGAGTGATGCCGTATGTGCCTTCTTTATGTGCTTCAGCTTATGAGAGTTGCATGCTAGAATTGAGTAGACAGCAGTAGGATAGCCTGTCTAGGTTATGCTTGATAGTATGAGCATAACATTGTATGCTAGTGCAGTTCTTGTTATGAGTATAGAGTTTGCTTGAGATTGTTCCCTTTTTGTCCGAATGCTGTTTGCTTTGTGCTATGTGGGCTTTTAGTGATGGGAGTTAGCTGTGAGGTGAATACGTTAAAGTCACATGTGATCAGGGTTGAATAATCTCAGAGTGTTGGATTTGACCCTATTGCGTAGCTCTTGTTTGAGTCCTAACAGTTGTAGGGACGAGTCCCTTACTCGAAGGATTATCCGAGCCTCGTTGCATGTGATTGTATTCAGGTAATGGGTAATTGGCATTACAAAGAGACCTTCAGCACCTGAGGACTAGGTTGGGTGGAGTCAGAGGTTTCCTAGGGTAAGCCTAGGATAAGAGTAGCAGAGATCAGCAGTGGTAAAAAAGGGATCTGGTGGAGTCAAGGCAGTCCTTGAGGAAGGTATGGATAGATGTGGAAGGTAGTATGGGCCGGTACTACTGAAAGCAGAGGATCCATACCCGAATTGAGAAAGGCTAAGACAAGACCGAGGAACTTGTAATAGATGTGATCCCTTTAGAGGTATTAGTATCACTAATAGTTGCATGTATGTATTTTGCAGAATGGTGGTACTACGTTAGAGGCCAGCAGTTGGTAGTTCTGGAGAGGGATCGGGTTCGGGATCAGGTTCCGAGCCAGTATATGAGAGGCTATGCGAGTTCATCGCGTCAGAGATCAGCAGAGGCATCCTTGAGTCGACCCCCATCATTTTCGGGTCGATCAAGGAAGGGATAGTTGAGCTGATGGAGGACTGCCTCAAGGCGTTCAGGAGTGACATGGCATCTGGCCAGTTAGGATCTCGCACACTATCCTTTAAGGACTTCAGGGGTAGTGGTGCGCCAGATTTCCATGGGGCGAAGGACCCCATTGCTGCCAGACGATGGATTGCGGACATTGAGTCCGCACAGCTGACCACCTTCTGCCCCGAGGGGTTGAAGGTGAGATATGCAACAGGATGTTTACGAGACCGAGCTAGAGATCGGTGGGAGTCCGTTGGTGACTCATTGGGAGCCTCAGCTATTGAGGCTATGACCTGGTCGGACTTTGTGACCAGGTTCAGGGCAGAGTTTGCACCGGCTGTCGAGCTTCAACAGCTGGCCAGGGAGTTTTTAGATATGAGGCAGACGACGGAGACTGTGGCGGAGATCACCGCCAAGTTCCGGGAGAGGGCGTTTTTAGTGCCCCAATATGCGGGGGATGAGGATATGAGGAGGACCCGCTACCATGACATGCTACGGGTTGACATCCAAGAGCATGTTAGCTTTTTAGCTTGCCCTACCCTGGAGTCCATGATTGCCAAGGCGAGGGAGAGGGAGATCGATCTGGAGCATGTCCGGAAGAGGAAAGTAGAGGAGGGGCAGTCGATTAGGGCTTTGGGGAAGAAGCCCAAGGGATCAGATGGTAGGCTGAAAGGCCAGTCAAGACTGGGTCGCTGCAGGAAATGTGGCAGGCCACATGAGGGGGCGTGTAGACTGGGATCGTCGGGTTGCTACAAGTGCGGCAAGACGGGGCATTTCAGCAGGGATTGTACTACCCCTACACCGGTTATTCAGACGTCTGAGTTGCTGTGTTTCCACTGCAACCAAAGGGGCCACAAGAAGGCCAATTACGCCCAGTTGACAGCAGCATCAGCGCCAGTGAAGGCGCCAACTCCAGTGACCCTGCGGATCACTAATGGCAGGCAGGGCAAGGCAGAGGCTCCAGTGGTGAGGAGTCGGGTATTCCAGTTGACTACCGAGGAGGCACGCGCTGCACCCGATGTGGTGACGAGTATGACTTCTTATTTATGTTGTTATGATATGCTGCTATGATTTTGATATGTTATGTATGTGTTCTGTTTAGGATCGTTCCATGTGAACGGTATCCCAGTTCGGGTATTGTTTGATTCGGGTGCTACCCGATCATTTGTTTCTCTTGCGCTCAACAAGAGATTTTCCGAGTCTTCAGGCATGTTGGATTGCCCTCTAGACGTAGAGATTGCAGATGACCGTTCGGTGCGAGCATCGACAGTGTTCCAAGATTGTGTGCTGAGGTTATTTGTGGAGCGTTATCTGGTGGATCTGGTTCCCATACCTTTGTGGGGGAACAAGGTTATTATCGGTATGGATTGGTTAAGCCCCAATAGGGCAGTGATCGACTGCGCGCAACAGTTGGTGCGGATCTGGACCCCAAGTGGGGGGGAGCTGGTGATTCAGGGCGAGAAGCCACAACAAGGACCAGCCCTATGTTCAACAACGAGAGCTAGGCGTTACCTCCAGCAGGGTTGCGCAGGTTATGTCGCGTATGTTATGGATACCCAGGACGCACGTAGAGCGACGGTGGGCGAGGTGCCCGTAGTACGAGAGTTCGCGGACGTCTTCCCCGAGGAGCTGCCTGGAATACCTCCGGAGCGCCAGGTGGAGTTCAGGATCGACCTAGTCCCTGGTGCGGCTCCGATAGCCAAGGCACCCTATCGGTTGGCTCCTCCCGAGATGCAGGAGTTGTCTACGCAGCTGTAGGAGCTGCTAGACAAGGGATTTATCAGGCCAAGTAGTTCGCCTTTGGGAGCCCCGATTTTGTTTGTGAAGAAGAAGGATGGGTCGCATCGTATGCGTATAGACTATAGGGAGATGAATAAGGTAACGGTGAAGAACCGTTACCCACTCCCGAGGATTGATGACCTCTTTGACCAGCTATAGGGAGCATCTTGGTTATCCAAGATTAATCTGCGTTTAGGATATCATCAGATGAGGGTCAGAGAGGAGGATGTGTAGAAGACTGCGTTTCGGACGCACTATGGCCACTACGATTTTGTGGTGATGCCCTTCGGGCTCACCAATGATCCTGCCGCGTTCATGGACCTCATGAACCGCGTGTGTAGACCGATGTTAGACCGGTCAGTGATAGAGTTTATTGATGATATCTTGGTTTATTCCAAGACGCAGGAGGAGCACGAGGAGCACCTGCGGGAGGTGCTAGAGACTTTGAGGAGGGAGAGCTTGTATGCCAAGTTCTCCAAATGTGAGTTTTGGTTGCGCGAGGTGCAGTTTCTTGGGCACCTTGTCAACCAGAACGGGATTTCGGTAGACCCGGCCAAGGTGGAGGCCGTGATGAGATGGGAGGTTCTGAAGTCTCCATCTGAGACTCGGAGTTTCCTGGGATTAGCGAGCTATTATAAGAGATTCATCCAGGATTTCTCCAAGATAGTCGTACCATTGACCAGGCTAACAAGGACGACTGTGGTCTTTCGTTGGGAGCCTGAGTAGCAGGCAACGTTCAAGACATTGAGGCAGAGATTGTCCGAGACGCCAATCTTAGCCCTGCCAGAGGGCATGGAGGATTTTGTTGTGTATTGTGATGCGTCCATCTCAGGTTTGGGCGCGGTGTTGATGCAGAGAGGGCATGTCATCGCCTACGGGTCGAGGCAGCTGAAGCCTCACGAGGCGAATTACCCGACGCATGACTTGGAGCTGGGGGCTGTAGTGTTCGCCCTCAAGATTTGGTGTCATTACCTCTATGGGGTTCGTTGTACCATTTACACGGACCATAAGAGTTTGAGGTACCTCATGGATCAGCCGAATCTAAACATGTGGCAGCATCGGTGGATGGATGCGGTAAAGGATTACGATTGCGAGATCCTTTATCACCCAGGTAAGGCCAATGTGCCGCAAGGCGGCGCCGATCAGGGGTATCTACATGCGGATGACAGTGGTGACTCCGCTATTAGAGTGGATTCGGGAGGCCCAGCAGGAGGACATGAATGAGGAACATCGGAAGAGTGAGCGCATAGTGGGTCAGGTTTCCTCCTTCGACTATGACAGCAGAGGATTATTGACATTGCAACGCAGGGTGTGGGTGCCATACCTCAGAGGCGTGTGCTAGACCTTGATGGATGAGGTGCACAAATCCCGATTCTCCATTCATCCCGGGGAGACGAAGATGTGGCATGGTACGTAGAGTGGTGCATGACCTGCAGGAAGGTCAAGGCCGAGCATCAGAGACCTCATTTTATATGGGTCATCATGGATCGATTGACCAAGAGCGCCCATTTTATCCCAATTCAGGAGAGCATCTCGGCCGTGAAATTGGCCGATATCTATATCAGAGAGGTGGTGGCCCGGCACAGAGTGCCAGTTTCGGTGATTTCGTATAGGGATGTGCGGTTCACATCTATGTTTTGGAAGAAATACCACGACGAGTTGGGTACTCGTCTGCATTTCAGCACCACCTTTCACCCGCAGATGGATGGCCAGAGCGAGCAGACCATCTAGACTCTGGAGGACATGTTGCGGGCATGAGTTTTAGACTTTGGAGGTAGCTGGGATACCTACCTTCCGTTGGCGGAGTTTTCGTATAATAATAGCTATTATGCGAGCATCGACCGTCCTCCCTTCGAGATGTTGTATGGGAGGAGGTGCAGGACCCCGATATGCTGGGGCGAGGTTGGCCAGAGGTTCATGGGGAGCACCGATGTAGTGCTCAAGACGACAGAGAAGATTCAGCAGGTCCGGAGCAGGCTTCAGACTGCTCAGAGTCGGCAGAAAAGTTATGCCGATAAGCATCGATCAGACCTAGAGTTCCAGGTCGGAGATATGGTTCTCCTGAAAGTGTCGCCTTGGAAAGGCGTCATTCGATTTAGGAAGCGGGGCAAGTTGGGCCCAAGGTATATTGGACCGTTCAGGGTTATAGCCCGGGTGGGCAAGGTGGCTTATAGGCTGGATTTGCCATCCGAACTCAGTAAGATACACAACACTTTCCATGTTTCTCAGCTGCAAAAGTACCTGGTGGACGACTCAGCCCTGGTACCCTTGGAGGACATTCAGGTTGATGGCAGCCTGAATTACATCGAGCGGCCTGTAGCAATCCTTGACTGGAAGTTGAAGGATCTGAGGAACAAAAGAGTAGAACTCGTGAAGGTGCAATGACAGCACCAGAAGGGATTGGAGTGGACTTGGGAGCCGGTGGATGAGATGATGGAGCACTACCCCGAGCTGTTTCAGGATCGAGCAGCAGACTTCGAGGACGAAGTCTAAAATAAGTGGGGGAGATTTGTAGCACCTGGTTCTTGGTATGTGTTCTTTTTATTAAATCTTTTCATATTTTGCATTTGGCCTTGGACTCAGCGAGTTGAAGGGCCAACTCGCCGAGTAGAAGTGGGATGAGGCACGGAGTTAAGTTGTGGACTCGGCGAGTCGAGTCCCAGACTCGGCGAGTAGACCCTGTTTGGGCAAAAACCCTAATACGAGGGTTTGCACCCTATTTAAACACCTTAACTCGGCCTCCTTAGTCCCATTTGCTCCCAGAAGACCCCCATACCAAACACTAGTCGTTATTGAAGCAATCTAAGGATTTTGGAGTGATTTTGGTGCTTTTGTGATCCAAGGAAGGAAGGAAAAGCTTGAAAGATCAAGAGGAGGCTAGAAGGATTCGGTTTTGAGCATCATTTGTTGACTTCAGAAGGTATCAAGTCTATACCTTGCTTGCTCTTTTGATAGATCCCATTTTGTGGAGTTTAAGGGTTTTTCTAAGGCATTTTGGTCACCAACCATGATTGCAAGCATGCTTTGAGGTTGATGTTTCGGATCTAGGTCCTTTGAGGGGTTACAAGGTAGAAAGGAGTGGCTTTTGCACTCAAGGAAGGCCCCATGCATTGTGAGAGCTTGTTTTAGGACCTTTTGAGCTTAAAGTTCCATGCAAGCATGTAAAGGTTGTAACTTTACGTGCTAGATCGATTGTAGAAGCATAGATCTACATTTTGATCAAGTGTTGTACATCAGAAAGTGAAGATTCAGTGAGTGGTTATGACCAACTCGACGAGTCCTTTCTTGGGCTCAGCGAGTCCAAGGTTCTGTCCCATATCAGTTGAGGGTCATAAGGACCCAGTTGAGTGTGGAAGGGTTTTAAGGGGGTCCCAAGGGGTGACCCAACGTTCTGGACTAAGCCATTGTTCTGGAAGTTCATGGGACTCGGCGACTGCCTGAACAGACTCGGCGAGTCCAAGGCACTCTTCTTAAGAATGAAGATGAACTCGACGAGTTGTTCATACAACACGGCGAGTCAAGGACAGGACCTGAGTATCAGTTGATAATGAACTCGACAAGTTGTTCATACAACTCGACGAGTCAGATGAGGATTCAGTCGATGTTCATTTAGAAGGAAAAGTCATCGAGTCATTGCCTAACTTGACGAGTAGAGACGGGTTTGAGGTCTAATGGAAGGATAGGGACTCGGCGAGTTGGCGAGCCAACTCGGCGAGTCATGTCAACTAGAAGTTGACTTTGACTTTGACGTGGTCTGGAGGGTAAAATGGTCATTTTACCCTAAGAGTAGATGTCGGTTCTGACTAAGTGTTTTGTGAGAATTTTAGCCGGAGGATTTCCGGAGCAGCAGCAGTCAGAGGATTCCCGCATAGTTCAGCAGCTACTACGAGGTGAGTTACCTTCCAATAGCGGTGGGTCTACGGCCACAATGTCGGCCCACCAGTAGGGATCGTATGCTTGATGTTTGTCTTTGTGATATTCATCTGTTCTGTTACTACCTGATATGTTATATGCAAGCGTGATATGGTATGTGATAGTGATAGAGTTCGGTTGTTAGGACCAAAGGGTAGGTTAGGCACCCTAGATATGCCTAACAGTATGTTATGACATGTTTAGCTGCTAGCATGATATGTTACATGAGATAGAGGTAGTAGGAGGGGGAAGAGTCCCCGAGATTCGGTTGTTAGGACCGAATGGTAGGTCGGACACCCCAGATATGTCTGACAATAGATTATACTATGATATATGTGATAGTAGTAGTAGGGGTGAAATAGTCCCCGAGGTTCGGTTGTTAGGACAGAAGGGTAGTCAGCACCACAGAATGTCTCGACATGGGTAGGTCAGCGCCCAGAATGGCTTGACACGGGAAGGACGACACCCCAGAAAGGCCGCATGGGTAGGTCGGCACCCCATAATGGCCGTACGGGTAAGTCGGCACCCCAGAATGGCTGTACCGGGTAGGTCGGGCACCCCAGAAATGTCTGGCAGTATGTATGTGATATAAGTGTATGGTATGTGGTACGATGGGGGAACTCACTAAGCTTCGTGCTTACAGTTTTCTGTTTTGGTTTCAGGTACCTCTTCAGCAAATGGGAAGGAGATGGCGCGGTAGCGGCACATCATACACACACATATTGGTTTTCCGCCATATGAGATATTCTGGGATTGTACTCTAACATTATTATTATTTTCATGTTTTGGGATTTCAGACACGAGATATGTTTTATTAAATGATATGATCGGATGACGTTTTATGACAAATGTTTTACAAACCACTTAATTTAAACGAAATTTTTGGGCGTGAAAATTGGGTCGTTACCGTCTTTAAATAGCTGTGGCTGCTAGGGTTTTCAAGTGGAAACCCTAATACCTTGCTTAAGCACCAAGCAATACATGGACCTCCCTCTGAAAGACCTTGGAAGATTTCTATAGGACCTCCCTAGAGAAATTCGTCCACCCCATTCCAAGGGAGTCTAGCAGCCCAACTTTTCAACTATCAATAATTTGCAAAACAACCCCTCCATTATTAATTAGTTACTTTAATCCCAAAATTAATATCAAATTAATTTCTGATTAATTACTAATTAATAATATGATTTCCAAATAATATATTAACAAAATCATTATGGGTACCAATTTATTATTCATGTAATAAATCCTACTCAATCTCTCTCCACTAGTCATCTAATCAAATCAAGTACCTACTAATGATAGTTATAGGCTTAGACACCTAATCCAACAGATATCCCATACAGTACATTACATAAAACAACTATGGGCTATTAACAACCCTAGAGACTACTCGAAGTCTTATTGGACAAACAACACACACTCTGGCTTAACAACAACCTTAGAGACTACCCGAAGTCTCAATCCCACGTAAATAACACAAACACAATAATAACACCTAGGCCCAGCTATTCATCGCATATATACATCTATTCTACCTCACAAGTAAGAATAGGCGAGGAGACTCACCTGGCACTGATGACTGATAGAACTCATACCCGAACTGTAGGAACTAGACTTCGCCTAATTAAATACACAAACTAGCCTTAATTAAAAATTAATATATTTCTCACACACGGTATTAGGCCCAACAAAAGTCTAGTCCATACTTAGAGTAAAAGATCATTTTATTCCTCATAAACCTGTCACCATCCACTTAATACTCAAATGGTTAAATTCCACAAAAGTGAACCTTGGTCAGTACGCTCGACGTGCTCAACTCTACGTTGGTCGTAGAGCGCAACACCAGAATATGGGCTCACATTTGGCTACACAGGCGTAGCCAGGCGTACACTTAGCGTACATAATTTGTTCTCAAAACCTTCATGCAAAATGTCATAATCCTTAAGTCATCCATACCAATCACAGAATTGGCCCCTAAAGAACGTCTTAATCCATAAAGTCGCTGACTTTAGGCCTTTGCATGGCTATAAGAAGCTAAAACCCAAAAACCCATAAGTTTTACTTCATACCCCCCCCCCCCCCACTCTTGCATGGAAGGAAAGAAATGGCCAAGCTAGCATTTTTAATCACTCAAGACACCTTAGAATGTCAAAAAGGACAACTTAATAGCTCTGGAGTACTCCATACTCACAAAGGTCGAAGCTTTGGGACAAAAGGAACAAAATACAAAACTAAGCAAGATCTATTCAGACAAGCTCCAAGATTCAAACTTTATACCTTAAAAAGGTGAACAAGATGGTGAAGTTTTTGGATCTAAAAGCTTAAATGCACCACCTTTACTTGAAAGATCTTCCTTCAAACAACAAACACACAAAGATCACTTAACAAGCTTCAAAACTCTCATTCATACACTAGGGTTCGATTTTAGGATTTGGAGAAATTAGAGGTTGGTCATGAGAAGATCGAAGAGGGTTTATGTTGCTTAAATAGTGGTCACACCAAAAGGATTTGTGTTTTGGAGACATCCCGAGTACGCCCGACGTCCTCACATTTTGACCCGCCCCAAAAGTTGGTTGACTTATGCCCGACATATCCCTAGTACGCCCAACGTAAGGACCTGACATGCAAACTTAAAAGAAATACAAGTGATGAAATGAAAAATACCTACAACATGTGTTTCAAATCTCCCCCACTAGAATCAGACTTCGCTCTCAAAGTCAGCCTCTGCGAACAGATCCGGGTAATGCTCCCGCATCTCATCCTCAGGCTCCCAAGTCCACTCCAAGCCTCTCCGATGTTGCCACTAAACTTTTACCAAGTTCACCACCTTATTCCTTAGGGTCTTCACCTTCCTACCTATAATCTTCACCATCAACTCAATGTAATTTAGGCAACCATCGACCTGGATGTCCTCCAAAGGAACCATGACCGTCTGATCAACTATACATTTCCTCAACAATGAAACATGGAAGGTATCATGAATCAGACTCAAATCCTCATGTAGCTCTAGCCAATAAGCTACATTGCCTACACAGGCTAACACTCTGGAAGGGCCAATAAACTTGGGGTCCAGCTTGCCCCGCTTTCTAAAGCGGATAACACCCTTCTGGGGTGATACTTTCAAAAGCACCAAATCTCCAACCTGAAACTCTAGCTCAGAGTGTCGTCGGTCCGCACAACTCTTATGGAGGCTCTGCGTCGTCAACAACCTCTACCTGACTTGTTGAATAAGCTCTGTCATCTTGAGCACTATCTTTGTGCTCCCCATAACTCTTTGTCTGATGTCGCCCCAGCAGATAGTAGTCTGACACCTCCTCACATAAATAAGCTCAAAGGGAGGCATACCAATGTTGGCATGATGGTTGTTTTTGTTAGAAAGCTTAGCCAAAGGAAGATAGGAGTCCCAACTCTGACCAAAATCAATGATGAAAGCACGCAACATATCCTCGAGTGTCTGAATAGTCCACTCACTCTGGCCGTTGATCTCTGGATGATAGGCAGTAATGAAAGCAACCGACTTCCCATTTCTTCGTGAAACCGCTTCCTAAATCTGGAAGTAATATGGACATCCCGATCTAACACAATAGAATTGGCACCCCATGTCGAGCCACCACCTCCCGAACATAAATCTCAGTTAGTTTCTTCGCAGAAGAGCCCTCCCTTATGGCTAAGAAGTAAGCACTCTTCATCAAACGATCAACTATTACCCAGATAACATCAAAACCCTTTGTAGTACTGGGATTTTTTTTAATGAACCCCATCATGATCTGCTCCCATTTCCATAGTGGAACCTCCAAAGGCTGAAACTTCCCATGAGGGCGCTGGTGGTCGGCCTTAACCTTCCGGCAGGTCAAGCATCACTCTAAAACCATGCCACATCCCTCTTCATACACGGCCACCAATAACAATGTTTCATGTCAAGATACCTCTTGGTAACCCCCATATGAATGTAGAATCTCGACTTATGGGCCTCATCCATCAATACCCATCAAGCCCCACCCACATACGGAACCCGAACCCATCCATGAAGATTCGAAAGCCCCTTGCTATCTATATAAAAGGCTAAAACTTGGATGATCACCCGATCACTTTTCTAGTTTTCTTCCTTTATGGTCTCCGACTGTGCTTCTTTGATTGTTTACAAAACTGGGGTCATCACAATTATCCTCAAACATACATCCTGAATCGGGGTACTAACCGTCCTCTACCTCAAGGCGTCAGCCACCACATTGGCCTTGCATGGGTGATATAGAATCTCGTGGTTATAATCATTCACTACATCTAGCCACCTCATCTGCCTCAAGTTCAGGTTAGGCTGATCCATAAGATATCTCATGCTCTTATGGTCCGTGTAGATGGTACATCGAACTCCATAAAGATAGTGGCGTCAAATTCCCCAATTCCAAATTGTGGGTTGGATACTTCACCTCATGAGGCTTCAAATTCCTCAAAGCGTATGCAATCACATTCCCTCTATGCATCAACATAGCACCCCCACTCTGAAATGGATGCATAAGAGTGGACCATAAAATCCTCAACTCCCTTAAGGAGGGAAAGTATTGGTGCCTCTCAAAGTCACTGATGAATTGTCTCGAATGATGCCTGTTGAAGCCCCCCAACTAAGAACAACATCCTTCCTCGTCAACTTAGTAAGAGGAACTGCAATCTTGGAGAAATCTTGAATGAAATATCTGATAATATCCTGCCAAACTAAGTAAGCTCTGAATCTCAGATGGAGACTTCGGCACTTCCCACCTCATCACCGCCTGATCTATCTTCGTTGGGTCGACCAAGATATTGTTCTGATTGACAAAATGTCCTAGAAACTGAACCTCGCACAACAGAAACTCACACTTGGAGAACTTGGCGTATAGCCTCTCTATCCTCAAAACCCCAAGAATCTTTCTTAAATGCTACTTACGCTACTCTCTAGTCTTTAGATAGACCAAGATGTCCTCGGTGAACACAATCACTAAATGATCCAACATAGGCCTACAAACCAGGTTCACGAAATCCATAAACATCGTCGATACGTTGGTGAGTCCAAAAGGCATCACCACGAACTCGTAATGCCCTAACGAGTTCGAAAGGCCATCTTCTAAATATCCTCCTCTCATAACCTCATCTGATGGTAGCCAGACCTCAGGTCAATCTTGGAAAACCAAGATGCCCCCTGCAACTGATAGAAAAGATCATCAATCCTCGAGAACGGATAACGGTTCTTCACTGTCAGTTTGATTAACTCCCGGTAATAATACAATCTGGTGTGAACCATCCTTCTTCTTGACAAAAAGGATCGGTGCTCCCCATGGAGAACTCCTTGGTCGAATAAAATCCTTTCCTAATTGCACATGAAGCTGAGAGGATAACTCTAGCATCTCAGGGGTGCAAGATGATACGGTGCCTTGGTAATTGGCGCCGCACCAGGGATCAGATCAATCTTGAACTCCACTTTCCTTTTAAGAGGCACACCAGGTACCTCCTCTGGAAAGACATCAGGGAAATCACGCACAACATGAACATCAGAAATAGAAACCGATCTCTTCTCATCAGTCCGGGTATCCATAGCATATGCCGGATAATCCATACACCTATTTTGTAAACTCTACCTCGTTATGGCGGCAGAATAGAAAGTTGATCCTGACCTAGTACCCTCACTGTAAATGGTCAGCATTCCCCCACTAGGATGTCAAACCATCGCCAACTGCCACTCACGGTCAATCAGAGCCCCAAACCGGATCAACCAATCCATACCCATGATAACACAGACATATCCCATCGTAATATGGATAAGATCTACCGGATGCCCAACACCAAAAAAATCTAGCACACAACCCCAATAGATGTCAGTACCGCAGACCAGATGCTCATATGGTATAGAGACTCTCAATGGCCTGCTACTCAAGGCCTAACGTGAAATACTAAAACTATGACAAAAAGATGATGACACAAAAGACCGACTCGCACCTGAATCAAACAGCACAAGCGCAGGTACGAAATTCACAAAGAAAGTACAAGCCACGACGTCTAGAGCTACTCTAGCCTCCTCTGTTAGCAACTAAAATTCTCTCCCTCGATCCCTCGGAGTCTCGGACTTCCCCTATCGGCCATTAGTAATATCCAAGGTCGCGGGGGCAGAGTTTGAACCGTCCTACATGCAAGTTGTGGACACTCGGCTCTCAAATGACCCGTCTGGTTTCACTTGAAGCAAACCCGAAATCCCATGGGGCAATCCTTAGCCATATGCCCCTCCTTGCCACACATGTAGCAAATAGTCCCTAACCGACAGGGTCCCTTGTGTCCCTTGTAGCACTTGCTGCAAGTGTGGCCCTTCTGGCCTCCAGCTCTCGAGTCAACAAGCTTTGGCTGCTTAGTCGCTGGTTGCGACTGCACTAGTCTCCTATCTCTCACCTGAATCTCCCAATCCTCTCTTCCATGTGTCTCCAGCTCGATCTCTATCCTCCTGGCACTGGTCTACAGCTCATCCAATTTTCGATACGAGGTGTTCGCCACGAACTCATGGATATCCCTTCTCATAATACTTAGATACCGACTCACACATGCATACTCTCTCGACACATGCTCTAGGAAAAACAAGGCTCTCTCATGAAACATCCCGGTGATCTCAATCACCGTCTCTGTCTTTTGCTTGAGACAGGAACTCCTGGGCTAAACTCTCTCTCTCTCTCTCTCTCTCTCTCTCAACCACTAGTACGAACTCATCTCTAAACATATCAATAAATCTCTCCCACGTCACTGCAGTATGATCTGCAAGAGAATAGTCAGCCGTCACAAATTTCCACCAATCCTTCTCTCCTAAGCGAAGTAGGGTCAGCGGAAATGAACCCTCAAATTCTCCGGATATGAGTAAATGTAAAAACAACCCTTAACATCAGAAATCCATCTCATTGCAGCAATCGGGTCCTGGCTCCGATCAAACTCTAATGGCTTTGTGTTATTGAACTCCTAGTTCCATAACAAATCACCCCCCTATGGTCTCGTAGCAGTAACGGATGTGGTGGCTGCGACAACAGCAGCCTTAGTTACGGAAGCATAACGCTTGTCGAAAGACTCAATCAGTGTGGTCTTAATAGATCAAAACATCTCTGGTATAGTTCATCTGATTATTGCGGCCACCTCGGCAACAACGATACTACATATCTCATCATCATTGGAACTAGGCCTATCGGGGTGGAGCATGAATCTCGGGTAACCACCATACTGAAACACACAAGAAAACCATCAAAATTTGGCTAAAGCGCATACACAAGCACCCATACACTCCTGCAAGTTCCATAGTTCCTTAAGATTCCTTCTTAATCCGCATACGGATCTGGTGCTTTCAGTAGTATGGGCCCAATATTACCTTCCACACCAATCCATATTCATCCCAATTCTTCCTCTCAAGACCCTAATTCACAAGAAATCTATTCATCAAGATCAGCTATACAACCGCCTTTCTGGTTCCACAGGACCACTATTAAGTACCTAGATACTCTCTCTACACTGCTCCCCAACACCGCTTTGCCTCACAAGATCTCTGATATCCTCTCCATTCGCTTTGCGTATGTCAATCGTACACAATACAGGACTCGTTAGACATTCAAATAAATGATTCCACCTCAACTCCACAACCAAACAAGGAACAGGAAGAAAGACTAAACCAAGCATTCTAAGGCTATAAACCCTAACTATGTACAATTATACAACATATATCAAGAAAATAGCAATGATATATTCAATCTTATAAAGAAACCTCCTAGGCTAAAGGCATCACAATTCAGGAAACCCTGTCATACTTTTCATGTAGGACCCTTATCCTACCACTAGCATGTAGTTCTATCATTTCATAAGATATCAACTCTAAACTACTCAAAAAAATAAATAGAGATATTTTGGGAAACCACCGCTCCAGCTCTAGTTGATTTTCCATGCTGCATCACCAACATTTTTCTCCTTTGGAATTGTTCGTTTCCTTATAACTTGTTTTTATAAAAATCCTCATATCCTTATTTTGAGTTTGGAATTCCCCTAGAGTTCATCTAAATCTCTCAAACCAGGGATTTGATACCAAATTGTAACATCCAAATTTTCAAACAAAATTTTTCATTTTTAAATCCACAGAAAAACAGTTTTCATAAAGACCAACCCAAAAAAGTCATAATGTCATATACAATTCCACATCAAAATATCAAAGTGTCCCAAAATATCCAATAACAAAATCTCTCGCTGAATGTGTACAATCAAGCCTTCGCCTTCCCCCAATCCTCAGAATTACCTAAAACACATTTAATCAACAATTGTATGCACAAATCTTAGTGAGACCCCCAAGATATCCCATACACTACAACACATAAAACAACAATGGGTTATCAGCAACCCTGGAGACTACCTGAAGTCTCAGTGGGCAAACAGCACGCCCTATGGGTTATTAGCAACCCTGGAAACTACCCGAAGTCTCAATCCCACATAAACAACACAAACACAATAATAACATCTGGACCTAGCTGGTTATCACATATATACAAAAATTCTACCACACATGTAAGAACAAGAGAGGAGACTTACCTGGCACTAACCACTGATAGAACTTACACCCAAACTGGTGGAACTAGACTTCGCCTAATTAAATACACTAATTAACCTTAATTAATAATTAAGATATTTCTCACACACACTATTAGGCCCAAGACAAGTCCAATCTATACTTTGAGTAAAAGACCATTTTACCCCTCACAAACCCGTCACGATCCACTTAACACTCAAATGGTCAAATTCCACAAAAGTCAACCTTGGTCAGTACGCTCGGCGTGCTCAACTCTACGTTAGGCATAGAGCACAACACCAGAAAATAGGCTCATATCTGGCTACGCAGGCGTAGCCAGGCGTACACTGAGCATACGTTAGCTATTCTCAAAACCTTCGTGCAGAACGTCTTAATCCTTAAGACATCCATTCCAGTCACAGATCTGGCCCATAAAGAATGTATTAATCTATAAATTCTCTGACTTTAATGCTTTGCATGGCTATAAGGAGCTAAAACCCTAAACCTATAACTTTTACTTCATAACCCCCCCCCCCCCAACTCTTGCATGAAAGGAAGGAAATGGCTAAGCTAGCATTTGTATGACTCAAGACACCTTAGAACGTTTGGAAGGACAGCTTAATAGTGCTATACTACTCCATACACACAAAGGTCCAAGCTTTAGGATAAAACACTCAAAATACAAGACTAAGCTAGATCTATTAAGACAAGATCCAAGATTCAAACCTTATACCTTAAAAAATTTGCATAAGAAGGTGAAGTTTCTGGATCTACAAGCTTGAATGCACCGCCTTCACTTGAAAGATCTTCCTTCGAACACCAACCACATCAGGATCACTTAATAAACTTCAAAACTATCCTCCACACACTAGGGTTCAAATTTTGGGTTAAGAGAATATGGAGGTTGTTCATGAGAAGGTCCAAGATGGTTTATGTTGCATAAATAGTGATCACACCGGCGTACTCCTATGTACGTCCAACGTACTTACATTTTGACCTGCCCCAAAAGTTGGTTGACTTACGTATGACGTGTCCATAGTACGCCCAGCGTAAGGACCTGACATGTAAACTTAAAAGAAATACAAGGGCTTAAATGAAAAAATATCTGCAACAGGTGTTACAAACAAAGGGGGAACATAACCTATCATGGTTAAGTAGGTGATCAAACAAAAGAAAAAGAGATAAAATGATGAGATTTTATGTAACACCCTATTTCGATTCGTTCCATAGTTCGGGGTTGTGACCTGAACATCAATTATCATAAGGATTCAGGCCTAGGGGAAGGAGAGGTTTAGATCCATTTAGATGTGGGTAATGTAGATAATGTGAAAAGTGGTGTTTTGGACTTCTTTTATGAATTAAGGATTTTAGCTTGATGTGTTTTAAGTTAAAAGTAATTAGATAGGTTTAAGGTTGATAGAGCTCCTTAATACATTTCTGCGGGAATAACGATCGTCGAAATCGGAGTTGAAACAAAGAAGTTATGATCTTTTGAAGTTAGGACAGTTTTGGGTTAAGCCGCGTACGTTGGGCGTTTGTGGAAGTACGTTGGGCAGACTAGGATATCCCTAAGTACACCGAGCGTACCTGGAGTACACTGGGCGTACGCGATCAGTGCATAAACCCTATTTTCATAGTTTGAGCCCTATTTAAGCTCCTTAACTTCCCCAAACCTATTCCATTCTTAGCTTCGACCTCTACAACACCCTCCCTTGAAACCCTAACCCTAGTTTGAGCCTTGTGAACAAAAATGTGTTTTTAACTGCATTGGAGTGTTCTCAGTGCATCTTGGAGAAGGAGCTTATTAGATAAGTGTTGGTTGTATTGGATCTTGTCGATCCAAACAATGTTCACCTTCATCTTTCTTTTAGAGGTATAAAGTTTGAATCTTGATGATGCATTTGATAGATCTAGCCAGTATTGGGTGTTATGAGCTTTTGGTCACTTTAGTGCATAAAGTTTAGATCCTTAAAGTTTGTGACCTTGTTATGGATAAAGTTGGAAACTTTATCTATCCAAAACATCATATTGATTTAGATCTAAAGGCTTGATAGTTGAAATTAATGGATTAAGTTGGAAAAGATGCACTTTTGGTCCCTTTGAGACTTAAATACTAGATTTTGGTTGTTTGAACCATTTTAATGGATTTATTCATTATGAAGCTTATAGAAACCATAAAAATATAATCTTGTGTAACATTCAGTTTTTAGGTATTTTTATTTTTGTCCTTGGCTTAATTAAAGTTTACATATTTGGTCCTTTATGTCAAAAGCCTTGCACTTTAGCCCGTACGCTGGGCGTACGTAAGGTAAGCACAACATACACGATCGAAACCTAGAACGCAGAGCGCATGCTAGTATGTTGGACATACATATGATACGTAGGGTGTACTAGCTCAAACTCTAAACCATAAATTTAAGGGTTTGCTCCCTATTTTATCCACATTATACCTCCCTTGGACCTTCCAGAGATATCCTCCCCTCCTTACAAACCATAATCTCGAGCCTAAGCCTTAAGTGTGACGATTTTGTAGCTTGTTAGTGATTTTGGTGCTTTCTTGTTAAAAAAGAGGACTATTGAAGAAGGTGGTGTTGCTTGCAAGCTTATGGATCCAGAAACTACCTCACCTTGTGTATCTATTAAAGGTATAAAGCTTATTCCGTGGTGTGCTTTTCTCTATATTTCTTTAAGAGGTTATTTAAGAACTTTTGTCCCCAAGCTTGGATCTTTTTCAGTACGGTGTACTCCAGAGCATATTAGTTATCCTTTTTATGTGCTTTAGGTCATGTAGAATCATAAAAATGCTTGTTTGAATGTCCTTTTCTTCCCATGCAAGAGTGTGATGGTTTTGGGTATTACAAGTTAGGGTTTTGAGGTTTAAGCTTATTTCATCCATGCAAAGGCTTAAAGTTATGGACTTTATGGATTAAGACGTTTTATGGAGGTCAGATTTATGTTTGGATTGCATGTCTTAATGATTAAGACGTTTGGGAGTGATTTTTGGGATCAGACGACGTACGTCCAATGTACTTTTGGCTACGCCCAACATAGCTAGGCTTGACCCCAACTCACCTGATTCTTCGAGTATGAAACGCGTAGGAAGCATATGCCCAACATACGCGCTAGACTATTGAATTTTTGCTGACTTTGAGTTTTGGTCAAAGTTTTAGGCTTTGGACCATGGAAAGCGCAAATTGGTCTTTTATCCTTAAGGAGCATAGTTGTGGGATTTGGACAAGTGCATTGGGTTGTGGAACTTAATTATTTCTTAGAGTTAATTATTATGTTATTAGGCGGAGTCTAGTTCCTGCAGTTCGGGTGTTGGATTTGTCTATTATTAGTGTCAGGTGAGTCTCCTCACTCATTCTTACCTGTGTGGTAGAATAACTGTATATGAGATGACTAGTTGGGTCCTACTGTTATTATGTGTTATGTTGTTTACATGTGACGGAGACTGTTGGATAAGGTGTTTAAGTCCATAACTATATTTGAGATGTACTTGACCCGACCCGACATGGTCCATTTGGGTTGCACTTCACCCGAACAACTTATATGGATAAGCTTTTGAGAATAGTATAAGTTATGATTTATTAATATATTATAAGTTCTAGTATATTAATAAGAAATCATATTATTTAATTAGTATTGATCTAAAATTAATTTAGTGATCAAAAGTGTGACTAATTAAATATGGACTCTTGTATTTATTTAGTGTGGGCTAATGCTTATTTAGAATGGGCTAGGCTTGCATGGTAAGTCCATGGATAATCCATGGAGCTTTAACCCATGGATCTCATGGAAATGAAAGGTCATGGGTATTAGGGTTTACATGGATGTAACCCTAATCCACCACACTATATAAAGGAGTCCTTGGCACTTGAAATGAGACTAGTTTTGGTGTGAAAACTAAAAGGGCCGATTTCAAGAGGAGTGCTACTATTCTCTCAAGTTTCCAAGGTTTGTGGTGATTTGTGACTTCCATTTGAGGCAAACACATTATTGGTTCTAGGCTCTCCAACTCCAAGCAAACATCCACTACTAAAAGGTATGTAACTTTACTAGCTTATTATGTTTTAAAGTTCCCCATGACATGCTAGTTTGGTTAAGAACCTTGGAAAAATAAATTTGCATGTATCATAGTAAATCAAAGATCCAAAGGTTTCTAGCGTTGCATGTACACCATAGGAGTGTTAGAATGCTCAAAACCCTACAGTAGTATCAGAGCCTAGGCTTGTTTAATTGATACATGATGCAAACTGTTGAAAAAACTCAAGTTTTCTGCATTCTGCAGCATGAACTCCCAGAGTCCATGGGGGGAATCGACGAGTCAATGAGTAAATTCATCCTACTCGTCAAGTAGGTTCGTGCACTCGACGAGTAGGAGCCCCAGAATGCAAATTTTTTAGTTTTGCTGCTGGAAATGGACTAGAAACATTACCCTACACAGTTTTGGTGTTATAAAACTTGTTTTAGATGGTGTAATGGTTATGCTAATCCATTTTCAATAGCGATTATCAAAATTTCAAGTTTTATATGGTTATTTTATGATTCTTGAAATTGTTGATATGTATGTTCATGAAATTATGAGTTTAGAAGATCATAGAAATTATTTGTAACTTGTTTGTTAGTTTAATTCTTAATCATTATGTGCTTTAATGGAATCCATAATTTGTCTTCAAGTTATGGATTACCAAAATTCATTCTTTTAAAGTCCATTAAAGAAACACATAGGTTACATAAAATGAAAAGTCTCTCATTTTATTAAACCATTAACTCATAAGTTATGAAAGATGAAAAGTTTTGAAAGTTACAAAACTTTCTCTCAAGTTTTGGAACATGTAAAGTCACTTTAAAAACTTTAGTTCCAACCCCTAGAATTTTAAAAGTTAAAATTCAACCCTTATACTTTATAATATTATAAGTTTAATAATAATTATATATGTATAAGAAAAAGTCGTTTTATCGTTACTAGACCTCATTCACGAAGCCGGTCTATAAGGGGGTATAAGGTTGTTGATTATAAAATGGCAGCGAAATGGGTGTCCACTCTGACCCACCGTTTCCTTGATCGCTGGAGGGTTGTTAGCCGAATGGGTAAGACAAGGACTTTAAATCTTCATTAAAAGTATGATGAAGTAACTAAATGTTTTTATACTTTGCACATTGATTAAGTCCTTAGTGGAGCGTGTGTGGTTAACTGGCACACTAACCTGGACTTAACAAGGTAGGCAAAGGGTAACTTAATGTTTATCATAGTATCGAGGGAGCGTGTGTGGTTAATCGGCACATCGATTGAGGGTTAAATATTAATGGTACCAAGTAATTTGCATGGTTAGTTCACACCTTGTTTTGTGATCCTCGGCATCCCAGTCACAAAACTTGAAGGGCACACTCGAGATTGAAACATGCCATTGAAAATTTCAGTGAACCTCAAAGAATCTAGGAGTTTCAAAACCAATTAAAACCTAATAATTTATTTCGTTTTTCATCATGGAAATTGGTGAATCGTCATTCACCTACCTTCAAATATTTTATAGCTTGGATTACGACATCCCTCTTCTAAGTTATAAGATATTGTGTTGGGTCCTAGCTTTAATATTACATTTGGTGTTTTATTAAGGACTATCTTTATATCTAATCTAAACTTGTCTTTCTTCTTTTCAGATGTCATCCAACAATGATGATTATGGCTCAAACCCTACCGGCTCCTTCTCTCTCATTAACCTTTGTGGGAGAGTCATCTTTGATGGATCCAACTTTATGGATTGGATCAGGAACATCATGATGGTCACTCGGTATGAGGACAAAGAATATGTCCTCGATAAGGAGATTAAGGAACTTGAGCCATCCGCTACTCCTGAGGAGATTGCTGAATATCAATTACATGAAAGAGATGCCACCAAAGTGGCATGTATCATGTTGGCTACTATGATAGCCGAGCTCCAAAAGTCCTATGAGGAGATGCACCAGGATTTGATGGACCGCTATCATCAGAGTTCTCGTCAAGAGAGATATGAAACCATCTCCTCCATGATAACAACCCGGATGAAGGATGTTGAACCCATTACGGGTCACATGCAGAAAATGCAAAGGTATGTGGACCGTTTAATGAATCTGAATGTGAACTTCCCCAAGGAGTTGGCAATTGACATCATTTTTCACTCCTTACCTTCATGTTATGATCTATTTCGTATGACATACCACATGAACAAGGAGGAAGTTACACTAAGCAAACTTCAAGGACTCTTGAAGACCGCGGAAAGTAATCTTAGGAGTAAATCAGTTGTTACCACTCCTACTCCTACAATGGCCCCTGTCTTGGAAATCGGGAAAGGCAAAGGAAAGAAGAGGAAGAGCACTTCGAAGGGAACCAAGGGGAAGACCCTTGATGGATCCTCTTCAAGTGGAACCAAGAAAGGTTTTGTCACTCCTTCTGCCAACCCTAAAGAGGTTGAATTCTTCTATTGCCATGAAAATTCTCACTGGAAGCGAAACTGTCCAAAGTACCAGCAAGATGTTAAGGATGGGAAAGTGAAACCCAACCATGCAGGTACATACACTATATTGTCTAATAATTCACCCGGTTCTAATTCTTGGGTCCTTGATATAGGATGTGGTATTCACATATGTACTGATTTGTAGGAACTAAGAAGAATTGAGAATGTGGAGCATGGGAAGATAAACTTGAGCATGGGGAATATGAAAGGTTCACTTGTCACCAAGATTGGAGTTTATTCTTTGTTGCTAAGTAGTGGATTAGTATTAGATTTGAATAAGTGTTGTTACTCATCTGAAATGGTGAGAAATATTATTTCCTTTCATGGTTTGTACAAACAAGGTTTTACCTTTTCATTTGATAATGATAGTGGTGGTATTAATGCTTTCCTTAATAATGTTTTTTATTTTAAAGCATTACCTTGTGATTGTGTGTATGAAGCTATGTCGGTTGTTGATAACCTAGGAAATAATGTATTGTGTATCGAGTCTTCCACTAGTTTAGATAAAGCATCATTATGGAATTGTCGTCTTGGACATGTAAGTAAGAAACGCATAGGCCAACTCCAAAATGATGGAGTCTTGGAGTCGTTTAACCTAAAGTCAGATGACAGTTGAGAATCTTGTTTGCTTGGGAAAATGACAAAGTCACCCTTCACCGGTACTAATGCTAGGGGTGAGGGTTTATTGCACCTGATACATACTGATGTGTGTGGACCCTTCAAAACCACCACAAGAGATGCTAACCGCTTCTATGTGACTTTTACTGATGATTATAGTAGATATGGATATGTTTACTTAATCAACCATAAGTTAGAGACCTTTGAAAGATTCAAAGAGTTCAAATAGGATATAGAGAATCAGTTGGGCAGGAACATTAAGATGCTTCGATCCAATCGAGGTGATGAGTATCTTAGTATATAGTTCCTTGATTATCTTGAGGAATGTGGGATTATCTCACAATTGAAACCTCCCAAGACACCACATCTTAATGATGTGGCTGAGAAGCACAATCGAACCTTGTTGGATATGGTTCGTTCCATCATGAGTCGAGCTTCGCTACCAATCTCATTATGGGGGTATTCCTTAGCGATTTCCGTCCATATTTTTAATCTAGTCCCTACAAAGAAGGTTGCCAAAACACCTCATGAGATGTGGACAGGTAAAGTTCCCAATCTGGACCACATCAAGATTTGGGGTTGCGAGCTTTCGTGCGGCGTGAGTCCCACGACAAGCTCGAACCTCGAAGTGAGAGGTGTATTTTCATCGGCTACCCACAGTGATCCTTTGGTTACCTTTTCTACGGACCTAGTGATAATGTGGTCTTTGTAGCAAGGAGAGGAGTCTTTTGTGAGAGAGAATTCATGAGCCAAGGAAACGGTGGGAGGCAAATTGACCTTGAAGAAATCCAATAGTCAAGTGGTCAAGGAACCTCAAACCCTAGCAATCAACCTGAGGAGGAAAATCTTGTTGATCCGACAGAAGAGTTTGTACCTCTGAGGCATTCCAAGAGAGTTAGGAATGCACTTGAGCATTACTATGGTTTCCATATTATTGCGGAAGGTGATACACTTATCAGTGATAGCACACTGGTAAGTCTGGATGAACCTAACAGCTACACTGAAGCCATTGTAGGCCCTGTGGCTGCTAAATGGAAAGAGGCTATGGACAATGAGATACAATCCATGTATGACAATTAAGTTTGGAACTTGGTTTACAATGTACCAGGTCGTAATACAGTTGGTTGCAAATGGATCTTCAAGAAAAAGACCGACATGGATGGTAATGTACACACTTATAAGGCACGACTGGTTGCAAAGGGCTTTTCTCAAACTCCGGGAGTTGATTATGATGATACCTTTTCACAAGTAGCAAAGATTAAGTCTATTAGGGTTACGTTAGCCATTGCTGCATTTCATGATTATGAAATATGGAAAATGGATGTCAAAACTGCTTTCCTTAATGAAAAGTTGGTTGAGGATGTTTGCATGATTCAGCTAGAGGGTTTTGTTAGTACAAAGTACCCTAATAGAGTGTGTAAGCTTGAGGAATCCATCTATGGATTAAAGCAAGCACCTCGTAGATGGAATCTTTGCTTTGATGAGAAGGTCAAAGAGTTTGGCTTTTCGAGGAGTGAAGATGAATCTTGTGTATATGTCAAGGGTAGTGGGAGTATTAGTCAGCTTTTTGATATTATATGTGGATGACATACTACTCATAGGAAATGACATCCCAACTCTGTAGGAAGTGAAATCCTGGCTTGGGAAGTGTTTCGCTATGAAGGACCTTGTAGAAGCTGCCTATATCCTAGGGATAAGGATTTTGAGAGATAGGAGTAAAAGACTAACTGGACTTAGTCAGAGAACCTATGTGGATATACTGTTGAAAAGATTCAACATGCAGAACTCCAAGAAAGGTGAGTTTTCGATCCAGAGTAACGCCAGACTGAGTAAGACTCGGAACCCGAGTACATAGGATGAGATAGCAGAGATGAGTCGAGTTCCATATGCTTACGTTATAGGCTTGATCATGTATGATATGACTTATACTTGTCCTGATGTGGCCTTTGCACTGAGCATGGTCATTAGATATCATGGGAATCATGGAAAGGATCACTGGACTACGGTAAAGAACATTCTAAAGTACCTGTGGAGGACTAAGGACTGGGTCCTTACCCTCGGTGGTAGTGATGACTTCCGCTCTCAATCAGGCTGGGTCTTTACCTCAAATGGAGGAGCGATAACTTGGAAAAATTCCAACCAGGAGACAGTGGTTGATTCAACTTTTGAATCAGAGTATATAGTGGCAAGCGAGGAAGCAAAGGAGCCTATATGGCTAAAGAACTTCATTGGAGACCTTAGAGTTGTACCAGCTATAAAGGAGCCTATGGAGATTTTCTGTGACAACAATAGTGCGGTTGCCTTAGTCAAGGAACCAAGAGATCATGGCAGATCCAAACACATTGACAGAAAATATCATTTCATCAGACATCAAATAGAAGAAGGACTCCTCGTGGCAAAGAGGGTATCATCGGATGAGAACCCGGTAGATCCCCTCACGAAGGGACTGGGCAGGGTTAAGCATCTCCAGCATGCGACGCGCATAGGGCTGAAGGATGATATTAGTTTTAGTAGTTAGATAGCTTTGAAATGTGTAAAGTGTAATCATGATGAATAAAACTTGTGTTTATTTATGAGTAAAGTGTTGCTATCTTTTGTCAATCGTTTACTATCATTTCATTTTACATGTTTTGACTTCCAAAATAATTATGTTATTGCATTTCATATTATTCAAATTCTCCATAGTCGGTCATATGTTGGAAGTAGATATGAATCAACACTGTCATGTAGTTGGTTGTAGATGTCTAAGATGTTGGACATTACAAAGTGTTGCTACAACACTCATGAGTGCTCATAACTTCTGAGTATTGGACTCAACCCATGCTCACTGGTATCAGTTCATGGAGTTTATCTCGAGTGATAGTGAGACGATAATATCATATAAGTCTTCAAAACTAGATGTGACAACCCGAAATTTCTATTCTGTACAACATTTCAACTCAATAGAAGTCAGAATTATTGCTGCTAATTTTCAAGCTTTTTGGAATAAGTTTAAGTATTTTAGGATTAACACTTTAGGAGATATCAGGAGAGAGGATGCCTTAGGATTTATTGTGCAACAATATAGTCCCGAAACTCCAAGAGTTTGGAGTTTACAGCCTACACTTGGTGTTTACGGCCGTAAACCCCAAGAGTATATATATGGCACTTAGCCATTTAAATCACTTTTTCACTTTTCAAGATCCAAACTCAATTCTCTCTCAAGTAGCTTCGACTTTTCTTCTTGATCTTCAATATTGTAAGTGTTTCTAACCCTTTTAAGTTGAGATATTACTTAATTTATTGTTTTAACACACTTCCATCCGTGAAATCTTTCCAAAAAGTTAGATCTTCAAGTTTCACCAAGAACACACACTAATGTTCTTGGCCTTTTGGTACCATTTCAAGCCTTTATCCTGTAAGTACTTCTATCCTAGAGTATCTTAAGGTTTGTTACACTTCTATACATCAAGAAAACACCCAAGAAAGAGAAGATCAAAGGTGTTTACGGTCCAAGATGTTCTTGGACCGTAAACCCTAAAAAGTGTGCCAAAGAGACCCTAGTCCCTTCCCAAGCTATGGAAACTAGCCTAGACCCCTTCCATGATGTGCTTAGGACTAGAAAACATCAAAATACCATATAAAATATTTGTTTGTGGCCGTAAACACATGGAGAAGTTGCCATGGGCTGTGAACTACATATAGGAATGATTTGATGCCACAACCACTTCCATAGACTTATACTTCAAATAGAATTGCTTCCAAGGACTTATAAGGCTTCAAAAGACAAAGTGGTCAAAGAAGCATGAGTTTACGGTCATAAACTCATGGGTTTACAACCGTAAACTCAATGAGTTATGGTCATAAAACAGTAAACTCATGTAAGGGGTTCTCTTGAACCCTAAACTCAATAGCCAAGTCCTACAACCCTTAGATGCAATCCTTAGGACTTATAGCCCTTAGATCAAGTGTTTTACATGTCTTAGGATGTCTAATCTTGGTTACTTAGTTGTTTAAAGACTAATTGGATACATATATGTGTTATTATATGTTAATTAGGATCCTTGTGTGTGCTCAAGTCTTCACTTGACACTTAGCATCCTATTCAGTTCGTTCATCCAAACCACTCACTACATGTGAGTTCATACTCCCTTAATCAATATTTTAAATGTTTTTAAATGCTTTTACGGGGGGGATACAAGTTGAATCATGCTAGTTATTATATCAATCACATGTGATTAATAACTAACATAAAAATGGATTTACTACACTTTTAGCTGTTTTACCAAACAGATTACTTCAAAAGGATTTCAAAAACATTTTTACTCGATCAAAACTCTTTGTTAAACTGTCTTACATATTGAATGTATCTTTTCAAACCCTGTTACAATTGTGTTTCAAAACAAAGGTTTTCCTTATACTTAAAACTGTTCTTATCAAATAAACTGCTTTCCAACCCTTTTACAAACTGACATCAAGTCATCTTTTCTTAGTTGTTAAACTTTTATAAGGTTTTACAAAACTTCTTTTATACTTTTATATTGTCAATTGCATGCCTATATATGTACAGTTACATAAGTAATGTTTAAAGGACTTAGGAAGGCTAGCTAGCTTTATCTCCTTTTCCTCGTTGGGATGTGGCTTTAGGGCATCGGTTATCCATCCGAAGGTCGTCTAAATATTAGTTATATATTATGTATACATATATAGACATAAAAGTTCTATCAGTCAATTCAATACCCTTGGGTAGCAAGGGTATACGTTCATGTTCATACGTACACGTCATATTACTAGTAAACTACGATAAGCGTAGTTTAGGAAGTTACTAATACTATTACTAGAACGAAGAATCATACAATGAGTCAGTTCATTTATGAGTCAATACTTGCTAGATAGAGAGAGAACACACAATACAGATAGTACACACAGTACATTTCAATACTTGCTAGATAGAGAGAGAACACACAATACAACTAGTACATGTAGGACATTACAATACATACAGGCTAGACATAGGGAGAACATACAATACAGCTAGCATATTCATTACATATACATTCATGCAGTTATGTGAGCCACTAAACGAGGCATGGCACTACCTGCCATGGCCGTTTTTGTATCCAGAATCTCCTTAATTGGGGAGCGTATTGAGTTTGTGTATAGATCTATACTGGATTGACTATCCTACACCTTACTGCTCGCTACAGTGGGACTTGCAAGTCTACAGGTGCCAAATGTCATTTCTTACAGCGTCTTACATCGTCGTTTTACTAGATTCGGTAGCAGGATACAGGCCGATCACATGGTACTTTAAATTACAATTGGTTTAAGGTAGTTAGTACAGCAGTAGTTACTTATTACAATACTATAGTATTATAATATTTTTCCCATTACATTCACTTCGTGAACATTTATCACAATGCACGGTAATGTAAAAGCTATGTTTTTGGTTAATGATAGTCGGATTTGGGAAAATACACACTCTTATAAGAGACACACACAGATACTAGATGCCTTGGTAGAAGGCTACTTTTAGTAGGAAACATAGGGTTTTCTAGGAGGTTCAACACTTTTACAAACTTACATTTCACATACTTACAAATACTTTCTTACAAATTTAGACGCTAAAATACTTATGATCTCACCAGCTTTAAAGTTGATATTGTCTTTCAAAATAACTTGTATCTTCAGTTTACTAGTAGACAGGTACCGATGCAAGGTTTAGAGAAGATGGAGCTCGTTCAAGACTCAACCTTCATTTTGATTTATACTTTAGTGTCTATTAGACATGTTAGAATACTTGTATTAAAACTATATTATTAATGCAATGGATGATGTTGTTGCTTATTTAATACTATTCATTGTTGTGACACTGTACATGATGTCCTCTGCCCCAGAACGTTTCCGTCGTTCCTGGTTTTTGGGTGTGACACTAGAGATATGACTTGTTGCCTATGAGTTGGTTATACATTGATTGTACGAAACGCATCGGTAACTCGATGTTATAAAACGTGCCTTTGTGTATAATTCAACAAGTAGTAGAACAAGCATATGAGTCGAAGTTTATCAGTTCCTTCTTGGATTAGAAGCGATATCTGAGCCCCTCGATGATTTATGTTGACCCAAGTACAAGCCCGGTCAGAACTTAGTTGATGTTTTCAAATAATTCTATGTCAAACAAATCGGAAATCGAGAAACAAACTGTTGGACAGTAAGTAAGAAATTGTTCCATATATTTGTCTGGTTGATATCTAGAACAGAGGATTATAAGATCCCTTATCTAAAATGGCACTTCATAGTTCAACAAAGTTTTAAGAGCTATGATTGTCGGTCGGTTCCTGAAGTCATAATTGCAACTATAGTTATTAGACTTATCCAAGTGGAAGACTATTGGATAAGGTGTCCAAGTCCATAACTATATTTGAGATGTACTTGACCCGACCTGGCATAGTCCATTTGGGTTGCACTTCACCCGAACAACGTATATAGATAACTTTTGAGCATAGTATAAGTTATGATTTATTAATATATTATAAGTTCTAGTATATTAATAAAAAATGATATTATTTAATTAGTATTGATCTAAAATTAATTTAGTGATCAAAAGTGTGGCTAATTAAATATATACTCTTGTATTTATATAGTGTGGGCTATTGCTTCTTTAGAATGGGCTAGGCTTGCATGGTAAGTCCATGGATAATCCATGGAGCTTTAACCCATGGATCTCATGGAAATGAAAGGTCATGGTTATTAGGATTTACATGGATGTAACCCTAATCCACCACACTATATAAAGGAGTCCTTGGCACTTGAAATGAGACTAGTTTTTGGTGTGAAAACTAAAAGGGCCGATTTCAAGAAGAGTGCTACTATTCTCTCAAGTTTCCAAGGTTTGTGGTGATTTGTGACTTCCATTTGAGGCATCCACATTATAGGCGCTAGGCTCTCAAACTCCAAGCAAACATCCACTACTAAAAGGTATGTAAATCTACTAACTTATTATGTTTTAAAGTTCCCAATGGCATGCTAGTTGGGTTAAGAACCTTGGAATAACAAATTTGCATATATCATAGTAAAACATAGATCCAAGGTTTCTAGGGTTGCATGAACACCATAGGAGTGTTAGAATGCTCAAAATCCTACAGAGACTTCATGTAGTCTCTAGGGTTGCTAATAAACCTTGGTGTGTTGTTTGCCCACTAAGACTTTATGTAGTCTCCAGGGTTGTTGATAACCCAAAGAATGTGTTGTTTGCCTACTAAGGCTACGTGTAGTCTCCAAGGTTGCTGATAACCCATAGTTGTTTATGTGTGCAAAGTATGAGATATCTTGGGGAGCTCACTAAGCTTTGTGCTTACAGTTGTTGATTAAATGTGTTTTAGGTACATCTAAAGATCGTGGAAAGGCGAACGTTTGATTCTACACACATGCAGGGAGATTTTTTAATGGACATTTTGTGGCACTCTAATATTTGTAATGATGATTTGTATTTGATACTTGTCATTTTCTGATGGTTTGGTTTTTGAACAATATTTTGGGTAATTTAAAAATGAAAATTTTGGTTTGAAGTTTGAGGTGTTACATCTTGGTCATTAGTTTTCCTCCATCATGTTATAGGATGTCTTAATGAGTTAAAAAGTTAGGGTTTTGGTATTGAGAATTTTCTAGCCATGAAAAGTCACAAATTTGGAAACTTTATGACTTAGTATGTTATTTCAGGACTAGATCTGCCTTTGGTCGAAAAGACTTAATGGAACAAGCACTTAAAAAGAAGAAGTGAAGTTAGCCAGCATACGTTGGGTGTATAGTAGGCATACATTAGCATGGGCCACACATACACAATGGGAGGCCCGATTGTGGATTCTAAGTATGCCAAGCATACAAGATAAGTACGCTGGGCGTACTCAGCTAAGTCAACTTGGATGACTTTTCACCTTTTTACTTTTTGACTTTCGACTTGACTAGGATTTTGACTAAGTTGACCTAAGGGTATTTTGTATATGTTGAGCTGTTGTCTGAGTTTTGGTCATTATTTATTGTAACGGTGATCTGTATAGTTTGTATTTGGAGCATCATGTGGTAGCAGTTATTTGGCCTGACTGTGTGGTATGTGGTATTTTTGGGAACTCACTAAGCTTTGTGCTTACAGTTTATCTTTAACTTTAGGTACTTCTGGTTCGATAGGAAAGGGACCAGCTTGATCGTAGTGCATCCACCCATATTTCCACAACTAGATGATTTTGGGATCGTACTCTGATAACTGTTTTTATTCTGAAATACTTTTAAATGATTGGAAAAAGGATAATTGGTGTTTCTGGTTGAATTAAAAATGAAATTAATTCCTTATAATTTTTGGGATGTTACAAGTTGGTATCAAAGCCTTGGTTTGAGAGATTCGTGCACACTCTCGGGGGTGACTGAACTCAAACTGAGGAATTCGTAATCCTTTAAAAATAAAAAATTTCTAAAAATACTTTTGTAAAGAAAAAGGGGGTGTGATGCATGTAATCGGCCGACCTCAAGTAAGTGATTCCCAGAATACTCATATATGCTAATATGTTATATGATATGAATGTTTGCATGATAGGGTAAGGCTAGGGGTACTTTCATGAATTGCATGATAGATGGGCCTGATATGTGATGGCTTGTAGCCTAGGAAGCACCAAATGCCATGCTATATTGGGAATACATATTGGTATCAGTAATTGCTTAGCGTATGTTTTAAAATTTGTATACGATTAGAATCATATAGACCTAGAATGAATGATTTTACCTTATTTGTTGTTCATTGTTTGGTAGTAGTCCTAGGGTAGAGTCTTTATTCGACAATCTATTTGATCATGTATTGTGTATAATTTGCATGCAAAAGGCAACCGGCAGTGAGAGTGGAGGTTTCTAGCATGGATATTAGTAAGGGAGCTTGGGATGTCCTTTGTTTGTTTTGTGATTTAGAGTGTTACTACACGAATGTTTTTTTCTTTGTGTTTTGTGGAACTCTTAGTGATGTGAGTTAACTATTGAGTGAATATATCAAGTTATATGTTGCAAAGGTTAAATAATCTCAAAGTGATGGATTTGACCCTACTGCACAGCTTTCGTTTGAGTCTAACCGTTGTGAGGTTGAGTCTGTTAAATATCTAAGCTTTGTGGCATGTGATTATATTCATGAAGTAGTTAGTTGATATTAGTGGGAGTTCTACAAAAACTTATGGCAAGGTGAGGTCGAAACCTAGGATATCCTAGGAAGTGATTTAGTGGGTTTGGTTACGCTCACTAGCAAGTACTTGGAGTACCGATTTGAGGAGGTGACTTGGAGGATTGGGGATAACACTTGAGGAAAGTATGGATAGGTGTGGTAGGTAGTATTAGGCTCATACTACTAAAATCACAGGACATATACTCGAATAGAGGGAGTCACGAAGAATCTAGGAAGCCTGTAGATGAGGATTATTGGGTGTGTTCTGATTATTGTATTGTTGCTTTTTAGAATGGTGATGAGCAATCGTGGCGAATGATCTGGTTCAGGCTCAGGTGTTGGCACTAAGTTTATTGATGAGCAGATATAGGAGTTCCTCTCGACAAAGATCACTTTCGGTATTTTGGAGTAGACTCATGTGATCTTCGGTTCGGTCAAGGAGTGGATAATAGAGATTTTGGATGAGTGTTTGGGCACGTTCCACACTAAGATTATGGCTATTGTGGCAGCTCGTACTCTTTCCATCCATGAGTTTTGTGCTTGTGGAGCTCCCGAGTTCTTTAGGGAGAAAGACTCCATTACTTGTAGGAGGTGGTTAATGGATATGTTGAACGATTTCCGAACGAGTTTCTGCCCCGAGGGGTCAAAGTTCAAATTTTCTTCCTACCTTTTAAAAGGCAGAGCTCGAGTTTGGTGAGAGGAGGTAGATTTCGCATGTCCCTTTAAGAGTTAAGTGAAATTTCGCATGTACAGTGTAATTGTAACCTAAAAGCCCCTATAGTGGTATCAGAGCCATGCATTTTCTATTACTAGTGCATAAGAGATGAAAGCTAAAAAACAAAAAAAAAAATCGTAGGGTGTGGCACGTCTTTTGAAAAATCAAATTTTCTGGATTTTTCTTGCGAAATTCGATTAATAGGTTAATTATTAGTCATTATCTATCATTTTATCTGATAAAATCCAACCAATTAATGCAAGATAATTTTTAAACCCTAATTTGAATTTTGAGGAAGTAAATAAATAAGGAAACATAATATTTAATTATAAGATAATTAAATAGAATTTTCATTACTGAATTTTAGTATAACATTTAATTATTTTAGTATAACATTTAATTATAAGATAATTAAATGGAATTATTCTTGATGAATTTTAAAGTAATATTTAATTAATGGTTTAATTAAAATATAAATATTAAATTCATAATTGGTTTAAAATTAATTTTGATTCTGATAATTAAATTTAAACATTGTGCTTTGAAAAGTTTAAAATACACCTTATATACTTGTATAAGAATATAATATTATATGTATCATCAAAATTCATTTGAATCTCTAGTGCACCTCATTCATGAAACCATAATATAAGAGAAATATAAGGAAATGATCTATAAAATGAAAATTGAATGGGTGTCCTTTTCACCCACCGTTTATTTGTACGGTGGAGGTTCGTTACCCGAACGGATTTCATAGGACATAATCACATTAAAAGTATAATGTATAAAGTACTAGAACCTTCTATAAAATCTCACTCTAATTACTTAAGGAAAAATGTGAAATTGTATACTAATCCATGAAAACTCACATGATTTCTTTGCAAGTCGTTAGTAGAGTGTGTGTGGGTAACCAACACACTAATATGGGACCACAAAGATGAAATGATGGCACATACTCAAATTTATGGTTGTTGATGGAGTATGTGTGGTTAACCGGCACATCAATATGAGATCATAAACGACATCGAGGATGTCACGCGGGTTAGCATGGTTATTCACATCTTATTTATGATCCGCGGCATCCTAGTCACAAATTGAAGAGCATAATATGAGATAACACGCCATTGATTGTTCAATTAATCTCAAAAGATCTAGGAGTTTCATTGTGATTAAAATTGGTAAAATGTTTTACCTACCTAAAATAGTTTCATGATATGACTACGACATCCATCTTCATCTTACGAATAGTATTTATGGATCCTAGCGTTAATTTAAAATTGCGTTAATAATTAAGCAGTAAATCGACTTATTTAAACTTTCTCTTAGGTTAGATGGTAATCCTCTCCCACCTCCTCACTTACTTTCTAAATTTTGACTTCTCTTTGTTCTCCCTCAAGAATGGCTCACTTGTTATGGGATCTTCCTCAATTTTGATATTAGGAAAGATATCCATAATGAGCGTATTGCATAGAAATCAATAATGCGCAAACTTTAAAGAAGTTTTTATACCTATAAAAATGTGGATTTGTCAAATATGGTTCTCTTGCATCATTATGTCTATGTCATCGATGTTCCAAAATGACCTTTTGTGAATATGTGAACATATGAAATGAATTTTCATTTGAATAAAATGTTTCACCAAAAGGCAAAGCAATAGTTATTTGAAAATCATCAAAAGTTCCTGATTGAATTTGAATTGAAGAAGAGAGTTTTCTATGTAATCAATGAGAGCTACATAGACAAACTCAAGAATCTCAATGTCGGCCCTGACAAGATTCTTACTATAGATTTTGTGCTTGGATCTTTCATTAGTTCTTATGATAACTTCGACTTGATTTATCATATGAATGGTATGGAGAAGACATTGATGGATTTCTTAAACCTTCTCCAAACTGAGAATACTGGAAAGGAATTAGATTTCTTATCCAATTCTAGTTATTGCTTTTGCATGTTGGTAGATAGAAGAGGGAAAGTTCGAATCCTAAATGGAAAGGAACAGTTTCCACTGGAACATCCCGTTATGAAGTAATAGAATTGGTGTGTCCTCTATTACATGCGACCATGATTCAAAAGAAGCAAGTTTCAATTAATGTGAAGACAAGGATCATAGGAAACGAATATTGCCCTAAGTATTTTCGGATGGTGTTTTGGTCAAAAAATGAACAAGCAAGAATCGAACAAAGTGTATGAGAGGCTGTGATGTTCAAAATAATGCAAGAATAAAATGTTTATCAAAGTGACACAAGTTGTTTACAAGGAAAGCCATTGATCCTTGCTAGGATCTTCGGCATAAAACCTTGGGAAGTGATAGTGATCACTTGCCTTGATAATTTATTGATTGAAAAGGTTGATTATAGAGAAAATGTAAAGAATATAGTACAAGTTTTGTTGTTCTGCGATATGTCATGTGTAGTGTGATGAATGCAGGTGCTTTTTATAGTCTAATGTTAATAACAAGAACTCTGACAATTTTGGGATCCTCCGAGATCAACTTATAAACGTTTCTTGACTTGGTCTTCTAGGTCTTTTGCATGGTCACAATGATTATTCATTAAGAATCAATCTTTGGCTAATTATTTCTACACATGTGAGAAAAATAACAAAGCGTATTACTGCGTAAACGTTAGAGAATACACGATAATAGTCAGGATCCTGAAGTATTCTTGAGGATCATGAGGTTTGAGTATCTTGAATGTAATTATGGGATCCTGGCCCTAACAATTGCCCACAAATTATTCCTGCAAAATATTTTGGAGTTAGTTTGCCAAAATTTAAAGGGATAATTTTAAAAATAAAAAAGAAATAAAAACGATAAGAGATTTTAAATTTTAAACCCTAACGGTTAGAATTTATCCATTCAAAAATCATCACGAACCGGTCAAATAGACCCTTCTCTCTCTCTTCTGTCTTTGGCATAAATAGGAGAAATCGAACATATCTATTCTTCCAAGCGTCTTTTATCTTTCATCTGAGGGTTTATCAGTCATCTGTGAAGGTATTCTTCTCACTTCTTCTTCTTAGTTTTCTTTTGACTGATCATGGTAAAGAAAATGACCATCTCTCATAAGAGCATTCTCGCCCCTCCTAATTTTAATCTTATCGATCAAAAGATCCTTTCGTACGAAGAAATTTGTTCTTTCAATGATGATGATATCAAATTGTTGAAATCAGTTGGTGCTTTCCTCGATGATGTTTTTCTCAAACCCTTCAACCCGAAGGATCAACCCGATTTATTTTCCTCCTTTTGGGTCTGCTTTCCCGAATACCCCTTTTCTCTAGGTTTGAAGTATCCCTTTTCTGGAATCATCTCTCAATTCTTCGAGGTCACTAAGATTTCCTTCATCCAGGCCATGCCTAATGTTTGGAGGATCTTTTTCTGGATCGATAAGTTGAACCAATCCAAAGGCCTAGACATAGGTTTGGCTGAGTTGGCTCATGTGTACGATATCATTACCTTTGGAAGTTCCCGTTTTCTTCTTAGACTTAAATATCACAAGCCCCTTCTTGTCCTGAAAAACAAAACGTAATGACGGAGCATGGAAAGAAAAATACTTCTTTATGAAGCGTGATTCAATCCTTGGTGGGGATTCTCTGCTGAAGACATGGGTTAAAAAGGGTACGAATAATTCATTCTTGTATCAAGGATCTTGGAATTTACTTTTCATTTTTGAAGAGCTCATTCTCGTCGCCTAGGATACCGAAGAGAAAATAGAGAAGTTACTTGTTATTTTTGCAGCTAACAGGTTTTTCAAATTTGATAGTTCTAGTCTCCAAGTAGGTTCCTCCACCACTACACCCATGGCTACTGGTAAGAATTCTTACTTTGCATACAATAGTTTAGAACTAGCAAGGATCCTAGATTATTAATTATCCTACACTAATGATGATCTTACACGATGTGAAGCATCCAAGGTTACTCGCTCCAATGCCTGATTTGGTTTATTTGATCTCGAGGACGATATCTCCAGCAGCCTAATCATAGTCAAAAAGGAAAAAAACTGCATTTCCTCTTCCTCTTAAGAAATCTCACATTTACCTCACTATGAAGACCCCCGGTTCTCGAAAGAGGAAGACCTTAGAAGAAACGGATCTAAATCTGGAGAATCTAGGAGTCGAGGAGGTGCTTCAAAAGTTACTTTCCTTTTCATAAGCTGTAAGTGTCCATGTGACATTTGTTTCTGATTCCTACTTGCTTTTGTTGACACCATACTTGTTTCAGGTTTCTGCTCATGTTTCTCAGTCTGTAGTTGATCTAAAGATCCGGGTTGAGGAGGTTGAGCGAGTCCTGAAGGAGCGGGAGAATGAGTGGAAGGAGACCAATGAAGATACCCTCAAGAGGGTCGAGTTGTTAAGCAAGGAAAATATTGAGTAAAGAGGAAGAGCATGTTGCTGGGATGGAATAGGTGATTGCAGAGGCGAAGTCTAATGCTACTATAGTTGTTTGGGAAACCAAGATCAGGTTGGCTGAGGATGTCGCCAATGCAGGATCATGGGATCTGACAGGGTGGCGTGAATCTTTGGCCAAGTTAACTAGTAAGCTTATGAATACCAGTCAGGATCCTAAAGAGCAGCCGTCAAAGGTGGAAGAGGTGGAGAATGTCACAGGCGATGATAACCAATTAATGGGTTAGGCCTGTAAAAATTTGGTTTTAATTAGTTTATGGTTTTCTTGTTGATATAAGACAATATTACTGTTTCTTTTACTTTTTTTGTGGGGTTGGTGGGCAACCCCTTAATGTTATGTTTGTTTTAATATTTCTTTGCATGCTTGATGGTGTGGTTGTAGTAGTAGAATTTTCAAGGATATTTATAGTCAAGATCCTAAGTAGTCCAGGGTTTACAAGAACTCTTAGGATCCTAATAACCTGAAAACAGCTAGTAGCCCATTAAGGATCCCAAAATAGTTGAGATCTATTTAGGATGATAAGTCTTCGATAAGAAATACTAATAATATTAAGGATAGACTGAACCTAATTATCTTTGGATTTTGTAACCTTTGGGATCTACTTTCAGGAGAAGCATAAAGTTACAATTACTTTCACTCCATGGGATCCTAGGGTTCGTTCATGGAAGGATCCTTAGCCGTCAAGGAGGATCCTTAATTTAGTGAACTTTAAGGAATCGATTGGTAATGATTCTAACTTGGAAAATGGCTAAAAGGACTTTTGCAACATTATAATGCTACAAATTTTACATATTTTCTTGGTACTATCCCATGTCCAAGCAATACGTTGGTATTGTAACTCTTGAAAAACCTTGGGAATATTCCAAACTTAGTAACTTTATAGGGACGATCCCATATAAAAATGTTATAAATTTTGTTTATTTTCTTGGCAAGATCCCAACTTGAGATAACATGAAAATGTTATAAACCTTGTGTTTTATCTGGGGAGGATCCTAACTTGAGATAACATGAAAATGTTATGAACCTTGTGCATTATCTAGGGAGCATCCCAACTTGAGATAACATGAAAATTTTATAAATCTTGTTTATTATCTGGGGATGATCCCAACATGAGATAACATGAAAATGTTAAAACCTTAGATTTTAGCTTTAGGATCTTAACTTATGCTCGGAAATAAGAGGTTTGTCAAGTCACTACAGCATGAAATGATCCCATTATTCACATCCCATAGTTAGATAACGTGCATCCAAGCGAGGTGTAGAAACCTTAACTCATATGTAAGAGGTAATTAACTCTTTAAACCTTATAGGGCATTAAGTACCCTTAATCATATGAGAGATGATCAGTCTCTATTCTTGGGAAATTCATATTAGGAATCATAGGATGTTTGCATTCATTGAAATCTTTTATGCCAGAGGTCTTTTGAACATCGGTATCCTTGTTTATCGAGATCCTTGAATATTCTTTTGTCAAGATCCTTAAGCGTCAGGATCCATGAGTATTCATCTATCAATATCCTTATAGGTCAGGATCCTTGAGTATTCATCTATCGGGATCCTTATAGGTTAGGATCCTTAAGTGTCAGGATCCTTGAGTCCCTACAACAAACATTAGCTAGGGGTGGGCGTTAGCCGAGCTAACGCCCCTCCGATACTTAAGTTAGTAATGGTATTTAAAGAGAATAAATAATAATAATAATAATAATAATAATAATAATAATAATAATAATAATAATAATAATAATAATAATAATAATAATAATAATAATAATAGAGGGTAAAGACGTACCATGAGTGTGTTGGAAAATGGCTAGTCTTACTTTCATAAAATAAGCTTTAAGATGTATCACGTTCTAGGATCTTGGCAAGACATTTCAATCGAGGGTAGCTAGCCAATATGCCCCCTTTCCTGCTTTAGCATCTATGAGATATGATCCTTCCCATTTAGGTGCCAGTTTACCTACATTAGGATCCTTCGTATTTTGGAAAGTTTTCCTTAGTACCAAGTCTCCTGTTTGGAACCTTTTGACTCTTATATTTTTTTTATGCCTTGGTGATCCTCTTTTGATGAGCAGCGATACAGATCTTAGCCAGATCCATGAGTTCTTCTATAGTACAGAGATCCTGGGTGAGGATCCTGTCGGTGTTCTCTTGAATTTTGAGGTAGGTATCTTGTTGTTGGGACCACCACTTCAGTGGGAATATTTGCTTCCATTTCAAACACTAAGGAGTATGGGGTTTGACCCACATCTACCTTGGAAGTAATCCTATCAGCCCACAATACGAAAGGAAGTTCTTCCACCCATCTTCCTTTCTTCTCATCCAGCCTTTTCTTCAAGTTGTTGACTATGATTTGTTGCTGGAATCTAATTGAACATTGGCTTGAGGGTGGACAGGAGTTGACATTAACATCTTAATGCTGGAATAGTGTCTAAGGCTACAACTATATTTGGCAAGTATTTGACCCGGTTGTGCATGGTCCTTTTGGGTTGCCTTCACCATAGCAACTTGATAGGATGATTTATAATGACAGAAGGAATATTATTAATATATTATAAGTATAATATAAGGAATAATAATATTGTTATTTGATTAATATAAGTCATAAATTAATTAGGAATTAATTTGGTGACTTAAAGAGATTAATTGAATAAAGGGGTATAAACTGTCAATTGTTTGATAGTTGCACTTTAGGCTGTAAATCCCTTATAGATAAGGGGGACGATTTTGAGGCTTAAGATAGTCATAGAAATCGTCCAAAGGGCTTATCTATTAGGGTATTGGATTGCTTAGGGACTAAGTTATCCAATTATGGTTTAAGGGTGAAACCCTAGGAGCCTTACAAGTATAAATAGACCCCAAGGGCTAAGGATTTTCGTGACTCATGCTTAGAGAAGAAACCCTGGCCGATTTGATCCCCTCTCCTATCTCTTAAATCATCTTCTTGCTAGTTGGTGTTTGTAAGCCATTAGAGGAGTGACAATTGTGACTCTAAAGCCTCAAGGACAACAAGATCAAGCAAGTGATTCAAGGTAAACTTCTAATCTCTGATTTCATATTGTTATTATTGTCTATTAGCCATTAGAAGTCTTGGATTCAATGTATGTTCAATTAGAGAAACCTAGATCCAAGCATTAGGGTTGCATGTGCACATAGGGATGTTCATATGGCTAAAACCCATCAGTGGAATCAGAGCCTAGATTGGTTTCTATTGAATTGATACTTTGATTGCTTGTTTGTTGCTGAAAAAATCATTTTTTTGTCCTCTGTCTGATGAACTCGGCGAGTCCTATGGTGGTACTCGGCGAATAGGCTCAACTCGGCGAGTCCATCTGGGTACTAGGCGAGTTCGAGTGTCAGAAAGAGTAAACTTCGGGATTTCTTGCTTTTTATCTTTGAGATACTTGCCTTAGTCATATTAGAACAATATAAATCCAATTTTATGATATATATGAGTATATTCTTGACCTAATTGAAGATATTTATCAATTAATAAAATATTTGTTTCCTTATGTGATAATTGATTAATTATTTTAATTTAATTGGTAAATTGTTTTACAAGAAATCATTAAATAAATCAAATATGGATAATTATAGAATTAATTGTTAATTTAGATTATTTGTTATTTGATCCTCTATGTTTTAAAAGTTTAAAACTTGCCCTTAACTTTTGAAATTTATGTTTTGTGATTAAAAGTTTCATTTAGACAATTTAAATTTCAAACCCTAGAATTTTACAAGTTTAAAATCCAACCCTATATTAATATAATATTACAAGATTAATATATATATATATATATATATATATATATATATATATATATATGTGTGTATATGTATAATTAAAATGCTAGTCTTACCGTTAGTAGGCCTCATTCATGAAGCTGGTCTATAAGGTGGGTATAAGGTTGTTGCCTATAAAATGGCGCTTAATGGGTGTACACTCACACCCACCGGTTGCTTGATCGGTGGAGGGTCATTAGCCGAATGGGTAGGATAGGGAAACCTCAACTCTTCATTAAAAGTATAATATGAAATACAAAGTAACTACATCTTTTTCAAAAATTTCCCAATCTTAGTTACTTTAGGAAAAGTGAATTGATGCAATCCCATGAAATTACACTTTGCACCCTTGCTAAGAAGTTAGTGGAGCGCGTGTGGTTTATCGGCACACTAATTGGTTCTAAGAAAAGGTGGAAAAGGGTGTTTCATTGTTTATCATAGTTCTATGGAGCATGTGTGGTTTACCGGCACATCGAATAGGTGATCGTTACAATGAAGGCACCATGTGAATTTTCATGGTAATTCACACCCACTTTGTGATCCTCGGTATCCCAGTCACAAACAAGAGGGGCATATCGAGATTTAAACATGTCATTGAAAAGTTTCAATGAATCTCATCCAAAACCTAGGAATTCTCAATACATTTAGAACTTAAAGTTATGTTTTTATGGTGGAGAATTAGTGAATCGTCATTCACTCACCTTCATATTATTTGCATGTTGGATTACGGCATCCCTTTTCTAATATGTAAATATTGTTGTTGGATCCTAGCCCTAATTTTTCTTATTGGGTAATAATTAGGGATTCAAATTCTAATCTATCTTTGTCCTTTCTATTTGTGGATGTCGAACGCAAACAACGCTGCTGCTAGTTCATTCACATTGATGAGCCTTTGTCAAAAGGTCACTTTCGATGGGACGAACTTTAGCTAATGGATAAGATACATTCGCACAATTGCTCGCTATGAGGACAAGGAGTATGTCCTCGATGAGAAGCTCGAGAAAATCAACCCTGAAATCGCTACTCCGACTGAAATGACCGCTTTTGAAACTCACGAGCGTGATGCAACGAAGGTACATTGCATCATGATAGCCACCATGAATGCCGAATTCCAAAAGTCCTATGAGGAAATGTATCCGTACGAAATGCACCAAGACTTGTTGGAGAGATATCACCAAAACGCGAGGCAAGAGCGTTACGAGATTTTCACTAACATGATTTCCGCTAAAATGGGTCATGGAGAATCTCTTACCGTGCACCTGCAAAAGATGCAAAGGTATGTCGATCGTCTTCGCAAGTTGAATGTTGACTTTGGGGAAGACTTGGCGATCGACATGGTGCTTCACTCTTTACCTCCGTGTTACAACATATTTAGGATGACCTACCACATGAACAAAGAAGAGGTCACCCAAAGCAAGCTCCAACCTCTCCTTAGGGTTGCTGAAAGCAACCTAAAGGACAAGTTTGTTGCACCCACTCCCAATCCACCCGACGCTCTTGTTTTGGCCATTGGGCAAGGAAGAGGCAAGAAGAGGAAGGCTCCGTCTAAGAGCCACCGCAAGGGAAAGTCCCGAGATGGTTCCTCTTCTAGTGGGACAAAAGTTGATCATGCTAAACCCTGTCCTAACCCTAAGGAGGCAGAGTGCCATCATTGCCATAAAATAGGGAATTAGAAGAGAAGCTGCCCAGACTACCTGCAAGCCATAAGGGAAGGAAAGATCAAGCCATCTTTCACAGGTATTTATACAAATAAATCTAACGATTCATCTCATGCTATTTCTTGGGTCCTTGATACCGGTTGTGGTTACCATATTTGTTCTGAATTGCAGGGACTAAGAAGAAATAGGGATGTGGAGCATGGAAGAATAAATCTAATCATGGGGAACAGAAGATCGTCGCCTGTGACCAAGATTGGAGTGTATTCTTTAGTGCTTAGGAATGGTTTATCTTTAGATTTGAACAATTGTTGCTATTCGCCATAAATGGCTAGAAACATCATTTCATTTCATGGTTTGTTTAGACAAGGTTTTAGATTTTCTTTTAATAATGAGAATGGTTATATTCTTGCTTATCTAAATGGTGTCTTATATTTTGAAGCTATACCATTTAATGGAATTTATGAAACCGTTATGATTGTAGATAACTTAGGAAATGATGTTTTATGCATGGATTCTTCCAATGGTATGGATAGAGCATCCTTGTGGCATTGTCGTCTTGGACATGTCAACAAGAAGCGCATAGCCCAACTCCAAAAGGATGGAGTGTTGGAGTCATTCGACCTTAGGGAAGATGACACATGCGGGTCTTGTTTGCTTGGAAAGATGACTAAGTCACCCTTCACAAGTACGTGTGAAAGGGTGAGGGTCTATTGGACCTAATACATACCGATGTATGTGGACCGTTTAGATCAACCACGAAGGATGGGAACCGCTTCTATGTGACTTTTATCGATGACTATAGTAGATATGGGTATATCTACTTCATCAAGCAAAAGTCAGAAACATTCGAAAAGTTCAAAGAGTTCAAAAATGAAGTGGAGAATCAATTGGGCAGGAAAATCAAGATGCTTCGATCCGATCGAGGAGGAGAGTACATAAGTCTTGAATTCCACGATTATCTCAAGGAGTGTGGAATAGTTTCACAATTGACGCCACCTAGGACACCGCAGTTGAATGGTGTGGCAGAAAGGCGTAATCGAACCTTGTTTGACATGGTTCGCTCTATGATGAGTCGTGCTTCACTACCTATCTCTTTTTGGGGGTATGCCTTAGAGACTGTCGTCCATATCCTTAACCGAGTCCCTACTAAGAAGGTTGCCAAAACACCTCACGAGTTGTGGATAGGGAAAGCTCCCTCGTTGGCACATATCAAGGTTTGGGGTTGCGAGGCTTTCGTAAGACGAGATACTCACGACAAGCTCGAACCTCGTAGTGAGCGATGTATTTTCATCGGCTACCCGTAGAAATCCTTTAGATATCTCTTCTATAGACCGAAGGATAATGTTGTTTTTGTTGCGAGAAGAGGAGTTTTCCGAGAGCGAGAACTCATAAGCCAAGGAGACAGTGGGAGGCGAATCGAACTTGAAGAGATTCAAGAGTCGATAGATGAAGGAACCTCTACCGCTGGCACTCAACCCGAGGAGGAAACTCCGGTTGAACCGATTGACGAGTCCTTACCGCTTAGACGTTCCGAAAGAGTTAGTGTTCAACCCCAGTTTTATGGTTTTCATATTACTACCGAAGTGGACACGTATATTAGTGATGGTACACTAATAAATCTAGATGAACCTAATAGCTATAAGGAAACCATGGCAGGCCTGGAGTCTGCGAAATGGAAAGAGTCAATGGACAGCGAGATCCAATCCATGTATGACAACCAAGTTTGGAATTTGGTTGATAATGTGCCCGGACGTAAGACAGTTGGGTGCAAATGGATCTTCAAGAAGAAGAACGATGTGGATGGAAACGTACACACATATAAAGCGCGATTGGTTGTGAAGGGCTTTACTCAAACTCCCGGAGTTGACTATAATGAGACCTTCTCGCCAGTTGCGAAAATAAAGTCTATTAGGGTGATGCTAGCTATTGCCGCATTTCATGATTATGAGATTTGGCAAATGGATGTCAAAACCGCTTTCCTTAATGGGAAGTTGGCCGAGGATGTTTACATGGCTCAGCCAGAGGGTTTTGTCGATCCGAAGCATCCGAATAGAATGTGTAAGCTTGAGAAGTCGTTTTATGGACTTAAGTAAGCGTCTCGCAGATGGAATCTTTGCTTCGATGAGAAAGTCAAAGAGTTTGGATTTGTACGAAGCGAAGATAAATCGTGTGTATATGTCAAAGCTAGTGGGAGTATAGTAAGCTTCCTCGTTCTGTATGTCGATGATATACTACTCATAGGAAACGACGTCCCGACTCTGCAGGAAGTTAAGTCCTGGCTCGGGAAGTGCTTCGCTATGAAGGATCTCAGAGAGGCCTCCTATATTTTGGGAATAAGGATAGTGAGAGAGCGAAGTAAGAGACTAATAGGACTTAGTCAGAACACTTACTTAGATAAGGTAATAAAACGTTTTAGTATGGAAAACTCGAAGAAGGGAGAATTACCGATAAAAAGTAATGCCAAGTTGAGTAAGACTCAAAGTCCGAGTACCGAAGCTGAAATAGCATAAATGAGCCGAGTACCATACGCTTTCGCAGTTGGCTCAATCATGTATGCTATGACTTGTACTCGCCCTGATGTAGCCTTTGCTTTGAGCATGGTTAGAAGATATCCAGGGAATCCTGGCAGAGCCCATTGGATTGCAGTTAAGAATATCATTAAGTACCTTCGGAGGACGAAGGAATGGTTCTTAGTCCTTGGAGGGAGTGATGACTTGAAGGTGCGAGGGTATAGTGACGCCAGCTTTCAGACCGACAGGGACAACTACCGTTCGCAGTCGGGCTGGGTCTTTACCCTGAATGGAGGAGTAGTAACTTGGAAAAGTTCCAAGCTGGAAACCGTAGCTGATTCAACGTGCAAATCAGAGTACATTGCAGCGAGCGAAGCGTCGAAGGAGGCAATATGGTTAAAGAACTTCATCAGTGATCTTAGAGTTGTACCTGCCATAAAGGAGCCCATGGAGATTTTCTATGATAATGAAGGAGTGGTTGCCTTGACCAAGGAACCGAGGGATCATGGTAGATCTCGACATATCGACATAAAATATCACTTTATTAGACATCATGTAGAAGAAGGACAACTCGTAGTGAAGAGGATATCATCGGAAGATAACCCATCAGATCCGCTTACGAAGGGACTGAGTAGGGTTAAGCACTTGCAGCATGCTAGGAGTATTGGGCTGAAGGATGGTATTAGTATAGATTAGATAGTAGTAGAAACGTGTAATAGATAAATGTAATTAAATTTGATGATTAAATAAAAGAGTATTATTTATGAGTAATGTTACTGTCTTATGTTAATTGTTTAACTATTGTTTCATTTTGCATGTTTTGACTTCCAGAATAATTGAGTTTATTAAGAATAATCGAATTGTTCAAATTATCCACAATCGTTCATATGTTGGAAGTAGGTATGAATGAAGATTGTCATGAATTGGTGTGTAGATTGTCTAAATGGTATTAGACATAGCAAAAGTTTGCTGCAACGTTCATGAGTGCTTATGAACTAGTTATGAGCATTGGAATAAACCCGCGCTTGCTGGAATCACCTTATGGAATGTCATAGAAAGGGTGATCGCAAGACGATAATATCGTATAGTCTTAAAACCAAGATATATGGTTTGTTATTTGTTAATTGGTTGTACATTGATAATGCGAAACCGCATCAGTAACTTGATGTTATAAAACGCATTGCTGTGTATAGTTGATTAATGAATAAGTAAATGCATATAAGTCGAAGTTTATCTGTTACTTTTATCCCAAGAGGGTAAAAGCGATATCTCGGTCGCTCGATGATTTTATTTGACTTATGTGTCGGGCTCGGTCAGAACTGAGTTGATGTGTTCGATTAAGTTCTATGTCAAATAAATTGGAGATCGAGAAACCAAATGCTAGACAAATTAGTTCCATATAAATGTCAGCATGATATCTAAACAGAGGACTGTACGATCCCTTATCTAAAGGACAAGATTGTTTAGATCAGAGTATGACAGCGTCTTTGAGAGCTACGATTTCTAATCGGAATATACTTGTATATATAGTTACTAGACTTATCCAAGTGGGAGACTGTTGGAATAGTGTCTAAGGCTACAACTATATTTGGCAAGTATTTGACCCGGTTGTGCATGGTCCTTTTGGGTTGCCTTCACCATAGCAACTTGACAGGATGATTTATAATGAGAGAAGGAATATTATTAATATATTATAAGTATAATATAAGGAATAATAATATTGTTATTTGATTAATATAAGTCATAAATTAATTGCGAATTAATTTGGTGACTTAAAGAGATTAATTGAATAAAGGGGTATAAACTGTCAATTGTTTGATAGTTGCACTTTAGGCTGTAAATCCCTTATGGATAAGGGGGACGATTTCGGAGCTTAGGATAGTCATAGAAATTGTCCAAAGGGCTTATCTATTAGGGTATTGGATTGCTTAGGGCCTAAGTTATCCAATTAGGGTTTAAGGGTGAAACCCTAGGAGCCTTACAAGTATAAATAGACCCCAAGGGCTAAGGATTTTCGTGACTCATGCTTATAGAAGAAACTCTGGCCGATTTGATCCCCTCTCCTCTCTCTTAAATCATATTCTCTCTAGTTGGTGTTTGTAAGCCATTAGAGGAGTGACAATTGTGACTCTAAAGCCTCAAGGACAACAAGATCAAGCAAGTGATTCAAGGTAAACTTCTAATCTCTGATTTCATATTGTTATTATTGTCTATTAGCCATTAGAAGTCTTGGATTCAATGTAAGTTCAGTTAGAGAAACCTAGATCCAAGCATTAAGGTTGCATGTGCACATAGGGATGTTCATATGGCTAAAACCCATCACTTAATTCCCCAACTTGTGGCAAAATCTCTTTTCCATTTACTTATGAACTAGGATCCATTGTTGCATATAATTTTGGCAGGGATCCCGAACTTAGTCAAAATGTTACATTTGATGAAGGAAACTACCTCTTTATCTCTTACCTGGACGTAATCTTCGGCTTCTATCCATTTTGAGAAGTTGTTAGTTATCACTAGCATGAAGACCTTTCCTCCAGGGGCTACTAGCAATCTACCCACTATATCCATTCCTAATTTCATGTATAGCCAAAGGGAAATGATAGGAGGTAGAGGTTATGTTGGTTGATCTTGGATGTTGTTATGTCTTTGACAAGCATCACATTTTTGAGCATGAAGGAAGGAATCTTTCTTCATGGTTGGCTAGTGATATCCTTTCCTCAAGACTTTGGAGCATAAGGATCTGCCCCAATTTGGTTGTCGCAGTCTCCTTCATGTATGTCTCATAGGACTTCTACAGCTTCATGATCTTCTAAAAATCTGAGGTATGGGCATGCCACAGATTTTTTGTATAACTTACCTTGGATTATAACAAACCTTGAGATCCTTATTCTGAATGCCCTTTCACTTTTTTCTTCTTTAGGGATCATGCCATTCTAAAGGTATTCCATAATGGGTTGGATCCAGGATCCTGAGGTTGGAGAGGGATCCTTGGCGTTAGGATCCTGATATGGAAGTGTTGAAATGGGATATTCGATTGCAACGAAATTAGCAGTTCCCACATGATCGTCAAGATCCTTCAGTCTCTTGGCAGTGTCATTGATCAATGGGATCAACAGGTGGGTGATTGGGATCCTGGTTTCTGGTGTGATCCTTAGTGAGGATCCTAGATTGGCTAAAGCATCTGCTTCTACGTTGTCTTCTCTAGTAACCTAGTTTAGGCTAAATGTTTCGAATTCTGAGGCCAGGTTTTTGAGGATGTGGATATATAGTGTTAACTTCTCTCCTTTTACTGCATAGGATCCATTAAAATGGTTAGTTAATAATAAAGAATCAGCGAATACCTGAAGATCCTCGATTTGAAGATCTTTGGTCAATTGTAATCTCATGATTAGTGCCTCATATTATGCTTCGTTGTTGGTTTCCTTGAATTCACAGCTGATTGCTTGGGGTAGGATGTCCCTCTGTGGCGATTTTAGTATGATCCCCAAGCCAGTTGCTCTTTGGTTTGATGCTCCATCCATGAATAGCGTTCATCTTCCTATGTTCTCTTCTTCTAGAAATTGTTGGCTTTTGTTTCAACGTCGGCTCTTAGATCATCACTAAAGTCAGCCACAAAGTCTGCCAAGGATTGAGACTTTATTGCAGATCTTGGATCATATCATATGTCGTATGTTCTTAGCTTCACAGACCACTTTTCCATCCTTCCTGACATTTTTGGTTTTCTCATGACATTCTTAATGGGATACTTAGTACTTATAGTTATAGGGTGTGTTTCAGAATAATGTCTTAATTTAGTAGAAGTAGTTACTAATGAAAGTATAACTTTTTCAAGGTGGGAATACCTGGTCTCAGGATCCAGGAAGCTTTTACTTACATGGTAGATGGGATGTTGGTCCCTATTAAGATCCTTAGCTAACACCGCACTCACCGTGTTTGATGATACTGAGAGGTAGATAAGTAATGGTTCCCTATCTAATGGTTTTACCAAAAGGGGTGGTGAACTTAAATATCTTTTAAGTTCCTGAAAAGCATCTCCATGTTGCTGGCTTCATTCAAATCTTTTGTTCTTCTTCAAAATGTCGTAGAAAGGCTAGCAACTTTTTGAGGATCTTGATATGAACCTATTTAGGGCTGCCACTCTTCCTATTAGTCTGTAAATATCTTTTATCGAGGAAGGTGATCTTAGATAAAGGATGGACTTGATTTGTTATGGGCTTGCTTTGATTCCTCTTTTGGTTACCATGTATCCTAGGAACTTACATGGTCTCATGCCAAAGTAGTATTTGGAGGGATTCGGCTTCATGTTATATTGATCCAGGATGTCGAAGGCTTCTTCAAGATCCTTGAGGTGATCCTCAGCTTTTATGGACTTGACCACCATTTCATCAATGTAGATGTCCATGGTGTCCCTTAGTTTCTCTTTAAACATCTTGTTGACCAGTCTTTGGTATGTTGCACCTGCATTTTTAAGGCCAAATGGCATGGCAGTATAACAATAGATACATGTTGCAGTTATAAACATCATGTCCTCTTGATCAGAGGGTTCTATCTGGATCTATTGGAATCCTGCTGATGCATCCATGAATACTAGTAATTCATGACTAGATGTTGTGTCTATCATGGAGTCTATGTGTGGTAGAGGGAAAGGATCCTTGGGACAAGCCTTGTTAAGATCTGTGTAATTTACACACACTCTCCATTTATTGTTCTTATTTAGTACCACGACCACATTATCTATCCATATTGTAAATTTTACCCCCTTGACCATCCGAGTTTTGAGAAGTTTTTCTACTTCTTCTTGTATAACTTGGTTTCTTTCCGGTGCAAATTTCCTTCTCTTTTGGTGCACAGGTTTGAACGATGGACCAAAGTTAAGTTTATGGGTTATTATGCTTTTATCAATACCTATCATCTCCTCATGTTTCCATTCAAATGACTTGCTTCTAGCTTTGAGGAACCTTATAAGATCATTTTAGACTTGTTCAGGCATTGAGGATCCTATGAGAACTTTGGCTTCAAGATCCTCAAGGTTTAGGGGCACTTCTTTTATATCTTGATCTCTTGCTTCTAGCACGTCTCATGCCCCCTGCTTTAATTGCTATGCTTTTCGGGGTATTGTTGAAGATTTCATCGAAGTCTTGTAGCATTCCTTGGATTCTTGTTGGTCTCCTACGATCTTCACTATCCCACATAGGGTAAGCATCTTTACGCATTGGTGATATGTCTATAGAACGGCCTTCATTTCGTGGATTCATGGTCTACCTAGTATGATATTATAAGAGGATAATGTATCAATTATGCAAAAATGTTGTACATAATTTACCCCTCTATGTAGATACGTAGCTTTATTTCGTCGACAGTGTGCTTGGTTTCGCCGCTGAATCCAATTAGCACGGGGGATCTTGCAACTACCTCAGACTTCGGGATGTTCATTCTTTTCAATGCGTCTAAGAGCATGATGTTAACTGAGGATCCTCCATCAACGAGGATTCTTATGAAAAAATGGTTGCTGATGTAGTCTATCTGCTTCGTCGGAGGCGATCTCCTTTTCATTCGTGATCGATTTGTTCTTCTGTGGTCCTTTTTCCTTCTCCATTTTGGATACCTTGTCATGCCTCTTTGCTGCAGAATAGGAGGTACCACAAATGTCAAATCCTCCATAGATTACATTGATTACCTTGGCGTCGGTAAGGGGGTCCTGTTCTGTCAAGGGTCTTCTGAGGATCCTGATCCTTTTCTTTGGATCTCTCTTTTCTTCTTCCAAGGATTTCGTTGAGGTATCCTTTGCCTAGGAGGTAGCTGATCTCCTTCCTGAGAGCTACGCAATCCTCCGTGATATGACAAAAGTCTTCATGGTATGCACACCATTTGGACTTGTCGTTCCAAGCAGTCGATTTTTCTCCTTTTGTTGGCCATCTTGCTTTTTATCCAAGATCCTGCATATCAAATATTATACCAAAAATATCCACAGAAAAACTACAGTTGGTAATCTTAGGAAAATCTTCTTCCTTTCCCTCATATTCAATGGCATTAACCCTATGATGATCAGGTTTGGAATATGGTTTTAATTTATAGGATCTTTGGGCCGAGGAATCGGCCTTTCTATTGGGGTGATCATAAGAGCATGGTAAGTTGCTCCTTTTTTGGATCTTCTTGTCTTCTTCCAGCCTGATGAATCTTAGTTCCCTGCCAAACCTGTTAACAAAATTCCTAAGGGATTCTTTAGGAACCTGGACCACCCGATAGAGATCACTTGTGATCTTTCCAAATGTTCTACTACAAGAAATTTGGTTGTTAAATAAATTAATTAAATGAGAAAATGATGTAATAGAATAGTAAGGAACATTAAGAAGCCATTTTAAAACTTATCCTGTAGGGTTTGAACCAAAACCCTTGCACAAGCAAGCTTCTTTCAAGTGAGTAGGGATGAGAATGATCTCCATACTTTCCATGTATTGTGTCACGTGCTCCTCAGGATCTTTAGTCCCATCGTAAGTCTTCATGATGGGGGTTTGAAAGAATTTTGGGACTTTAGTATTAGCTATCATTGGAATGAATCTAGAGATCTTGTGCTTTGTGGGGGATACCTCCGATACAGGTTGAACTACTCCGAGAACGCTTGAGATCATTTGTCTTAATATTTGGAGTTCCTTTTCCATGATTGGGCTTAAACCTGTATCAAGATCCATTGAGTTAGTAGTAAAGATATTATTATTGACTGGGTTACTAGGATCCTTGTTATTGGGAGTAATATATGTTTCAGTAAGATCTTGGGTCGTATGGGCTTGTTTTTTCGGAGTAGCACCCTAAATGGGAACAGAGGTCGGTGCTGAGGATCCTATCTCGCAATGAATTGATGACGATCTCGTGTTGTCATAGTTCAGGATCTTGGGCTGCAAGATCGAGGATGTTGCTTCCTGAGGTTTGTGGATTTCTGTCCTCATTCTCTCCACTTCCTTGAGAATTGTCCTGTTATCTTCCTGCTGTTGGGTGACTTGTCGTGCCAGTCTCTTCATCATAGAAAATATTTCACTACTGGAAATCAGCACATGAGGATCCTTGAGCTTTAGTGTAACGACTAGAGAAGTTTTTTTCTTTGGTGCTTCTGAGGCTTTCTTGGGAGCTCCAGCCGGAGGAGGTGGAAGGTTTTTGTAGGAAATGGGAGGAATTAAGGTAGAGGACAGGTTTGATTGAGTAGACATGATTTTTCGAAGAATTTTGAACACTACAGCCCCATGTTGGGCGCCAAATTGTTTTGGTCAAAAAATGAACAAGCAAGAATTGACCAAAGTGTATGATGGGCTGTGATGTTTAGAATAATGCAAGTATCAAGTTTTTATCAAAGTGACACAAGCTTTTTATAAGGAAAAACCTTGATCCTTGCTAGGATCTCCGGCATAAAACCTTGGAAAGTGATAACGATCACATGCCTTGATAATTTTATTGATTGAAAACGTTGATGACAGAGAAAATGTAAAGAATATAAGTACAAGTGTTGTTTTCCTGCTATATTTCATGTGTAGTTTGATGAATACAGGTGTTTTTTATAGTCCAAAGCTAATAACAAGAACTCTGACAACTCCAAGATCCTCCGAGATCAACTTATAGACGTTACTTGACATGGTCTTTCGGTTCTTTTGCACAAAATGATTTTTGATAATTATTTCTGCACATGTGAGAAAAATAACAAAGCATATTATTGGCATAAGCGTTAGGAGAATACACAATAATAGTAAGGATCCTGAGGTATTCTTGAGGATCCTTAATGTAATTTTGGGATCCTGGCCCTAACATATGGTAAAGACAAATTCTTGACTCTACATCAAGTACATCAATAATTGAACTCTAGATACTTCCTATTCATGCACGTGTGATGCATGATGTAGTTAATAACGTTTAGAAGGCATTATAGGATCCATAGGAAATAAGGAAGCTAAGCATAAATAGCTAAACCTAAGTTGCATGTCTCAATAACTAAGGATTTCGAGCTTGTACTTAGTAATGGAGTTATGATTAATCTAGTTATTTGCTATTACTCTTAAGAGATATCTAAAAAACAAATTTTCATTTTATGCGTTGTTTCAATTTTCATTTGATAATGGAAAATTAACAATTCTGGTTTATAAAGATGGTTGTTTTATGTTTGAAACTTCTTCTTGCAATCGGAATTAATGAAATTCTATTTTGTGCTTCTAGCAATAGCATTAGTTACTTGATTATTGATTCCCGTAATGGTTTAGATATGATTAAGCTTGTGGCATGATCACCTTATCCATATAAGTAAGAATCACATCACCAAGTTCCAACTGGACCGGACTTGGAATCATTCGATGTAGCACCTAGTTCCTGGTATGTGAAATTTATCTAAGTGTTTTGCATTTTTAGCCTTGGACTCGGCGAGTTGTAGGCCCGACTCGCCGAGTAGAGACGTGATATGGAGCACGTTTAAGTTGGCGACTCGGCGAGTCCATATTCTGGACTCGGCGAGTCCCCGTTGTCTGATGAAACCCTAATTCCAAGGGTTTACACCTTATTTAAACCAGCCTTATGCGCCCCAAGCTCGCCCCCTTCACCCTCAAAGCTCACTATATCGTCCAACCCTTGTTCCTTGTGAGATTGAAGTGCTTTGGTGTGTTTTCTTGAAGATTTTGAGAGAAAAGGAGAGTAGACCAAGAATAGAAGAAGGAAGCCAGACATCTTGGTGTTATTTCAGTGATTTCCTTGAGGTATAACTCAATTTCCCTCTGTTTTCATGCTTATCGTCCCTTATAGCTCCATTAAAGTCCTTCTTGAGCCATTTCCAGGCTTAGGTATGATTTAGGGTCTGTAATAAGTTGATTAACCTTTAGATCTAGGCATGATTGAGCTCCAGGAGCTCGGATCCACTGCCTTTATGAATCCATATTGCATGAAAGCCCTAGATCTACTCTTTTAGTGCATTTTGAGCCCTAAAACCTTCATTGGTGTTTATTTACACATAAAGTTGGAAACTTTACGTGTTAATCAAGCCCTAGAAACCCAGATCTAGGTATGGAATGAGCTGGATTCAAGCAAAATCGAGTATATAGTATTTGCATGTGACAGACTCGGCGAGTCGAGTCGCGAGTCCCCGAGTTTTCCCCCCTTTTCGTGTTTGCGGAGTGGAGTAGTGAGTCATGGGGTGTGACTAAGTGAGTCGAAAGCCAGACTCACCCATGAAGTAACTCGGCGAGTCAATGCCCTGACTCAGCGAGTCCAAGGCAATCTTCTTGCCTCAAGAACAGACTCGGCGAGTCTCAGCATAGCATGTTCTTCGGATGAAGATGAACTCGACGAGTTGTTCATACAACTCGGCGAGTAGGATGAAGGACTATGGACATCGGTTAGAAGAAAACTCATCGAGTCAATGCCTAACTCGACGAGTAGAGACAGGATTATGGTCAATCGAATGGATAGGGACTCGGCGAGTTGGCAAGCCCACTCGGCGAGTCGGGTCAACTGGAAGTTGACTTTGACTTTGACTCTTACCTTGGTTAGGGATAAATGGTCATTTTTCCCTGAGGTCGGTTAGCAGTATTTGACTGAGTGTTTTGTGGGATTATAGCCGAAGGATTTCCGGGGCAGCAGCAGCAGAAGACAGTCAGTTCCCACGCAGATCAGTAGCTACTTTGAGGTGAGTTACCTTCCAGTAGCGGTGGGTCTACATCCACAATGCCGGCCCACCATTAGGAATGGTATGATAGATTTTTGTCTCTGTGATATTCATCTAGGGTTGTTGCTACCAGTGATATTTTATTGTGCTAGTATGATATGATGCTAGTGCTAGTGACAGTAGGGGAGATAGTCCCCCAGAATACCGGTCGATAGGGCCGAAGGGGCGGTCGTGCCCAGCCATGCTAGATAGATTATGTGATAAATATGTTATGTGGTAGTAGTAGGGGGTGAAATAGTCCCCAGTATCCGGTCGAGAGGACCGAAGGGGAGACCAGCACCGAGATATGCTAGTCAGTATCCGATCGAGAGGACCGAAGGGGATGCTAGCTCCCAGATATACTAGTTTGTATCCGGTCGAGAGGACCAAAGGGATAGGTCGGGCACCCAGATATGTCTGACAATATATGTATGTTATGTGATTGTATGGTATGTGGTAGGTTGGGGGAACTCACTATGCTTCGTGCTTACAGTTTTCAGTTTTGGTTTTAGGTACCTCTTCTTCGAAGGGGAAGGAGCTGGCGCGGTAGCGGCACATCACATACATGCTTTGTATTCCGTACTATGAGAGCTTCCTGGGGATTTCTACCCTGACATTATTATGTTTTATAAAATGGTTTCCAGACACGCAACATCTTTTATGAAATGATATGATCGGTGAATGTTTTATTTCTAATGTTTTGCAAGTATATGTTTTAAAAATGAAATTTTTGGCTCGTATTTTTGGGATGTTACATTCGAATTTGAGTTGGATGATGTATGTGAGTTTTGTATGTTGACAAGACGACGTAGTCATCATTCACATGGACATGTAATGGGCACAAAAGGATTGTTGGATCTTATACGTACTAATATGTGTGGACCCATCAAATCCACCACAAGGGACGACATATACTATTGTGTCATATTTATTGATAGGTTCAATAGACGTGGTTATGTTGATATGATTAATCATAATTTTGATACTTTGAAAAGTTTCAAAGAATATCATAACAAAGTAGGGAATTAATTAGGCATGAAGATAAAGGATCACCAATCTGTAAGGAAAGGAGAATGTCTTAGTATTGGGTTCTACAATCATCATAGAGATTATGGAATGGTTTCCATACTTAGCTTCTCTAAGGACACTATAATGTAATGATGTTACTATAAGGAGAATTAAATGTTATATGGTACGATCTATGATGAGTCGTCCTTCGCTACCATTCACAAATTTTTGGGAATATACACTTGAAACATAGAGCATATTTTGAACCTTGTATCCAACTAAGTAGCTTTGAAAAAGCCTCATGAAATGTGGAGTTGGAAAGTTCCCTCACATTTAGATATGGTGTTCTATGGTCTTTTGTTAGACTAGAAACCAATGACCAACTTGAATCGAGGTTTATGAAGTGTTACATTGTCAAGTATTCACTAAAGACTTCTGATATTTGTTTTAAAGACCATAAGAATGTGGTGCTTACAGCTCGAAAGAAATGGTCTTGGAGAGAAACAACACATAAATATCAAGAACTCAGTGGGACTCATATTGTCCTTGAAGAAATCCTAGAAATGATTGACAATGAACTTATAGATGGCACTAGCTCTCAAGCTGAGGTTGAAATACCAGTTGAGTCAAATGACATTGCCTTACCTCTTTGCAAGATACAATGGAGTTAGAGCACCTCCCAATTTTTATGAATTTCAACTAACTATGGAAGGAGATATGTTGATTAGTGATAAAAAAACATTCATCAATTTGAAGAAGCCTAATAGCTACTAGGAAGCAATGGCGGGTCCTATGGATGCCATTAAAAGAGTCTAGGGATAGCGAAATTTAATCCATGAAGGATAACTAATTTTGAAATTGGTGTATCCGAAACCTAGTCTTAAGACAGTAGGTTGCAATTAACCTAGTCTTATGATAGTGGATAGGAATGTACACACATTCAAATCTAGTATGGTGGAAAATAGTTTCGTTCAAAACTCAAGAAATTGATTATGAGGAAACATTTTCACCGGTAGCTAAGAAAGATATGTTTGGTTATTTGTTACCATTGTTTCCTTCTTTGATATAAGATATGGTAAAGTGGATGTTTAAACGAATTTCCTCAATAGGAAACTTTTAAAGTATATATGACATATTATGGAAGGATGTACATGTCAAAGCTAGTAGGAGTGTCCTTTTCTTCCTAGTATTGCATGTTGATGACAATATTGCTTACAGGAAACATTGTCTCTAACTTCAAAAATGCAAAAGCTCGGGAATTGTTTTGCTATGATGGACATAGGAAAGCGAGATTGATACTTGGTATTTGGATCTAAAGGTATTGATCGAAATTTTTAATAGGATTCAGTCAAATCACAATGTGTTGAAAGGTTTCAACATAATGTTCCAAAGGTATTGTTCAAGATATGCTTCATAGCAGGGAGTTGAGTGAATCTCAAAGGTCCTTTGTACTAGTCATGAAAATGACACGATGAGTTGAGCCCTATATGCTTCAAAATATAGGATCGATCATGAACTTTACGCTTGCGTTTATTCTAGTGTATCAGATGCTTTAAGCATCGTGAGATTGCATTAGAAAATTTGCTCCACTGAATTTGTAGATAATTTTCAAGAACATTCTAAGGTATTAAAAGATACCAAGGAATGTTTCTTGTAGACTGTAGAGAACATGATTGAGAAGAGTTATAGTGACATGAATTTTAGATATGACTTTGATTCATAGTCTAAATGGACATTCATTATAAATTGTAATGAGGTAACATGAAAGGTTTCACATAGGAGATGGTGGTAGATTCAATAATGTGGGTAAGACCACATTATTGCAAGTGAAGTATCCAAGGAATGTACCTGGACAAAAAAAAACTTCATAGTTGACCTTGGATCTATTTTGAGTGACAAATTGTCATTAGAAATATTTTTTGAAAGTGTTTTCATATTAACTAAGGATTCTTGAGATCATAGAAGCTCAATGCATATAAGGAAGAAATTCCACTACATCCAATAAAATGTTGAAGATAGAGATCTAGTTGTGAAGTGAGTATATTTTTGATGATTCGTTCACAATAAGTGATGACCAAAGGAAAACATGAAATGCATGCTAATAGCATTGGCATGAGAAATGTTGACAACTTTAGTTGTTAAGTTGATTACCCCGGAACATTTATACAATAGATAAATATGTAATTGTTACGGTGATTACATAATAGGGAATTGTTTATATTCAAAGAGTATGATAGCATAGAACAATTAGTTTATTATTGTGTTTCATTTTGCATGTTACTTCCTGAATATTAATTTATTCGAAATGCCACAGTCAGTCAAACTTCTTCGAGTAAGAATTGATTTAAGGTTGTCATAAAGTGTAATTACATGCATGATTTGGTGAGTAAAATGTATGATTATATAATCAAAGTTTATTTGTTCCTTTTGTCTTAATAGGAAAAGAGATGTTTTTGGCCCCCTCAATGATTTGTTGTTGCATCTAAAGTGCTTGGCCGAGCCCAGACTAAATTGATGTGTTAAATTATTAGTCTGAATTTATTCATCATAAATTGGGAAATTGAAAAACAGAATCTTGGACTATGAGATTAATTCTAATCTATGTCTAATGTCTATACGATATCTTGTAGAACAAAGGAATAAATGATCATTTATCTTAGGACCAACATCTAGTGAGAGTTTGTAAGTGCCTTTGGAAACTTCTCTTTATTGGGTATTTGAAGTTGTACTTTCAATTCTAGTCAAAGACTTATCTAAGTGGAAAACTGTTAGATGAATGTGTCTAAGGTCCTAACTAAATTGGTATAATGTTGCTGAATAAAAGTAAAGTCTTTTTTGGGTTGCCCACATAAGCAGGAATAGCCTGGATTGATCAAAGGAGAGATATAAATGACTTGTTAATATAGTATATGATTAATATATTAATTAGAAATAGTAATAATTAATTAAGAATTAATTAGAATTAATTTGGAATTAATTTGGGATTAATTAGAATTAACTAAAAGTGCAAGGGGTGAATTATAATTGTTCAATAGTTGAACAAAAGAGGCAATTCTAAAAGCGTCCACGGCACAGACGATTTTGGGAGCCTCTTTAGGTTTTCCAGAAGCCTTTCTTGATGATGAGGAATGGATTTGAATTGGGAATAAATATATTATTTAATTATTCAAATCTGGATATTTCTACAACTTAACTAGACTATAAATAGGACCCGTGGGCATCTAATTTTAGTGGATTCTCATACCTAGAAGGTAGAGAATGAAAAGTCTTCTCTCCCATCTCCTCTTTAATCCTAGGGTTTCTTGAGTTTTGGGTGTGTACCATTAGAGGCGGCCGTACTTTGGAGCTAGTTTTTCAAGGAGGCTACAAAGGGTAATCGATTAGTCTGTTTTGAATCAAGAAAGAGGTATGTGATTCTATTCATGAATTTGATTCATAAGGTCTATACTTTTTGTTTCATAAGTATGTTGCTATTAATTGAGAAAAGACATAAATCTATTTAGGTTGCATGTATCCTTAAGAGTTAAGTGAAATTATCCATGTACAATGTAATTATAACCTAACCCCCCCCCCCCCCCCCAATAGATTTGACTTCCCCATTTTCCTTATGTCATGATGTATGAATGATGAAAGACTTTATCATTAAAACCGAGCTTAAGTCCCAGATTAAGAAGTTGATAATGGCTCATGATAACAAACTAATATTTCTAATTTTCTTTTAATGGATATTCCTAGCATACATAATTGTTGTATGTGCTCATCAATACCTTTTTGATTTTCATATGCAACCAAAATATCATCAACTTATACAAAAAAATATAAAGGTAGTAAAGCCGAACTTAATATGATAAACAAAGAATATTTGGAGAAGTTTTGTTGCTTTTGGTGAAAGTTCATTACTATCTTTTTTCCTCGTTAAAAAATCAATTATTATCTCTTTATTACACTAGAAAAGTATAATTTTTTCCTTCATAATGTTGAAATTATTAAATTCTGTAAATTTTGTGTTGTGGGGGTATTTTCATCATTTTTAAGTATTTTCATTTCATTCCATTATCGTTTTATGCATACCAAACAACATGAATGAATGACTCATTTCATTCCATCCGCGTAAGGACGTAACCAAACATGACAATAGAATGGTAAAGAACCATACCATTACATTGTCTATTTCATTGTGTGGTCCATTCCATTCCCTTTCTATTTCATTATATCCAACCAAACCTACCCTAAGTGTTTAAACTGTAAATATGTACACTAAATTGTGAATAACCATAGGAATTGGTATACTAAACTATGAATAGCCTAAGTTCTACGTGTTTTTTTGGATTTATAAATAATATGAGTTGTATGAATATTGTGAACAGTTTATTTAATTTCATGAATGTTGTACTATAAAGTATGAATGGTGTATAAATTAATGTGTTATACTATGAATGGTGTACAAATTATCATATTAAACTGTCAATGATATCTGAATTGGTGTATTAAACTGAATGAGTATATATCTACCTCTTCTAATAAATGAAACTGAAAAATGACACTTGTCAATTTTTATGAATGTCTCTTTGACATGTGGCATTTTTCTATGATATTTATTATTCCTTTTTTTATGGTAACAAATCAAATTCAATTCAAATTCAAATTTTGAAAATACAAATTCATATCCTAATAACATTATTATGTTTATTTTGCTTAACAAATTAATTCATAATTACTTACAATCGACAATATCTTTGTCTTTTTTTACATTCATTATGTTTTATCCATATATCATCGGATGAGAACCCAACAGATCCCCTCACGAAGGGACTGAGTAGGGTTAAGCATCTCCAGCATGCTCGGAGCATAGGGTTGAAGGATGATATAAGTTTTAGTAGTTAGATAAATTATGAAATTTGTCAAGTGTAATTGACATTTGATGATGAATAAAAGTTGTGTTTATTTATGAGTAAAGTGTTACTATCTTTTGTCAATCGTTTACTATAATTTCTTTTGCATGTTTTGACTTCCAGAATAGTATGTTGTGGTTTCACATATTATTCAAACTTTCCACAATCAGTCATATGTTGGAAGTAGATATGAAGTAAGACTGTCATGAAGTTGGTTGTAGGTGTCAGGATATAAGACAAAACTTCATGAGTGCTCATAAGTTCTGAGTATTGGAATCAACCCATGCTCACTAGAATCACTTCATGGAATTTTATCTCGAGTGATCGTGAGACGGTAATATCATATAAGTCTTCAAACCTAGAGATATGATTTGTTGCCTATGAATTGATTATGCATTGATTGTACGAAAACGCATTGGTAACTCGATGTTATACATTGTGCTTTTGTGTATAATTCAACTAGTAGTAGAACAAACATATGAGTCAAAGTTTATCTATTCCTTCTTGGATTAGAAGTTGATATCTGGGCCCCTCGATGATTTTTTTTTGACCTATGTACCGGGCCCGGTCAGAGCCAAGTTAATGTGTTCAATTAAGTTCTTTGTCAAACAAATTGGGAATCGGGAAACAAACTGTTGGACAATAAGTAAGACGTTGTTCCATGTAATTGTCCGGCTGATATCTAGAACAGAGGATTATATGATCACTTATCTTAAATGGCGTATCAACATCTTCTCAGTTCCGAGAGACCTTGAAAGAGCTACAATTGTCGATCGGCTCCTGAAGTATTGTAGTGATAGTTATTAGACTTATCCAAGTGGGAGACTGTTGGATAAGGTGTCTAAGTCCATAACTATTTCTGGTAAGTACTTGACCTAACTTGACATGGTCCATTTGGGTTGCATGGCACCAATTGGATAAACTAAATAAGAGAAATAACACATATGGTTTATTAATATATTATAAGTTCTAATATATTAATAATATTATTTGATTAGTTTTGATCAAGAATTAATTTAGAATTAATTAAGTTATCAAAAGATAACTAATTAGATATATGGGTAGATTAAGTAAATCTTTCATATCTTATATAGTGGACTAAGATGCTCCATGGATTATCACGTTGGGTTCCACCCATAAGATGCTCCATGGATGCTCCATGGAGTTAACCCATGGATCAAGAAATGAAGAGTCATGGAACATTAGGGTTTACCTAATGCAACACACTATATAAGCAATGTAACTCTCCCTAAAATCGGCTACACTAAGAAATAAGAGGGCTTGGCCGATTTTGCATGTGTTAGAGTATTCTCTCAAGTTTATTCTTTGCATTTGGTGTTGTGTGAAGCATTTAAGGCATCACACTTGAGGTGCTAGGCTCACAAGGTTTCAAGGAACACTTTCAGCAACAAGGTATGTAGTTCTATCTTTTATACAAAGAAAATTGTACCCCATGTATGCTAGATAGGTTCATAACCTTGGAAAACAACTTTGCATGATTATTAGACAAACATAGATCCAAGGTTATTAGGGTTGCATGTACACTTAGGAAGTGTTAGAATGCTCAAAACCCATCAGTGGTATCAGAGCCTAGGCTTGTTTGTTTGTTATTTGTGCAAAATTGTTGAAAAAAGTCGATATTGTGCAATCTGCCTGATGAACTCGCCGAGTCCATGGGGGAATCGCCGAGTTCATGTGTAAATTCATCCTACTCGCCGAGTAGGTTCGTGCACTTGACGAGTAGGAGCCTCAGAATGCAGATTTTCGACTTTTGTTGCCACAAATGGACTAGAAACATTACCCTAAACTGTTTTGGTACTTGAAAACTTGTTTTAGATGGTGTCATCTTCATGCTAATCCATTTACAATGACAATTATCAAAAAATACAAAGTTTTAAGTGTAATTTTTGATTCATGAAAGTGTTCATATTCATGTTCTTGATCTTATGATGTTTAGATGATCATAGGAATTGATTGTAACCTATGTGGTAGATTAATTCATGATCATTATGTGTTTTAATGGAGTCCATAACTTGTCCTCAAGTTATGGAAAACCAAAAGTCACTTTGTTTTTAAAACCATTAAAAGAACACATGGGTTATAAAAATGAAGAGTCTTCATTTTTAATACTCTAATTAACTTATAAGTTACAAGAAATGAAAAGTTTTGAAAGTTTACAAAACTTGCCCTCAAGTTTTGGAACAAGTAAAGTCTTGATTAAAACTTTAGTTCCAACCCTTAGAATTTTAAAATTAAAATTCAACCCTTATACTTATAATATTATGAGTTAATAATAATAATATATATATGTATAAGATCAAAGTCGTCTTACCGCTAGTACGCCTCATTCACGAAGCCAGTCTATAAGGTGGGTATAAGGTTGTTGCCTATAAAATGGCAACTTAATGGGTGTCCACTCTCACCCACTGCTTGCTTGACTGGTGGAGGGTTGTTAGCCGAATGGGTAGGACAAGGAATTATAAATTCTCATTAAAAGTATAATGATAATTATAAAGTAACTAAATGTTTTATTAAATTCCCAATCTTAGTTACTTTAGGAAAAATGTGAATAAGGTGCTAATCCATGAAATTACACTTTACACTTTGTCTAAGTCGTTAACGGAGCGTGTGTGGTTAACCGGCACACTAACTTGAACTTAACAAGGTAGGTAAAGGGTGACTTAATGTTTATCATAGTATCAATGGAGCGTGTGTGGTTAACTGGCACATCGATTGAGGGGTAATACATTAAGGGTACCAAGTAATTTGCATGGTTACTTCACACCTCGTTTTGTGATCCTCGGCATCCCTGTCACAAAACTTGGAGGGCACACTCGAGATTGAAACATGCCTTTGAAAAGTTCATTGAATCTCAAAAAAATCTAGGAGTTTCTAAGAACCAAATTAAATATTTTTTAATATTTCAGCTTTGGTGGAAATTGGTGAATCGTCATTCACCTACCTTTCAAATATGTTATTACTTAGATTACGGCATACCTCTTCTAAGTATAATATATTGTGATTGGGTCCAAGCCTTAATACTACATTTGGGTGTTTTATTAAGGACTATCTCTATTTCTAAACTAAACCTTTCTTCTTTTCAGATGTCTGCAAACACTGCTGCTTCTGGCTCTAATCCTAATGGCTCTTTTTCTCTAATGAAATTGTGTAGGAAAGTCACTTTTGATGGATCAAACTTTAATGAATGGATCAGAAACATCCGACTGATTACCCGCTACGAGGACAAAGAATATGTCCTCGATAAGGAGCTTAAGGAGATTGATGAGATAGTTGCTACTCCTCAAGAGATCGCTGACTTTAGGGCAAATGAAAGGGATGCCACCAAGGTGGCATGCATCATGATGGCCACTATGACAGCCGACCTCCAAAAGTCCTACGAGGACTTCTACCCTTTTGAAATGCACCAAGATTTGATGGAAACATACCATCAAAGTGCAAGACAAGAGAGGTATGAAATCATCTCCTCCATGATAACAACCCGAATGAAGGATGGTGAACCCATCACGGGCCACATGCAGAAAATGCAAAGATTTGTGGACCGCTTGTTGAAGCTTAATGTGAACTTCCCCGATGAGCTAGCAATAGTTATCATTTTGCACTCCTTACCTTCATGTTATGATCAATTCCGCATGACATACCACATGAACAAGGAAGAGGTCACTCTCAGCAAACTTCAAGGACTCTTAAAGACTGTGAAAAGTGGTCTTAAGGGTAAGGCGGTTGTTACTACTCCTACTCCTACCAACTCCGCCCCTGTCTTGGCAATCAGGAAAGGACGAGGGAAGAAGAGAAAGAGTTCTTTGAAGGGTACCAAGGCTAGGACCCTTGATGGCTCTTCTTCAAGTGAAACCAAGAAAGGTTTCATCATTCCTTCTTCTGACCCAAAAGAGGCTGAATGCTTCTATTGCCATGAAAAGTCACATTGGAAGCGAAACTGCCCATAGTACCAGCAAGATGTGAAGGATGGGAAAGTCAAACCCAACCATGCAGGTATTTACACTATCTTATCTAATAACTCACCCCATTCTAACTCATGGGTCCTTGATACCGGTTGTGGTATTCATATCTGTTCTGATCTGCAGGGACTAAGAAGAAGTGAGAATGTGGAGCAAGGAAGAATAAACCTGATCATGGGAAACAGGAAAGCTTCACCTGTCACCAAGATTGGAGCTTATACTTTATAGCTAAGTAGTGGGTTCAGTTTAGATTTGAATAAATGTTGTTATTCGCCAGAAATGGCAAGAAATATTATTTCCTTTCATGCATTGTATAAACAAGGTTTTACCTTTTCATTTGATAATGAAGTTGGTTCGATTAATGCTTTCTTTAATAATATTCTTTATTTTAAAGCATTACCTTGTGATGGTGTGTATGAAACTGTATCTGTGGTTGATAACTTAGGAAATAATGTTTTGTGTATTGATTCTCTTAATAATAATAAGTTGGATAAAGCATCATTACGGCATTGTCGTCTTGGACATATAAGCAAGAAACGCATAGGCCAACTCCAAAAGGATGGAGTCTTGGAGTCATTTGACCTAAAGTCAGATGATAGTTGCGAATCATGCTTACTTGGAAAAATGACAAAGTCACCCTTCACAGGTTCTTGTGAGAGGGGTGAAGGTTTGTTGGATCTTGTACACACGGATGTGTGTGGACCATTCAAACATGCCACAAGGGATGCTAATCGTTATTATTTGACTTTTACTGATGATTACAGTAGATATGGATATGTCTACTTAATCAAGCATAAGTCAGAGACTTTTGAAAGGTTTAAGGAATTTAAACAAGAAGTCGAGAATTAATTGGGCAGGAACATTAAGATGCTTCGATCCGATCGAGGTGGTGAGTATCTTAGTTCAGAGTTCCTGGACTATCTTAAGAAATGTGGGATTGTCTCATAATTGACACCTCCCAGGACACCACAGTTGAATGGTGTGGCTGAGAGGCATAATCGAACCTTGTTGGATATGGTTCGTTCCATGATGAGTAGAGCTTCGCTACCAATCTCATTCTGGGGGTATGCCTTAGAGACTGCCACCCATATTCTTAATCTAGTCCCTACAAAGAAAGTTGCCAAAACTCCTCACGAGATGTGGACTGGTAAAGTACCCAAACTAGACCACATCAAGATTTTGGGTTGCGAGGCTTTTGTGAGGCGCGAGTCTCATGATAAGCTAGAACCCCGAAGCGAGAGGTGTATTTTCATCGGCTACCCACAAAGATCCTTTGGTTACCTCTTCTACAGACCTAGTGATAATGTGGTCTTTGTAGCAAGAAGAGGAGTCTTAAGAGAGAGAGAGAGAGAGAGAGAGAGAGAGAGAGAGAGTTTATAAGCCAAGGAGACAGTGGGAGGCAAATTGACCTTGAAGAACTTCAAGAGTCAAGTGGTGAAGGAACTTCAAACCCTAGCCCTTAACTTGAGGAGGAAACTCCTGTTGAGCCAATAGACGAGTCTGTACCTCTGAGGCGTTCCACGAGAGTTAGGAATGCACCTAAGCATTACTATGGTTTCCATATTACTGTAGAAGGTGAGACACTTATTAGTGATGAGACACTAGTAGGTATGGATGAACCTAACAGCTACGCGGAAGCCATGGCAGGCCATGAGTCTGCTAAATGGAAAGAGGCTATGGATAGCGAGATACAATCCATGTATGACAATCAAGTTTGGAACTTGGTTAAGAATGTACCATGTCGTAAGACTGTAGGGTGCAAATGGATCTTCAAGAAGAAGACCGACATGGATGGTAATGTACACACTTATAAGGCTCGACTGGTTGCAAAGGGCTTCTCTCAAACTCCTAGAGTGGATTATGATGAGACTTTTTCTACAGTAGCCAAGATTAAGTCTATTAGGGTTATGTTAGCCATAGCTGCATTTCATGACTATGAAATATGGCAAATGGATGTCAAAACCGCTTTCCTTAATGGAAAGTTGACTAAAGATGTTTACATGAGTCAGCCAGAAGGTTTTGTCAGTAACGAGTACCCTAATAGAGTGTGTAAGCTTGAGAAATCCATTTATGGATTAAAGCAAGCACCTCGCAGATGGAATCTTTGCTTTGATGAGAAAGTCAAGGAATTTGGCTTTTCTAGGAGTGAAGATGAATCTTGTGTGTATGTCATGGCTAGTGGGAGTATAGTTAGCTTTTTGGTATTGTATGTGGATGACATACTACTTATAGGAAATGACATCCCAACTCTGCAGGAAGTTAAGTCCTGGCTTGGGAAGTGTTTCTCTATGAAGGACCTAGGAGAAGTTGCCTATATTCTAGGGATAAGGATTTTGAGAAACCGGAGTAAAAGACTAATTGGACTTAGTCAAAGTACCTACTTGGACAAGGTGTTGAAGAGATTCAGCATGCAGAACTCCAAGAAAGAAGAGTTACCCATCCAGAGTAACGCCAGATTGAGTAAGACAAAAAGCCCTAGTACTGAAGCTGAGATAGCAGAAATGAGTCGAGTGCCTTATATTTCGGCAGTAGGCTCGATCATGTATGCTATGACTTGTACTCAACCTGATGTAGCCTTTGCCTTCAGCATGGTTAGCAGGTATCAGGGGAACCCTGGCAAGGCTCACTGGACTGCGGTAAAGAATATCCTCAAGTACCTATGGAGGACTAAGGACTGGGTTCTTACCCTCGGTAGGAGTGATGACTTGAGAGTTGTAGGGTATTGTGATGTTGGTTTCCAGACTGATAGGGATAATTTCCGCTCTCAGTCGGGCTGGGTCTTCACCCTAAATTATGCTTTTGTGTATAATTCAACTAGTAGTAGAACAAACATATGAGTCAAAGTTTATCTATTCCTTATTGGATTAGAAGTTGATATCTGGGCCCCTCGATGATTTTGTTTTGACCTATGTACCTGGCCCGGTCAGAACCAAGTTGATGTGTTCAATTAAGTTCTTTGTCAAACAAATTGGGAATCGGGAAACAAACTGCTAGACAATAAGTAAGATGTTGTTCCATGTAATTGTCCAGCTTATATCTAGAACAGAGGATTATATGATCACTTATCTTAAATGGCGTATCAACATCTTCTCAGTTTCGAGAGACCTTGAAAGAGCTATGATTGCCGATCGGCTCCTGAAGTATTGTAGTGATAGTTATTAGACTTATCCAAGTGGGAGACTGTTGGATAAGGTGTCTAAGTCCATAACTATTTCTGGTAAGTACTTGACCCGACCCGACATGGTCCATTTGGGTTTCATGGAACCATGCAATTGGATAAACTAAATGAGAGAAATAACACATATGATTTATTAATATATTATAAGTTTTAATATATTAATAATATTATTTAATTAGTTTTGATCAAGAATTAATTTAGAATTAATTAAGTGATCAAAAGATAACTAATTAGATATATGGGTAGATTAAGTAAATCTTCCATATCTTATATAGTGGACTAAGATGCTCCATGGATTATCAAGTTGGGTTCTACCCATAAGATGCTCCATGGATGCTCCATGGAGTTAACCCATGGATCAAGAAATGAAGAGTCATGGAACATTAGGGTTTACCTAATGCAACACACTATATAAGCAATGTAACTCTCCCCAAAATCGGCTACACTAAGAAATAAGAGGGCTTGGCCGATTTTGCATGTGTTAGAGTATTCTCTCAAGTTTATTCTTTGCATTTGGTGTTGTGTGAAGCATTTGAGGCATCACACTTGAGATGCTAGGCTCACAAGGTTTCAAGGAACACTTTCAACAACAAGGTATGTAGTTCTATCTTTTATACAAAGAAAATTGTACCCCATGTATGCTAGATAGGTTCATAACCTTGGAAAACAACTTTGCATGATTATTAGACAAACATAGATCCAAGGTTATTAGGGTTGCATGTACATTTAGAAAGTGTTAGAATGCTCAAAACCCATCAATTTACATATGAATCACTACACATTTATAGACATAAAATACATTTTTGTCATCAAGAAACGAAAAAAATAGATAAAATTATAGTTGTTGTACAAAATGGACATTTTTTAAGATTACAAGTAAATCACAAGTGAATCACATGTGGATTACATGTGATTCATATGTAAATTACATGCTATTTAAATGTGAATCGCATGTAATTCACATGTGATTCACTTGTGATTTACTTGAAAATCTTTTAAAAATTAATTCTAATAACAACGACAATTTTATCCATTTTTTTCATTTCTTGATGAGAAAAATGTATTTCATGTCTAAAGGTTAGATGTTTTAAAAACATCATAAAGCAAATAAAAATAAAAAACCTTTAATAGACTAGGAATTTCATGCAAAAACCTCCCATCAAGAATAGTTAGCCCTTTTCCTAGAGCTGAAATCTCTATAACTAAAATAAAGCACAACTTTATCTATGTCATAAAGAGGAATTGCTTATTCCATGATAAGGAGTGAAAATTAACAAATGGAAGGAATAACATTCCTTTAAGAATCATCTATTCCATTCCATCATGCAAAACAAAAAAGTTTTTTTCATTCCATTCCATCCTTTCCTAATTCCATCATATTAAACACTACCCCAATGTTTTTGAATTTCAAGATTAATCTTCTACTTTTCAGATACATGTGATTTCTAACAAATAATAAAATTCTGACATATAAAAATAGAACTACACGTTTTGCAAGTGGAAAGTTACCTCACGAGATTCTTCAGTGAGTGTCGTATACTTAGATTTTAGTATGCTGACTTGAGCAGTCAAATCATTTAGCATCTAGATTGTATCACAGAGTATATTTGCCTTGCTAAATTTAGTTCTACCAAGATCTGTTCAAAGTTTACAACATTTTATCATTAAACTTACAATATAGCCAAGAACATAAACACAATAAAAATCAAGAATTGGCACCATTGTTTTTGGTAAAACAGAGAAAATAAGCAATCCTATCCACCCCAGGATGAGCGATGAACTAGAAACCAATATATCTGAAGTGAATAAGAAGGTAAATAATTTGTTGGCTTAAACTAACAACTAAAAAAAGAAAACCAACCTATCTTCATTGGAACTTGAATTCTTGTTTCCAAAGACAAGCACAACAACTCCCTTTACATGTATAAGCTCATTGTCAGGCATGAAAACATTTAAAATGGGCAGGAAAACATTCAAACAAAATAAATATGCAACACAACATCAAGAGGAACAATCTGGTGAGTCACGGTGCTAGGAGGAAGGATTTACCTTAATTTTGTGCATCCAATTGAAATATGTGGAGATTGTTGTAGAAATCGATGATGATTATGGTCAATCATCAATCTACACGATCCAAACGGAAAATTAGGGAGGATTGTGGGATCGAGATTGATACTGAGAGATGGTAAATCCATCGAGACGTGAATCAATCGTCGTGATAACGAAGAGATACGAATTGTAACACTCCAATTCAAGTATTACTCTTTAGACCCTTGAGAAAGACAAGATGGCATAAAAGGTCCCTTAGTACACGGGGCGTAACCTAGGAGTACGCTTATCGTACTTAGGATGCATGATTGCAGAAGGTGGTCGCGTACGCAGGGCGTACCCATAAGTACATGGGGCGTACACGACAGAGGGCTAAAACCCTCATTCTCAGACTTAACACCTATTTAAACACCCTTAACCTCTTGAACCAAACCCTAGTCAGCCTCCATAGTCTTATTTCTCCCTTTTACACCACAGATACCTTGTGAGAGTGTTTTTGAGCTTAAGGAGTGTACTTGGTGGCCATTTTAGTGTCTATTCAAGAAGAAGGAGTCGTTAAGCAAGCTTGTAGTAGCATTGGATTTCAAGAACCTACATCTAGTTCACATTGAAGAGCTTCTGGAGGTATAAAGCTTTGATCTTGCCATCTTATTCATTAGATCAAGCTAGGATTTTCTACTTTTTCCCTTTAGTTGGTTTTGGACCTTCTCTTGAGAGTTGAGCAACTCCAGAGGCTGAAATGGTTAGATATGAACTTTGTGAGCATGCTAGATGCATACAGGTGCTAGCTTGAAGAGTATCTAGACTCCATGCATGAGTTTGAAGCGCTCTATGAAGTCTTAATGTGAAGAATGATGCTTTTAAGTCCCATATAGAATGCAAGGGCATAAAGTTTCCAACTTTATGCCCTAGGACATCTTAATGAGATCAGATCTGATATTGGACGTTAGAACATCTAGTATTAAGCACTCAATGGAAGAAAATGCTTAATCTGTTTATACGATGGCGTAAGTTAGAGTACGTCACACGTACAGCTCAGCGACTCAGTACACTGCGTGTACAAGGGTGGTACTCAAGGTGTATGCACCTCATATGGGCTCAGACTTGTTTTGGTCTTGTAATCTTTAGGGCCTTAATTAGTCATTGGGCCTGGTCATGTTTTGAGTTAGTGGGCCAGTTTATCTGCATTGGACCATAGATACTATGATTAGGCTTTATTGGTCCATGACGCCAATTAGTGATTTTGGACATGGATTTTGGGCACATTAGCAAAGGAGGACTTTTTAGTCCAATGTGAAAGGACTTGGGATTTGAGTACTTCAATTGGATTGTGTTTAGTCCTAATCTTTGGTAATTGTATTATTTTTCAGCACCGGTGGTTACGGACTGTTATAAGAGCAGCTTTTGGATTCAGCAGACAAAGGTGAGTCTTCTCACCACACCAACGGGTCTAAGGCACCAAGGTCGGCCCATTTTAGGATATGTGGATTTTCGATTGATTATGCGTTATTTTAGTATGACATTTGCATGGAAGACCCCGGGGGGTTCCCTTGGTAGTAGACTAAGACCGTGTGGGGGTTCCCGTAGCCTTTGGTATAAGACCTTGGAGGGTTTCCATGGCATCCTAGTATATTTGCATGTTTAGTTGTATGATATTTTCTTGGTAGTGAAGACCATGTGGGGGTTCCCATGGCAGGTCGCTAAGACCACGTGGGGGTTCCAGTGGCACTAGGTGTAAGACCCTGGAGGGTTTCCATGGCTTCCTTATATGTTGTATACAAGGCTTATGTGATATGTGTAGCTTTTATAGCTAATATGACATGTTTTATGTGGATTGTGTGTGGGGTATGCTCTGGGGGACTCACTAAGAATTTGCTTACAGTTTGAGGATTTTTTTCAGGTACATCTAAGCCCAAGGGCAAGGGCAAGGGCAAGGCTTGATGGCATGACGTGCACTCTCTTTTAGACGTTTTTATGGGACACTCTAATGATTTGAAATAAAATTGTATTGGATATGAATTTTGAAAACAATTGTATTTGGGATTTCATAGTTTGTGGAAAGTATTTTAATTAATCAAAAATGAAAATTTTCTTTTGAAAATTAGGTCATTACAAGTTGGTATCAGAGCCTTGGTTTGAAGGATTCAGGCACACCATCGTGTGTGTCGGGACTCAAACTAAGAAAATTGTATAATTTTTTTCAAAAATAAAATAAAAGTTAAAAATTTAAAATAATGGAAAAGAGGAGAGTGCAACGTGCGTGATCGGCCGAACCAAGTAAGTAGTTCCCCAATATGTTAGCCATGTTGTACTGATATTTGAGCTATGATAATCGTATGGATCTTGTTAGGTGTATGTTTTTAAAATTGTATACGATTAAGAACTTATAGCCTTAGAATGATTGATTTGGCCTTATTTCCTGTTCCTTATCTTGTTGTGGTCCTAGTGTAGAATCTCTTATTTGAAAGTCTATTTGATCCTTCTCTGTGTATGATTTGCATGCATAAAGGCAACCTGTTATGATTGGTATGATTGATGTGGGTAGAGCAAATCTTAGGATCGCCTAGGATTAGAGATATGCAGTAGTCTGTAGGATATGATTTATTTTGGGACGAATTGGAGTTATCAGGTAGAGCCTTGGGGAAGGTACAGGTAGGTGTGGAAGATAGTATTGGGCCCGTACTACTGAAAGCACATGACCTGTACCCGAACCAATGTTAGATCTGAAAGCTCTAAGGAAGACCGGTGTGTAAAGATCCCTTATTTATACATCCTAATCATTATGATTTATGACATTGCAGTTTAGTATGGTGGTGACACAACATGGAGCTGGGGGATCAGGATCGGGATCTAGATCTGGGTCGGGCGATGGTACTAAACCCATCGACGAGAGGCTGCATGAGCTCATCGCAGTCGATCTTACGAGGGTCATCCTTGACGCTACACCAGTTATCTTTGGGACAGTCAAGGAGGGTATGATGGAGATCATGGAGGAGAGACTCAGGGAATTCATAGCCGAGATTTTTGTGGGCCAGGTTGGGGCCCGAACTCCCTCATTATGGGAGTTCAAGGCGTGCAGGGCGCCAGAGTTTTTCGAGGTCAGGGACCCTATTATTAGCCGAAGCTGGGTGGTGGATATAGAGAATGCTCAGCACACAAGTTCTTGCCCTGATGCGGAAAAGGTGGGTTTTGCTTCATGTATGTTGAGAGACAGAGCCCGAGACTGGTGGGGAGAGTAGACTAGTCAGGTGGGAGCAGTCGGTGTGGCTGAGATGACATGGGCCAAGTTTTTTCAGCAATTGGATTTAGAGTTTGCACCAGCTATTGAGGTGCAACGATTGGTGAGGGAGTTCCAGAAGCTCCAACAGACCACCGAGACTGTGGCGAAGATAATCGCCAAGTTTCGGGAACCAGCATTGTTGATCCCACAGTATGCTACGGATGAGGACATGAGGAGGACGATGTATCATTCCATGTTGAGGGATGATATTCAGGAGTATGTGAGCTTCAAAGGGTGCAAAACCCTGAATGAGATGGTGGAGAAGGCCTGTGAGTGGGAGATGGAGTTGGACTTCCGCACCAAGTGGAAGCCTGAGTAGGCTCACACAGCAGTAGGTTAGGCTAAAAAGCCTAAGACCTCAGATTCGTCTAGTAGGGGCCAGCAGGGTTGTGGCCGCTGTGCCAAGTGTAGGAGATCTCATGGTGGAGTTTGTCGGGGGACGGCCTGATATGTTATACGTGTGGTCAGTAGGACCATGTGAGCAGGGATTGCCCCAAAAAGGGATTGATTTGTTTCCACTGCAACCATACTGGCCATAAAAAGGCCGATTATCTGAGGTTGTAGGGGGAGGAGCAGTGGTGGCGCCTGCGCCCGACACAATAAGGATTACTGATAGCCACCATGCTAAGGAGGATGCTCCAATGGTGAAGAGCCGTGCATTTCAGTAAAACACCGAGGAGGCTCGGGGAGCGCCAAACATTGTGGCTAGTACGTATTTTATCTTCCTGCTCTAGATTTATTGCAATGCTTATGTGTATATTGTGCTTATGTATAAGGACCTTTTTGGTCAATGGTATGTATGCTCACTTTTTGTTCGGTTCAGGAGCTACCTGGTTGTTTGTATCTCTTGCGCCTAGGAAGAAGTTTCGGGATGCGCCGAGAACGTTGGATTCCCCACTTGAGGTGGAGATTGCGGACAACCGCAATGTGACTGTTGTGAAGGTGTATCGGGACTATGTCCTAAATGTTCTTGGGGAGAGGTTTCGTGTAAATCTAGTCCTGATACCGTTGCGAGGGCTGAAAGTGATTGTCGGGATGGACTGGTTGGGGGCCAACAGTGCCATGATCGATTTCGAGCGCCATTTGGTGAGGGTTCGAACCCCAAGTGGAGGAGAACCGGTTATTCATGGTGAGAGGGCCTCGCAGGGGCCAACCCTCTGTTCAGCTGCGAGAGCTAGGAGATTTCTGCAGCAGGGTTGTATGGGATTTCTGGCATATATCTTGGATACAAGGATTGAGACCATGACGGATGTAGATAGTGTGCCAGTTGTATAGGAGTTTCGGGATGTCTTTCCCGAGGAGTTACCGGGAGTGCCTCCAGAGAGGCAAATGGAGTTTCGCATTGATTTGGTGTCGGGTGCCGCTCTGATAGTGAAGGCACTGTACCTGCTAGCACCGCCCGAGATGCAGGAGCTATCTATGTTGCTTCAGGAGCTGCTAGACCGAGGGTTATCCGTCCCAGCAGTTCCCCGTGGGGAGCACCGATCATGTTCATGAAAAAGAAGGATGGGTCGATGGGTCACACAAGATGTGTATTGATTATCGAGAGCCGAACAAACTAACGATGAAGAACCGTTATCCGTGATAGGTTTTGAGCACTATAACATTCCTATGGTGCACATACAACCCTAATTCTTTGGATCTAAGTTTCCTCTAGTCATACATGCAAATTTCATTTTTCCAAAGCATCTGGCCTATCTAGCATACAACTTGATGTATGAATCATAAAAAAAAAAAAAAAAAACTAGTTAGAAGATTACCTCTTGTTGTAGTTTGTTGAATTTGGCCTTTCAAGAGCTTAGCACCTCAAGTGTGATACCTCTAATAAGTCACAAACATCACCAACAACTTGAGGACAATGAGAGAGAGGTTAGGAACACCTAAAAATCGGCTATACTCTTGTTATATCACTTGTATCTCCGATTTTGGCCAAGGGGTTACATATATATAGTGTAGAATTCCAAGAGTCATATGTAATCCTAATTCTTACACTTAGGCTTATGATCCAATTACCCATATGGACTAACTCTTCATAGACTCTCACATAAACTTAGTCCATTATGGATCAATAGCCCAAACCATATGTATCACTAATTTACATAATTAGTCCCCGTTAATTTAATTAGTCTCTTTTGATCACTAAATTAATTCGAAATTAATTATTTATCAATACTAATTAAATATTATGATTTCTCCATTAATATATAATATATCAGATTGTTCTGGTGAAGGCAACCCAAAAGGACCATGTTACTATCAGGTTAAGTACATACCTATTCAGTTATGGGCTTAGACACCTAATTCAACAGTCTCCCACTTGGATAAGTCTAATAATTATAATTGTATGTAAAACCGATTAGCAATTGTAGCTCTCACAAGCTGTTGTCGAACTCTGACGAGTCCTTTAGATAATGGATCATATAATCCTCTGTTCTTCAAGATATCACGTGGACAAATACATGGAACATAGTCATACTTATTATCCAGCAGTTTGTTTCCCGATTTCCGATTTGTTTGACATAGGACTTAACTGAACACATCAATTGAGTCCTGACCGGGCCCAGCACATAAGTCCAAACAAAATCATTGAGGGGCCCAAGATATCGCTTTCCATCCTCCAACAATTAAAAGGAGCAGATAAACCTTAACTTATATGCTTGTACTAACTACTCGTTAAATCATACACAATAGTACGTTTTATAACATCAAGTTACTGATGCGTTTTCGCACTATCAATGAACAACCAATTCATAGTCAAAAACTCATATATCTTGGTTTGAAGACTATATGATATTATGTCTCACAATCACTCGTGAATGTGGGTTTAATCCAATACTCAAATCTTATTTCAGGAGCACTCATGAATGTTATAGCAAACTTTTGCTATGTCTAAACACTTTAGACAATCTACAAGCCAAATTCATGAGAGTCTTGCCTCAGTACCTACTTCCAAAGTATGATCGACTGTGGATAGTTTGAATAATATTATTATTCTGGAAGTCAAAACATGCAAAATGAAACAATAGTAAACAATTGACACAAGATAGTAACTTTACTCATAAATAAAACTCCTTTTATTTAATCATCAAATATCAATTACATTTGATCTATTACATGTTTCTAAACAGCTATTTAATCATTAACACTAATATCGTCCTTCAGCCCAATGCTCCTCGCATGTTGTGAGTGCTTAACCCTACTAAGTCCCTTCGTAAGGGGATCTGTTGGGTTCTCCTCTAACGATACCCTCTTTACTACGAGAAGTCCTTCTTCCACCCGATGTCTTATGAATTGATATTTTCTGTCAATGTGCCTGGATCTGCCATGATCCCTTGATTCCTTGGTTAAGGCGACCGTACCCTTGTTGTCACAGAAAATCTCCATGGGCTCCTTTACAACTGGTATAACTCCAAGGTCTCCGATGAAGTTCTTCATCCATATCGCCTCCTTCGACGCTTCGCTTGCTGCTATGTACTCTCATTCGCACGTTGAATCAACTAAAGTCTCCTGTTTGCAACTTTTCCAAGTTATTGCGCCTCCATTCAGGGTAAATATCCAGCCTAACTGAGAGCGGAAATTATCTTTTTCGGTCTGAAAGTTGGCGCCAGTATACCCTGTCACTCTTAAGTCATCACTCCCACCGAGGGTAAGGACCCAGATCTTAGTCCTCACAAAGGTACTTACGAATGTTTTTTACCTCAGTCTAGTGAGCTTTATCAGTATTCCCTTGATATCTGTTGACCATGCTCAAAGCAAAGGCCACATCAGGTCGAGTATAAGTCATAGCATACATGATTGAGCCAACTGCGAAAGCATATGGTACTCGACTCATCTCTAATATCTCGGCCTCTGCACTCAGACTCTGAGTCTTACTCAGTTTGGAATTGTTTTGGATAGGTAAGTCACCTTTCTTGGAATTCTCCATGTTGGAATGCTTCAAAACCTTGTCCAAGTAGGTACTTTAACTAAGTCCTATTAGTCTTTTACTCATGTTTCTCAATATCCTTATCCCTATAATATAAGCAGCTACCTCGATGTCTTTCATAGTGAAACACTTCCCAAGACAGGACTTAACCTCCAGCAAGGTTGGAATGTCATTTCCTATGAGAAGTATGTCATCCACATACAACACCAGAAAGATAACTATACTTACACTAGCTTTGACATATACACAGGAGTCATCCTCGCTTCTCGAAAAACCAAACTCTTTGACTTTCTCATCGAAACAAAGATTCCATCTGCGAGATGCTTGTTTCAATCCATAAATGGATTTCTCAAACTTACACACTCTATTAGGGTACTTTGCATTGACAAAACCCTATGGTTGACTCATGTAAACATCTTCAGCCAACTTTCCATTAAGGAAAGTGGTTTTGACATCCATTTGCCATATTTCATAATCATCAAATGCAACTATGGCTAGCATAACCCTTATAGATTTAATCTTCGCTACTGGTGAGAAGGTCTCATCATAGTCAACTCCATGAGTTTGAGTAAAGCCCTTCGCAACCAGTCACGCCTTATATGTGTGGACTTTCCCATCCATGTCGGTCTTCTTCTTGAAGATCCATTTGCACCCGACCGTCTTATGATGGTACATTGGCAACCAAGTTCCAAACTTGATTGTCATACATGGACTGAATCTCGTTTTCCATAGCCTCCTTCCATTTTGCAGACTCAAGACCTTCCATGGCTTCCTTGTAATTATTAGGTTCATCCAAATTTATCAATTTACTATCACTGATAAACGTATCACCTTCAGTTGTTATACGAAAACCATATAACATAGGTGGAACATTAACTCTACTGGAACGTCTCAAAGGTAAGGACTCGCCAATTGGTTCAACAGGAGTTTCCTCATCGGGTTGAGCGCTAGTGTTTGAGGTTCCTTCATCACTTAACTCTTGAAGCTCTTCAAGGTCAATCTGCCTCCCACTGTCCTCTTGGAATATGAGCTCTCTTTCATAAAAAACCCCTCTCCTCGCAATGAAGACAACATTGTCACTCGGTCTATAGAAGAGATATCTAAAGGACTTATATGGGTAGCTGATGAAAATACATCGCTCACTACAAGGTTTGAGCTTCTCATGAGTCTTTCGTCTTATAAAATCCTCACAACCCCAAACCTTGATATGTGCTAACGAGAGAACCTTCCCTGTCCACATCTCATGAGGTGTTTTGGTAACCTTATTAATTGGGACTAGATTAAGGATATGGGCGGCAGTCTCTAAGGCATACCCCCAGAATGAGATAGGTAACGAAACTTGACTTATCATGGAACAAACCATGTCCAACAAGGTTCGATTGTGCCTCTCGGCCACACCATTAAGCTATGGTATCCTAGGTGGCGTCAATTGTGAAACAATTCCACATTCCTTAAGATAGTCGTGGAACTCGATACTAAGATACTCACCACCTTGATCGGATCGGAGCATCTTTATTTTCCTACCCAGCTGATTCTCCACTTTTTATTTAAACTCTTTAAACTTTTCAAAGGTTTCTGACTTATGCTTGCTTAAGTAGATATAGCCATATCTATTGTTATCATCAGTAAAAGTCACATAGAAGCAGTTATCATCCCTTGTGGCGGATCTGAAGGGTCCGCACACATCGGTGTGTATGAGATCCAACAGACCATCACCCCTTTCACAAGTAGCAGTGAAGGGTGACTTGTTCATCTTTCCAAGCAAACAAGATTCGCAAGTGTCATCCGACTTTAAGCCGAATGACTCCAAGACTCCATCCTTTTGGAGTTGGGCTATGCACTTCTTGTTGACATGTCCAAGACGACAATGCCACAAGGATGCCTTGTCCAAACCTTTGGAATAATCGACGTGTAATACATTATTTCTTAAGTTGTCTACAACCATCACAGTTTCATATATACCATTACAAGGCAATGCTTTAAAATAAAATATACCATGATAAAAACCATTAATAAAACCAATTTCATTATCAAATGAAAATCTAAAACCTTGTTTATACAAACCATGAAAGGAAATAATGTTTCTTTCCATATCAGATGAGTAGCAATAATTATTCAAATCTAATTCTAACCCACTATTAAGCAATAAAGAGTAAACTCCAATCTTAGAGATAGGAGACACTTTCATATTCCCCATGATTAAGTTTAACTTCTCGTGCTCCATATCCTTACTTCTTTTTAGTCCCTGCAAATCAGAACGAATGTGAAACCCACAATCTGTATCAAGGACCCAAGAATTAGTATGTGATGAGTTATTAGACAGAATAGTGTAAATACCTGCATGGGTGGGTTTCATCTTCCCATCCTTGATGTCTTGCAAGTATTTGGGGTAGCTTCGCTTCCAGTGCCCTTTGTCATGACAGTAGATGCACTCTTATTCCTTTTAGTTGGAAGAGAGAGTAGCAGAACCACATTTGATTCCACTAGAAGAGGATCCATCATGGGACTTTCTGTTGTGGCTCCTAGTAGGAGCCTTCCTCTTCTTCCCTTTCCCATGTCTAATTACCAAAACATGGGCAGCAGCAGAAGGAGTAGGAACAATAGATTTGCCTTTCAAGCTACTTTCAGTAGCTCTCAATAGGCCTTGAAGCTTGCTTAGAGTAACCTCCTCCTTGTTCATATGATAAGTCATACGAAACTGATCATAACAAGGAGGCAAAGAGTGTAGGATAATATCAATGGACAACTCTTCATCAAAGTTAACATTCAACTTCAGTAAGCGGTCCACAAACCTTTGCATCTTTTGCAAGTGGACCGTGATGGACTCTCCATCCTTCATTTTTGTTGTAATCATGGAGAAAATGATTTCATACCTTTCCTATTGAGAACTTTGATGGTATCTTTCCATCAAGTCTTGGTGCATCTCGAAAGAATAGTATTCCTCATAGGACTTTTGAAGTTCAGCTGTCATAGTGGCTAACATAATACATGACACCTTTGTGGCGTCCTTCTCATGAGTCCTATATTCAGCAACTTCTTCAGGAGTAGCAGTTGCTTCATCAATCTCCTTAAGCTCTTTATCGAGGACATATTCCTTGTCCTCATAACGAGTGACCATCCTAATATTCTAAATCCAATCACTGAAATTTGAACCATCAAAGATGACCCTCCCACACAAGTTCATGAGGGAGAAAGAGCCATAAGGGTTTGAGCCAGAAGCGGCATTGGAAGACATCTGGAAAAAAAAAGAATGAAAAAGTTTAGATTAGATAAGAATCCTTAATATAACACCCAAATGAAATATTAAGGCTAGGACCCAACACAATATTTTACAATTCGGAAGAGGGATGTCATAATCCAATTGCAAAATATTTTAAGGTAAGTAAATGATAATTTACCAATTTCCACCATGAAAAACGAAATTGAAAATTAAGTTTTAAATGAATTGAAATTCCTAAATTCTTTTGAGATTCATTAAACATTTCAATGGAATGTTTAAATCTCGATTATGCCCTTCAAGTTTGTGACTGGGATACCGAGGATCACAAACAAGGTGTGAATAACCATGCAAATGTGCTTGCTACACTCGATGTCATTTATCACCTAATCAATGTGCCGGTTAACCACAGACGCTCCATTGATCCATGAAAAACATCAAGCTACCCTTTGCCACCCTTACTAGTCCAAGTTAATGTGTCGGTTAACCACACACACTCCACTAACGAATTGGCAAGGTGCAAAGTGCAATTTCATAGAATAGCATCATTTTCACATTTTTCCTAAACTAACTAAGATTGGGAATTTTATAAAAACATTTAGTTACTTTATAATTATCATTATACTTTTTAATGAGAATTAATGTCATATCCTACACGTTCGGCTAACGACCCTCCACCAATCAAGGAAGCGGTGGGTAAGAGTGGACACCCATTCAGTCGCCATTTTATAGGCAATTTCCTTATACCCCCCTTATAGACCGGCTTCGTGAATGAGGCCTACTAACGGTAAGACTGACTTGTCTTATATATATATATATATATATATATATATATATATATATATATATATATATATATATATATATATATATATATATATATATAACTTTTAATATTGTAATAGTATAAGTGTTGAATTTAAAACTTTTAAAATTCTAAGGTTTGGAATTAAATGTTTCATAAGTGAGATATTACAAATTCCAAAACTTGAGGGCAAGTTTTGTAACTCTTCAAAACTTTTGGTTTCCATAGCTTATGAGTTTAATGTCCATGAATGAGACTTTTCATATTTCATAACTTGAGGACAAGTTATGAAACTCTCTTCAAGAACCATTTAGATCAAAATATAACTAATTAAATTATCATATAATTTATTATTTACCAAGTTGATCTAATCTAACTCACATAGCAAGGTAATTCAAATCAAATATTACAAATAATCAACTTATTATCTTAAAATTTGATACTTGTCCTTTAATTGGATGAGGATAATCATCACCATATCAGAAAAAACAAATTTTATGATACAAAACAGTTTGTGGTAATGATCCTAATCCAATTCTGGCCAAAAAGCTCGAAAATATGTAAGCAGAAGATTCTACTCGTCGAGTGCATGAGCTGGACTCGTCGAGTTGCCATTCTTTGAGTGAACTCGTCAAGTCAGATCATTGGACTCGTCGAGTCTGTCAGTAAAAGGCCAGAAATGTGACTTTTTCAGCTTTAAAAAACAACCATGCATCAATATAACAGAAAGCTACCCTAGGCTCTGATACCACTGATGGGTTTTGAGCACTATAACATCTCTATGGTGCACATACAACCCTAATGCTTTGGATCTAAATTTCCTCTAGTTATACATGCAAATTTCATTTTTTTCAAAGCATGTAGCCTATCTAGCTTACAACTTGATATATGAATCATAAAAACCTAGTTAGAAGATTACCTCTTGTTTTAGCTTGTTGAATTTTGCCTTTCAAGAGCTTAGCACCTCAAGTGTGATGCCTCTAATAAGTCACAAACACCACCAACAATTGGAGGACAATGAGAGAGAGGTTAGGAACACCCTAAAATCGGCTATACTCTTGTTATATCACTTGTATCTCTGATTTTGGCCAAGGGGTTACATATATATAGTGTAGAATTCCAAGAGTCATATGTAACCCTAATTCTTACACTTAGGCTTATGATCCAATAACCCATATGGACTAACTCTTCATGGACTCTCATATAAACTTAGTCCATCATGGATTAATAGCCCAAACCATATGTATCACTAACTTACATAATTAATCCCCGTTAATTTAATTAGTCTTTTTTTCACTAAATTTATTCCAAAGTAATTCTTGATAAATACTAATTAAATAATATGATTTCGCTATTGATATATTATACTTATAATATATTAATAAATCACAAATAACCTCTTTCTCAAATATCCATACTATCAGATTGTTCTGGTGAAGGCAACCGAAAAAGACCATGCTACTATCAGGTTAAGTACATACCTATTATAGTTATGGGCTTAGACACCTAATCCAACAATCTATTACCAAGGATCGATGATTTTGTCAATCAGCTACAGGGTGTGTCTTGGTTTTCCAAGATTGATCTTCGGTCGGGATACCATCAGATGTGGATTCGAGATGAGGATATACCGAATACAGCTTTCAGGACTCGGTATGGGCACTATGAGGTTGTGGTGATGCCATTCGGGCTCACCAATGCCCCAATAGCGTTCATGGATCTCATAAACAGAGTATACATACCGATGCTAGATCAGTCAGTGATTGTTTTTATTGATGATATCTTGTATATTCTAAGACCAAGGAGCAGCATGAGCAGCATCTGAGGGAGGTATTGGAGACACTGAGGGCGGAGAGGCTTTATGACAAGTTCTCCAAGTGTGATTTCTGGCTGCGAGAGGTATAATTTTTGGGGGACATAATCAACCAAGAGGGGAATTTTGGTTGATCCAGCCAAGGTTGAGGCAGTGATGTGGTGGGAAGTACAGAAGAACGCATCCGAGATCCGTAGCTTTCTGGGTTTAGCGGGCTATTATTGGAGATTCATCCAAGATTTCTCCAAGATTGTTTTGCCTTTGACCTGCTTGACCAAGAAGAATGTGACATTTCGATGGGGCACGGATCATCAGTTGGCTTTTAAGACCCTAAGACAGAGGTTATGCAAGGCTCTGATTCTAGTACTACCGGAGGGGTTAGATGATTTGGTAGTGTATTGTGATGCATCGATCTCAGGGTTAGGCGCGGTACTGATGTAGAGGGGCATGTGATAGCTTACGCCTCGAGGCAGTTGAAACCTCATGAGGCGGATTACCCCACCCACAACATGGAATTGGGGGCAGTGGTGTTTTCCCTCAAGATTTGGAGGCACTACTTGTATAGAGTACGGTGCACTATTTATACTGATCACAATAGTTTAAAGTATTTGATGGATCAGCAGAACCTTAACATACGGCAGAGGAGGTGGTTGGACGTGTTGAAGGACTATGATTGTGAGATCTTATACCATCCAGGGAAGGCCAACGTGGTGTTCGATGCTTTAAGCCGCAAGACAACGAGTTCCCCGATTCGGAACATTTGTTTGAGGATGACGGCGATCTCTCCATTTTTGGATATGATCAAGGAGGCTTGGGTCGAGGGTGTAAAAAAGAGAACTGGAAGATAGAGAGAATTTGGGGTCAGTATCCCTTGTTTGTTCGGGATAGCCGAGGTCTTCTGATACAGTGTAGCTGGGTGTAGATACAGTGACTAGAGGAGTGAGACAAAAGATATTGGAGGAGGCACACAATTCCAAGTTCTATATACATCCGGGGGCTACAAAAATGTATAGAGATCTAAGACTGAGCTATTGGTGGCCCTACATGAAGTTGGAGGTCGCATGGTTCATGGAGCGGTGCTTGACCTGCAGGAAGGTCAAGGCCGAACATCATTGGCTGCATGGCAAGGTTCAGCCGCTACCCATTCCCATGTGGAAGTGGGAAGAGATCATTATAGATTTCATCACGAAGTTACTGAGGACAGCGAGGGGTGTGGATTCCATATGGGTGATTGTGGACAGGTTGACAAAGAGTGCCCACTTTATTTCGATCTCTGAGAGTATATTCGTTGAGAAGTTGGCGGATATTTATGAGCGAGTGGTGGTGGCTAGACACGGGGTGCCAGTGTCGGTAGTCTCTAACAGAGATGTTCGATTTACATTTAGATTCTAGAAGAAGTTCCATGAGGAACTGGGCACTCAGTTGCATTTTAGCACGGCGTACCACCCCCAGAAAGATGGGCAAGGTGAGAGGACGATCCAAACACTTTAGGATATGCTTCGGGCATGTGTGTTGGATTTTGGAGGGAGTTGGGATATATACCTCCCACTAGTAGAGTTTTCATATAACAATAATTACCATGCTAGTATCGATCAACCATTGTACAAGATGTTGTATGGACAGAGGTGTAGGACCCCTATTTGTTGGGGTGAGGTAGGGCACTGAGTCATGGGGAGCACTGAAGTGGTGCCCAAGACTACCGAGTTGTTTCAGCAGGTGCGTGATAGGATGCGAGTCGCATAGAGCCGTCAGAAAATCTATGCTGACGGACGTTGATAGGATCTTGAGCTCCAGGTGGGAAACTTCGTCTTGCTGAAGGTATCACCATGGAAGGGTGTTATTCGGTTCCGGAAGATGGGCAAGTTAGGGCCCCGGTATATTAGACCGTTTAGGATTTCAGCCCGGGTGGGCAAGGTTGCCTACCAATTAGATCTACCGGATTAGCTCAGCCAGATACATAACACCTTCCATGTGTCTCAGCTTCGGAAGTGTGTCACAGACGAAGCCGCGATTATTTCCTTGGACGACATTCAGGTGGATGAGATCCTGAACTACATTGAGAGACCCATTGTGGTTTTGGATAGGAAGACTAAGGTTCTTCGTAACAAGGAGGTAAAGTTGTGAAGGTGCAATGGCAGCACCGAAGAGGCTCCGAATGGACATGGGAGTCTGAGGAAGAGATGCGGGAGCATTACACCGATCTATTTGCGTCTACGGACTTTAAGGACGAAGTCTAGTCAAAGTGGGGGAGAGATGTAACACTCCAATTCAGGTATTACTCTTTAGACCCTTGAGAAGGAAAAGATGGCATAAAAGGTCCCTTAGTACATGGGGCATACTCCAGGAGTACGCTTAGCGTACTAAGGATGCATGATCGTGGAAGATAGCCACGTACGCAGGACGTACACATAGGTACGCAGGGCGTACGCAACAAAGGGTCAAAACCCTAATTCGCGGACTTGACACCTATTTAAACACCCTTAAGCCTCTTGGATCAAACCCTAGTCAGCCTCCATAGTCTTATTTCTCCGTTCTACACCATACATACCTTGTGAGAGTGTTTTTGAGCTTAAGGAGTGTATTTGGTGGCCATTTTAGTATCCATTCAAGAAGAAAGAGTTGTTAAGAAAGCTTGAGGTGGCATTGGATTTCAAGAACCTGAATCTAGCCCACCTTAAAGAGCTCCTAGAGGTATAAAGCTTTGATCTTGCTATCTTATTCATTAGATCTAGCTAGCGTTTTCTATTTTGTCCCTTTAGGTGGTTTTCGACCTTCTCTTGAGAGTTGAGCAACTCCAAAGGTTGAAATGGTTAGATCTGAACTTTGTGAGCATGCTAGATGCATAAAGGTACTAGCTTGAAGAGTATCTAGACTCCATGCATGAGTGTGAAGCTTTCTATGAAGTCCTAATGTAAAGAATGAAGTTTTTAAGTCCCATATAGCATGCAAGGGCATAAAGTTGCCAACTTTATGCCCTAGGACGTCTTAATGAACTCAGATCTGATATTGGACGTTAGAACATCGAGTATTAAGCACTTAATGGAAGAAAGTGCTTAATCTATTTGTATGATGGCGTAAGTTAGAGTACGTCGCGCTTACAGCTCAGGGACTCAGTACGTTGCGCGTATAAGGGTGGTACGCAAGGCGTACGCACCTCAGATGGGCTCGGACTTGTGTTGGTCTTGTAAGCTTTAGGGCCTTAATTAGTCATTGGGCCTGGTCATGTTTTGAGTTAGTGGGCCAGTTTATCTGCATTGGGTCATGGATACTATGATTGGGCTTTATAGGGCCATGACACCAATTAGTGATTTTGGACATGGATTTTGGGCCTATTAGCAATAGAGGACTTTTTAGTCCAATGTGAAAGGACTTGGTATTTGAGTACTTCAATTGGATTGTGTTCAGTCCTAATCTTGGGTAATGGTATTATTTTTCAGCACCGGTGGTTACGGACTGTTATAAGAGCAGCTTTTGGATTCAACAGATAGAGGTGAGTCTTCTAGCCACACCAATGGGTCTAAGGCACCAAGGTCGGGCCATTTTATGATATGTGGATTTTCGATTGATTATGCCTTATGTTAGTATGACATTTGCATGGAAGACCCCTGGGGTTCCCGTGGCAGTAGACTAAGACCGTGTGGGGGTTCCCGTAGCCTTTGGTAAAAGACCTTGGAGGGTTTCCATTGCATCCTAGTATATTTGCATGTTTAGTTGTATGATATTTTCTTGGTAGTGAAGACCATGTGGGGGTTCCCATAGCAGTTAGAGAAGACCAAATGGCACTAGGTGTAAGACCCTGGAGGGTTTCCATGGCTTCCTTATATGTTGTATGCATGGCTTATGTGATATATGTAGCTTTTATAGGTAATATGATATGTGTTATGTGGATTGTGTGCGGGGTATGCTATGGGGGACTCACTAAGCATTAGCTTACATATTGTGGATTTGTTTCAGGTACGTCCGAGCCCAAGAGCAAGGGAAAGGCTTGATAGTGCGGCGTGCACTCTCTCTCTCTCTCAGGCGTTTTTATGGGACACACTGATGATTTTAAATAAAACTTTATTTGATATGTGTTAGAACAAAGTTCTAGTAGGATCGATAGATTCTAAGCAGAAAAACAATTCAAGATGTAATGAAGAACACAGGAATGGTTTAACTGATGTTGAATGATTAAGCTTTAACACCCCAGAAGAGCTCGATTAAGAATTCGATTGTAGAGGTGTTTAGGGTTACAAAAGCAATAATGATAATAATTATAAAAAAGAACTGCCTAAGGCATACATGCATGTACTATTTATAGCTTAACCCTAATTAATAATCACGGATGGACAGACCCAATCCGGATATACAAATAAAGCCCATGACGCAGCATAAAATACCCAACATCTCCCCATTTGTGTCAATGGAGCCGAGAGATCAGTTCGGTTGAGCTATAGAAGACTTCTTTACAGTCTTGAACACCTTCGGTATAATGGCCAATAGAGTATGACGAAAAGTGATATACCACCGAAGCATGTCTGTGAAGTTCTTCTTGTCTGCCTCAGAGTTCTGCTTGCATCGATGGACGATATTAATTATGTGCTCCAAGCAGTCTGTTCAGAACAGATGCTTATCAACAAGAGCAAAAAGAAATCTGTTAGCATTGCCTCTTGTGAACATCACTGTGAGATGTGTAGAATCAATTTGTCCCATCTTCATCTTGTCTACATCTCCAGGTTTTGCAGTTGGCTTGACAGTTGGTTTCTTTGACAAAACTTTAGCAATCTCTTGATCCATGGTAGCAACTTCATAGATATAGGAAGCCAACATACTCTTCAGATGATCTAGGATCCGTTCATACTCCTTCGCATTAGTGAGCAAAATGTTGAAGAATAAGATCCAATCATGAGGATTCAAGTTAGGAAGATCTGCCAGGGATATAAGAGAAACAAAGTTGTCTGAACCTCGGGTTATTTTGAATTTGAGATTAACAAACTTCCCTGCAGACGAAGGTTTCAGCACCTTGACTGTCATAATCTTCTGTGCACTCCAAGTCAGGTACTGAGGCTGACCGAACTTGAGATTAAAATCGATAAGTTCACGATCAAATTGAGGGTGAGGTGAGGGAACTTGAACAGTTGAATCAAAGCAATGAAAAGTAAATGCCTTTCATGTTATAGGCATATAAAACTGTGAGTCCCTCAAATTCTCACAATCAAACAAACCTATAGGTTCCAGCCAGTACACACTTGGAAACTCTATCGCTTCTTTGATGAGCGTTTCCCTAGTCCAAGGAGGAAACAAAACCTTTTTGCAATTTAAGGCATCTTGCTCTTCCTTGTTCTTTTGCTCCCTCTCTTCTGCTTCCTTTGCAACCCGAAGGTTTTCATCTAATTCCTTACCCCTTTTCTTCCATTTCAGAGCATCAGCAATAGTTTCTTCTTCATCACTATCATCAGCAAGTCCCTTCTTGTTATCTTGATTACCAAAACCCGAAGCTTCCTTAACCTTCGGTTCTGTTTTGACAGTAACCTTTAGTTGAGTTGTCTGAGCACCTTCTCCCCCTTGTTTTGGAGGTACAAACCGCTCCGAAACACCCTTCATTTCATGCAAAAGTTTAAGGGCATAAAGAAGCTTGGAAGTCAGATGATTCTGAATGGTTAGGGTAAGAATCGGATCACGAGCACTAAGAACATTGTGGAGCATATTCTGAATATCACCAGCACAACTCCGGAAAACAACACGCACAGTCTTCAACAAAGAAATCTCCCGCTCAGCTTGAGCCAGTGGAACCTTCTGGACTTCAATGGTAGAGGTTTGACGAGCAAGTTCCTCCCGTAATGCGCTCTCCTTTGCTAAATCAGCATGGAGTGTGTCAAAATGAGAATTCACTGAGCTAAGAAGAGAAGTGTTCTCAGCTTGAATTGAAGAACGAACATGCTCAAATTTGGCATGCTCCTCTTGAAGAGACTTTGATAGAGAGTCAACGGAAGCATTCACTTTGGCTGAATTCGAATTAGCATGACCCTTGAGGGATTCAAGAAAAATCTTGGAACTGTGAATAAGTTCGGCAACTTTAGTTGTAGCCTTTTGGCAAGAAGATGTTAATGCTTCAACCGCCTTTGTGGATTTATCAATGGCACATGTATACTGTTCAAAAGCAATGTCCAGGAAAGCCTTCAGCACAACATCATTATATTTTGAAGAAGAAGCGAGCAATTGATCAATCTTTTCAACCAGATTTTTCACTTGTTGTCTGGTTACTGGAGCGTCGTCATCGTCATCAATGTGAAGTCTATAAGGACTGTAATAGTTTGAGTCAAACTCAAGATTGTCACCACCGAGAGTATCACCAGAATCAATTGAGGGTAAGGGTGAAAGAGGTTTGGATGTAACAGGGGTTTCAGTTTCAGTATTAGCCCCCATATCAGATACGTTGACGTTTACTGAAGGTTCGATTGGAGTGGTGGAAATAGGTGTAATTGTGATAGTTGCTTGTGAAAAAATGGGAGGTGGTAAAGGAGTTGTAGAGATTGGTACGGTACTAACTGGTGGTGGAGTTGGCACAGAAGTGGTGGTTTGAGATGTAGGAGGTGGTGGAATGGGAGCAATCAAAACTGGAACAGAAGATTTTAGTGGAGATAGAGGAGGTGTTGGAATCTTGTCATGAAGGTGTTCAGTAGGAGTTGGAGAACGAGGAGGTGTATTACCTCTTGGTGAACCATGATGCAGAACTTCTTCTCCCTCATCTGCCGATTGCTCACCATCATGGTCTGAGCTTGAAGGAGAAGGACTTTTTGATTTCCTAGCCATCTTCTTAACTTTCTTTGGAGCCGAAGAATCAGCCTTTTCAGCCTTTCGCTTTTTAGACTTGACAGGCTTAGTCGAAGGACCTTCAGTTTCCACTTTATTGGTATCTTCCCCCGTTCCTCACTTGGATGGCTTCTCCACAGCATCTAAAGCAGCTTGTTGTGCAGGAGTCAGTTTTCTTGGTCCATTGGGAGTAAGCTTTCGGTAGGCAGCCATCACGTTACTTTCGCTTGTCACACACCAGTACATCGTTTCAGGTATTGAACCATTGTGAGAGAACTTAGTGGCATCTGAGAAGATGATATTTTTCGTATGAAAAGTAGCCACAGAGGAGACCAAAGCATCTTTCATGACTGGAATCTGTAAAGTGTCAATGGTCCGTCGGGTGACAATGGTCCAGAAACGACCACAAGAAATCTCAGAATGTCTCATCGAGGTGTTGAGACTTTGCACCAGTTGCAACCAAATAATCGACCCATAATCGAGGTTAATGCCATTGTAGAGACCATAGAGAATGGTCAGAAAACCCTTGCTTGTACCATCTGACCCAGCAACCCTCTCCGCTAAAACCTTGTTGATAAGAGTGAGCACCCCATTCCATTGCGGCGGCAAACATGATTTCTTAAACTTCGTCACTAAGGTAAGAACATCAGTCTACCCCATCTCATAAAGCATCGAAAACAACTTGGTTGTGGTGATGAAATCAGGAGAAATAACAGAAGCATCAATGGCAAGTTGTAACATGAAACATAATCACCCTTTCGAAATTGATGACTTGTGAGAGAAGATTTGAAATTAGATCCTCTCCTAGTTCTTGTCATAGGATGCAGTAGAATAGACTTGGGATAGTAGAGACATTGGAACGGATTCCACTTGCGTGAGTGCGATAACCATAGGAGAGTACTTGAGACATTCGACGACGTGTAGCATGTACGAATCATACAGAAAGGGGTTCAGTTGAATGATCAAGTTCTGATTGGGTTTGATCACAAGCAATGACGATGAAGCAGTTTCATCCTGAACAGAGGATGAGTCCGCCATTGTTAATGTAAGGAAGAAGATGCACAGTTGATGATCGGCTTGTGTATTTGAGAGAGTTTGAAGAAGGTAAGAAGGTACAATTGTGCGAGAAACCCTTTATATACCATTGCCAGGATAGAGAAACTATCATTTTGATCATGATACGATCACTGAAACGTCGCCTGAAAAAGCGCGATATGACAGCATGGTTTCCCCAGATAAACGTCATCAAGCGTGGGTTTTGGAACTGTTCAAATTCGCGCGCCCAAAATCTTATCCACATATCGTCTTTTCAAATTCACTTTCGCTCCAGATGTTCAAATAACCATCGTCATCAAGTAGGTTAGATATAATTTGTTGTGACTAACGATGTTATAAAATTTCAAAAACAAAAACAAACTGTATCTTTTTGGGAAGAAATTCCTTGGTGTTAGAGAATTTCATAAAAGACCATTCAAAAATAAAATGAGATTTCGTTAGGTAACAAGTGAGAGCTTGAATATAAATATTCACTGTCAATTCATTGTTGGTATTGGATTTTGGGTCTCACTTAGCACGTGGTATACGCATCTAAGATCATAAACACAAATTTTGTATAACCATAAACCTCAGTGGTAATAACTGAGAGTCTCAAGGGTTACCTAGTTGAAACAAAAGTTGATGGAGAATGTAAAGGAGGTGGTTTAAGAAGCGAAAGTACCTATGCTATATAAATGTGACAAAGCAGAAAACTCTTAACTCATTTGAGAAGAGTAAGGTAGCTCATGACTTGGGTGGATTTATCAGCCTGATTGAGAAGAAACGATATGTATAGATCGAATCATAAAGGCTTTGCTCCTAGTCTCAGAGGCTTCGGTCTACATGCAGCAGCATGCTTCTAGGGACACTTAACTAGTTCATATTAAGATAATCATACATGCCCTAGCTCCAATTTATGATGTACTTGGTACCTGGTAAAGAGAATAAGCAAACAAACAAACCACACAAACAAACAAAACTAACAAAACAAGACAAAAAAAAGTAAAAAAAAAAAAAAAAAAATCTTTTGGATTTTTGAAGTTTCTGAAAAAAAATAAAAACAAAAAAATAAACAAAATGAAATTAATACTAAACACTCTTGAAAGAGAAAATAAAGCAAGAAACAGATTTAAAAGATAGTATACAAAGTATACAACCAAAACCAAACCTTGAAAGAATGAAGCGAAATAAATCGAGCGTTCGGTTTATTTCGGTTCCCTAAGATTTCGGAGCCGAAATAGACCGAGCGTTCGGTTCATTTCGGTTCCCAACATTATGGAGCCGAAATAGACCAAGCATTCGGTTCATTTCGGTTCCCGGAAAATCCGGAACTGAAATAGACCAAGCGTTCGCTCTATTTCGCTTGTCTAATTTTGAGAGAGAGGTTTGAGGGTTCGGTATTGACTCTACTTCCATCATACCCAAACCTTGTAAAATTTTATTGAAGCTTGCTTATGGTAAGGATTTAGTGAAGATGTCAGCCAATTGATCAGAGGACCAAACGAAATGTACTTCCACGTTTCCATCTTCAACATGGTCCTTGATGAAATGGTATCTTAGTGCAATATACTTTGTCTTTGAGTGTTGCACTGGATTGTGACATATTCTTATTGCGTTTTCTGAGTCACAACAGAGAGGTATTTTCTTCATACTCAGTTTGTAGTCTCTTAGTTGGCTTTGTATCCATATTACTTGCAAGGTACAGGATGCTGCAGCTATATACTCAGCTTCGGTTGTTGAAAGAGACACACAAGTTTGCTTCTAAGACTGCCAGCTTACAAGTTTACCGTCAAGAAATTGGCATCCTCTAGTTGTGCTCTTTCGGTCTAGACCGCATCCTCCAAGATCGGCGTCAGAAAAGGCTTGAACAAAGAATCCGGATCTAGCAGGGTACCAGAGACCGAGAGTGGAGGTTCGCTTCAGATAACGGAAAATATTTTTCACTGCCACCATGTGAGGTTCTCTTGGATTTGCTAGAAACCTGGCATTATAACAAACAGAGAACATAGTGTTTGGTCTACTAGCTGTTAGATACATAAAAGACTCTATCATTTGACGATAGACTGTTACGTCAACAGTAGGTTTTTACAGAGATGGTGTTAACTTTGTGCCAAACGCCATGGGAACCTTCACCTTCGAATCCCCCGTCATACCGAACTTCACCAGCAAGTTCTTCGTGTAAGCCTCCTGGTTGATAAAAATGCCTTCTGGACCCTGTCTTATATTCAAACCAAGGAAAAAATTAATCGGACCCATTGCGCTCATTTCAAATTTAGTCTCCATCAACTTCCTGAATTCAGCCGTTAGGCTAGGATTCATGGAGCCGAAGATGATGTCATCGACATAAATATGAACTATCATTAGATGTTCACCTTCTTTCTTTCGGAAGAAGGTTGGGTCAACTGAACCTTGCTTGAATTTCGATATTTTAAGAAAGCGAGTTAAAGCTTCATACCAGGCTCTCGGTGCTTGCTTCAGACCATATACAGCTTTATCCAACACATAGCATTGATCAGGGTATTTCTCGTTCACGAACCCAGGTGGTTGCTCAACATACACCGTTTCTTCTAGTTCTCCATTTAAAAAAGCACATTTCACGTCCATCTGGAAAACTTCGAAGTTTTTATGAGCAGCATATGCCAGAAAGGTTCTAACTAATTCCAACCTTGATACTAGAGCGAAGGTTTCCTCATAGTCTATTCCCTCTTCTTGGCAATATCCCTTCACCACCAACTGTGCCTTATTGCGTATGACGTTCCCTTCTTTGTCCAACTTATTCCTGAAGACCCATTTTAAGCCGACCACTGAAGCACCCTTTGTAGTGGGAATCAGCCTCCAAACTCGATTATGTTCAAACTCATGGAGTTCATCTTGCATATCTTGTACCCAATCAGCGTGATCAAGTGTAGCATTGACCGTCTTTGGTTCGACTTTGGAGACAAACGAATTAAACATGCAGAATTCAACATTAGAGAATAATTCAGTTTGTTTCGCTTTCAATTGAGAACGTGTGAGAACTCGCTCAGATGATTCACCAATGATTTGTGCTTTGGGATGATCTTTAGTCCATTTCATTAGAGGAGGGTAATTAGGGTCATAGGAAGGATCCAACTCTACATTTATCTCTTCTTCAAATTCTGATTGATCATCTTCGTCATTTGTATTCTTTCATTTGTATTCTTATTCTACCCCTCAAATAGCGAAGCGTATCCCTTGTCAGGTTCAGGATCCTCCCCCTCGGTTGTAGATGGATTCTCCCCCTCTACTGGACTATTATAGCCTGGGAATGGAGTTGGATTCTTGTCTTCGAAAGACAAATCGGTTGTTTTTGGTGCAGATGAGCCCTCCCCCTTAAACGTTGAGTTGTTGTTTGGAGGGTCAGTTGAGGTTTGACTATCAATCAGTTTAAGAGGTTCATTCTCCATTTCTTTTGTAGCTTTATCAGTGATCTTTTTCAGATTGTCGATGTTGTTGTATGCTGCTTTCTCCTCTGAGTGTATGGCCTTTTCTGGTTCATCAAATAGCCTCATGTACTCTTCAAACAAGTTGGAAATTGGAAACGAGACTTTCCTGATTCAGGAAATATTTCCCCCAAGGCACGTTCGCTTCTTTGAACTTTCTTCATGTAGTTGTCGTCAAAGGTTACATAGTATGTTTCTTCAATATGTTTGGAGCATTTGTTTAAAACCTTGTATGCCTTTGAAGTGAGCGAATAACCAAGAAAAATTCCCTCATCGTCTTTGACGTCAAACTTCTTTCGGTTCTCTTTGGAGTTGAAAATGAAGCACCTTGAACCGAACACGTGGAAAAACTTAATGTTGGGCTTTCGATTGTTCAGAATCTCATACGGAGTGATGGAAAATTGTTTGTTAAGTAAGGATCGGTTCTGAGTATAACATGCGGTTGCAACTGCATCGGCCCAGTAGTATAGTGGAAGCGAAGCGAAGCTTAGCATAGTTCGGGCTGCCTCACATAAAGAACAGTTTCGTCTTTCAACAATTCCATTCTGTTGTGGTGTATAGGGGGCCGAGAAGTTGTGAGTTATCCCCTATTCAGCCAGAAAATCCTCAAAATCTTTATTCTTGAATTCAAGCCCATTGTCGCTTCTGATATTCCTCACCAGCTTTCGCAATTGCAGTTCCATTTGCTTGATAAACGTCTTCAACTTGGGAATTGCGTCTGATTTCTATTTAAGAAAGAAAACCCAGGTGAAGCGTGAAAAATCATCTACTATGACAAGAATGAACTTACTACCACCGAAGCTTTCGATCGTCGAAGTTCCACATAAGTCAATATGCAAAAGTTCAAGAGCTTCAACAATCTTTGTATTGATACATGTAGGAAGGCTCTTTCTGCTTTGTTTGCCCATCTCACACGCTGCACACAGGTGTTCCTTATCATATTTGAGAAGAGGAAGGCATCGAACATGATCACCAAGTACCAACTTATTTATGTCTTTGAAGTTCAGGTGTGATAGGCGTCGATTCCATAACCAGCTTTCATCAGAATGCGCCTTTGACAGCGGGCATATAGTTGGTTTTCCTCGAATTGGGTTGAGATTTAAAGGATACATCTCTCCCTTGCATTCAAACTTCAACAGAACTCTTTTGGATTGCTTCTCAATTATTTCTAATCCCTCATCATCGAATGAAACCTTCAAACCAGTTCCCACAACCAATTGAGATACACTGATGAGGTTGTGTTGCAACCCTTCCACATAATCCACTTTTCAAATCGTGAAGTCTCCATTGGTTATCATTCCATATCCTCTTATTGTGCCAAAATAATTGTCTCCTTACTTCACACATCCACCATCCTTAAGGGACCGAAACTCCCTCAGCTCTTCCCTCCTTCCTGTCATGTGACGAGAGCAGCCACTGTCAATGTACCATTCGTCATCGAACTACTCGTCACTTATAACCTTCAAATTCAAGCAGATTTAGGAACCCAAATTCTCTTAGGCCCTGGTGAGTCTTTTACAGAAACAGGAATAGCAACAGACAGATCAATTAAATAAGTTCTTTTTATTAGAGTTGTTTCGTCTTTTCTTTTGATGGTATACACCTTGATTTTGTTGTTATCTTGTTTAAATTGAGGTGTATTAGATGGTGTGTTATTAGATGGTTTTGGAATCTTCTTTTGAATCCTAGGGTTAGCTGACTTTTTCTTATTATTGATATCAGAATTCGGATCAAGCTTTCCCTTTCCTTTGATGTCCTTCATTAGATTCGGCTTTTGTTGGTAGCAGGAAGGACTGAAGCTTGACTTTTGGTTATAAACCTTGATGTTGTGACCGAAACTAGTGTTGGAACCGAAACTGGATGTTCGGTTCTGAGCTCTGGTGTTGGAACCGAAACTGGATGTTCGGTTCTGAGCTTTGGAATAATAGGAGCTTGGACTAAAACTTTCCTTTCGGTTTGGCTTCACGTTTAACTCTTTCTTGAAAGGAACATAGTTAGGGTTTTGAGACTGCCAAAACCGTTTTCGCTCATTCAGATTTTTCATGTATCTCTGATTTCTTTGGCGTTTCTGTTCAGCCAGCTGTTTTTAAGATTTATGAATATTGAAGCTTGATTTTGGCTTCTCCTTTTGAGTTTCGGTTGTCTTGGAAGATACATTGGATACTTTCTTTGGTTCTTCTGATATCTCTTTTGTTCCACTCGTGCTAGGTTTATCAAAACTTGAGGGCTTGTTGATGGGTTCAGCAACGTATCTACCTTTTACCCTCCACGAGGTTTGCTCTGATAATCCGGCGGTTTCGTCTGCATTATCGATAGGGGCAGACCAGAAGTAATCGTCACATCCTTCAGCATTGTCTGTGTTGACCAAGATTTTCAATTCTGTTGTTTGTTTTTTAGTGACCCCTGTAGCAGCATATACTTGATTTGGCACAGTTTGAACTTTCTTATATACCATCGCTTTCTCTTTGAGTTTCTGTGTCTTTTCCTTTGACAGGCGAGCATATTCAACTGAGTTTTCAGATATTAGGGGTTTTTCATTCTCGGTTACGCTCTTCATAAATTCAGAGCAATCAACCACATCTTCCACCGAGATTTCGCTCATCTCACTTTCCTCATCAAATTCAGACTTGTTTTCTATATTCATTTTATGTTTTGAAATTAATTTAGCATTAGACAAATCAAATGATTGAATGGTCTCGGACTTAATTTTCAACCTCTCATTTTCATCTAAAAGATTTTTGAGCATACACTTATGTTCCTTAGAGTAAATAAAGGTCTCTATCTTATCTAGTCAGATTTTACAAGTGATGGATGTCTCTTCTGAGGATATTATTGATTCACACTCAGCGATGACCTCATCCTCCTTAAATTCAAGGAAGGGTAAGATCATCTTATGAATCTTTTTCCCTATTTCACAATTTAAGTGCAACTGAGCAATATTCGTATATAAGCGTTTAGCAATCAAGCAAAAAACATCCTGTTGTTTTAAAAACTTTAAATTGTCTCGTTGCAAATAAATAATCTCATCCCTATCCCTATTTAACTCTGTCTCCTTCAGCTCAATCCTCATCCTTCTCTCCTCACTCTTCGAAGACACCCTACTGAGTTGGTCAGTTAGGTTAGAGTTCGCTAAGCGAGTTTGCATGAGACTACCACTTAAGTTAGAAAATTTAAATTTTAGTTCATTTAATTCTTCTTCATAATTTATTACCATCACTTTAAGTGATTCAAGGATGGATTGTAACTTTTTGATCAGTCGATCACAGTCGTTAATCTTCTCACTCACGGGCTTGGCTGCAAAGCATTTGTCCTCAGTCAGGTTCAGCCCCTTAGGCTCACCTTCGGTTGATCTTCCATTTGTAACCATCAAACATTTTCCAGCCGAACCAATCTCTCTTGCCACATAAGCTTTTCCATGTGTGGGTTTTCTCACTTATTCATCCTCAGAATCAGTTGACCAGACTTCAACGTTACCGAATTCATCTTCTTCCACATTTTCCTTCACAATCAAGGCATTAATAGAACTACTAGATACCTTCTTTTTCTTTATTTCTTCCAACTTTCGCATGTAATACGCCTCATCATCTTCACCGTCCCTTTTCTTAGCCATCTTCCTCAACATGCAATATTTGGCAAAGTGGTTCTTGCCATGACAATAATTGCAGTCGAATCCAGAGTCTCCTGCAAGCTTTCTTTCCTTCTTGTCACCATCCTTTTGAGAGGTATTCTTCATTTCTTCTTTCACCTTCTCAGAACTGTAACTTCCTTGCCAGTTTCTGTTCTTATTGACAGGGAACTTCTTTCGTGAAAACTTCTTTAGGTTGGTGACCATCATTGCATATTATTCGCTTGTAAGGTCACACTCAGACATATTCGAATCTTCCTCTTCTTCTACAACACTTTTGCCTTTTGAGACAAGGGTCAGCGATCCCACACCCGAAACTATCTTCGCCTCCTTGTTTACCACACTCTCATGGGATTTAAGTATACCCACCAGTTTCGCTAGCGAGTATGATTTAAATTGTTCGTGAGCTTTCACTGTTGAAACCACTGCCATCCATTCTGGTCTTAAACCATTCATGAACGTTACCTTTTGCTCGATCAATTTTCTTTCAATACAATGCTTGATCATCTTGCTAAGGAGATGATTGAAGCGATCGAAGGTTTGTATTAGTTTTTCTTCAGGTTTCTGTTCAAAAACTCCAAATTCTGATAGCAACAAGGTTTGGATGGAGTGTTCTTGATCTTCATCGGTTGAGTAGAGTTATTTTAACCTATCCCATATTTCTTTAGCCGTCGTGCATGAACCAACTAACCGAAAAGTGTCAGATTGCAATGCGAATCTGATCATTCTCATGGCTTTCACATTACATAGCACCTTGTCCTTTTCATCTTGTGGCATCTTATCTACGTCCGCCACAAGCTTCTTATATTCTTTTTGAGTCTTCACTGTCCTGTTCGTTCCAGAGTGAACAAACGTCCCTTGCGTGATAGCTTCCCAGATGAGATACCCATTATCCTCATATCCAACTACGTAATCTTCAAAGTGATGTGCTCGCACTTCGTAGTCTTGAGTGTAAAGAATGGAAACTCGTGTAGTGGATCCAATGCTATTGGAGATATGGATGGGATTTGTTTGAGAATCATCGTGAGACATGATGAGCCTTTCCTTAGAACTGCTAGAATCAGACCTGCAAACTTGAGTTTAGAGTTTTATCAAACACAAGAGTTACCGTCAACAAGAAGAAGACGAGTTCTTTATATTCGATAAAAGCGGAAACCCTAAATAATTCTTCAAACAGAAGGGATGTGTATTGATCACATAGTCTCCTACTCTGATACCAATTGTTAGAACAAGGCTCTAGTAGGATTGATAGATTCTAAGCAGAAAAACAATTAAAGATGTAATGAAGAACACACGAATGGTTTAACTGATGTTGAATAATTAAGCTTTAACACCCCATAAGAGTTCGATTAAGAACTTCGATTGTAGACGTGTTTAGGGTTACAAAAGCAATAATGATAATAATTAAAAAACCTTCCTAAGGCATACATGCATGTACTATTTATAGCTTAACCCTAATTAATAATCACGGATGGACAAACCCAATCCGGATATACAAAATAAAGCCCATGACACAACATAAAATACCCAACAATATGAATTTTGAAAACAATTGTATTTGGGATTTCATGGTTTGTGGAAAGTATTTTGATTAATCAAAAATGAAATTTTTCTTTTGAAAATTGGGTCGTTACATGAATTAGCCGTCGGAGATGAGGAGGAGATCGATCGCCGGTAACAGTGAGAGAATGTGAAGCAGAGATAATTCTGGTTGGTCATCAATATTTATCATATGTGTTTGAGTTAGATCTTCAATGGAGATCGAATTCAGTTGGACATGACGACGAGTACCTAGTCGATCGACCATCGAACAATTTAGGTCTTCGACGATCACTACTGCAATCGAAGATGAACACGACCGACCTCAATCTCTTGGATCTTGGAGTATTCGTCAATGATTTAGACATTAATGGCAGTGGATTGGTATTAGTTTGTAGGGGTACAGGTGGTCGATCAAGGGAGGAGGGACGAAGAGGGAAGAGATACGGTAAAGAAGACAATTGTGAAGACGACGACATGAGAGAAAGAGAGAGAGAGAGAGAGAGAGAGAGAGAGAGAGATGAGAGGTTTAATCAGAGGAATTAAATGATTATTTTATTCCTAAAATGCCCCAAATTCATTTCAATTTCTTTACCCCTGGGTCTTATTTTTCCTAACTATTTACAAAAATGACATAAAACATCTTAACCATTTATTATTTTGATCTAACAGCCCTCGTTTGATTTCGGGTTCTTGGGAAACTTTGAGCTCTCAAATGATCATCTCTCTCTCTCTCTCTCTCTCTCTCTCTCTCTCTCTCTCTCTCTCTCTCTCTCTGTATGTATGTATATATATATATATAGGTTATTCTATTTAAAATAATTATTGTGTTATTGTATGCATAAATGTGGGCCAATCAATTTTACTTATTTTAAGAAAGTGTTTAATATATATTATTTAATTAAATATAATTGAAAATATAATCTAATTTAATTACAAAGGGTATTTTAGTCAATTAATATATATTTAATAAAGTAAAATTGCATATTTTAAGGGATCATAGATTCTATTAATTTTAAAAATCCGATTTTACGAATTATAATTCTTTTAATTCGGACATTCTGGCAGAATAAGTTTATGAGTATATTCAAAAAATAAAAATATTCTTGAACCTATTTCTTGATCATAACTTTAAAAACTTCTTCTAGAATAACAAATTCTTGAACAAACAATTGAAGAATATAAATAAAAAATACATTATTTCTTATAGAATACGGGTAACAATTGTTAAAAATTACATTTATTGTTAAAGAATAAAACTAAAAAAACTTTCAAAACGGAAAAAAAAATATCAAAATCTAACAACGACACTAATACATTCTAAAATAATAATGTTGCTTAGAATCACTTTCAATTTTGTGGTCCGTTCTTCAAGCATCAACTTTTGTAAAAACAAAACCAAATTGTAGTTTAGATTCCAATAATGCATTAGCAAATGAAAAATAAATCAGTGAGAAAACCAAGAATTGTAGAACATGCATAAATCAGTGAGAAAATATCCATACTTCATTCCAACAGAATTAGAATTCATGATTCCATTCCAACAAAATTGGATTCGTGATTTCATACAACAAAATTAGAATTAGAATTTATGATTCCATTCCAACAGAATTAAATTTCATGATTTCATTCCAAAGGAAAAAGTATTTACTTTTCACAATAGATGTTGTCACAAGATCAACCCCACTCACCCCTTTCTTCTACGTTTCCTCTTAATGAACCCCATGTTTCCTTTCATTCTACATGGATTCCAGTCAAGAAATACAAGAACAATCTTGTTCTTGCCCTTATGTACCCAGCAAACCAACAAAAAAAGAGGGCATTTCCCCCATTCGTGTTCTTCCTTCTCCCAATCACCTCCTGCTTGACAAACCCCTGAATGAACCCTGCCACACTTTCCACAAGTGCGGCTCTGATGACCCCCAGACCGTGTATCAGCGGTCTTAGACCACTTAAGCACCGGCTGAGACTGTGTTGGTGCCTGACGCTGCTCCTTCAGCTGCAGCTCTATCTCCAACTCACGCCACCTCGTGGCTTCCTGAAGGTCCAGGAGGGTATCACATCGATGTGTAGACACAAACTGTCGAATATCAGTCTTGAGCATACTCAGATAACGAGTCATCTGAGACTGCTCCGAAGCAAACTCCGGGCAAAACATAGCCTTCTCCGTGAACATACGGGTAATCTCCATCACAGACTCCCCATATTGTCTCAACGTCAAAAACTCCTGAGCAATTCGCTCCCGCTCAACGCGTGGAACGTAGCAGGTGTGGAACATATCCCTGAACTGCTCACAAGTAACAGCAGCCCGCTGATCATCAGTATACGACCCAGTCATCAATATGCACCAGTCCTTTGCCCCAAGCCTCAGCAGGTTCAGGGCACACCTGACCTTCTGGTCAGCAGGGCATGAGCACGTGAAGAAACATCCCTCCACGTCAGATAACCACCTCATAGCCCTAATCGCATCCCGTGTACCATCAAATGTCGGGGGCTTCGTGTTATCGAAGTCCCGGTACTGGAAAACCCTGATGGCTCCTCCTCCAACTCCTACCGCAGTTACAGCCGAAGTGGCTGCAGCGGCAGCTGTCTCTGCTTTGTAACATCCATAAATTTTACACCAAATTTAAACTTTTTCATTAATAAATAAAATCAAATAGCATTGTTTACAAAAATGTGTTCAAATCATTATCCATCAGAGTGTCCCAAAATCATAACTTAAGGATGCGGAGCGGTACGGTCACGCCTTCGCCTTGCCATGATCTCCTGAAGTACCTGAAACAATAAACTGAAAACTGTAAGCCCGAGGGCTTAGTGAGCTACCCCCAAAATACCAATACCACACTAACAATACCATATCAGTAATAATCAATCAATCAACATGCATACTAGGCCATCGGCCTGACTGGACCGCCCTGCCAGGCCTACGGTCTATCTGGATCTATCCCGAGCCTTCAGCATGACTGGTCCGCCACATAGGCCTACAGTCTCCCCGGACCACTCATGTGGTATGTTGGCCTTCAGTACAAAGCAGGACCGCCTCAACCCAACCAACAAGCAAATAACCATGTGTGCATAACTATCATATACTGGCATATACAAACATCAAACATATTTATCTTATTGATCATCAATCATAGAATTCTCTTGTAACTAGAGTACCGACCTAGCAGGTCACTGACATACCAATCCCTACGGATCATAAGAGCATAGCATACCGTCTACCCTAATTCCAATCTAGCAGATCATAACCACATATAGCATACCATAACAATAACAATTAAAGGGTCGGCCTTGGTGCCGTAGACCCTATCGATATAGTGAGGATAACTCATCTCGCAGATGTCAACTCGGAAGGTAAACTCCAACTCTCGGATCACTTGACACAGGCTCCACCACCTATTATCATAGTACAATATACTCATAGGTCCTTAACCTTATAAGGTACTCCATAACCCACTAGTCAACCTCTGATCAAAGTCAAAGTCCTCAGTCAAGGTCAACAGTCCATGTTGACCTCGACTCACCGAGTTCCTTGAAGCGTATTCCAACTCGTCGAGTCATCGGGGTGACTCGTCGAGTTCCTTCGATTCTCGATCAAACTTTAAGGCCCCCCGACGAGTTTCCTCCTTGCAACTCGACGGATACACACGCATAAATGTCTTGGAGAAAACTCATCCGACTCATCGAGTTGTTCTTCAACTCATCGAGTCTATGGCAATCATCATCGGACTCGCCGAGTTGTTCATCAAACTCTTCGAGTTCACGGCCATCTTCATGTGACTCGCCGATTCAACCTTGCGACTCATCGAGTCCATTCAGTCCTTTTTCCATAAAGACTTGTTTTGAGCCATGCAGCGGCTCCAACTCATAGATCCAAGCTTCTAGGGCATGCTTATCACGTAAAGTTGCAAACTTTATGTGCATGCATGGCTATAAAGGCTCTAAATGCCTATTTTAAGTTCTTAATGGAGCTTCATGCTCAAGAGGGCCTTCAATCATGTCCAAAACTATAACTTTATGCTTCTAGAATCCAAGGAGGGTCCAGATCTGAAGTTACAACCTCAGATCTAGCCCATAGCTCATCTTACCAACTTAACATTCCACAAAAACCCTAAAATTCAACCAATAGAAGAGATCTACAAGAAAAATGGCGATTTGGGTACCTCTGGAAGATGATAGCTGAGATAAGTGTTGATTCCCACACTCTACTTGCTCCAATCTCCTTCTCCTCCAAGCCTTCTCCCTCCAAAGATCCTCTTTTCAAGCTTCAAACACACAATGGGCACACACACATATATTAGGGTTCTCAAGGACTCTCTAGAACTGTAAAGAGGCCCAAGGGAGGCTAAGGTTCCTTTAAATAGGTTGCAAAACCCCGGGATTTAGGTTTTCATCTGCCAGCTCCTACTCGCCGAGTCCCAATATGGACTCGTCGAGTAGGTCACTTAACTCGCGATCCTACCCCGCTGCTCGACGAGTATGGCGACCAACTCGTCGAGTAGGGCCAAACCCAAGAAATTTTATTTAAAACAATACCTGAGAATCGGGGCGTTACAACCACCTTCGTCATTCCCCTGCTCCATTCGTGAATCCTTCTTCCTTTTCCGTGTGTTGATGACGATCAAACCAGCCAAGAAATGAACAAATTAGATATTTTGTCAACCAGCAAGTTTTGTGGCTTCAGATCTCTGATATTTTTTTCCAACAAATATTAAACCAAACAAAAAATTTAGGGCAGGGGAATATGTGAGGTAGAGATTAAGGAAATGGATACCTGTGAAGAACACCGTGACCATGGCAGTGAGCAACACCTTTACACAACTGAAACAGAAAGCTTTGGATCTGAGAAGGAGGTAGAGGAGAGGGATTAGGGCTCTTGCGATGAGAATCGATGAACTTCTTGAGATCGGTGTCCACATACTCAAAGACGAGGTAGAGAAGGGGTTTGTCGTTATGGTGGATGTGTTGGAAGCAGATGAGGCGAACGATATAAATGGAATTGGAGAGCATCTGGAGGAGGGAGATCTTGCGGAGGGCGGTGGGCAGGATGCCTTCCTCGTCCATCTCTAGACGGCTTTTGTTGAGGGCTACGAGTTGGCCGGTTTGTAGTCTATTCTAATTTTGCAGATCAACCAAGATTTAGTTTTAGATAAAGAGGGGAATGAGATTTAAACTGGAAAGATTAGGTTAAATGTCAATACCATGATTATAGGAATTATTTTCGGAAGTTACTAAACAAATTACGAAATTACCCTTATTTATTTATTTAATTATTTAATTTTTTATTTAATTTTGATTGGCCCACATTTATGGATATAATAACATAATAATTACTTTAAATACCTGAACCTCTCTCTCTCTCTCTCTCTCTCTCTCTCTCTCTCTCTCTCTCTCTATATATATATATATATATATATATATATATATATATATATATATATATATATATATATATATATATATATATATATATATATATATATATATATATATATATATATATATATATATATATATATATATAGGTTCAGGTTCATTTGAGACCATTCTAATTTTGTGAGACCGTGAGACCAAATCTAAAAATAATTTTAAAATGCAAAATAAATGGAAAAATCCAAAAATTCTTTTTTTAAATGTTATTTTCGGAACTTGAATTAACTAAAAAAATATAAAAAAAATATAAAAAAAATAAAAAAAAAAATCCGTTTTTTTTTTAAAAGTACGTGAAATATTCTAAATAGAATATTTCACTGACATATTCTAAAAAATAATTTTAAAATGCAAAATAAATGGAAAAATCTAAAAATTCTTTTTTTAAATATTATTTTCGGAACTTGAATTAACTAAAAAAAAATTTAAAAAAATTAAACAAAATAAAAAAAAAATCTATTTTTTTTGAAAAATACGTGAAATATTCTAAATAGAATATTACACTGTACATATTCTAAAAATAATTTTAAAATGCAAAATAAATGGAAAAATCAAAAAATTCTTTTTTTAAATATTATTTTCGGAACATGAATTAACTAAAAAAATTAAAAAAAAAATAAAAAAAAATAAACAAATGCGTCTCACGGTCTCACAAAATATAAGTGGTCTCAAATGAACCTAACCCTATATATATATATATATATATATATATATATATATATATATATATATATATATATATATATATATATATATATATATATATATATATATATATATATATATATATATATATATATATATATATATATATATATATATATATATATATATATATATATATATATATATATATATATATATATAACACTTGTGTTTAATAATTAGTTGAAACAGGGTATTGACTTGAGAATAAAAGTGGTATGTGTGACATGTTCCCTGGTAAAGAAGGTTAAAGCCAATGGTGAACATGGGAATGCGCAGTTGGCATCTACAGATAACACACTTGTTGCGACTCATACACCCATCTTCTTTACTCCCTCTAGCCTGGACACCCATGTCCCATTTTCTATGACATTTTTTGGATGTTACACACTTACAGGCTTTCTTTGTTGCATTTTTTATTCATTATTCACATCCATCCAAACACTCTTTTGTGACAGAATATATATCCTGTTCGTTGAATCCTTAGATGATATAAAACAAAATTCATTGTAATTTTTAAAAATTAATCGTCTTTTTTCATAGATTTTCTGGGCCCATCCATGTATATTCTTGTATTAGATAGTTCCTTTGTTGATTTTTTGATGTTTAGTTCATTATTTTATCTGCAGTGAAATTTATATTTTTATGAACGTAAATTATGAAGTTAGACTGTACAGGTTTGATTACAGAAAGCGTTTGATTTTGACTGAAAGCTATGTGTATTGACTTATAACACATTTATAGGTTAAAGTCAAAGTCAAAAATACTTATAATATAGATTTAGATAAGGATATATATATATATATATATATATATATATATATATATATATATATATATATATATATATATATATATATATATATATATATATATATATATATATATATATATATATATATATATATATATATATATATATAGTATAACACTGTTAATGGTTTGTTAGGACCAAAAAGAATGTGGTTGTCAATTCGTAGACTGTACCATTAATGCAAGTGACAATGAGGTATTCAATTATGCAACTATATTTATCATATAAAAATGGAAAAATACAAAATCATCATAACTGAACAGCTATTTATATTTCTAATAACAACAACAATAAAATGTGACATAAAGAAAGATAAATTATTACACTTTGTCAAACGTTATCATCTGGATAACGGGTGTTTGTTTTTCTAGTGGTGAAAGTTGAAGTCTGAAAACCATATATGAACGTGAACAGACAACATTTAGATTTTATATTCAACACTTTTGACTATTTGATTAGTGAGATGAACAAAGTGTGTGAATGTATATATTTATCCGTTTTACACTTATATATGATTATATATCTTCATGTTTTTCAAGTTTGAATAGGCAAATGGTATTCTAGAGAATATAAGATTTTGATAGAAAGGGCAACAATAATAAAGTAAAACCCATGGTATGAGCCAATTGATATCAATAATTTCAATCAAATGATTATTAGTTCAAGACTCGATGTTCGATGCTACGATAATGAAAAGGACTCTACATCTGGTGGGCTCGCTTTGTTCATTGCAGAAATTTGGATCAAACTCGTTTAGTTCAAATAGATTATTTAAGTCTACTACATGTATGAACACGATACTTGGTGAAGGCCCAATGTATAACAAAAGTAAGAAAACATTCTCACTTCTAACTTCTAAGTATATGTAAAAATGGACTCAGCTCGTCAATTTAATCCGGACCAATCTTAAAATTCGTCAATTTAACTAGACCTATCTTAAAATTAGTAAATTGGTATTTGTTTTTTGTCTGGGATCTTCTTGGCCTCTTCTGTCTGCGCTGCGCAGACCATGTGCAGACGTTAGGCTCCACAAACTGTTTGTATTTTGAAGGCTGTAAACCTTAAAATGTATGCGCGTCCTCTTCTTAACGCAGATTTGGATCAGAATCTTCAAACATCTTTAGACATCTTCTAACCTAAAAAACACATATACTTTTGTTGTTTTTTTTTCTTTTTTCTTTTTATTTTTTAAACTTAGATTTATTCCAACTTTATCTGTGATAAATAAATTAGAAAAAAATTACAATACTTAAAGAAAAAAAAGTTCGATAACACAATTATGACATTTATGACAAATTTATAAATAAATATTTAATTACAATAATAATATGTAGAGTTGTTTATATAGATATGCAAAAAATTATAATATTGTTTTATATTTTTTGTGTCAAATTTTATAAAACATTATTTAATGCAACATCGTTCATGTCTTGGGAAAAATATTTATGGTAAATTTTTAATTGATTTAATTAAAAAGGTAAAATAAAAACTTTGAAAATTTTCTATTAAAATCAAAGTTTTATTTCCATTCATGTTATATGTTAAATTATTTTATCACTAATTACAATGTTTAAGTATAATTTTACAACCAAAGTTTGTTGTTTTATTAAATATATACGATAATTCTCACCATTTTATTTTCTTTTTTATACAATAATGCATAAAAGTTAATCTATATTTGTTAATTATCGATAATAAAATCATAAAATTATCAAAAATAAAATAAAATAATAAAAAAAAATAACTCTTTTAAGTTTTCTTTTTTTTAAATCAATTTAATTAAATTTTAGTTTATTCTAACAACCTGCAGATGTTAAAAAACAAATAATCTTCTTCTTTCAGACTATAGACGTTTGGTCCACCTCATCTACTGTAGAAGTTTGCAGATATGGTCCACGAACCGCAAACATTTTACTTCAGAAAAAACAAATAACACCTTAATTTCGGTTGAGATTCTCAATACGTTTGATTTAAGTGGGTCAATCTAATCAACATTCAACAACTTCAATAATTGAATAAGTTAGGCTACAATTGAAATATTATCGAGATGCCAATCCGCTAACATATTTTTATGCAATTTTATTTTTATTTTATATTTTTTTTGATAGACTAACTGTATAAAAGAAATAAATACAATACACAAACCTTTGTATTATAAAATTAGAAGATTAGAAGGTAGATTGAATAATCTAACCGGTTGAAGAAAATAACCAAAAAAATAGTTTTTTGCAAGTATGATGAGCATTCTGACAGAGAAAAAAGTATTTTTTTTCTAACAAAAAATTATATTTCGGACTGACATTCTAAAATAAAAGAACGAAATCTCGGAGTTTGAAAATAATAATAAAAAACTCTTAAATTTCAAAAACAAGTCAAAAATATGATGAATAATTCCAAATTTTCAAGAAAAAAAAATTGTTTTTTACTTAAAGCTAACAAAAGTTAAACTAAAATAGTAAATGTGAACTATATACGATATTATGACATAAAATCAGACATAACACATCGAAATAGACATTCCGAACATAAATAGATAAATTTCTTTGAAAAAGATTGGAAAAAAAAACAAAAAGAACTCCAAAATTTACAAAATCAAATCCAAAATGAGGCACTCAGGAGTAAGTGGTCATTTTTCAAAAATCGAAAAAAAAATATTATTTTTTAAAAAAAGAAAAACTCATTTATATGGTTAGTTTCCTCGGTATCCCTAAATTAGAATATTATTGGTACTATTAAGATGTACTTGTATTTTTTTCTTTTTTCTTTTTTTTTTAAATTTAAACAAATACTTTTTTAACTTGTTTAATTAAGTTTAAGTTTTTTCTATTAAGTTATTCATTAAAATAATCATATTTTGAGAACATCTATCTTTCAAGTATCACTTTTTCAATTATCAAAAAAGCATCACTCAAACGAATCTCCACCATGAATTACCGAGACATGTGTTTTACTTAAGCTTGCTCCTTGCACATGACCGGAAGGTTAGAATACCTTTGGGATTTCAGGCCAATTTGCAATGGTGGAAATGTTACATTCGGCAACAATACGAATGGAATCATTCGAGGTTACGGTGTACTTACTACGGGGAACTTCTCAATTCAGAAGGTTGCTTATATAGAAAGCCTTAAACACAATCTCATCAGTGTTGGCCAACTATGTAACGCAGGCCATTGAGTTGAGTTTCATGATCAATTCTGTTACGTTATGACAAGTGATAGGAGCACCTGCTTGATCAAGTCACGATCCGAGGGTACCATGTATCCTCTGGATGTCTCTCTCATCATTGGCAAACCGCAGCTGTGTTTCCTTTCCAAAGTCGTATCCGAAGTCAGCTGGTTATGGCACCGCAAGCTCGCTCATCTCAACTTCAGATACATCAACACTTTGGTTACTGGAGAGTTGGTTAGAGGACTACCTATTCTCAAGTTCAACAATGACACTCTATGTCCTGCTTGTGAATGTGGTAAGCAGTACAAAGCAAGTCACCCCATGGTGATTGACTCATATATATATCTAAACCACTTGAGCTTTTGAACATTGATCTCTGCGGTCCATCAACCGTAGCCAGTCTCCATCACAAAAAGTACATACTTGTTATAGTAGATGACTTCACTCGCTTCACATGGGTTTTCTTCCTCAGACTCAAATCCGAAACACCGCAAATTCTCATCAACTTCATCAAAGAAATAGAACTTCAGATCAAGCTGCCAGTAAGACGCATCCACAGTGATAATGGAATAGAGTTCACTAATTATCCTCTCAATATCTTCTTAACGCTAAAGGTATTACTCACAACTTCTCAACTTTTTATATACCCCAACAAAATAGAGTAGTAGAGAGAAGGAATCGTACACTAGTCGAAGCAGCCAGATCCATGCTCAACTTCGCACACCTTCCTCTTTACTTATGGGTTGAAGCTATAGCAACCGCATGCTTTGTTCAAAACCGAAGTATTGTGTGAAAACGCCTCAATAAAACATCATATGAGGGCCTCAACAATCGCAAACCAAATGTTCGCTTCTTTCATATCTTTGGGTGTAGATGCTTTGTGGTCAACAACAGAGATCAGCTTAACAAATTTGCACCGAAGTCTGATGAAGGCATCTTTCTTGGCTACTCTACAAACAAGGTTGCTTACCGGGTTCTCATCAGACGTACAAGGCTAATCATTGAAATTTTCGATGTGAAATTCGATGACGCTTACATCCGCAACACCTCACCATCCACTGAAACCACCGTAATCATGGAAAGTGGCATTCCTGCTTCTTCAGGTCCTCTAAATCTGGTTGAAGTCAATTATGATGATATTTTCGACCCTATTGAAACGGCAAAACTATCCGAAGTTCTTGTGTCACCGGCTGCTCAACAACAACACGCTGATGTTTCTTGTCCATCTCTATCCGAAGTAGCATCTCTCAATACTTCTACCTCTCCGGTTGAGGGGGAAATCTCTACTCCAGATCAAGCAACAACCATCGAGGTTCCAGTACTTGATGATGCTCAAGTTCCTATCCGCAGAAAATCATTACCATCAAACGTATCTTCGGATTCGAATGATGAAATCATAGAGAACATTGACACTCGAACTGATTCAAGGATCTTTACTCTCCCATCAGCAGTCCAGGGGGAACCTTCTCAGGTTCCGGAGGAACTCCCATCAGCAATCCAGGGGGAACCTCTCCAAACTGCTCAAGAAAATTTCATTCTCGCTCCAACAAGCCAAGATGATTATGCGGGCTGTTTTCAAATCCAGGGGGAACTACCATCTCCAATCGAAGAAACTTCTGATATTGAAGACATTCCTTCTACCACAGTTGCTGATCATCTGATGCCTCGTCTACATGTATGGACGAAGGACCACCCACCAGGTCAAATTATTGGCAACCCATCCGCAGGTATCCAAACTCGATCTGTCATGGACTTATCTGATCATTGTCATTACGCAGCTTTTATGTCCGCAGTCGAGCCTCGATCAATCAAAGAAGCTTTATTGGAACCTGATTGGATTTCTGCAATGCAAGAAGAATTGGAAGAATTCAAAAGAAACAAGGTGTGGCAACTCGTTCCTATACCGCAAGGCCATACTATTGTTGGAACAAGATGGGTGTTCAAGAACAAGTTAGATGAATCTGGTGTTGTTATCATAAATAAGGCAAGACTGGTTGCAAAAGGGTACAGTCAACTGGAAGGTGTTGACTACGATAAAACATATGCTTCGATGGTAAGAATGGAAGCCATCCGAATCTTTTTAGCATATGTTGCCCACAAAAACATCAAGGTACACCAAATGGACATTAAGAGTGCTTTTCTCAATGGGGAATTGAAAGAAGAGGTTTATCTTCAGCAACCTCCCGGATTTGAAAGTATTGAATTCCCTGACCACTACTACAAGCTTCAAAAGGCGGTCTACGGTCTGAAGCAAGCCCCTAGAGCTTGGTATGAGACTCTCTCTGAATTTCTAGTCTCTTCAGGTTACAAAAGAGGAGTGATTGATCCCACGCTATTTAGAAAAGCAACTGGTGACCACCTTATGCTTGTACAAATATACGTGGATGATATCATCTTCGGATCGACTGATCAAGGAATGGTGGATGACTTTGCTAAGCTCATGACAAACAAATTTCAAATGAGCATGAATAGAGAGATTAATTTCTTTCTAGGTCTTCAAGTCAAACAAATTCAGCAAGGGATATTCATTCATCAAGAGAAATACACCATTGAACTATTGAAGAAATACTCTATGGACAATTGCTCCTCGGCTAAGGTCCCTATGGCCTTCGGTTATAAGATCTCTGCTGATCCCTCTGGCGAATCTGTGGATCACAAGACTTATAGAGGTATCATTGGCTCTCTAATGTACCTCACCGCAAGCCGACCAGACATTGTTTTTGCAACCGGTGTATGTGCAAGGTATCAGGCTGACCCAAAAGTGTCACATAAGACCGTAGCCAAACAAATTCTCTGGTACCTGAAAGGAAGCAAATCTATTGGTCTATGGTACCCCGCAAGCAATGATTTCAGTCTGCAAGCTTTTACCGATGCGGATCATGCCGGATGCAAACTTGATCGAAAAAGTACATCTGGTGGATGTCAATTTTTGGGAGGTAGACTGGTCAGCTGGTCCTCAAGAAAACAAAGTTGTGTTTCATTGTCTACCGCAGAAGCTGAATATGTGGCCGCAACCAGCTGTTGTTCTCAAGTTCTATGGATGGAATACACAACTGTTAGACTATGGATACAGAATGTTGCGGATACCAATCTACTGTGATTCTGAAAGTGCCATACCGATTTCTCATAATCCTATTCAGCACTCCAAGACAAAACATATTGAACTACGGTATCACTTCATCAAATACCACATTCTGAAACGTAACATCGAACTCATGTTTGTCCCTACTCATGAAGAGATTGCTGATGTATTTACAAATGCACTTGACTCTACCAAACTCAATGCATTCTTACAAATGTTAGGGATGATGAATTCGGACCCTCAATTCTTCTTGAATTGATAGGTACCGCAGACCTTCTTGGTCTCCATTGCGGTCCTAATTGAAAGTCATTTATAATAGATGGTTTTGATATATCCTGTGTATCGCAGTCTGTGTACCACAACCATATATTATATCTATCTTTCACAGGTCTTTCTTGTTTGTTATTACTAACTTCTTGTACAAGTGCTCTTCTCAGTTTCTCCCACTGTATTCATCCGCAATGACAAAGAAGCCATCCGCAATGATGTGTCCATCCGCAGTCACATTAATTGATTTTCAGACTGTTCATCCTTTTGAAAACCAAAAATAGTGTGCTATTTAATGATCCTTCATTAAATAAAAACATTCCTTTGAGAAACTGTCACATTCTTTTCTTCTAAACCTTGTATCAGACCTATTTTAGGTATGATGACAAAATAAAGATTTTCCAAATCAAATCCTTTATTATGTCTTTTCCTATTACCCCAAACCATCACATCCATTACAACTTCCCCTTTATCCAACGGATTAATCTCTCCCCCACCACACATTCATCAGACGTGATACAAAACCTGACATTTCATTAAATGCAGACCCCTTTTCTGGTTAATCCCAAATTCAGACTTTATCCCTCTTTTGTCAATATGTGGTTGAGATTAAAGACGCTAATTCAAAAGATAAACCCAAACGTTTTTACCCAATTTCACGTAGGTCAAAAACGTTTCCCGCTTCATTAAGTCACTATAAAATCCCTTTCTTCTCCACAAAGAAAATTTTATGCTCTCTAAACCTTCAATCCTCTTCTGCATTCTTCAAGCTTTCTCAAACTCATAACAATGGTGAAATCCAGTGTCTCAAAGAAACAATCCACAATTGCTTCAAGCAATTTCAGATCCATCTTCGAAGAACAACCTTCTTACAATGCTCCCACAAAACTTATGATCAAGTTCTTGAAAAATCACCCTTTGTTTGGTCCATTCGATGCTTTCATAGATGTTGTCCCAATTTCAACCCTCTTCAAATGTGCCTTCTCCACCTATCGCCCACTTGATAACCCCCAAGAAGTTTATCTAAACCTAATCAATGATTTTTTGGTTATTCTGTCCAAAGAAAAATTCCTCACAGCTATTAACCTCCTTGTTCATCCCTGCATCAAGATATTCACCCCATCAATGGCGGACATCACTTCAGCACTCTATCAGATGGGTTATCAGAAAAAGATCAAAGGAATTGGCGAATTCAAGAAGAACCAATTGACTGCGGTCTGGCAGTTCGTGTGCCACTTTGTTATCCGCAGTCTATCCGGCAGAACCGGAGGCACGGATAACATGGGTCTCAAGCTATTGGAACTGGTATGGAGTATCTTCACAGGCCACGATGTGAACTATGGACAGATCCTTTGGGATGATTTTCTACAATACATTCCCAAAGAGAGCCCAAGGCAGAACCCAACCGAACTTACCTTTGCTAGGTTCTGGTCCCTCTGCATTTTAGATCTACATGCGGACGCAGGGATAGACATGGGCAGTGACATCAACTTTTTCGTCACCAAGGATCTCAAAAGGTACAATCCTTCTTATGATCAAACAATCTTTGGCCAAATCTGCAGACTTCCTGTCCATATTCTTTCTACCCTCGGTCTTGAGACTGCTGATGTCTCAGACCACATTGAGGCTATGGAAGGTATTGACCCATACATTCCTACCCCGCCTCCTACATCCACAGTTATTAACCCTGAAGGCACCGCAGTCCCTTCCTCTACAACTCTCTCTAATGTCTCTCACTCCCAAAGACGTAAGCACAAAGTTTCTACCCTTCATGGCCCCCGCAACATAAAGAAATCAGGAACTCCTAAAAAGGATGCTTCCAAACCCTCCAAACCTTCAAAGAAAAGAAAAACACCACCTGTTATCACAACTGTGGAACCAAGTCATCATGACTCCAGCAGTGAATCAGATGAGGATAACCAACCCACATCAATCCTTAAGAAACACAAAACTGATCCTTCTAGCCAAATGCATGACCAGACTGATACCTCAGGCTCTCTACAGGCTCCGGTAGTCCTTGGGATGCCTACACATCCATTCGAAACTACCATCTTCTTCCTTTCAGACTCAGAAAGTGAGTCTGATTCACAGCAAAGAGGAGACTCCCCCCCCCCCCCAGTTCATTCCCAAGGGGATAATACTGGTTCTCGCCCTAAAGTCTCCAGGGCTTCCCGACTGCATATTTTTTCTCCTGGGGAGTTGAACTCCATCCTCTTGAATGTTACCCAAACACTACAAACACCTTCCCAACCGCAGGGCACTTCTTCCGCCCATGCCAGAACTGAGTCGAGGCCAAACTTGACCACGGGCTGTGCAGTCAATAGCAGTGGGATATCGGTGGGATACGGTTATCGGTAGCTGGAAAAATAGCGATACTAAATAGCGGTATCGCAAATAGCGGCGATATTGACCGATATTTGACCGCTATTTGACTGATATTTGGCAAATATCGGTGTGATAGCAGTGCAATAGCGTTTATAGCTAAAGTTTTAATTAAATCACTTCATTTATTGTTAAAATATAGATATATGGTGGGGGGTTTTTTGGGATTGACAAACATTTGCTTCTAACATTTTCCAATTTACTATATGTTTTACTTAATTACCTTGTATCCATCCAATACAACACAAGGTTACAAAGGTGCTACATAATATAAAAATACCGATATCCCACCGAGATTACCTATATATCAAATATCGGCCCTTGACCGATATTTGATTTTGAACCGCTATAACTGCATAGACCACGGGTCAAGGAAACCAAGGAACCTCAGGAAATCCTATTATGCTTACATTAGTAACAGGTGGTTTAGGCACGGTGAGCATAAATGTGCAAGGATCCGTGGACCCGAGGGACACCTCGGTGCGATTTCAAGGAATTGACGGTGAAGATTCTAGTGATTCATGGAGCAAGTACCAACCCTCCAATGAGGCTGAAGCAAAGAAGTATGCCACTTTTCGAAGGGCATTCTAAGAACGCAAGGATCAACAAATCAAACAATTGCAGCTGAAGGAACAAGAAATACAAGCAGTGGCTAAGTATTGGGCAGATGCCATTAATAATGCCAATACCGTAGCCACCATCCTTAAAGTTCAAGATTGGATGACAGAAATGGTTAAAACCTTCCACAAGACTTAGGAAGCCACTACTGACCAACATGTCTCCAAAGTTCCTCCCACTCCCACTGCTGAAGGTTCACAAGATGAAGGACCCGAAATCGAAGTGAGTTCTGATCCCATATTCGGTTTTGATGATGCTGAACTAGAAGAGGTAAACAGACCCTCTCCTTCTGATGACGACCTCATGATGTTCGATGAAGATGAAGAATCTAGTGGCTCTCATCATTCGACCTCTAAACCCAAAGAGAAGAAGAAGAAGAAGAAGAAGAAGAAGAAGAAGAAGAAGAAGAATGTTGTTACAAGAAAAGAGTTTCTAAGTCTTCAAGCCAAGCTCGATCTACTCCTTGTTGAGGTTAAGCCAACTCAACCGCAACCAGAAGATATACCTGGACCGCAGTCCCTGATGGAAAGGATTGAACGCCGGGAAACACGAGAGAGAATGGCTGCGGAGCGTATCTCTCTTAAGGTCGAAATGGGGATCCGGTCCCTTGACAATAATCGTCAAGCTGACCACAAAGATTTCATGGCTGCTGTGGAACGCCTCATCTCTGAGGTAACCACAATCAAAAGGGATCTTCAAGCAGCTGTTGCGGATCAAGCCTCTCACACTGACAAACTGATTGCGGAAACTCACACTGCCTATGAGTCCGCAATTTCAGTCCTTCAAACTACTATCAACCGTCTGCAGAGATCTTTGTCTGCAAATTTCCATGGTATTCCGAAATTCTTCATCTTACCAAGGAAATCCACAGGCTACTCTTCAACCCCTCCATCCCAAACAATCAACAATTAGCCGAAGCTCTCAAAGTTCAATTCCAAGAGGTGTATGCTAAGGTTGATGGCCTTCGTCAATGGCTTGAGGAGGCTCCGGGTCTGAACTCCTCAAGAGGGGGAAGTGAAGAAGAAGAAGTCCATCACTCCAATCACTCCATCTCTCCACAACATCAAACTCCCCCTGTCACTACAGAAAAAGTTCCTACACCACAACCTTCACCGTAACCATCTCACCACACTCCACCTCATAACTCTCCAGTGCAACAGGAAAACACTCCTGAGAAACCAGAGACTCCTCCTCACTTCAAAAACCTCGTGGAGTACATGACCTCTCCAAGTTCAAATGACTCCCTTGCCACCACTCAAAGGAAAAGAGATTGGAAGACAGCCAAACTTGCTGAAGAAGTTTGGAGACTATGCAGTTTTGACACCATCATGGATGAGTCCTTGATAAATTCTTGGATCAATCCCCACCACAGGCCTACCAAAGGCTATGAAGAAAGATCCTTAGGTGCAACCAACTGTCCTGAACTTGGAGTCATTTTCAAAAGGAAGACTGATAATGTCAAATACTTCAATCCTATGACTGTCATGCATTGTCTCACCAGGAAGAACCTTGACATCTGCCGAAACGCAGTTGAAAAATCTAAGCACACAACTGCAGAAGTCAAGTTCAAAATCTTAAGAAGAATCAACTGGTTAGAGAACATCAGGAAGTTTTGGTGGATCCTGATCAAGTTTCTTAAACTTGATAGCTGATCAAAAGTTAAAGAGGTCACTTAGGGGGGAATTGTTGAATCATAAAAAGTGACCCTCTTGAACTTCAGCTACCGCAGCCTCCAAGCCACCACAGTCAAGCCACTTCATCAGCAGTCATCAACCGCAGTCTCTATCTATATTACGGTACTTTGTCTTTTCTGTAATACACGTTATTGTCCAGTATGCCTTGCATGGTTACTCTTAGAGTTGTAATCTAGTAATCTTTATGAGTCTCTATAAATAGAGCTCATTCTCTTGTAAAAAAAGGTGTATCGCATCGAATTCTAATACACATCTCTGAAGTTATCTTTTCTATCTTACTTATTCAATCTTCTTACTCTCATAATCGATCACAATCTCTCTTCAGAGCAAGTCTTCTGTGACTTAATCACTAAGTTTGATCTCACTTGTTAACTTGGCTTGAATGCATTCCTCGTTATGAATCAACTTAAGTGTATACTTGATATAACAATTTTTGTCATTTACATTTCTTTACTTTTCCGCAACCAACTCTCTAACATCTAACTCTAAATATTATTGTTGAGCTTTTAGATCCTTCGAGATTAACTATTCCGCAATATACTTATTCTAACGTTTGTTCAAGTGTGTCTTAAATTTTTTCTCTCGACGCTCCTGATTTCAATCTCTTTATACATAAGAAGTTTAATTTCAAATGCTTCTATCTCGTAGGTCATCCAAGTTTGCATCGAAAGGGAAAGGATTTGCTCCTTTTCTTATTATTCTTTCTTCTTGAATCCTTATTCGGCCAAACTTTCATGCCACAATACTAATGTATTTAAATGCCTTATTAAAACTATAACAAAGACTTATTCAAAAAACATACCATCCGATAAAACTTTGTTTCCCCCTCAACATGTTTAATATCATACATGTAAAACGGACCAATAAACTCTTGACCATCATCAGACAAATGGTTACATATTTCCACCCAATAAACCTCATAACACTTAGTTCATATCTAATATGTGGAAATTCCCTAGACATTTCTTTGGTAAGTCATAAAATTGCATCCAACATCTTGGCATGATAAGTATGTAACCCTAGTAATATGGCTTCGACCACTATCATGTGCTCCTCAATATAAATGGTGGTAACATAATATTTTCATACAAATGAGATCGAATGAATTTTTGTTAAAAGTATAAGGAATTTGAGTAGTAACAATGATATTGTGTCGATACTAATAGAACTTTTAAGTACAAACTATAATAAATTGGTCAAGTAACATGTGTTTCACCAATTATGTTAAAGAATCATGAAAAGTAGACATTCAATATTACATAAATGATTATTTGCAAAACTTGACAAGACATGCGACATGTACTTCAAGTAGAAGCTAATATTTGACAAGATTGATAGAGAATGCTTGAAATTGATAATTTGAAAGTAAAAGGTTGTTTCTTGAGAAAGTAAGTGTAAATATTAAAACATAACCAATACAAGTTTCTATTATATATAAATATACAAGGATAAACAAAATAACCAAATTTTGGTTAATAAGAATTAAAAGTGCTAAAATGGCAAAAGAATCAAAATAATTTCAGTTAAATTAATAGATAATTGTTCATTTGAAGTTTTATTTATTTATATATATATATATATATATATATATATATATAATAGACATTGAATGTTATTTATAAAGTGTTGGAAGTATAATAACATCAAATTAGATTAAAATTTGTAAGTTTGAAAATAGTTTATGCATTTAGAAACTTTATTGTAAGTTTGAAAATAGTTTATACAATTAGAAACTTTATTAAAGTAGATTGCTAAGTTGGTACAAAATGTAATAACATCTAGTAAATTGCAATAACAAGTTGTGAATGGTATTAAAATGACTAGAATATGATATTTATTACATGGTTATGAATTTTAAAGTAAATTTCTAAAGGAAATTATTTTTGTTAAAAGAAAGTAATTTGCTAAATTGTGATTATGAAAATTGAATATCTTACATTTCAAAACCTTTATAATTAGGGAAGTATCCCCGCGTTGCGGGGGTTAGACGGTATTTCCTTGTAAACCATGATGTTCAACATGAAAATGTGCTATTTTTTCATATAAAAAAATGAACAAATCAGCCCACATGCAGCCCGTTACCACCTCACTTGCAAGATCAAAGAACTATCAAGATCTACTTTATTACCACTAAATTCAGTTAGATGTTGTGTGATGTTGTAAGAACTGTCATGGCTGCAAATTGACCATACTAATTGAGTAATTTCTTTTAAATGCAAGGCGGAAATGCTTTTAATGATTTTTTAGTCTAATGTGAGAGGCATACACTGCTTCAAACCAACTACCCATGGAAACATATTTTACTAATACAAGTAAATACAAATTGTTGCAAAGCAACTATCCAAGATTATATCTGACAATCATCACAATTTATTAAAAAGAAAGAAAAATCAAATTCAAATGCGCCACAAATACCTAATCGCCAGAAAAAAGGTGCAACAGTTGGTAGGTATTGACCTCCAACCTTTGTGAACAGTATCCTATACAAATTGAAGCACGGTCGATCCATTTCCCAAGTTAGCCAATTTTAATATTAGAGAAAATACATAAAAGAATAACATAATTCAACCATGTTATAAATTTCGTCACTAAACTATTATTTGTATCCAAGTATTATAAGTACATTGTGTTTTTCTGTTAGAAAAAGTTTATACAATTCCAACTTTTACAGATGGTGACATCAAGTACCATGGAATAAAAATGCAGGATATCTTTTAATCTTCAACTACATTCAAAAAGCATGTGAATGGAGATACCCTCAACATATACGCAGAGAAAAATAGTCTAGGGGTTTATTGCGGTTTCGAATGGTGATTTTGTTGGCATTGCAAAGTCATGGAGGTCATTAAAGGTGATCAGTATTTCACTCAATCCCTAAATCCTTGAAAACATGTAAAAGTGTAATGCCTAAAACCCATTTTTGCAACCACGAGAGTAAGTTTTTGTTTATTTTTAGTGTTTATAAATCATGTTTCTCTGAAATGCATATACACAAAACAAAATGATTTCTCCTTGTTTTTCCGATGTTCTAACTTATAAAATGAGCTCATTAATGAATATATCAATAAGGTTCAAGTACATTGTAAATGAAAATGATTATTAAACTCACCTCAAGCTTATTTTTTAAGCAAGAGAATCTTTAATTGGAGGATTATTGAAGTCAAGTCCTGAGAGTTGCGAAACCAACACCCACACACAAGTGCAATCCCATAAAAATGTTGTTTTGGCTGAATGAAAACAAATTAGTAACTAACGGATTACTAAAAATGAACCCTAATATATTTTACTATGTAATAGGAATAAAAATCAAAGCACGTGATTCTCTCCTGATTTATTGTAATCTCGTCAATATCTCCTACTTTGTTGCATTTCCTTTTAATCCCATGTATGTACTTATTATATAACAAAATGCATATCTCTTAAATATATAATGAGAGAATTTCTCTCATACATGGTATCAAGCCTAATTCCGATCTTTTCTTCCCTATCCCACCTCCCTTCTGTCCTTGTCACTTGCATCCATCTTGCCCTCGTCCATGTTGAATTCTACTGATGACACTCTCCCAATGGCCACCTTCCTTCACATGATCACAATAAAACTATCATCTACTAACTACCTTCTATGGAAGAATCAAATTCTTCTTGTACTTTCTTACCAAAAATTACAAGGACTTGTTGATGGCTCTGTTTTACCTCCTCTTGCTACCTTAATACTTGATAGGAAAACATCTCCAAATCCCATTTATGTCTCTTGTATTAACAATGATCATCGTGCCATTCTATTGCTAAACTCATCCCTCACTAAGTATATGGTTGGCTCTTGAGGCCGCCTACAGCAATACGTCTGTTGAACGGGTTCATCACTTTTGTGATTCTCTTTGTCAAATCACCAAAGGTTCTCTCTGTTGTTGACTATGGTCGAAAATTCAAAGATATATATGATTGTTTGTCTACCATTGCACAGCCTGTAGATGATGATGATAAGTTTCAGTGGTTCTTGTCCGGTTTTGGTCAATCCTTTGAAACATTATGTACTGTTGTCCAAGCAACCAAACCCTCCCCGGTCTTCCAAGATCTTTTGGCTTAGGCGGAGAGCCACAAGCACTTTCTCAATCACTTCATAGCCCTACTACTCCGCCTGGTGCTTTTTTTGCTCAACAACATCAAAATCTGAACCAAAATTTTTCAAACAACCATAGTCGAGGGCGCTCCAATAACTCATCTCATGGCTCTTATTCCAACACTCGTGGTCGTCCCTGTCATCCTCCTCATTGTCAAATTTGTAGAACTGAAGTACATTATGCTTCATCGTACCCACATCTGACTTCATTTGCTGCTAATGCTCCTAATCTTGATGCTAATTTGGCTCAAGCATTTCACACCCAATGTCATGTTACTAATGGGTCTCCAAAATGGACAACAGATACAGGAGCTATACAACATATGGCTACCAACACGAGTAATCTAAGTGACTCAACTCCTTATACGGGCAACTCACATGGTGTATTTGGTAATGGCACTTTTTTTTATCTATCTCACATACATGTCACTATCATACTTCAAATATACCACTTAAATATGTTATGGTTGTTCCAAAACTTACCAAAAACCTTCTATACGTTAGCAAATTAACAAGTGATTATCCGGTTGATGTTTTATTTTCTTAACATTTCTTTACAATCCAGTACCGACACACGAAACAACCACTAGCAACGGGAAAATGTGAAGACGGGCTTTATTTCCTACGGCACATAAATCATGCTCTGATGGCCTCGGTTAGCAATAATAAAGCCTCTTTTGAGCTATGACATAACCGGTTAGGCCATGTAGGATTTGATACAATTTCACTCTTAAATAGACATGGTTGTTTATCTATCGCTTGGATTTTACCCAAACCTACCATTTTTCACCCTGCTAGCTTTCCAAGACACATAAATTACTTTTGATTTTAATGAAAAATGGGTATTACAATTGTTGGATTTTGTTCATTGAGATTATGGGGTCCGGAACCGGTCATGAGCGTTAATGGATATAAATATTATGCGGTGTTTGTAGATGATTTTTCCAGGTTTTCTTGGCTTTAGCCGTTAAAGGAAAAATCTGATTTTTACTCTATGCTCAAACTATTCTTACAATTTGTTCAAACCCAGTGTTCTCGTAAAGTGAAGATTTTCCAATCCGATGGTGGAACCGATTTTGCTAATCAACATGTGCGACATACTTTTGAAGAAAATGGCACATTTCATCACAGACCATTCTTAGTTTTCTATTTATACATAAACTTCTCGTTTGTTTGGCACAAAAGTCTTGAAGACAGCAGCCTCTATGGAGGATCTTTTTTTTCAGTGGTGATGCTTCTTTGACGTTCGTTTTTAGTGACAAGGTGATAGGCGGATCCCAGACTTAGTGTTGGAGAGGTAGCGAGTATTTGGGTTTTGATGACATTAAAGTCACCATAGAGGCCCATGAGAAACTCATACAATCTCTCATTTTCATGAGGTTCAACGAGATGTCTTCCAATTCCATATGTGCACTTCGGTGTAGGGTGCGTAGATTGAATTTCATCCCATAGTAATCATAGCTTGGTGTAGTAGGCAGACACAGAAGTCCTATCTTGTCAGGTGGCGGTGAGTTGCTTCTTCAGTTCATCAACTCTAAGAGCATTTTCTTTCCCAAATCTTTCACGAAGATCCAACCATATTTCTGAAGCAGTGTTGGCGTATTTGACGCTGCTTCTTATTTCTTTTTCTATGGTTGTAGTAAGCCATCCTGTGACATCCCCATTTTTCACGGCCAGAAAAGACATATTTGTTTATGCTTCATTTTTAAAATCAGAGTATACTTTTAAGGAAAAGTGTTGCGGAATTTGTTCACAGAAAACATGATAATGATACTATCAACACATTTCCGAAGTAATACGTTTTGTTTATATTAAAGCTTTGGGATGTCATCGTCAATATAGAAACATAAGCATAAACAGACATTACATGTATATACATTAATGATTTTCATCTTCTTTAATCTCTTAGTGTAATTGTAGCTTCGTATCGACACTTGTGATACAAATAAACTGAGTGTGTCAAGTTGGGAAACCTAGTGAGTACATAGGATTTTCAACCCACAATAATAAAGGACAAAACTACAAATTTGGTCCTTGTGGTTTTCAAAAACCTTTGGATGGGGTCCAAAAAGTTTCCAACTTGCATGGAAGGTCCAAAATCAAGGTTTTTCTGGGTTTTTGGTCCAAAAAAACTTAAAAAGACGATTATGCCCTTTTATTTTCTTTTTTCTATTTTCTTTATTGTTTTGGTATTTAAATAATTAAAAAAAATAAAAAAAAAAAATAAAAGGCGTTCGATTCCACGTGTACTCTCTTTTCTCTTTCTTTCGTCTTCTCACCGATGAATCCAGCTTAGCTACTTCTTCCCAACATCGACTCTCAAACCCTAAATTCAAATCCCAATTCTTCAAATTATCAATTCTACGATTCTTCAACTCTTCAATCTTCTCCTCGTCCACAACCAATGCTCTGCTCCAAGTCATCCAAATGGCTAAACCGCCTTCGTTCATCCAGAGGATTTCCAGACTCCGATAACATCAACCTCGAGCACTTCCTCTCCAATTCCCTCGACAAAATTGATCCCCAAACGTCGACGGATCCTTCGCTTCCCGATAAAAGACCCAAACTTGACAAACGGGATGATAGTGGAGCTATCCAAGGTCGTGAAGTGATGAATAATGTACTATCGGAGCTGTTTCAGATGGGAGAATTTCAGGATTTATCGAGAATTAAAAGGAAAAAGAGCTGTAGGAAGCAACAGTGCCCTAGAATCTGTATTGTTTCTACAAATTCGAATGTTCAGAACGTGCCTGTTGGAAAGGACAGGGTTTCCTCGCCACCGCCGTCGCTGTCGCCATTTCCGTTGACTTTGAGCAATCGACGTACAGCAAAGGATGGCAATCGAGAGTTGAAGGTGACTGGACATGTTGAGGAGGAGGAGAAAGGCCATTGGGATCTAACTGCGTATTCGCAAACAGAGGTTACTGTTATCGATTCGAGAAGATGTTGTACAGGAGAAAGAATGTATGGAAGGTTGGGGATAAGAAAGGTAAGGGATTAATGACCAGTGACAGAAAGAAGAGAAAGGAGCGTCTGATTGAGAATGGTGATGTAGAGAAGAAGAAATTGAAGCTGTGTAGTTCATTATCCAAGTCGGGAACTGCAGAACAAGGCGGAGAGAATAAAAAGAAGAAGAAGAAGAAGAAAAAGAAGTTGAAGATGTGCAATTCATCGAAGTATGAAGATAAAGAAGAATCCATGGCTCGATCAAAGTCCCCTCAGGAGAAGATTGAAGAGTTGAAGAATCGTAGAATTGATAATTTGAAGAATTGGGATTTGAATTTAGGGTTTGAGAGTCGATGTTGGAATCGAACGCCTTTATTTTATTTTTTATTTTTTTTTAATTATTTAAATACCAAAAACAATAAAGAAAATAGAAAAAAGAAATTAAAAAGGGTAAAATCGACTTTTCAAGTTTTTTTGGACCAAAAACAATGAAAAACTTTGATTTTGGACCTTCGGTGCAAGCCAAAAACTTTTTGGACCTCGTCCAAAGGTTTTTGCAAACCACGAGGACCAAATTTACAGTTTTGTCATAATAAAGTTATTATGTTTCATCATCACACAAGTAACCCAATTACCCATCTCTATTATCTTTTTTATTTCTTAAGGATCTACCCTAAGAATCATCTATCATTCACTTTTTCATTCCTAAGGAATAGGCACTAGGTCCATCGTTGCCTATGGCGCAGCTGTCAATGTTATCTATTAGACGCAGCTGCCAATATTATCATGTAGGCGTAGCTGCTAGGATTATGGTGTTCTCTATTAGGCGCAGCTGTCGATATTATCATTTAGGCGCAGCTTCAAGAATTATGATGTTCTCTATTAGGCGCAGTTGCCGACATTATCCTTTTGGCGCAGCTGCTAGGACGTTTAAAGTACATCGTAGTTCGAAAACATCTATAGGTTGTGGCTTAGCTACCAATATTAATCTATATCATCTTTCATCCCTCATCATTTATCTACCCATGTTCTACCCAGCATATTTGTAGATATAAAATACATATACAGTTTTAGATCTGAAGAAAAGGTTCAGATCTTGAAAACAAAATACATCTACAGTCTAGATCTAAAGAAAAGGTTCAGATCTGAAAACAAAATACATCTACAGTCTAGATCTGAAGAAAAGGTTCATATCTTAAAAAAATACATCTACAGTCTAGATCTGAAGAAAAGGTTTAGATCTGAAAACAAAATACATATACGGTTTAGATCTGAAAAACAAAGAAGTTTAAATCTTTCATCTTGCACAGATCTCAAGTAAATATGCACACATAGCACGTAATTTATATAAAATATTTCATATATCTATGTGTAAGATGAAAGTAACTATGCATTCACTTGATAATGTGGTGATTCCAACTCGTATAGCACTTCGCTTCCTAAAAATATGATTTCCTTTGACGAAACCGAGAGGTTTGCTTGAAAACTGGGTTCTGCGTGGGCAGAGTTTCAAATCGAAAAAATCTTTTTCTCAAAGACTTCGGACGCTCCAGGGCTTAAGTCTAGTGCTAGGGAGGTTCCCTACGGCTTTGGGGGTGTTTAAGTGAGTTAGAGAGAGAGAGAGTAGAGAGAGAAAGAAGGTGTAGAAGATGTGAAAATGAAGGCTGGCTTCAGTCTATATTTATAGCCGGAGGTCCTCGGATACGCGGGGCGTTCCTACGAGGTGCGCTAGGCATTCCTCGATACGCAGGGCGTACCCTCGTACGCAGAGCGTAGGAGTGAGGTTCGTACAACATGTGTCGATCATCGGATGGGATAACGTGGCCGAACCGAGGCCTAGTCTTCCCAAACGCTACGCGTTCCTTCCTTTACACGGGGCGTAGCCTTGCATCCAGCTTGTAATTTTCACCTCCGACTTCTAAAATTCGTAACTTTCGCATACGGGCTCTATTTTTGACGTTCTTTATATCCACGTGTAGGTGGGACCGTACTCTACAACTTTTGTTTAGACTCCGTCGGCTAATTTTGAATCTATTTTTAAAGTTATATTTTTAACAGGTCGGGACAGGAAAGTCCGTTAAAAAATCATAACTTCTTCATCCGACGTCTATTCTCATCTGTCTTTTTACGGTTGAGCTACTATTAACGAGACCTTTGATTCCCGTTTAGGTTGTGTCGGCCGAAAACCGTTCGATCTACTATTCGAACTTCGGGTTGTGTATGTTAATCCGAAATTTGGAAAAATCATAACTTCCTCATACGAAGTCAGATTTAGGCGTTTTTTTATGCATGATCTCGGTTTAGTGAACACTACGACTTTTGTTTAGATTGCTAAGGCTAAAAATCACTTTATCGTAAACTCATTTTCTACGTCATGTCGGTTCTGTCGTGAAACTTCGACAGGTCATAACTTTTTCGTTATAACTCGGATTTCGGCGTTCTTTATATGTACGGAATCCTTGTCACAACCACTACAACTTTATTCATAGATATCCGGCTTATCTAACGTTTTATTTTTTACGCTTATTTTTATTATATCTTTACAAACAAGTATATAATCACATAATATTCAAGTAATTCATCTTTATTACTTTAAAATAGGTTACAATAGCTGACCTTGACTATTACATCATTGAATTAATGCTTAGCCTCGAAACACGGGCGTTACACATCCATTTATCACTACATCACATCTCATCCACGTCATTTAGTCCTTCGATGTCTTCTCTGGTTTCACAATGGTGTCGTTTATGAATCCAATCGTGTTCTTGGCGAACAAGAAATTCTCCATCTCTTGGACCCAAGCCGTGTAGTTCTTATCAGACAAAGCTTCGTTGACTTACATTTTTCTGGTAGAATCATATGGGTGAATATAGTAAGGAGAGTCATGATCTGGTGTGTTGTTGTTACTGTTCTTTTTGGAAGATTCGACACTGTCACCGACCATAGTGATGGAAATTTAGGGTTTCGCAGAGTAGATAGGTTTCCTACTCTGATACCATCTTAAATTTTGTTCATTCTTATTCCATCAGAGATCAAAAAGGATTCTTTAAATACAATACTTGCTCAAATTTCGTTCATTTTTATTGGTGGTTTATTGTCGCGGGGGAGGAGATCAAAGATTTAGGGTTATTTGAAAATGAGATAAAATGCAACATTAGATAGAAAGAGAGGGGTTTAAGGAATATGCACCGTTATAAATGGATGAAGATGGGGACGATGATGGTGGTGAAGTACTCTTGCGGGTGGTGTGGTCTGACAATGGCAGTTGGTTTTGAAGGTCACGGTATCTAGTGTTTCTATGATTTTAGAGAGAATAACTAAGTGGTGGTGAAAGCCATGGTGTGACGGTGGATGGTAGACACATTGAAGGCCGCTAAGGTTTCAAAAATTTGTAATGTTGCAAGGGTGGTGCCACATTAAAGAGTGGGTGGTGCTACAATTGTGGTGATTCTGGTGGCGGAGAAAGGAGGATGGAACACTTTGTGGTGTAGGTTTGTTGTCGCAGGGGATGAGATTAGGGTTTTCTGATAATGATAGAAAATGCAAAATTAGAGAGATAAAGAGAGGTGTTTGGAACGTTATAAGTGTGTTTCATCTATTCTATTGTAAATCGTACATGCTCAAATGATAAGTTTAAGAAGATTGTACATGATGTTATAATCTTGGTACCTTTTAAAATTCAAGAAATGTCTAATATGCTTAATAATATAGTTAAGATATATATATATATATATATATATATATATATATATATATATATATATATGAGGACCGCTTGTGTGTGTTTTAATTAGTATCTAGTCGAGATCACGCCTAATTATAAATATAAAACTAATAAATTAAAATAACACACAAATTAACATTGGATATAAATGTGTGAAGAGTAGGGGTGAGCATTTGGATTGGACCGAATCGGTTTCGGATAATATTATGGACCGTGGACCAGACTGGATGAGACTAACCGGGTCCATGTCCGGGTTTTCCAGTTCTTGGACCCGTTTGGACCGGTACAATTTTACATGCACACGGTATAATTTGTTAAAACGTGTGTTTGGGTTTGATACAACTCGTTAAAACGAATATGTTGATGGGTTTGATATGTTACACTCGTTAAAATGTATACTTTTTTGGATTTGATACGGTACAACTCATAAAAATGAATATGTTTCCGTTTCTTGTGCCTTTTTTGACCGATCAAACTTTGATTGTCTATAATTTATACCATTTGTTTGAAGAGTTGTAACTCATTGAATATAACATCAAAAACAACAAAATTATAGTCTAAACTTATCTAAAAACTCTAAATTAGACGTTTGAAAAAACCGCATGTCAATTCGACTTAAAACAGATAATATATGTTTGTTTAAAGAATTTCACAGAATACAAAAGTTTAAATTTATTGCTAAATATTTCAACTTTGATATCTAATCTTTGAAGGATTGTAACTCATCAAATGTAACACCAAAAACAAAATTATAGTCTAAAATCATCTACAAATTCAAAATTATACGTTGGAAAACCGCATGTCAATCCGACTTAAAACGAATGAGATATTCTTCTTTAAATAACTTCACAAAATACAAAAGTTTAAATTTTTTGTTGAAAAACTAAAATATTTCATCTTTAAAGGATTGCAAATCATCGAATATATAACCAAAAAACAACAAAATTATAATCTAAAATCATTTACAAACTCTAAATTACACGTTGGAAAAAACCTCATGGCAATCTGACTTGTAATGAATGAGATCTGATTGTTTAAAGAATTTCACAGAATACAAAAGGTCAAATTTCTTGCTGAAAAGCTTAAATATTTCAGCTTTGATATCTCATATTTAAAAGATTGTAACTCATCAAATATAACACCAAGAACAACAAAATTATAGTCTAAAATCATTTATAAACTCTAAATTACTTTTGGAAAAAACCGCATGTCAACTCGACTTAAAACGAATGAGATATACATGTTTAAAGAATTTCAAATAATACAATTATTTTTTAAAATAAGTCGGTCCAAAACTAGTTTTTACCCGGAACCAACCGAACTGGAGCGGTAAAAAAAACGAACTGGTTTTGCTCAAATCCTAGAACCGAAAACTGAACCGGTGGTCCAAAAAAACGGTCTATTCGATCCAGTTGACATGCGGTATGTTTTGCATGCCTCATGCACGTCTTTGGTTGACTATTAATATAAGTTTGTTTGTGGATCTGTCCAGTTTACACAGTGGTTCGGCCAAATTTTTGATACAAATGTTTAAAAAATTGTCATTGGACCTAGCTAACTCTAGTTATTCCTGATTGCAACTGTAGCATGCATTACCTAATGTCCCAAATTAGGATAGAAGAGCATACATTTAATTAAATTTAAGAATATGAACCCAACTTGACTCATCAACCGTAGTTTATGTGATAAATGCAAAAACATATAACCAACATGGTAGTAAGTATTTAGTAAATGCCAAAAAAAAAAACATTGTTTAAAACATATGTTATGTTATCATTGGTCAGTGTTTTGACAAATAAATGGTGACCAACAACAAAAGAATGTTGACAATCATTGATGTGAAGTTTTACCTAGTTATATATAACTACTAGGTGATATCGGGCTTTGCCCGAAACGTTTATAAAAATAAATAAATAAATAATAAAAATAAAAATAAATAAATAAATCGGTAAATTCAAAACAATAAAAACTAAAAAAATTAAATGGATGATTTCTTAATAAGTAGCCAAAATGGAGGGATTATTTATCTAATTTATGACAAATGTATAAAATAGCAAACTTAATAAATAGTGGTGCATAATAGCAAAACCCATATACGGATCAAAAGTGCAAAGCTAAACAAAATCTAGGTACCATTTATGTAACTTATGCATACCGGGAAACACTTCAACACTAGACCTGGCAAAATCTGGCACGAACCCGACACGAAGTTAGCGGGTTAGGGTCAGAGATTTTGACTTGTTTATGTATACGGGCTGACATGACACGACATGATAATTAAACGAGTAGGGTTAGGGTCAAGACTTTCAACTCGAAGATTACTCGTTTAATTATATATATATATATATATATATATATATATATATATATATATATATATATATATATATATATATATATATATATATAGTTAGGTTCAAATGTTTTCACTATCTATTATATGACCGTATGATTGATTCTGGACCAATCATTTTAGTTATTTTAAGAAAGTAATTAATGTTTATTAAATGTTGAAGATGTAATTAATATCTATTATATCTTCAACATTTAATATGCATTAATTATTTTCTTAAAATAACTAAAATGATTGGTCCAGAATCAGTTATACATGCACACAATAGATAGTGAAAACAAAATAACCTAACTCTATATATATATATATATATATATATATATATATATATATATATATATATATATATATATATATATATATATATCATATTTTTATAAATATTTTCAATATTGTACATTTGTAGTGGCCCAACTTCAAGAACTAAAAGTAAAATTCAAAATTTCAAAGTGGCTTAATTTATTCCTTCTCACTACCTATCTCATTTCTTTCCTTACTCTAACTCTTTCCATTTTGCTTTCTAAACTTACTACTACCTCCGCCTATATTTATTGTCCAATTTTTATTTTTGAAGTCTTTATTCTTCAAATTTGACCTTAAATATTTTTGTTTTTTATATGTAATACTTAATGCAAAATATATGAATGGATTGTGTTTTAAATGTCGTTTCATTGTTATAAGTTTTATCAAGTAATTTATAACACAAATAAAAATATTTAAGGTCAAAGTAGAAAAATAAAAACTTCAAAAGTAAAAAATGAACAATAAATATGGGACGGATGGAGTATAATTTTTTTTCCGTTCCACCTCCAAACTCCAACATTTCACTTTTTCATTTTTTTTTTCCTTGATGACTCTTACTTTTCAACCTTTAAAATGTTTCAATCCGGCATGACACAACATATTTATAAGGTTTAAACCTTAACCCGAAACCCGACACAAAATCGACACGAAAATAAATGGGTTGACACGACACGATAATTAAACGGGTCGGGTTAGGGTCAAGCACTCTCAACCCGTTTAATGTCTTGACACGGCACGAACCGACACGACACGACACGTTTGTCAGGTCTATTCAACACGGGTGCAAGGAAAATAAAGAAAAGAAAGGAGTAAATTACACAAATGGTCCCTATGGTTTGGGGTAATTTGTATGTTTGGTCCCTAACTTATTTTTTTTAACTCGGAAGGTCCCTGTAGTTTGTTTTTGTTGCACGTTTGGTCTTGATCTTACCTAAAAAGACTATGTTGCCCTTGATTTTGTAATTTATTTAAATAAACGCACCTCCAACCCCACTTCCACCTCACCTTACCTTATCTTACATACTCCACTTTATTTAAATAAAGTAAAAAATCAATGGTAAAATAGTCTTTTTAGGTAATGCAGGGACCAAGCGCGCAATAAAAACAAACTATAAGGACCTTCCGAGTTAAAAAATAAGTTAGGGACCAAACGTGCAAATTACCTCGAACCATAGGGACCATTCGTGTAATTTACTCAAAAGAAAGATAAAAAATGGTCAAAGGAGGTAAAGTGACAAACATTAGAAGTATGTGGGCAATCTGTAAAAAAAACCATTAACTATAAGCTAACACCATGTAAATTAATATATATATATATATATATATATATCTTAATTTGTAGAGAAATTAAATATACTCCTACTTTTTTCCTACAAATTTTATTACCCAATTAAATAGTGGCATGTGTAACATTTAATGTTCATCATGTCATCATTTAATTAGATAGAAGAATTTGTAGGAACAAAAGTAAAAGAATATTTACTTTTTCTAATTTTTATTATGTTTTATCAACGGGCATCATGTTGATTTTAAGAGTTATGTGCGAAAAATAAATATAAGCCTCTAAATATAATTTTTTTTTATATGTAAGCAAAACTCGTTAATACTATGATTATTCTATTAATGTTCTAAACACTATCAAAACAAAAAGAATGATAATACGATATATAATATGAATCGTGAGCTCTCATAACATTTTTGGAAGCAAAGTTGGTTATCAACTCTTCATAATCAATATTCTTTAATATATCGTTCTCAATAACTATAATTGCCAATCCATGAAGTCTTTCTTATAACTTAGTGGACCGTAAGTAGGACTTTAATAACTTCAATTTTAAAAAACTTTATTCTGCGGGCATCATTGTTACTAGAATAGTTAGCAAGACAATATATGCAATAATTACATTAAAAAAACAATCAATTTTTTCATACATTTTAATGCATCGACAGTGTTGGTAGTTTTACTTAGTAAGAACTCGTCAAGCGACTTTAACTATAGATAAAATTCATTAACATCAATATCTGGTCATTCATCATACCTAAGTGCGGCTTGCAGACGACTAAAACACAAGTTAAGATATCTGTCATCAAATTCCATCAAACATTTTGAAAACAAAAAACTAAAATTCTTTTCATACTACTCTTCATATTGTTTAAACCTTGTTTTAGGAGAAGTGTTTGTTTGATCAACAATATATAAAAAATAATTAACTTTAAAATTTCCTCAAAAGTACATCATCTTGATTACTTAAATTCTCGCCAAATTGTTTTTTTCTATAAATGAGACGCTTTTGAGGGAATATTTGATCAATATTCATTTCAATCGAAAGTTCCTTAGCATCACCAATCATCTGATAGAACTACATTTCTCTAAACTCCTCGAGAACTCAATCAAGATGTTCACTTCTTTAACAGGAACATCAAGATCAAACCATATCTTTTGATTGTAAATTTTTTTCTAATTAAGTTCCCAATGTATAGTATATAGTATCTAATACCAAAAACTCAAATTCACCAACCTTATTATTTGCTAACGATTTAGCTTCACTTTGTATTTTAGCATTATTGTTTTTTTTCCGTCAAAACTCATGAATACATAAAACTTAAACATTACGTACATGTAAAATCAACTTTGGACCCCCTCATGTACTACTATACACGATCGCTCACATCGCATATCTTCAAATACGCCAACCTATTTATGTCAAACAATCAAATCAAGTAAAGACCAAACATATTGTTTAAAAACCCAACATATCAAATGCGTCAAAAGTTGTCCAAAAGACTTTCTGTGCATACGCATGAAACACACCTTCTATTAAAAAGAAAGACCATTAGCATAATAATATATTTTTAGATTAATTTCAACTCAAATTATTATTTATATAAAATAGACAGGGACGTTGAGATTCAACCTATCTACATGCATAACAAATTGTTCCATCACCCTTGCCATCACAAGAACAAATATTGATTCATTTAACATCGAAATTATCTTGTTAAATAAAGTATTAAGTAAATTATACAAATTATTCATCGTGCAGTACCAAAAAACATGTTTAGTCCCTATTTTTAATGCCCCAAAAACACGTTCGGTCCTTCGTTTCTTTTAAATTTATTATTTTTAGTCCCTCATTTCTTTTAAATGATTATATTCTTTTTTTCTATTTATTTCTCAGTTATTTATAATTTATAAATTAAATAAGATTGATAGTATCAATTAAATAAGATTGAATAAACTCTCTCTCTCTCACTCTCTCTCTCTCTCTCTCAAACAACCACTTCCTATCATCGCAGGCAACCATTTTATGTCACTGTCAACAGGGTCGGCTTAATGCATAGTAAATCAAAGTTAGGGCTTAGGGCCCCCACATCAAGAGGGCCCCACAAACCAAGGGGTCTATGTATTATATCCCTAATCGGCTAAGGCGAACGGCTAAAAAAAATGACGTTTCTTCTTCCATAGTTCCACTGCATACGATTTCTGTGTTTGCGCCCTCAATCCGTCATCGCCTGCTCTGCTGATCTGCTCAATCTTCTTCTAATCTTCTGAGTTCTGATTCACAGCACAAGTTGTCACAACACAAGTTGTGCCGCACAACTGCATACACTTACAATTTCTTCCTTCTCCACTGCATATGGTTTCAGGTTTCTTCTGTCTCCATTGAAGCATGCATTCCCCAAACTCCATAAACGGTAATAAACTATTTATTCCAAGTTCCATGTTCTATCTGTATTTTCTGGTAAATTTCCCTTGAATTAACAAAACTTGGATATATTGTAATAGAGAACTTTGTATCTTTGCAACCGACCTAATATTGATAACTTTGTAGTTTGTAGCCAACAATATATAGTACATGACAACTTTTGAACCAACACAATGGTGGGTGATGATTAACCACCAAAAAACTGTCATAAATAACTATCTTTAAAGATCATTGACGAAAATACCCTTAGTCTTGCTTATACATTCAACATGGACTGTGTATAGTAATGTGAAAGGCCCCCAAATTTTTAGTTTATTATTGCCGGTACCAAGTCTGGAAAAAGGAAGAGGGTTTATAGCTAAGTATAGTAATATCAAAAGGCCCCAAATTTTTAGTTGGCTTAGAGCCCCCAAATTTGTTGAGCCGGCCCTGACCGTCAACACCTCCTCTGACCACCAACAAATATGAATCTAAAACTCAAACCCAAACCCGATACTATAACCAAAATCTAAAACCTATAATCAACACCAAATCCTAATCTAAAACCTTCTTGAATTCCACCATTTTTATATTTACTTAAAGCATTAGCACTTTACCAAAAAAAGATGATAATTTTGTTCCTTATCTTCTGCTTAATATCTATTGTTAATTGTTAGGTAAGTACTTAAAGGACATAACTAATTTATAAGATACCAATTCACACTTGACTTGACACTTAACCACAAATAAATTCATGAAACCCAAATTTGAGTGTGACCTGGCATAGCTCAAACTATCTACAAGGCCCAATTTAAAATGGATTAGAATATTTGGCCCACTTAGACAAATTACTATACCTAACCCAATTTATATGCTGGACGTCAGCTCAGCAACAAAGCAGAGTATCTCCAAAGAAGGCAATTGCATAGGAAAACCTGAAGTGGGGTTGTCCCTTTATTAAATCAAAATTGAAAAAGATCCTCTTTATAATGATGGGTAACGTTTTATTATGCCACCACACACTTCATACCTATCTTCATCAATCACTCTCTTCAATGTCAATAAAAAGCCAAATAAGTGGACGAAAAATGAAATAAATTTATAAAAAGGTCTCAATTATTATTATTAATTTACTATAAATCACTCCTATTGGACCTTCAAAAGTAAAAAAATATCTCAGAAAATGACATCAAAAACAAGGCAATCGTCCATCTAAACAACCCAAAGAGAAGACCAAACAAGTTTTCTAAAAAAACACCACCGCCGCTGCCACACAACCACCACCGCCATGGGTGGCAAGATGATAACCACCTTTATAGCCATAACCACCTCCTTATCTTTCTACTTCATTTCAACCCCACCAAAATCCCACTACCACTCACTCTTCATATCTCCGCCGTTCTCCGACAACACCTCCATATCAAACCACCTCTTCACACTCACGCGCCGCCCTCACCTCGCCGGAACTGAAGCCAACGCGGAGGCTGCTTCCTACGTCTTATCAACTCTCTCCTCCAACAACATCAAATCACACCTCTCAGAGTACGCCGTCCTACTCACCTACCCCGACTCCCGTTCCCTAACACTAACCCGCCCCACCCCAGACCCACCCATCACTTTCACCCTCCGCCAAGAAACCTACGACGGCGACCCCTACGCTGACGTGGCAGACCAAGTGGAACCCACATTCCATGCGTACGCAAAGTCAGGTACAGTGAAGGGACACGTGGCGTACGTGAACTACGGACGCGTGGAGGACTATAAAACTATTAAAGATCTCGGGATTAATATATCGGGTGCTATTGTGCTTGCGAGATATGGGGAGATATATAGGGGAGACATCGTTGAGAATGCGTATGACGCTGGTGCTATAGGTGTGTTGATTTATACCGATAGGAAAGACTACGGTGGTGGTGGTGCACGGTGGTTTCCGGAGGAGAAATGGATGCCGCCGAGTGGTGTGCAGGTGGGGTCGGTGTTTAATGGAGCGGGTGACCCTACAACGCCAGGGTGGCCTAGTGTTGAGGGTTGCGAGAGGTTGTCCGAGGATGACGTGGAAAAGGGAGGAGATGTTCCGTTGATACCTTCGTTGCCTATATCGGGAGCTGATGGGGAGGAAATTTTGAGGTGTATAGGTGGGGTGGTGGGTGATGAAGAGTGGCAGGGTGACAAAGATGCTCCGGTTTATAGGATTGGACCGGGTCCAGGGATTATAGACCTTACTTACAAGGTAAAGTTACCCTTTTCGTCCCTGTAGTTTAGTAGTTTTTACAAATGGGGTCCGATGTTTTCGTTTCTAATGTTTTTGGTCGTTGGTGTTGTAGGCAAAACAAGTGATAAGTACGATTCAGAATGTGATAGGCATAATTGAGGGAGCAGAGGAACCTGATAGGTAAACCCTAAACCCTAATATATGATTTTATTAACATTTATGGTAAAGTTACCCTTTTGGTCCCTGTAGTTTAGTAGTTTTTATGTAAATAGTTTAACTGTGTGTAAAGCTTGTGTACAGATTTGTAATTTTGGGTAATCATCGAGATGCTTGGACATTTGGGGCAGTTGATCCCAACAGTGGAACTGCTGTTCTACTCGAGGTAAATAATTAATGAGTACAAATGGCATATGATTTTATTAAAAAATATGGTAAATATGACGTGGCATACTGATACAGGTGGCAGAAAGGTTCCAGAAGCTACAGAAAGAAGGTTGGAAGCCTCGAAGAAGTATCATCTTTTGCAATTGGGATGCAGAGGAATATGGATTGGTCTACATCTCTCTCTTCTCTCTCACACACACACACACGCATACATAATTGCAGTTTTTTATAAGGAAAGTAAAATAAAAAATGTTTAACTGAGTTTTTGTGATTTTTTTTTTCAGATTGGGTCAACAGAATGGGTTGAAGAAAACCGAGAAATGTTGGCTTCAAAAGTTGTTGCTTATTTAAATGTTGATATTGCTGTTTCTGGAGCAGGGTTTCAGGCATCTGCAACTCCACAGCTTGATCAGTTAATTATTCAAGCTACAAAACAGGTAATAAAATTTATTTTTTGTTTACGAGGGTATTCTGGTCTTTTAAACATGGGTTCAAGCTAAAGTCAAACTTTTGAAGGTTAAAGACCCAGACAACTCATCACAAACTGTCTATGAATCCTGGGTTCAAACCACCGATTATCCTCCTAAGGTAAGTGTTTCACAATTACTTTCCTACCCTCTAAGTAATTCCAAAATTAGGTTTGACTTTCTAACTGTGGAAAAAATAGTTTGATATATAATGCCTAACAAGAATTTAATGAAAAAAAAAAAATAGATTGGAAGGTTAGGAGGTGGAGGATCAGATTATTCAGCATTTGTACAGCATATTGGTGTTCCATCAACAGATATATCTTTTGGAGGAGGTAAATTAAGTTGACATTTTTTTTAAAAAAAAAAAAAAAAAATTGGTCAACAAGTGGTCAAGGGAAATATTTAAGTTGATGAAAAGTGAAAACTAATTGAATGTTTTTTGTTGTAGGCTACCCAGTGTATCACTCCATGTATGATGACTTTGTATGGATGAGTAAATTTGGTGATCCAATGTTTCGTAGACACGTGGCAGGTATGTTTTAAGTTTTAACATTATTTTATATATTATTTAATTTAATGATAATTATAATCATACAACTTATTATTTACAAAACTAAAAATTGACAGCGGCAAGCATTTGGGGTTTAGTAGCTCTACAGCTTGCAGATGATGAGATTTTGCCTTTTAATTATGATTCATATGTATATGAGCTTCAGGTATGTTAATAAATCTGAGGCGAATGAATAATTCTATTTAAATATTTGGTGGAATTTTATTAAAATGTTTTTTGTTGACAAAAGACAAGTGCTGAAGATTTGGAAATTGAGTTATCGGATAAGAAGAGCATAAGCCTTGTTCCCTTGTTCAAATCTATTGAGAAAATGAGAACAGCAGTCATACAAATAAACAATGAAATCAAGGTATGATATTGATTCATCTTTTTTATATAAATAAATAAATAATAATACCATGAATGGAAATGGACATTAAATTAAAAAAGCTGAAATTCCAGGAAATAAAAGAAAAACAAAATAAAAGGTGGGCATCATTGGCATTGATATGGAAAGAGAAAGATGATGAAGCATGGAAAGCGAGAGAAATGAATGACAGATTAATGATGGCAGAAAGAGCACTTACAGATAGGGAAGGACTCCCTGGAAGAGCTTGGTATAAGCATCTGGTATGTATTTTCTCTTTCTGCATCAACAAAAAGAGTAAATTACATTTTTGGTCCTTGAGTTTACCTGATTTAAAGAGAGAAAAAGGAAAAAGAAGATTGATTATGTTTATGTTACCATGAAATGGAGAGGGTGATTGATGTTTGTTGGGTTGGGTGTGACAGATATATGCTCCATCAAAGCACAATGATTACGGATCAAAATGTTTCCCTGGAATAGACGATTCCATTGAAATTGCAAAGAGCCTCAACACTCAAGAATCATGGAATTCAGTACAACATGAAATTTGGAGAGTCTCAAGAGTAGTCACACAGGCATCACTAGTTCTTCGTGCTCAACTAACATAAATACTGCTGTCTAATAATTCTACTTTATTGTAAGTGTAACTGTAACACTTGTATTTGTGTTCAAGAAAAGAGAAAGATGCAAACAATTTGTCCGGAATATAAGTTAAGAATGATTATAGTGGGGATGGGATACAGAGCTGATAATCAAAGTTTGTAAAACTAATAAATATAAACAAATAATATGTACAAACTATTACTAATAATTGTTGTTTATTTACATTACATGTTCTACTTCCAAACCTTGATTGTGCCATCTCTGCTGCTTGATAAAAGTAGTCTCTGGTTCAATTTAACAGAAGCAAGAGAAAGGATGGAGTCGCGGTGGCAGCCGCCTGTATCAGTGGCGGCAGAAGCAAGAACCGCCTTTCCAGTTGGCCTAGTTGCCAATGGTCGCCTCTTTGCCTCCTATAATCAACATATCAAAATTAGGGCCTTTGTTGTCACCATTAATTGTCGAATGGATAAATGATGTCTAAGTGTAAATGGGGCCCACAGCCCACACATTATTGGGCTTTCTGTGATTATCCCGATAATTATAGTATTAATAATAAGTAGAAACAGGTTTTCAATTAAAGAAAATCAACAAACCTGCACAATTTGCACCCCAAAACTGGATTTTGTTTCATAAAATTCGTCATTCCCAACTCCCTTAATAGATGGACCACAAATGCAATAACTTCGATCTGGGCTGCATTTTTAAAGAACCAAATTTATGTCAGTATTAATAACAACAGTGTTAGATTACACAAACAAATAAACAGAAAAAAATAAATAAATAAAAACCTGCAATGATCCCATCGACGAATTTTTAAGTCGGTCCCACCAGTTAATAAATCTCCACCAGGTAAAGGAAGCAATGAACGGATTCCAGGTGATCTAGCAGGAGGTTCATTCAACTCATCTACTCTATACTTATAATTCACATTCCTTCTAGAATCACCTTTTGAATTTGTCTTACTAGATGTAGATGTAGATGCTCTACCCAATGCCCAAGGCATGTCAGAAATCTCACCATCACTCTCATTATTCGCAACCCTCAACACCTGTAGATGTAGCCATTACCAAAAAAAAAAAATTAAAAATTAATTTTATAAAAAGACTTGTGAGAATATTGTACCTGATGACAACTCCCATTTTCTGCATTCCAGAGAGAAACTTCATTACACCCTGCAGCAACATAAACAAGTGGCCTAACAGTAGTTGACAATGTGGTACTCTGAGGAGGGACAAAAAGACACATGTCTTCAACAGGACATGGAACAGAATACTGCCATGAGTTCACAGGTATACCAAATCTCAAATCCCATAAAGTCAAAACCCCTCTAGAAGACCCTGAAACAAACCAATTCCCACATGGACTTGTCACAAGAGCAGAAACATAACCCTCTTCTGGAATCACTTTCGTATTCCATGCGTTTGAATTCTGTCGCGTATCCGACAAATGGATTCCACAGTTGTGAGTACTGTAAAGAATCATTTTCCCATCATCGCCATGTGAAGAGTAGTTTAATAGTGTTAGAATCGCACCTTCTCCGATTCCATTCCGTTTGACATCCGCGATTCCGGAGTATTTCTCGACAACGGTTCCGAGTCCTCGGGAGACGTAATCGACTGAGAACATGTGGATTGTTCCATCGGATGATCCGACAACTACTTGAGCAGATCCATGGAGCATTGTGGCACAGAGTGCACGGCTTCCTTCTAGACAATAAGTTAGTCTTGATCTGAATGAAATGTCCTTTTCCAGCTTTCTAGAATCCCAAACTTTAACAGTGGAATCATCGGATGCAGTTACAAAAAAGCTATGGTCTGTGGAAACAGCGATGTCGTTGACGGCAGATCGATGTTCTTGGAGATGTGCTACCAACACACCGCGAGGACGCCAACCGGAATCCGGGATTCCGGGGGTTCGTGAGAAGGAGGGTAAACTTGGTATTTCGGTAGGAGAGGTGTCGTTTTCCACGATTGGATTCCCTCCTTTTAGGGTGCTGGAAACTCCCATGTCTTGGAATTTGTTGCTGAGGTGGACGGTTTGATCCGATTCCCGGTCTTCCAGCTCGTGTACAACTCGGTGGAATTGCGGAGTGGAATTGGTGATTCCGATTGAGCTCGAGACAAGGCTGGGAGACGGAATGGAATCCAAACCGTCTAATTGTGATGATGATTCAGGTGCAGATGAAGAAGCACTTCCGGGTGATCTTTTGTTATCGTATTTGAAATAATACAAAGGAATCCCATCTGAAGATTTTTCACCCACTAAACTATTCGCCCCACTTATTTGAGGTGACATAAACCCTGAAAACTTCAATTTATCTGAAAATAAAGGATCCAAAATATCAACTGTTCCAGAACCAGTACGCGAAAACGAGGGCAATCCTGGAATTTCACCAAGCCCAAAAGATTGGATACTATTGGAAACATGTTTATGATCTTGAAAATCGGGTCTTCTATCAGACCACATTTTCATTTTCTCCAATTCTCGAACACCTTTATTGTACACATCATCACTTTGTTTACCCTGTGCAGATGAATTATACCAAATCTTTCTTTGTCTTTCCAACATATCTGAACTCCTGTTGTTCTCCAAGATTTGGTAAAACACAGTTCTTGAAACGGGTGGCTTCAAACACGAGAAAAGGGCGTTTTCGGAAGCTAAAGAAGATGGTTGTCTACGAAGAAAAGGACGAATAAGTGGGACAAGAAACACGTAGGAGTCAACAGCACCTAAACTCTCGCTACTTGCTGAAACAAATGTCACCACTGACCTTCTTACCCATTGACTCGGATAACACAACAAAGGAAACGCATGTTCAATCATTTCAAGCAATACCCTTTTGCGTAAAAAGCCACTTTTGGTCAAAATAGCTAAACAATCCAATGCGTTGACTATCACTGCTTCTGTCTGGTCAACTAAAGCTTGTTCAAGATAAGGTAAAAGATACTCCTCAACACTCCGTTGACCAACAAAGAAACAAACATAAACTATTTGTCTATAAAAAACCGACCTCAAAAGCTCATCTTGATCATTCAAAAACGCGGGTAGAATCGGTAATAAAAAGTCATTGCTTTGTCTTTGACCAAAAAACCAACAAAGATTCCCAATGTCTTGTAACAACGCGCGTCTTATGTTAGGAGTTTGTTTGGGTCCCATTACAAGTTCTTGAATCACTTCAGCTATCGATTTCCTCAACTGTGCCAGCTGTGCATCGTTTTTCTGATTCTGAAGCCTTCCGGACGCGACACCTGGCACTCCAGGTTTCTGTCCATCGTTCAAAACTCCAGCTTCTGTTAAGCTTATGGAGTGGATTAAGAATCCATAAGCAGTAAGGGCAAGTTTGGAAATGTTACTCGCGTAGCATATACGTACACTTTCTTCAGGATCATCTGGAAGCATTGAAAGCATTGGGAGAATATATTCAGGGAAGATTTTTGCATCACTTGGAGGGAAATCTCTGACCAAGGGCAAAATGTCACATAAAGTTTCCAAAGCTGCTGATCTTACAATTGCAGAAGGATCTGACAGCATGGCGATTACATATGGAAGAACACGTTGTAATCGATCTTCATCGTCAATGTATGATGAACATGATTTTAGTAAAAGGACAGCTGTACGTCTGAGTTGTGGCATTTTGACATTGCGGATAGAGGAACAGAGGAGTGAGGCGATTAGAACCATGCCTTCACAGCTTATGTTGTCTTGTGGTAGGGGTAAAATCGGCATTCCGAAAGTATCGGATTGGTTGTCGTAATCGGACATGAAAGAGTTCAGATCACTTACTGTGATTTCTCGGGTGTGTGGATGGTGGTTTCTTTCGAATACATTTGAGATTGTTCTGAGTAGCTTTTTGGTGGATCGAATGCCAAATTGTTGGTTGTTTTGAGAGTTTTTCTTGTCCTCTGTGTGTGAGGGTATTTTGGGAAAACTTACATTTTGTTTGGAATCCATCAATCGGCGATTTGTAACAACATTTGTGGAGAAGTTGTTTATTCCAATGGTGTCCTCGCCTGATTTGTTGTTTAACATCTGTTTGAGTATTTCAGGGAAAGACAGCTGGCACATTGCTACCTGTATGAAAAATGATTAAAAGGGTAGCGAATATTTATTTATTTACATTTTAGTTAAATTACAAAATTGGGTCTTTGTCTTTACTCTCTTTCTTACCCTGGAATCAGGATTGATGGGATTCAAATTGGAGTATAAGTTATGGAGGAATGGAGAGAAGTAGCTTGGAAGAACAACACCTGCATAGGTTTGGAGATAGCTTTCAGCAGAACAACGGGAATCAGGATCAAGTTGAACCATATGGAGAATCATCTTGCGGATTCCTGAATCTGGAATCTGAAATGTATATATTCAAATATGAATTTGATTAAGTTGATTTAGGGTTTATTGTGTTAATGAATTTGTTTCAATTGTTCAGCCATTGATGTAATCAACCTATCTAGGAAGTGGGAACAACACATCCATTCAAGATAATGATAAGAATAACAAAGATGAGTTGCACAATCTTTAATATGTAACATAAAAGAATAGAACTTGAGGTTATTAAGAGGGAAAAATGAGAGATGAAAAAGGGAAAAGTCACAAAAAAAAAAGTTCACCTTCTCCAAATGTTGACTAGGATCAAATTGACCCCTTCTATATGCAAGTAGTTGTGATAGTTCAAAGAGGGGTTGACCTTCAAGGAAAAGTTCAGCAATTACACACCTAAAGCAACAAGCAGATAAAGATTATTGTTAAGAGACAAAAAAAAAAAAAAAAAAAAAAGATTATGTAATTTCACTTGGGTTTGTTTAAATGTTGAATTCATGGCTTACCCAACAGCAAAGATGTCCATTGAAGGCCTTAAAGGTGCATCTTGTGAAACTTGAATCTCACCTCCATGCTCATAGAATCTCTAAACATCAATGATATACGGTAAGTAGATATTATAGCTACAAACATTATTTGGGAAAGTGAAATAAAGAAGTAACAAGATTGAAGAAAAGTATTATCAGTTATCACCTCTGGTGCAAGATAGCATCGTCTCCTTCCTCCAGTATCAAAGAAGAATGAGAAATCAGAGGGATCATCATGTGGGATATAGGTTGGTTTAAATGATGCAAAATCAGCAAGGTAAAGCCAGTTCCAAGAAGTAACCAGAACATTCTCACATTTAATATCACCTACAGAAGTAATTTGATATTTTTATTACATCAATGTGAGAATAACAAGAGCTATGATGTAAACAAGTGCACTCACCATGACAAACTCCATAGTCGTGACTCTGTTTCACTGCATAAAGCAACTACAGAGCAAGAAACATTAGAAAGATGAGTCATTTTTAGTGGTGTTGTTAAAGAACTCATCAATGTCATGGTTGATGGAGATAAAGGGAAAACCTGAAAAGCCAACCATTTCTTCTCAACAAGGCTAAGAAAAGGGCGTGTACTGAGTCGATCATGGAGGTTATTGAAGAAATATTGTCTCAATAAGTAAGCAGCTTTATCAGTCTCCAGCCAAAACTGCAAATAGGTTTTATATGTTTTAGATTTTCAGTATTTCCTATAGAGTCCCCCAACACTAAACATATATTTAGCATCCTACATCACATTCTGCACATTCATTAAGTCATGAATATCCTAAATTATCTTTTTGGCCTTTTTTCCATCATAGATTATACAGAAAGTGAAGTTTACCCATCTTTGTTTTCCCAGAAAACCAACCAAGCAACTGTGTATAAAAATTCCCTCTTTAATACAAGTTAATTACATCTCTTTTGTTCCACCTATATAATAGCATTGAAATCTAAAAGATTTAATGGATGGGAAGAGCATGAAAGCATACTATGAAAAAGTAAATTCCACATGACTTCACAGCTTGAATACAATAAACATCATTCAACATAACATGGATGATAATTTAAGCATTTACATTAGTATTTTGTATCCTTGGTATTTGACAGAGGTTAAAAATTCTCTGAAATTAAGCCTCAAGAGTTACCTAGACAATAATACTAGACATTCTAACAAGCATTCTTCAAATTATCAGTTAAGATGCTATAAGCATTCTAACAAATTATTTTATGTCCCCTTTGTTTGGCAGCAATAACATAGCATTCCAATTTAATAATAACCATAAGTATAGACTTTATGTGGATTTTAATGCAAATTTAACACCCACAACATTTTAGTTATGGTGCTTGTCATAGGGTACAGTGATTAGCAACTCCAGCTATTTGTAATTGCCTAATTGTATATGATTGAACTTCACATGACTGGTGCTTTAGCTATGATCAGTGAACTGCAGTTTTTGGGATAGGGAAAATATAATAGGGTTCTAATTTTACGAAAATGATGATAATACCAAACCCCTAAACTAAGCTTGACAAATAAGTATAATCATTTAACCCTCAGTTAGCTTCCCTTAGGCATTTACATATCATAAACAATAACAATTATATAATATAAGAAACCTGAAATGGCCAAACGTGAGGATTCTCCATACGGCTAAAGATCTCACGAATCTGAGACAATCGTCGTTCATAATCCCGAAGATCAATCGAGTCACCACGCTTAAAATAAACCTTGACTAAAACCAACCCTTCGTCATGCTTACACTGAATGGATTTCAGGAACCGTGCTCTTCCCAACACCTCTTTAAGCACCAAATTGTACGAAGACGGTAAGTCGTGGAGGTAATACTCCGTCGCCGAAGCTTGCGTCGTACGCGCGATCTTGTTTCCCATGGTTAATCCAATTCAAAGGCGTAATATTACCGATTGAATCGAATCCGATGCGAATTGTGATACTAGGTTTCGCAGTGAGTAATTGCGTGAGTTCTTGACAACAATATCACTGTATACCACATGATTATGGTGCTTTAGACTATCTTGATCGATCAAAGGAGTGGGAGCCAGTCAATTGGCGATGGGAACTTGGGGAATAGGGGAGGACGGGGATGTTGTTGCGTACAAATGGGAGTAGCCTGCGATGAACTTTTATCATTAGTAAATAATAATAAATATAAATAATAACCAACACAATATGATAATATAATATAACAAAAATAATAAATTAAATGAATAACATAATTTACATATTGGTTGCTAACTTTTTCTTTTTTTAATTTGGATAGTCATACGTTTTTATTGAGTTGGTGTTTGGGATTGTATTTCAAAGTTTTTTAGAATGATTTTTTGTAAAACGAACTATTTAAAATATGTTTGGATTAGTAAAATGATTTTTGGTGTAATTTTTACATTTAAAGGCACAAAAAGTCATAAAAAATCATGTTTTGTGACTTTTTGAAACCCCTCATTTTCTTCTATGCAAAAAGTCATTTTTAAAAGAATTTTTCTATTACCAAAACATATTTTCACTTTTTGAAAAAGTTAAAAGTTAAAAATCATTCTAAAAACAATGTCAAACGCCCCCTAAAATTACCCTATTATCTTTACGGATTCAATTTCACCGAAAGCTCATTTTTCCATATAAACAAGTTCCATTTAGACTAAAAAGTCAATGTCTCGAAATTTGATGAGAATAGAGATTTAGGGCTTAATATTTTGCTCTTTGTTTATCTCTATAGTTTATATGCAATTTATGTGTTTATTGATTTTTAGAGGAATTTAGTGTGTTGATTGGAATTAGTCTCATTGTTCAAAATGAAAGTAATGTTGTTTACATCGTAGAGATAGCAACGGGGCGGGTATTACAGAGGATCCCAATCCCCATCCCCATTTCGAACCCTCATTCCAATCCCCATCCTCATCCCTGTCGGGAAATATAAATAAGCCCTCATCCCCACCCCCAACGGCGATTGAGGATCCCCGACGGGGAATCGGCGAGCCATGGCGTGAGGCGTGGCGTGGCGGCAAGACCAAGCCTCAAGCTTAACGAGCCATGGCGTTTTTCAAGGCATGATATAAGACGGCGATTTGTATTAATTTAAAATTATATTACCACATAAATATAAATTTATATTAAATATAACTACTTTTTAGAAGTGTTAGTTCAATAACTAATAACAAAAAAGTTAACAAAAACCACAATACTTGTATCTTCGATTTGAAAAGACATAACAAAGAGCAAAAAACTGTGTCTCAAACAAAAAAACACGCGCCATAACACGTCATAACGCGCCATGGCGCGCCATATCACGCATTGTCACGCGTCACGCCTAACATCAACGTTATGAAGCTTTTCGTAACGACGAAACCACGCCTCACGCCATGGCGCGCCTTTTAGAACACTAGGTAAAATAGATAAACAAAATATAAAAAATATACATGAGTTTAAAGTACATAAAATGAAATATATATATATATATATATATATATATATATATATATATATATATATATATATATATATATAATTTCAAACAAGTAATTACTAATTACTTGGATCAAATTTCATGTATTGTAAATTGTACTATAAATATATGTTTTATATTACTTTTATATCTCCTATCCTAATAAATAAGAGTCTTTACTTTTATATCTCCTATCCTAATAAATAAGAGCCTCATTCACACGTGGCATTTTCTAAGCCCTTCCCAATCAATTTTTCCCGCCTATATTATCAAAGTGAAATTTCAATTATACCCTTTGCTGTTATAATCTAATAAAAGTCATGCCATTAAACCCGAATGGAATAACGAAGAGGGCTGCCAAAGAAATCAATAAAACAGTTGCCAAATCACAGGAAATTAGGATGCAATATCATTTTCAAAATTGAATTGCAATTGCTAAGGTTAAGTCCACTTACCTCAATCACTTCCAATAAAATAGCCATCAAATCGCAAAAAATCAGGAAGCAAGATTAGTTTAAAATTTGAATTGTATTTCCTAAGCTTCAGTCGACTCTTACCTCAATCGCTTCTACTATGGGTCTCTCTCTGCAAAACACATATCTCTGTGTGGAAGAACGAAGAATCAAGAATTAATCGTCATCTTCTCTGAAGTTGACAACTTCAGGTAACCCTAAGTTTTTCCCTTTTTTTACGCTACTCTTCTTGGTTATGTTTCCCTCCTAATTCGATAATTTTTCTTTCAGATGTTTTTTGTTTACAACTGCGGTATCAGTCTCCTCTCACAAAAGTCCTACCTTCTATATCAGTGAATATCGCTTCATTCTCTCTGCGATTTTGGCGAAACTTGGTTATGCACAAACGATTTTTTTTCCTTTTACGCAGTAGTGATTTTGGCGTACAACTTCATTAACTTTTTTTGTCAGTGAAATCGTCTTACTATTATTGATTTTGTCATACAAGGAAAAAAAAATTGTTTCTGTCATCAAATGGACTCGGATTTTTGCTTATATTGGTCCGGTTTTGGAAGAAAAGAATGTGAAGTAAATTGCATCAGTAGGTAAGTTATTCGGAGCAACACATCCACTTCAAGCTGAACCGGGTACAATTAGAGTGGATCTTGCTTTTCAAACCGGAAGGTTAAATTTTGGCCTTTTTTTATTTGTTGGTTTCTATAAATTTTGGAATTGGTTTCTTTTTATGTGAAGTAAATTGTATAATGAATCAATGATGAGTTTTTTGAACATAAATGTGGTTCATGCAAGTGATAGTTGTGAAAATGGGAAGCGAGAAATAGGTATCATCTTATATTTTGATCTCTTTTTTCATGGGTCGGGTTGAGGAATGAAGGTAAAATAGTAAATTTGTTATATGAAATGGAATAAGATAAGATTAGATAAGATCATATAGAAACAAAAAAAAAATCTTGTATATGATTTATGTTGTAACATGACCAACGTCTATTCTCATGACAACTTTATGTTTCAAATAATGTGAATTAACAGAATGGACACAAGTTCAAGCTCCATGGCTGATAGAATAAATAGATTTGAAGGAGCAGTCGGCCAAGGTTGCTAATTTACCCTTCTCTCACCTATATTACATTGATTTACGTGCAAAGAAGTACCCCCGAAGCCCCGGTATCATCTTGACACCTGAAGCGAGTCCCGAAGCCCCGAAGATCCCGAGAAGAAAAGAGTTTCAAGCCGAAGCTCTACCCGCGAGAAGCCTGGTGTGTGAAGATATCTCGGTTTCACCAAAGAATACTACTATTAGAGTTGTAGTATTGTCCGATCATCTTCTGATCAAGTGAGTGTGTGGTTACTTTCTTCTAACATATATATATATATATATATATATATATATATATATATATATATATATATAAAGTATTATCTATGAAATACGTGTTATGTGTTTATACATTGTTTGCTTACTTGAGATGGATGTTAAATGAATGTTTTATATACAAGTTTTAAACTGTATATGTGTTTTATATCTACGAATATTTCGGGTAAACATGGGTAGATAAGTGATGTAGTATGAAAGATGTTATAGATAATCCTGGCAGATGCGCCTAATATAGAGTGTCATAATCTTAGCAGATGCACTTAATAGTAAATGTCATAATCGTAGCAGATGTGCTTAATAGTGAATGTCATAATCTTAGCATATGCGCTTAATAGTGAATGTCATAATCCTAGCAGATGCGCTTAATAGTGAATGTCATAATCTTAGCAGATGCGCTTAATAGTAAATGTCATAATCTTAACAGATGCGCTTAATAATGAATGTCATAATCCTAGCAGATGCGCTTAATAGTAAATGCCATAATCCTAGCAGATGCGCTTAAGAGTGAATGTCATAATCCTAGCAGATGCGCTTAATAGTAAATGTCATAATCCTGACAGATGCGCCTAAATGATAATATTTGCAGATGCGCCTAATAGATATCATTGGCAGTCGCACCTTAAGTAACAATGGAATTTGTGTATATTCCTTAAAGTCAATCTTTAGGAATGAATGAATGAAGGATAAGTGATTCTTAGGGTAAATCCTTAAGAAATAAAGGAGACAATGGGGGTGGGTAATTGGGTTGATGGTTTGATGATTAAATATAATATAATATTTTATTGTGGATTGAAAACCCTATATGTCCACCAGGCTCCCAAGCCTGACCCACTCAGTTTTCTTTGTATTACAGGTAATGGCACAAGAGTATAAGTCGGATGGCTTGACGAGAGATTTTGTATTATAGACCAGTAGTTATAAATAACTATTGTAAGGTCTGTATTGTACTGTTTATGCTTTTGGTCTGTATCGAAACATGACATCTCGAAATTTTGTTATTTAATGAAAAATACATTTCTTAAAGAAAAGTTTTGATAGATTCTTATCATATTTTGTTTTGGGAACAAATTCCGCAACTGTTTTCTTTAAAAATATTACTCTGATTTTAAAACAAAGCATAAACAAATTGGTCTTTTCTGGCCTTGAAGTTGATGTCACGGATAATGACGAGTTGGATATGAGTTTTGTTGATAGTTTGTACTCGTCTCCTGAAGATATGGAAACATTATTTCAAATTTTTGGTGATGATGTTCAAGAAACAATGCCTCTAGTGCTTAATTAGACTACCGGTACTTCAAATCCCATGGATACAACTTCAGGGCTTCCTCCCCCGAATGTTGAGATTCCTACATATATGGCGTCTGCGAGTGATCCGCTTGAGACTCATATCTTTGTGCCTTCATTGAAGAGAAGAAGATTAGATCCAAGGCTAGGGGTACTGATTCAGGATTTGGTGCAACCTATCCAACCTATACTGACCACCTCAACCACGACTTCAACACATGTTGTTGAACCTGAGCTTAATCAACCTAAAACAACTTTTGAAGCTGGAAGCTCTTCAGCCCCTGAGAATGTATCCCCTACAAGGCCTGAGCATGATATTGCCTCAGAAAGGTTTGTTAGGTTCGTGGCCGAAATCAAGCAGATCTTCCTTCTCGTGGTAAAGGTATATCCATAGAGGAAGGCAACTTGAAGGGGGATGATTCATCTAATCCAGAGCTTAGGAAAGAGATTGTTGTGCTCAAACAGCAACTGATCGAAAAAGATCTTCTAATTGAGGACCTTGATGCTCGTCTCTCGGTGCTTGAAGCTGAAAGTTCTTTAAAGACTGATCAAATTTCTGCTCTTCAACAAGAAAACACTCAAAAGTCCAAACAAATTTCTGATCTCCAGATTAACCTAGGTGCTCTTTCAGCCGGCTACTTTGATATGAAGAATAAACTTATCGTTGAATTTGGAGATAAGTTTCAATCGGTGGCGGAAGACCCTAGTGTTTCACAAATTCCTTCAACTGATCCATCCACTTCTCAAATCTTTGAGCAGATTGATAACAGACCAGTTAGAACCACAATGGTCGTTGACCGCTTTGAGAAGGAACCGGTTCAAGCTCCACCCATAATCACTATCAAGCGAGGAGGGAGAACGGTTACGTCTCAGAAAAGAGGATGACTGCTTTTCATGAAAATTACTGATCAGAATATTCACGGTGATCATCCTCAATTAACCGTGACCGACCTTGAAAAGAAAAAGTTCCAGTATAAATATGGAGATAGGTCAGGAGTCTGTATGTGAGGTTATCACGATAAAATCAATTGTTGGCTGGTCAAGAGGAAGAGCAAAACAGTGGAGTACTACAAACATCAAAATGACTTCTCTTCGCTTACCAAGGTGGATCTAACATAGTTGTATGTTGCTCCGTTCTACAATCTGTCACAACTAGGAAATTTGATGCTTCGTAAACATTGAACAATGATAACATGGTGATTAAAACTTGAAAGCATGTATGATGATTATTCAATGACAACAAAATTTCATCAAACAATCTATACAAATACTTCAAATAGTCAACAAAGAATTGGAAACCCTAGAAATCCCAGTTTAGGTCCATCATGGACTAGGATTTCCTTATTGGGCCTAATGGGCCAATAAGCTTCCAAATTGACTATTTTGGGCTTAGAACTCTTATGGGCCCTAATTGGACCCACATTCATGAAAATTAACATTTTGGACCATAAAGGATCTAAAATGGACTAGTTTATCTCTAATGGGCCTTATTGGGCCATAACAAATCTAATTAGCCCAAATGGGACATGAGACTCATACTTTAACTTATTTTGGGCCGTGAACCATCTCCAAAGACCTATTGGGCCGAAAAATCATCAAAATGGGCCATAATATGGATTTAAGCACAAAAAAGCTCAAATTCTTTCTTTCTTCTCCCTCTCTCGGCCCAACTACAAAAATAGGGGGAAAGAGTTGACTTTTATATGCCACCTCATATTTGTCCATTGGAAACCCATGCACAAATCCCATACTTCCATGCATGTCAACTCATTTTATCTCTTCTCCCCTCTCGTCTTCTATCCTCAGCCGAACACATAAACACACACACCTCTCCCTAAAAATCTCCTTAAACACTCTCAAAGAAACCAACTCTTCATCCTACATTAAAACCTTCGAAAATTCTAAGGGCTTAAAGAAGGATTTCATCCAAAGATCACTTCAAGTTCATACTAGTGGTAAGATCTTGCAGACATATTTCCTTCTACGCTCATTCACTCTTCTTACCACCTTAATTTCTTGATCATACTTACTAAAACTCATCAAATTCGAGATCCACCCCAGAAAGCTTGCTAGGGCCGAAAATAACATCAAACTTCTTCCATCTCTTCTTCAAAACCGAAACACCAAAGCTAAGGTGAGTTCATACCCCTCTATTTTCGGTTTTTACAAGATTTATGGGGGAGAATACAAGTCAAATGTGTAGATATATGTGTTTTGTACGATATGTGTGATTTCTTGAATTTGTTTGATAAATATGTGTGAAAAATCATGATCTAGCCGATATCCTTAACCATGATTAGGATATATATATATATATATATATATATGTGTGTGTGTGTGTGTGTGTTCTAAGGCATCTTAGAACATGTTATTATCAAGACCAAAGTATTATATAAGTTCAAAATAAACAAAACAAAACACAAACCAAATTATGAACCATTTTTGACAAATAAGCAAAAGAGGGGAAATAAATGTCATTTACGGTTTTATAAGGGTCAAAAAGGTCAAATAAGTTAAAATATGAGTTATTATAACAATCTTGATTTTTAAAGGACTAAAAGTGTAAATTTTAGCCAAATGGGCTAAACCTTGGGCTTTTCAGCCTTTAGGCCCAAAATTTCGAAAAAGGTGTTTTTCAAGGGGTTGAAATGGTAAAATTCTCAAAACAAGGGGAAAAAGAGTAAACAAAATTAATTCAGGGGATTAAAATGATATTTTTCCAAACAAGGATAAAAAATGTAAAGATTTTGGATTTTGGGCCAAAATTGTAAAAGTTGCAAAAAGTTTGGGCTTTAACCGAAAAACACTTTTCTGGAAGGTCTTAAACTACCAAAGAATAAGTTTTGAGCTAAAAATATCACTTGAACAAGTCTATGGGTCAAAAGTGTCAAGAAAATGGATTAAGGGCTTAAAATGTCTTTTTTTTTATAAAGGACTAAAACTGTCATTTTTACTAAAGAAGGGATGAAAGGGTTCAAACCAATATTTTTGAGTCAATTATTTTATTTTTAAGATATTGAGTCAAAAACATCAAACTACAACTTACGAAAATAGAAACACGAATATACATGTAATTCTAAATATCGTTATAAGTAACCGATCGGCTTTGTATTGTTACGAATCTAAAAATCAATCTTTCCGACAAATTATGCAATACCTAAAACAATTAAATATTCAAATATTTGGCTTGAAAGCTCCAATCATGCTTGTTGGGCCTTTGTGACCCATTAACATGACTTTTGGGCCCAAAGGATAATAATAAGTGTTATTGGGCCTTCTATGACCCAATTTCATATTTAAGGGACCCTCAATGGCTTTTAAGTACTATTGAGCCTTAGTGGCCCATTAGCATTGCTAGTAAGGTCCAAGTAAATCAAATGCGAAATGTGCCAACGTGCCCTTCGTATACCCAATAGCCATAAATAATATGTGGGATTAGTAGGACCTTGTAATCCTCTTCTCCTCGTTTATTAGGCCTACCTTCAATTCAGTAAACATATACAAGTCGTTAATCAATGGTAATCAAATCCATGTTAGATTTATTGAGTAATAGCGGGCGGCACCTCTATGGGTCGTCTGTAGTCTGTAGTTATAATCAAAGTCTCCTAAAGGGAGAGCGAGAGTTTGTGTATAGATCTATACGGGGGTGACTCCCCCACACCTCAGTTGTTCACTACAATTAGACTCGGACAGTCTAGGGTGACAAATTCTTAAGAACAATTTTGGCGTTCGTTCGAATGCCAAGACGGACGAACTAGTCATTATCATGCATGGTTATAACGACTCACATAAACAACTCTAACACTATCCGAGTAATCAGGGAAAAGTCATAATCATTCGTTGTGACGGTTTAACAATTTGAAACAATTATATCTTTTGATCGGAAAACATTGGGTTTTTCGAGGAAATCAGCACCATTCATTTGTACTTTTCAATAACTATAATGCAAAATTTTTTATTTATACACGCTTTGAAATCATTAATGCATAAACCTATGGATATTCACACTTTGGTATAAACAATTGTTTTTTTCAGAAAATATCAGATTTTCTGGGTTTTAAACTACACAAAACATTTTCATAACAACCATGCTTATGAACTCACCAACATTCCATATGTTGACGTTTTCAAAATAACTTGTATTCTCAGGTAACAGGTAAGCTGAGGAGTAATACCAAGTACGTTTGGGTGTTATGCTTTTGAAAACTATCAAACAATTTATGTTATGGATATGTAATGTTTAAACAATGTACATTATGCGAACAATGTAAGTTGTAATATATTGATGCATGGTGATGTTTATGTTATGATTCATGTATATTCATTATGATGATATTCAATTTAAGTCACGCGAGCCCTCAGACGTTTCCACCGTCTGGTTCAGGGTGTGATAGCAGTCCCTCCAATAATCCTCAGGCAACGACTTTCAAACTTTTTCTGGAAAATCAGGTGAAAAGAGGATTTGATGGTATGAAGACTGTTGAATCATTCCTGAAAACTTCTAAGCATGTGTTTGATCCTACCACCAAGAAGAAAATCAAAACCGTCATGTGGCCTCCTACAAGCAGTTGACAACGATTATTATCATTAAAACTTTTGTAATGGATCTTTGCGCAACATGCTATACTGGGTTTATGATGGAGCAACGGCCTCAACAGTCATCAAGTTCAAAAATGGTTCATTCCGTCTAATTGATAAGAGGGGTCTTCTGCAATTTGGTAAGGAGGACATTCACACGTTGGCTGGTCATCAAATCATTTGTGAGCAAGAAGTTTTGGAGCCAGCTGCTAAAGAATTTACTAGCATGATCTTTGAGATAATTAACAAGAGTATGTGGCTAGGTGCAATGGGGAGATCAGATGTGTTGGTCATTGAGAAGGATTGAACTTATGCTAGCCTCAAACTAAGGGGGAGATTGAAAGGCTATTATCTCGTGGTTTGGGCTAGGCATTCATTTGTATAAGTCATAAGGTTTCTGGTCAGTTTTAGATGTTTTTGTCGTGTTTACGGCTTCAATGTGTGTACGGCCGTAAACCTGTTTACGGCCAACCTTCCCCTATATACAATGCGTGTCAAATTCTTGTCAGGTTGTTGGCAAATCAGTGAATCTTTATAGTTTACGGTCCCCAAGGTGTATCAGACGTTTATTTGATTAATATAACGTGTGCATGTTTGGATTGATTCTATTCTTCTACTACATTCTTACTTGATTGATTGGTGTTTGTTTGATTACTGTTGGATTTATTGTTTTGGGACTTACACCAACGATCAACCCTCCTCAACACGACCTCTACGAGCCACTAGGGACATCGATACCGCGATCCAAAAGGTTGTCCAAGGTAAGCGATAGCTAACAAATGAAATTACCAAAAAGAATATTTTATAAATTACTAAATTATTTAAATTTAAAATATAAAACTTATTTCCCTTAAAAGCCATTTCTTATACCACTAACATCATTATGCAATTAAATTTAGAGAAGTTTAAAAAAATAACATTTATGAACAAAATTAACCGAAGAGAATAACTAAAATTTTAAAGGTTTAAAAAACAACTATGGAGTTTGGAACTCTGTTTTTTTTCTACTATGACATAAAGGTTTTTCAGTATATAAGGGATCCAAGACATTAGAAGTGGGGGCACATGTCCCCGATGGCTAAAAAATTTACATATAAATACTTCAGTTATTTAAAATTTTACTTTAAAACCCTTTATAGTTTTGCAAAAATTCAAAAAATGCCCCAACAAAAAAAATATTAGAATCACCCCTGTAACCTGTTATATGAATATTATGAATAATAGAGCAGGACATTCCAAATTGACTTCTCATACGTTTTGGATTGATCTTTATTCCGAATAGAGATTGCGAACAAGTAGACAACTGAATTCATATTTGTTTTCTTTATATAGTTTAAAGTTTTATTATTCTTGTTTTGTATTCACTGCACCATTATTATTAAAAATGAGTTCATATAATCAAATTTATAGAGTCCGTGTTTATAGTGATTAACCTATATTTTCACATATAATGATGTAGACTTAAACCCATCCCGAAAACTGATTAACCTGGATCTTTTCAAGGGTTTTGTCCCGTTGTTGAGGGGAGTTGAACGATGACAACCCTATCGAAGTTGGTTTTCTGGATGTGATAGAGGCGATTTCCAACACTTTTAAGGGGCAACGTACAATGGATATCTACAAGGAAATAAGTGGTTTGTGGTTTGTCGTGGGTGGAGTTTTGATCAGACTATATGGAGGTTCCAAACTTTCATCTACGGTTGTTCTAGCTAAAAAAAATAGTGACGGATAGTTATTCGGTAAACTTTAACGAACCTTGATGTTGCTCAAGAGACTTTCAATACTCATTCAAGAGGTTACCAACTAAAATAATAATAATAATAATAATAAGTTAAACTGAAAAAATAGCCGGTTGGTTTTTAGAACTTTTTATAAAGAAAAACATTAACTTGAAACTAAAATACATTTTAGACCAAAATTTTAAAAGTTTACTAAAATTTCTCCCTTTTATCATTATAATAAATTGTTGATCTTATCCCTTTTGTTAGGTTGTCCTTGTCATGTCACGTGCCTATCATCCACAGTATGGAGGTTTATCTCTTAATAAATACCAACAAACACCATCTTCAACCCCACATCTATTCAGTGTGACTGAGAGTAAGATTAAGAGTGAGATGAAGAACGACGGGAAAAGTCTCAGATCTGGTGGAAAGTACGGCCAAGAAGCACGCAAGGACAGGAAATCCGCCACCGGCATCAACGGATCTCCGAAGAAAGGAGGTCATGGAGGTAAGTTCACTTGGTCAGGCGATTCTAATTTCTCTCCGGCTGAATTAGGAGGATTTGATCGAGCTGTTAACGATGATGCCATCCATCCTAAGTCTAAATCTGATGATCTGGAGTAGATAGACAGCAGAGCTTTGATCGAGGAAGATTTCATCGCCACTTGTGAACGGATATGTAAATAGAGTATGGACGCTATTGGCTTACGAATAATAATTTTCCTTTTCTGTTATCGTATGATTTGATGATCTAGGGTTTATGTTCGAATCTATAGTTAATCGTCATCATGATCTGATCTGATCTGATCTGATCTTCATTTCGTTTCTAATTTGTAGACGTGATTCTGAAAATATCAGTTGATGAATTCCAGAATTCCTTCACTATTCATCTTCCTGTAAGCTTATAATCGGATATGAGAAGATAATTTCGGGAAAATTGAGCTAAAAAATACTGATGCTTAATCTTGTACGTTGATGATTGAGATCAGCGTACTTTTTTTTCTATTTTTAATTTGTAGCATGATTCTAAAATATACCACGTATCTATACAGAAACCAAAGGTATCAGCTATGTAACTTTATAAATATTTTAAAGAGAAAGATGGCTTAGATAAACATCACGATGTAATTTATTCAATAATCACAAAACTACCAAAATGGGTGGGTCCTAACTAATAAATTGATTGCATTTTCTGTTTTGTAGTTGATTTATAAAATGTCTTTTGATGATTTGATTGTCAAATTTCAAAAAACATGAAATTAACGGAAATTTAAAAAAAAAAAAAACTAAAAGATTCTTTTATGTTACAAGATAGTAACTTGTCGGCTTTAATGCTTTATTTTCAATTAAAACCATACACACATTTTAACAACCCTTGATGATTAATGAAATTTTCTGGTGGGTCAAAAAAAATTAAAAAATAAGATGATGGATCTAAAAAAGACTTTTCACTCCTTAACTTTGAGTTATTTGGACTCGGTTCTAACTGAAATGGACTTTGGAAAGAAATGGTGTTATGGATAAATGGAATTCTTAGATCCGGTTCTTTTTAGTTGATGGATCTCCTTGCATTTCACAATGAGTTAGATAAAGCGACTTTTTTTTTTTTTTTTTTTGTTTTTTTTTGTTATCTTTTCTTATTCATCATGGGGTATACATTGTTATGGAATTGGCCATGAAAAAACATATTTTAAAAGGTAAGAGACTTCCTAATAAGGCCCGACGTCATCACATTAGATGTACGTCAACGATGTTTTGTTTATTAGAGGATGGCCAATCTTGAACTTTAATTAATCTTAAGAGAATCCTTAGGTGTTCTTATTAACATCCGGTTTTAAAGGTTAATTTTATTAAAAAGCGAACTTTTTGGATTTGACATCGATAACTTGGAATTAACTCGAATGACAAATCTTTTTAATTGTGAATTTAGTTCTACTCCATTCACATGTCTTGGTGTCTCTATTATTGGGGCAAATATGAAGTTGATTAAAAGTTGGTCCACGATTGATCATCGTTTCAAGTCAAAAGACCGTATTTGGATCCCTCCATATATGAACCATACCAATTCTAGCTCCACATGTCATTAGGTCTCTGATCATGAATAAAACACTTCAAAACCCATTTATCAAGTTCATGCCTTAATAGGGGGAAAATGAAACATGCTGTAACTCTATATTTTTAGCCGTTTTTACAATATTAAGGTGATCTCAAGTAAATGCATCGTTAAAGATCTTTTACAATCCAAGGTGCAAGCTTTTTATAGATGTTAATTCATACAATGACTATATGTTCATTGATCTTTATAAACCGTTTTGTTTGTCTTCTCGTACAACAAGAATCCATAGAAAATTATATCACAAATTCACAAAATGACAACTTTAGGGATCTTTTTAAGTCGTATGTGCGTTCTCTACAACTAAATTAATATATATATATATATATATATATATATATATATATATATATATATATATATATATATATATATATATATATATATATATATAAGATATGTAAAATATGTAAAATCAACGATCATTTAATAAGTTAATCGGATATACAAGGTGGTTCAAGACGGTGGACAGAATGGGCTACCGCCCATGGCCCATCCTTCCAAAAGGCTTTAAAATTTTCGATTTTATACGTTAATAACTATGTAGAAAGAATTCTTTTTTCCTATTTACCAAGCTTAAAATTCGTGAAGTATGTTTTGAACGAAGAAGTAAATTATTGAAAGTCCAAAATTTAAAATAAGATGGAACGACACCAAAGCAAGGGAATAAAAAAATTTGGAAATAAATCATCTTTTGACCCTATAGAAGCAAACAATGGTGGTACATCATCTAATACTAAGTTACTACAAATATAAATAAATTGTTTTTGTTCTTAAATGTTGCCTTCAAAATTATATTCGATTATTTTTATTTTTGTTTTACATCTCCATTATGAATTAATAGATTAAATATAGTTCAATTTTTGGATAAGGTTAATCATTTGTGTAATGTTTGTTGGCATTTAATTTTACTTCTTATCTTTCTTTATTATGATATATTTCATTCTTATCAGAATATGTCATTGATATGTGGTGGTGTTTTTAAAGTTGTTTCAAATTTCATTAAGATTTGGATATGATAGTAGGACGATGAACTTATGGTCGTTGTTTCATTTCATACCTATTTTTTGGAGTCGCTTTATAAGCAAATGAGAGACTTAAGAACTAACAATTTCTTTTCATGTTTTTCAATAATAAAAGTAGTAGATGATTTATAACATTCTAACTTCTTTTTTGTTTTAAGCTTAAAGACCAAGCTCGTAATTTATGAATGGTTTATGTTCAAGAACAACACATATAACACATTGATAATATGTATTATTTATAGTTATATATTCTATGAGATCTAAATTTATCAATAAGCCTTCGTTTTTCGATTTCAACATGCTTTGTCATGATTCAAAACAAATAACTCAGATACTTATTAAGCCTTATAGATTGTTTATCAAAAGAAAAAAAAAATTGAAAATGTGTTGTAAGCGTCCAAATTTTATGTGATGATTAGTTTTGAGCTTAATATCATAAATTTTGTTTCTAGTTAGCGAGTCTTTGAGTTGAAAAAGATAAACAATTTATTTATTAAGGCATTTAGTGAAAGGGAAATATATAAGACGATGTCGAAGTAACTTTCTGTTTGGAATCGAAAATTACTCTAAAGTTGATATTTAATTCAAAATTTACTTGACTTTGTTGATGGTTTGACTTATTTAAAATTTAGTGAAGTATATATCAATAAATACTGGAATTTTATTAAGTTTCGTCTTCGAAGATTTATTTTCTCTCCCACCCTTAGCGCAAAATATATTTGCAACCGGGTATACTCAACAATATATGTTAATATATGTTAGATCATCATTGTCGTACACATTGTCTTCTTTAACAAACATTATTGTTGAATTTCTATGTCAAATGCTACTTTATTGTTGAATTTTTAGGTATTGGTGTAAAACATTTATCATGTAACTACAACTTACCGAATATCCTTTCACAATCGAACATCTCAGACAATAAAGGCTTATTAGAGGGTGTTATTTATAAATAAAACTTCATTATACATACTATGTGACCTAGAAATGCACTTCTTAGGATAAATTAATGTCTAATATTAGTAAAAAAAACCGTTTAACCTTTTATAGGTTTTGCACCCTCTTAGTTAATCACCATTGACACAAAAGCCCTCATATTTACATATTAACTGTAACACCGTAAAAATTAAAACAATTTTTCACATTTTCAAAACACATTTTCTATACACATCTATTAATAAAATCTCATTGTATCATATCTTTGTTCCACAAAACATTTCCCAAGATCGAAATACATAAAATCCCATGTGTGTGTACGAATCATGTCGGCGCCTTCCCGCGATCATCACTGGTACCTGAAACACATAACACATAACACTGTAAGCATAAAGTTTAGTGAGTTCCCAAAATACCACTCTAACACATATTAGCCACTCGAGGCTATAGCTCTGCTGACCCTCTGGTCAGTGTGTCCCAATGGGACCCTCCGGTCCCAACTCTCTGTGGGCTCTCTAGCCCTAACTCTATGGACCCACTGGTCCTATCTTTGGAAACTCTGAATCATGCATATCACATATCACAATAACACACATAAATAGCATACAAATACACTGGCACATAACTCAGCAGTATACTAGCACATAACTATGTTACCACTCTAGGTAAGTATAGTGAGAAGACTCACCTCGGATGTCTCGGTAAATCTCCGACTCGGTGGAAATATGGTCTAGCCTCCGCCTAATCACATAAAGTAAAATACTCTCATAAATATAACTCTCGAGACTAGACTCAACCCTCTCTTGACAAAAAGACCCCATTGTTGACCAAACCCTCAAAGTCAACAAAGTCAACAGTCAGACTTTGACCCGACTCGCCGAGTGCACTTGGGTGACTCGGCGAGTCTACGCATGTCCATTATCCCTCTAGTCTCGCATGACACGTCGAGTCTTTCCCCTGCTCGACGGGTTACACCTGGCATGAATCGCGGGGCCACCCCAACTCAACTCGCCGAGTCCCATTATGAACTCGGAGAGTTTCGCCTTGAGCTCCAGTCCTCTAATTCCCTTTGACTCACCAAGTCATTCCCCCCAACTCGGCAAGTACTCGCTGAGTGAGCTTATTGGAAACCCTAACCCTACTCGCCGAGTATGCTCTTGGTACTCGGTGAGTTCATGCCATGCTCGAGCTCAAATGACCTCCTGTGGTCAGATTCGTTCCTCTAACTCATAGATCTGGCCTCCTTAAGCAATATAAACACGTAAAGTTTGGATCTTGATGCCCATGCAAAGACCCAATGGCTCTATTTGAAAAAATGGCCTCAATATGTCACCCTAAGCTCATATTACCCAATGTCACCCCATAAAGATCAAGGGGCTTAGGTCTCTGGACCTCTTTGGATCCAGATCAGAAGCCTCAACACAAGAAGGGACCAATTGCACCATCATTCATACTCTAAATGGGCTAGAAACCCTAACTCTCAAGGATTAACACCCAAAACTGAAGAAGGATCGAATATATACCTCAGTATGAAGTCCTTAGGCTTTGAAATCCACATAATAGTACCTTCTTCAGTTTCCTCTTGCCTTGGTCACCTTCTTCTTGCAAAAACACCCACACAAGGATCAAAAATGGCCTCTTCTTCCTCACAAATGCTCTATATCGCTAGGGTTTCACTCAGGGGTCTGGTAGCCGCAAATGGTGGCTATAAGCCCCTTTAAATAGGCCTCAAACCCCGAGGATTAGGGTTTCATTAAACAGCGTGGACTTGCCGAGTCCACTAGCCGATTCGCCGAGTCTGGTCATTAACCCGGATGGAAAATCGCAACTCTACTAGGCGAGTCTAAGCGTCAACTCGCCGAGTCCCTCCCAAAATCTCCAAAAATAAATGAATAATTAATGTACCTGGAAATCTGGATGTTACATTAACATCACCACCACCTTTGCCACCAACAACAACATCTTCACCACAAAACACCAACAACCCCCGTCAACAACATCTTTGTAACACTCGATTCCATGTATGAAGTTACTTTCGTTTGTGTATGCTATTTTCTTTTGTAGGCTACAACGTGGTGAAGCCTCACCATGACGTGGCGATAAGCTTTTGGTCGCAAGGGTTTAATGACCCACCACGGCCTGCAGTACCTCGCTGGGTGTCCCCTTCGATTACAACTGGTGCACTGCAATTCCTTGCATTCTCCATTGTGATGGAAACCGCACTTGTTGCACTTGGGAAGATTACCGGAATAAGGTCTGGGAGCATTTGAAGCAGCTGAGGCTGGAGCATGTGGTGTGGCTGGAACCGGTGCGGTGACAGCATTAACTGCCACTGTCTGCTGCTTTTTAGAGGTCTCGGGGACCTGACGCCCCTTCCTCTTGTTGTTCTTCCCTTTCTTGCCATCACCTTCCTTCTTACCTTCAGTCTCCGCTGGCTTCTCACCCTTTTTGTTATTATGGTCATACAGCTTCTTCGCCAATATTTTTGCACTGTTAAAGGTTTCGGGGTTTGCAGCTATCACGTTTCCTTGGATTGGTGATGTTAGTCCCCAGATGAATCGCTCAATCTTCTTTCCTTCTTAGGTGATCATACCCGGGCATAACAGAGATAGTTCACTAAATCTCGATATGTAGGCATCGATATTCGCATTCTGCACAGTGAGGTTCCACAACTCTTGCTCCATTCTCTGAATCTCACCTCGTGGGTAGTATTCAGCCATCAACATTTCTTTCATTTCCGACCACGGCATGGAGTTGGCTACAGGGAGTGTCATGGATTCCACGTGTCCGTTCCACCAAGTGAGCGCTTGATCGACAAAAGTGCAGGCTGCGAACTTCACTTTCATCTCCTCAGGACAATCGCAAATCTCGAATACCGATTCCACCTTCTCGATCCATCGCTTCAGAGTGATCACTCCTCCAGTGCCATTAAAAGTTCGTGGTTTGGCATTTGTGAAGTCCTTGTAGGTACATGTTTTGGTGGGTCCTTGATTCATCCCGTTGTTCGAACTCCCGGCCCCTTGCCCGTTGCCTCCTCCGTTGTTCCCTTGGTGAATTTGTGCCATAGCTGCGGTGACCGCAACAGACACGGCCGCCTGGAATGCAGTGGAGTCAACTTCGGGTGGGGTTGGTCCAGGGTTTCCGCGAGTAGGTCGGCGAGGCATCTTTCTGTCATGAAACAGAAAGATGTTGAGTGTTTGGGGTTTCTGGGAGGTAGTGACCCTACTGACTAGGTGCAAGGTACGAACTTAAACACTCCATAGCATACAATTGTTGTCGCAGTGCGGCGATCTCAGCTTCGGGGGAACGGTTCTCCCTTGGGGGGTTCATTGGTGGAGCGAGGTGGTCTGGTTGCGCCTCGTCCACACACGACGTGACGTGATCCTTGTCCCGGTCTTGCCCTTCCTCGACGTCATCGTCGGTCTCTCCAAACTCGTAGTCGGTGTCTATGTATTCGTCAGGTCGGACGTCGTGTGCTTCCTCTGGATTCCCTTCTGGTTCATCTTCAAGCATCCTGTGAGCCACTAGGACTTGATGAAACTGGATACCCGGCTGATCTCCCTCCATGACGACTGGGGGAAAGTATAAACTATCGTCACCCCCGAACCAGACGGCGGAAACGTCCGAGGGCTATTGTGACTCAATTGAATACCATCACAATGAATATACATGAAACATAACATCATACATTACCAAGCATTGAAATGTTACAACTGGTAGCGTTTACATTCAGTACAATGATCCATAATATTACATGCCCAAAAGTAAATTGTTCGTTACTAATTAAAACAACAGCAAGACGTTACTGAGTACATTTTTCCTTTTCGATTTACCTGTTACCTGAGAATACAAGTATTTTGAAAAACGTCAACATATGAAATGTTGGTGAGTTCATTAGTAATGTTTGAAATATAGTGGTTTGTATTGTTTTGAAAATCACCAGAAAATCCGATATTTTCTAAAAAGAGCATAGTATAAAAAGTGTGAAGATCCGTAAGTATGCTTGTTTGTTTCTATAAATGTAAAAGTACAATTTGTAAAACTCGGTATGTAACTCGTAGGTGTATTAATTGAAAACCCTAGGAAAACCCGATGTTTTCCTAATACTTTGCATCAAATGATTTATATTTTGTTATTTTGTTGCGACGGGTGTATTCGTTGAGTTCCTGGTGACGTTGGATTAATTATGGATTGTGAATTGTTATAAACACACATTAATGAAAATGACTAGTTTACAACTATACAAACGATCCCTTAGGCATCGCTCGCACTATTCACTTAATCCAATCACCCAGACTTCTCATAGCCCCACAACCGAGGAGGAAAAGAGGGTGCGAAGCCCCCGATATTTTCCATAAGTCGTTAAAGGCTATCGTGAATGCGAAGGGCCCTTAGCCCGACTCGCATTTGGTGAATTCTCGACTTTACTAGCAGCACCAGAGGGCCCTTGGGGTCCAGCAGCACAAAGCCTGTAAAAGTCCTTTTACACGGAATTAGGTCATATAAGACCCAACTACATGTAAGCGAGTTTCCTTCGGGCCTAAAGATCATGTCATTGGGCTAGCTAGGCCCAACAAACACGATTTGAAACTTTCGGGCCCAAAGACGGTGTATCGACGTCTGGTGTATTCCCATGTGTGTATTGACTTCCCGAAATTTCCGCGTGTGTATTGAATTCCCGAGATTTCCGCGTGTGTATTGAAGTATCGTCGTGTTAGTAATTTCGGATTCATTATTGATTCGAGACCGAATCAATTCGTTTGATAACGATTTTTGGTGTTGAAGGTGTATTATATTTCGTCGATAGTCGAGGTACTAGTATTTCATCATGTCGGATTTATTGTTTAAAACATTAGAATTTTACATTTTTGCAGCCCCTTTCTTTTGGATAAATTTACACTTTTGACCCTTTGTATTCAAGAATTTCTATTTTAGTCCTTAAACCATTTTTCTTGACACTTTAGTATCAAAACTTGTAGAAAAGGTATTTTTCAGCTCAAAGTTATTTGAAAAACAGTTTTAGTCCCTCAAATGAAATTTTTCTCGGCTGAAACCCTTATTTTCGAAATTTTTACACTTTTGGCCCAAAGTAGAAAATTTTTGCATCTTTGGTCCCTTTTAAATATGAAAAGCATTTTTAACCCTTGAAATGGACTTGGAGCACTAGTAGTCCCCTGTTTTACAGAAAAATACAGTTTCAGCCCCTCTAATTTGAAAATCTCACAAATTGGGCTTTATTGGGCCGAAAAAATCATTTTTGGCCCATTATGCTTAAAATTTTCACATTTAATCCTTCAAAGAGAATATTTCCAGAAAAATACATTGTTGAAACTGTTTTGACTCATTTCATCCATCAGAATTTGTATTTTGTCATTTTGGGCTCTTTAACCTTATATTTTTAACATTTTGAGTCCAAAAATGGGATTTTTAGCCCAAGGAGTTCATATTAACCAACTTGGTTATTTTTCTAGAAATGATTTGTGTGTAATAATATGTTTAATACTTGTTTCATATATCCTAATGGAAATCTCGATTTTAAGGACTTTTTGACTAGTTTCAACACCATAATCACATAAGAACATGTAAATAAACATAGAAATCATACAAAACATACATATACTCATAGATCTACACATTTGCTTGTATTCCCCCCACAAAACTTATAAAAACCGAAAAATAGGGGGTATGAAGCTCACCTTTGGGTTGGGTTTCGGTTTTGGAGAAGATTGGAAGAAGTTTGATGTTGTTTTCGGCTCTAACAAGTCTTCCCTTGTTGATTTCGAACTTAGGGAGTTTCTAAGAGAGTGATCATGATTTTTGCATGGATTAGAAAGAGATTTTTGATAAAACAAAGAATCTAGATCATAGATCCAAGCATAATCTTACCTTAGATGAAGAATTTGTGGAAATATCTTCTTGAAAAACCTTCTAAAATTCGAGATCTTGATGAAGAGTGGAGGGAGTTTCCTTGAGAGATTTGTGGGAGAATTGTGTGTGTGTGTGTTTGGGATCGGCCGAGAATCAAGAAGAAAGGAGAGAAGAGAGAAGTGTGAAAGGATGGTGCATGGAAGTATGAGTCCTCTTGCATGGAAGTCCCTTGGATAATTGTGAGGTGTCACTCACAAAGTCAACTCCCCTCTTCTTTTGGGCTTGGGCCGAGCATGGGGAGGGTGAGAGGAGATTTTTGGGCTTTTTGCCCTTAAGCCCATGTTATAGCTAGGTTGGATGATTTTTGGCCTAAAAAAAATATAAATATGATTTTTATGACCCATTATGTTAGATTAGGTTAATTATGGTCCAAAATGGTTAATAAAATTAATCTATCTCATTCTAGGCCCAATATGACCCAAAATATTGAATTAAATGGAATTGGGTCCAATTAGAGCCCATTTAAAGGTTCTAATCCCATGATAGTCAAATTGGAAGCTTATTGGTCCATTGAGTCCAATAAGGAAGTCCTAGTCCAAAATGGACCTAAACAAGAACTTCTAGGGTTTCCAATTGCTTGTTGACTATTTGTAGTACTTGTATGGTGTATTGGATTGAAATTTTGTTGTCATAGAGTAAGCATCATACATGCTCTTAAGTTTTTGATTCTACATTTTACTTGAGTGTAGTGATTACAAGACACAAAATTTCTAGTTGTGACATAAGTGTTCAAGACATACATTGGATATGCATGTCTGGAAAGCACCGATTTTTCTGATATGTTTGGTGTTAGAAACTCTTTATGGGTCCTTTGAGCAAGTAATCTTAAGGATTGAGTGAATATTGCTTAAGCCATGTAGTGTTTTGGACCTTAAACTTGAGATCTATGCACTTTGGAGGGTTCTATTGGATAAAGTTGGAAACTTTATCCATTTAGACCTATTATGGATCAGATCTGAGTTGGAGACCTTTTAGAATCGAAGAAAATGGTTGAATGCGTTAAGCTGCTGAAAACCATGTTACCACGGCGTGGCAAGGCCACCACGACGTGGTGGCGGGATAGTCACGAATCTCTTATCGTTTTCGATACCACGACGTGGTAAAGGGCTACCACGACGTGGTAAAGGGCTACCACGACGTGGTGGTCAGCTGAATTGACTCTTCTTGAATTTTTGGCCGTTTGACCCAGTTTGACCCAAGGGGGTATTTTGGGTATTTTGGATTATGTTGAGAAATGGTCTTTTTAATGGTTAGGTGTCGGTTAGAGCTGAGATTCGGAGTCGGAGCCTCATCAGCTATTGGTTCAGATTCAGAGGTGAGTCTTACTCATTGTGTTTAGCGAGTTGTAAGCACCAATGTCGGGCCATGGTTTGTTATGTCAGGGTGCTAGATGTATGTGTGACTCTTGCATGTGTATGTATGCTTAGTGGGTGGGGCCTAATGGGTAACTTGTATGCCATTACTTGTTTTATTTGTATGTTTGTATGTTGGGCGGGGCTCGTTGTGAGAGTTAGGGCGAGGCCCGTTATACTTAGTGGGAGGGGCCCGTTATGCGAGTTAGGGCGAGGCCCGATATACTTAATGGGTGGGGCCCGTTATACAAGTTAGGGCGGGGCCCGTTACACTCATCGGGCGGGGCCCATTATATGTTGATATGTGTGGTATATGGTATTTAGGGGAAACTCACTAAGCTTCGTGCTTACGGTTTTCAATTTATGTTTCAGGTACTTCTTGTGCAAAAGGGAAGAGTTAGGGGTGATTGCAGTGCACACACGATATAGTTTTGCATTTTCATGAAAACTCTAATAATTTGTAATGTTTTGATACATTTGATCCTTTTAAAATTTATGTTGAAGTTTTGGGGTAACGTTTTTTTAACTGAAAAAATGAAAATTTTGGGTCTTATTATTGTGACGTTTCAATCTCGGACCCACCTTTTGCATTCTTCATCTCCGATCCACCATCATCACCATCGTTCACATACTGTTTTGTCTCTTCGCAACCTGATAAAAAGCCCAAAATGAAAAAACTTGCCTAAATTTTAGGCATTAATGAGTACATATTTAGACTTATGACATAATCATACATTTCATGTGAATATGAGGGCTTTTATAACAATAACCCTAATATAAGAAGTTATAAAAACACATGTTAAATATAATTAATATGACTTTTGTTGATTTGTTGCAATGAGTGCATTTGTAGACCATATATATCATGGAACTCTATTCATGAATTGTATTTTGATGACATCTTTATGATTGTAGTAATAATTTAAATTGAAGAGAATTACAAAAAATGCCAAAAATGATATATTATCATTATTGTTTTTTAATAAAAAATGAGTTTTTTTTAATGAAAGAGATATAGGTGGTATCTTTATTTTATGTTTTTTAACAAATAAATTTAAGATTTCTACAAATAAATTTAGTGTGTGTGTGTGTATATATATATATATATATATATATATATATATATATATATATATATATAATCTTCAGAAAAATACTTAAACTTTAACCTTATCAACGAATAAGTCCTCCATAATTATTTATTTATTTATTTATTTTATTTTTGCAATTTAACCCTTAAAATTGGCACTAACCGGATACAACGGTATTAGATTAAGGTGTCTAGCTCATATATAATTTATATACATTTGTAATTAGAAGCAAAGTCCTTTTTAGGTTGCCCTTATGACCAGATATCTACAAATGATATTAGGAGAGAGAAGTATGGTTTATTATATTATTATATGATTAATAAACTAATTGAAAATTATGGGAAAATAAGTTGTTAATATAGTATATGATTAATATATATTGATTGAAAATAGATAGTTGATTTATTATGTGATTAAATAAATCAATATGAGATCAATTGTTAAATAATTGATCTGTTAATTTATATGATTAATAAGTTAATGTGAAATACTTTAGAATTGATTAGTTATTAATCATAATTAATCTGGAATTAATTCATGATTAATTGAAATTTATTAGAGGTGCAAGGGTGAATTGTAATTGTTCAATGGTCGAACAAAACAGACAATTCTAGAATCATCCAAGCATGGATGGTTTTGGGAACTCTTCTAGGGTTTATGTAAGCTTCTTGGTTGCATAAAAGGAAATGGTTTGAATTATGATTAAATCTATTATTTAATCAATTCAAATCTTGTTTTGTCTGCAAGTTACCTATACTATAAATAAGACATCTTGGCTTCCAATTTCGTTCATGACATTACCTATAAACATATGAACATAATTTCTCTCATATCTCCTGTAACACCCGGTTATTTTAGGTAAAATCCATTCTTAAATTGGTAAGTTTTGTGGTGAGTTTTAAGTCTACGCAGGACATAGATAGACTCTACACGTTGCGCAGAAGGATAAAAGGTGGCAGGACTTTAATGAACTATGTAGGGAGTAGTTGAAAAGTACGCATGACGTACTCGGCTAGGGTGTAAACCCTAATATTGAGGGTTTGAGCCCTATTTAAACAACCTTAACTCTCATAAACCTTTCCAACTTCAGCCTCCATCCTCTCAAACGACCCCTTGTAAACCCCAATCTCCATTTGTGAAGTTTTGAGCCTTTTTAGTGTTTTGTGATCATCTTTGAAGGAAAGAAGCTCTTGGAAAGCACTTGAGTAGTTTCAAGCCTTGTGGATCTGGACCTTACATATCCTTAGCAACATCCAGAAGGTATAAAGTTATGAACTCGATGAATACTTTAGTAGATCTTGTTAGTTTTAATGTTTTTGTGCATTTTGGTCCCATAATCGTGGTGTAGTTGAGTATGAGCTACTCCAGACCTTATGAGTAGACTTTTCAGACATTTTGAAGTGCATGGAGTCAAAAATATGATCTTGATCCTTTCCATTCATTCATGCATGAGGCATGGGGCTTAAAATCTTGTGATAAGTTAGGGTTTTAGATTTGGACACTTTCTAGCCATGTAAAGTCATATAGTTGGAAACTTTATGATTATGGAGATTATTTGGGGTTAGATCTGAGATTTGGATGTAAGTCCTAAAGGGAATAAGCACTTAATGAGGAAATTGGGACTCGGCTGAGTACGCAAGGCGCACCTAGAGATACGTACCATTTTTGACCCCTGTAATTAGGGATGGGAATCTATGCCATGCATATAGATGGAGTACGTAGGGCGTACTCAGCCTCTGTGGATATTTGAGTTTTTGACCTTTGACTGGTTACCATTGACTTTGACCAAGTTCGACTTTAGGTCATGTAGGGTAATTTGGGTAGTAATTAGTTTGTGGATTGAGATGTGGTCCTTTCTTATAACATTCAAATTTAAGGCAATTCTCTTTTTCCCTCAAACTTAAAACCTTTTTGCATTTAGGTCCCTAGCCAGTATGTTGGGCATACCGGGCTGAAAAGATGGTCGTGGAGGCATCCACGTACGCCATGCGTATGTGGAGTACGTTGGGCATATAGCCACCTGGGACAAACCCTAATTTATAGGGTTTGAAACCTATTTAAACACCTTAAGTTGCTCTTATATCTTCATATGACCAACCTCTATCCCTCTGAACACTGAGAACGAAACCCTAGCCTCTATTTGAGTGTTTGTGAGCAATTGTTGTGATCGTGTGGTGTTTTGGGTACTTTAAAGAAGGTGAAGCTGGTTGGTGAAGCAGTGGTGGAGTTGGATCTAGAAGATCCAAAGTCTTCATCAACTTTGCAAGCTTTCTAAGGTATAGAGCTTCTACCTTCATAAATCCATTTGCTAAATCTAGTTTAGGGCTTTTTTTGGTATATTTTGGCCCCATGAGTCCTCCTTGTGAGTTTGAGCCACTTCAGGAGTTAGGAATGCTAGATATTAGCCTCTCTGATGTCCCTCGTGCATAAAAATGCCATCTTGGTGTGTTATATTGGACCATGCAAGAGATTGACCTCTTATTATGGGTCTTAATGGCCGAAAACGAGTATTGGGTCCCATTAAGCCATGCAAAATTGTAAAGTTGCCAAGTTTATGTGTTAAGACCTTAAAATGAGGTAGATATGAAGTTTAGACGTTAAGAGCTTAAGTGGTTAATTCAAAATTTGAGGATTGGCCCTCTGGCGAGTATGTTGGGCGTACTCTCTAGTACGCTGAGTGTATTAGCTCAAACGCCTATTTTCCGGGTCAACGCTCGTACGCTGCGCGTACGAGGAGTATGCAAGGCGTACGCTGTGAATTGGATTTTTAGTGTTTTGGGTCCTTTTCGGACTTGAACTTCTTTTGGGCTTTGGGCCTTAGTTGGATTTTAGGCTTTGTATCTGTTGGGACATAGTTGGACCTTAGGTTTATGGGTTGGGCCATTTTTGGGCCTTAGGGCACTATAAAGTTATTGAGCCAAACTAGTTGGGCCAAGTAAGGAAAAGGAAAATAGTATTTTACTCTAGAGGTTGAGGATGATGAGTTGGGACCCCGGTTATGAATTATGACATAATTATTAATTAGGGTTTTGTTTGAATACTTATTGGGGTGATTACCAGCTGCAACAACTTGTGTACTTTGTTATAAACAGATCGAGGTGATTTGCTCATTTTACTGTAGGATACTAGGATTGATGTGCTTGTTGTCTCTGTGACTTTTGTTGTATGCACGTATGCATGATTGCTTTATGCATGTGGGGTGAAATAGACCCGGTTTAGCTTTGAGCTGACATATGAGTTGAAATAGACCCGGTTCAACCTTGAGTTGGAATATGAGTTTAAATAGACTTGGGGGTGAAATTAATAGAACCGGTTCAACTTTATGCTGAATGCTATGTATGGCATGCAATATTTTGGGGAACTCAATAAGCTTTGTGTTTACGCTTTTCATTTTATATTTTAGGTACTTCCTGTTTGAGGGGGAAGAGATGAAGATGGTCGCATCGCACACACACTTGATGCTCCTCATTTGGTTGACTTGATGTATTTCGGATGAATATTGCCATACTATAATTTTCACTATGGTTCTGTATGAAACGTTAGGTTGATGGTTTTAATCAAATAAAAATGAAATTTTTATTTCTAATTTTTGGGACGTTACATTTCTTTTGATGTATAGGTGATCTATAGAGTTGATATTCAAAGTTTCGTTCTTTTCAACTATCATCTTGGTTTGAGGTGGGTTTCTCACTATGCATGCATGTCGAAGGCACCAAAGCTGACCTATTCGTTGTGTTATGTACTTGATGTAGGACCATTATATGATCAATTGTTACTTACATATGTCGACATATTCAGATGGTTGGGTTGAGGCTGGAAGCCAACTAACCCGAATGGTTGGGTTGAGGCACTGCTTCGTGCGGTGGACCTATAAACCCGAATGGTTGGGTTGAGACTATATGTCAACAAACCTGGATGGTTAGGTTAAGGTTATGGACAACAAACTCTATATGCATGCACTGTAATTGTATTTTCCAATATGTTGGGTATTTTGGGAAACTCATTAATCTTGGGATTACAGTTGTGGATTTCTTGTTTCAAGTACTAGAGATGATCAAGGAAAGGCAAAGGCTTGATCGTACAAATCCTCTGCAATTTTTGATTTCCACCTGTTTTGGATACTATGATTTTTGGGACATTTGTATTTGACGCTTATGATTGTGACTTAGGTTTTATGAAAATGATGATTTTATCTAAATGAAAATGAAAAAGTTTATCGTGATTTTTGGGACGTTACATATCCTCTCTCCTCCTCTTACAGGGTTTATGGTTTTGGGTGTGAGCCATTGGAGGTATCATCCTTTTGGTGCTAAGCTTTCCAAGACCAACAAACACAAGAGATTATAGTGATTTGTTTACTACAACAAATCAAAGGTATGTAACCCTAATTCTTGTATTTTTTTTATTATACTAAGGTATCATTAGGGTCCATGTTAGTTTTATCGTTCATTGTATGTTACATTCAAAGTGTATGACATAGATCATTTAGGTTGTATATGTCTTTAAGTGTTAAGTGAAATTTTGTAGTCATATAGTTTTGTAACTTATAAAACCCATCAAAGAGTTGTTTTGCAAGTGTTTACCGGTTTCAATAATTTAATAATAATAATAATAATAATCATAATAAGTGGTGGATTTTCTGTCAATAGAGCCGAAATATTGAGATTTTTTTTGTAGCTTCCCATTCTAAAATTGATTAAAAGCAAAACAGTTTTGTAACTGTTAATGTATCCCACATTGGGGCCACACGTTCTTATAATAACTATATACGTTGGAGTCACCATTATCTCCATAAAGACTCTTTTTGAGAGAATACTCTGGACTCCATATATATTTACATGATATCATAGTCGATGTCCCACATCCTTGTGACTCAACATATTGTTGTCTATCCTCATCGAACATCTCATTTTGAGGGATCACTGCAATACAATACTATAACTGATTATATCTTAGAGTCATTTCTCTCCATAAAAACTCTTTTGCTAAGATAATATTGGGCTTCATATATATTTATTGTAACAAATAAAATAAAGCTATTTTGGAAAAATAATATTAGACTCTACATATATTTATAATAGTATTTTAGAGAGGTAATTTTAGACTCCATATATATTTATCATAGCAAATAAAATAAAGCTATTTTAAAAAGATAATATTAGACCTCTACATATATTTACAATAAAAAAAATAAAATGTTACAAGATTGTTTTAGAAAGAAATTGATAAGGTTTTTATTTATAGTGAGCCTTTATATAACATTATAAAATCAAAAACTGAAATTTCTTTCCCTTCCCCAAAGGATGTTTATAATATGATTTGCAACTTCAAAAAATCCCTCCATGGATCTTTTGTCTCCATCTTTAAAAGATTGATCATGATGTTTTAAGTTTTTATTAAAAAAATATTATAGTCAATAATTAAAATTTGGTATATCTGTATTCGATTTTTATAAGCTGACAAATATATAAATTAAACGAGCATTACGTGGGGAACAGACATGCTTTTTCTGGGACAAATGCCGGAAACAAGACATTTCAATTGATTCCAATTTATAAAACCATTTGAAGTCCGATTCTTGATTTTATCTCACCAAAAAAAGAACTTGTAATCTATCGTTCGCTCGTACTGTTTGCTGACACAAATACACCAACACACTCATCCCTGGTACTTTCACTTCCTCTGTTTTGTCACCATTATCGTCTATCGAGCTCCGAAAAGCTTCAAACCCAGTGCGTATCTGTGTGTGAGAGAGAAATATAGACGTTACAACGTCTCAATAGAGGTTAAATTTATGTATTTGTAGAGACTACAGTTCAAACTTCAAAGGGTTTCGGTTTTCAAGCGAGTGAGAGAGCAGTGACATCGATATCTGGGTGTAGAATGGTAAGAGGGTTTAGATTGATCTTCGCGACTTCTCTGCTTCTCATGCTTCTGGGTATGTTTTCTTATGCACATTACTGTTTATGTACATGATTGATTTAAGTTGTTGTGGTGTTTTAAGCGTTTCGGATTCATTTTTGCTACTTCTGTTATGTTTCTGGTTATGTTTTCTTATGCACATTATGTGTTTGTGTTTATGTCTGTGCCAATTAAGCCTCTTTTGGAACAATGTGCTGTTTTGATTCGTATTTAGAATGCTAAGATTCTTCTTGTTTGTGTTTGTGTGATCTAAAAGGAATCTGCAATGGAAGCAAAATTGGGATTTGCTATGGAAGAAACGCCGACGATCTCCCGACACCGGATAAAGCCGTAGAACTCATCAAAAACCAAAACATCAATTCCGTCAGAATCTACGATTCCAACATTCAAGTCCTCAAAGCCTTCGCCAACACCGGAATCGATCTCATGATCGGAATCCCCAATTCCGACCTTCTCCCCTTCTCCCAATTCCAATCCAACGCCGACACCTGGCTAAAAAACAACATCCTCCCATACTACCCCGCCACCAAAATCACTTACATAACCGTCGGCGCCGAAGTCACCGAAGCCCCAAACAACGTCTCCGCCATGGTCGTCCCCGCCATGACAAACGTCTACACCGCCCTCCGGAAAGCCGGCTTACACCGCAAAATCAAAGTCTCCACCACTCATTCCCTCGGCGTTTTATCCCGATCCTACCCTCCATCCGCCGGCGCATTCAACAGCAAACACGCAGGTTTCCTAAAACCATTACTCGAATTTCTCGCAGAAAAGCAATCGCCTTTTTTAGTCAACACTTATCCATACTACGCATACCAAGATTCCTCCAACAACGTGTCATTAGACTACGCCCTTTTCGAATCATCCTCCGAAATCATCGACCCAAACACCGGTTTACTCTACACAAACATGTTCGACGCCCAAATCGATTCAATTTACTTCGCGTTGACCGGTCTAAACTTCAAAACAATCAAAATCACAGTAACCGAAACCGGTTGGCCTTCAAAAGGCTCCCCAAAAGAAACCGCCGCCACACCAGAAAACGCACAAACATACAACACAAATCTGATCCGCCACGTCATCAACAACACGGGTACGCCAGCTAAGCCAGGGGAGGCGGTTGATGTGTATGTGTTTTCATTGTTTAATGAAAACCGGAAACCAGGGTTGGAATCGGAACGGAATTGGGGATTGTATTATCCGGATCAAACAAGTGTTTATAATGTCGATTTTACGGGGAGGGGTAGTGTGGATGTGAATACGGGTGGGAATTTTACAAGTGGGAATGGAAATGGGAATGGGAATGGGAGTTTTTGGTGTGTGGCTTCGAGTAACGCGAGTGAGAAGGAATTGAGGGATGGATTGGATTGGGCGTGTGGGTCCGGGAATGTGGATTGCTCTCCGATTCAACCGAGTCAACCGTGTTTTCAACCGGATAGTTTAGTGTCACACGCGTCTTATGCTTTTAATACTTATTATCAACAAAACGGGGCTACGGACATTGCATGTAGCTTTGGAGGAACGGGTGTCAAAACCAACAAGAATCCAAGTAAGTTTTCTTAGGGCTATTTTTTATGATCAAGGGCATTTATGTCTTTTTGCATAGACGAGATCAGGAAAGAGACCATGATCTAGACCTATCTTGTTCCACCTTTTAATGTTTGGGGCGAAAAGTTGTAGGGTTATTTTTGATGATAAGGATGAGGAAGGGCATTTATGTCTTTTCGCACCCAGAGGAACTAGTCATTCATTGTCCTCTTTTGGTGGTTATTTGGACAATGGAGGACATTTATGTCTTTTTGCATAGACGAGAGATATATAACTGAGGAAGGGCATTTATGTCTTTTTGCACTCAAAAGAACTAGTCATTGTCCTCTTTTGGTGGTTATTTTGGACGATGGAGGACATTTATGTCTTTTTGTATAGACGAGAGATATATAACTAGGGCTAGTCGACAAAAAGAAAATCAAATTTTGTCCGACACAAATCTGTCTGTTCAATCCATGTCAAACACAGTAAAATAAATTATATAATTAACGTTGATTTTTGTGTGGACAGGTTACGACAGTTGCTTGTACATGACAGCCGGGTATGTAAAATCATCAAATCGCTATCAAACATCGATAATTTTTTGTTTTTTATTTACAACTTTATTTACACATCGGTTCTTTCTCTATTAAACACTGATATATAGCTTACCAGATTAAGTAACGTTTGCAGGGGTAAGAAAACGGCTGCAAGTAATGTGACCGCAAATGCGACTTCATGGGGGCAAAAAGGGTATTCGGTTCCTAGTCCTTATTATTATTATTGTCTACTTGTAATCCTTTTTGTGTTGACCAAATTAAGTGATGTCTAAATAGACATTGTGTTTGTGGTATGTATTGAGGAGATTCCCTAGTTTTGTATGATAAGGGGGTAGTAGAGGTAGTGTGGTGTATGGTTAAGTTAACCAAATGTTGTAAACATGTACTACTATCAAATGTATCAATGTCCATTTTGCCACGCCAACTATTTTCTGTATTTTGGTTGCTAGTATGATTTAATTGGATAAATTATAATTATGTTAGTATTGGAGTAATGTAAAACATATTTTAAATTTATTAAATTTGTTGATAGAAATTGTAGATCAAGGAGGGTGGATGGGGGGTCACATCTACAATTAATGGGATGCAAGATTTCTGTCGACTTGTATGTTGGCTAACAACTAGACTTGATAAATTAAGCATAATAGTATATTTTTTAATCTTACTAATTATTATACACAATGATAAGTTATGAAAGATTTCTGTTAGGATTTTACAGGAAAAACTTAGATTGATAGATTACTATTCTTGGGGTGTGTTCGGCGTCTAAGTTTTTAGGAGCTTCAACCTTTTAGTATTTAAGAAAAAAAATCGAAAAAAAGCTTCCCATTAGAAACATTTAGCTTTTAGATAGAACAAAAAAAAAGTTCAAATTCAAACTTTATAAATTTGTAAATTGACTTCATTCAAATTAAATAAAGTGTTTTAGATAAGTCATTTGATATGATTTTATATGTTTTAAAAGCCTCCAGTTTGTTTTTGCCGAATACTTATATACAAATAAAAACTACAGTTTTTGGTTAGTTTTGACGAACTTTATTTATTTGGTCATGCCAACCACAACTTTCTCATAAAACTTTAGGAATTGATGATAACAAGTTATTTTAAATAAATTCTTATTTTAGGTAGTATATTTTCCATAAATGATATCTGATGGTAATTTGTTTTGTTATCCCAAGTGAAACCATTTCTTCCAAATTCTAATGCTTTTCCATCTACTTTCGGATTTTGAAATGACCCAAAGTATATTGCCTATAATGAACAAAAAATAAATGGTTCTATGTTACATAATAAATACACCGCATAAGATAAAATGTTAGACCTAAAATATGTTGCTATTGTGTATAATCAAGCCTAATACAATTTTCCTTAGTCCTCAAAGAAAAAGAATAACCAGTTTAACGTTTGAAGAAGCCTTGTGAAAATTTGACATTTTCTTCGATTGACATCTGATGGTAATTTGTTTTGTTATCCCAAGTGAAACCATTTCTTCCAAATTCCAATGCATTTCAAGCTACTTTCGGATTTTCACTATCCATCGAATCCAACAAACTTGACCCTTTTCAGATTACGAGTCAAGATTCTCATTGTTTCAGCTTCATCCAACTTATTAGCCTAATTAGACATGAATTTTTCTTGGATTAAATACAACTTAATGGTCAAAATTTTCAGCCTTGAGCTCTTAGGCTTTTATTTACTGTATTAAAATATTTTTTAATCCACTTAATGACGGATTTTTTTTAATTGTTAAACTAACTTATTAGTTCTTAGTAAATGAATATGACAAGTTTTTAGAGAGTTATTTTCGGTATTGAAAATTGATAATTGTTACATGGAAAGACTTAAGTATCTCTTTTTAATAGACTTTGAGAGAGTCAGAAACATATACACCACACATATTCATGCAAGTCCGTTTTTTGGATCATAAAGGGAGCATAGCCATTTCGACAGAATAAAGAACTCTTGATTAGATTGTTGAATCCTTAAAGACAAGGGTTAGGACATTGCATTTGCAGCCTCGATATGTACCTATTTCATTCTGTAATATCCATATTTACCGATTTTGTTTGATAGTTTACTAAGTATTATTTTTTTACTGTTTTTGTAATAAGTTTGTTGAATTTATACTTCTTTAATAACAACATATATTTCCTACAATAATATCATAACAACCAATTTTACCTGCAAGCTCCGAAAACACTAGTTTGGAAAAGACATCTAAAAATCACAATGGTTGAGATATTTATAAAAACCTGGTTAACATCATGCTCTTGAACGTTGGATTTTTTTATTATTTTTTTCACTGTTGTAAAAATCTCGACTAGGTCTCGATTCATTTCCGATTAATCCCTAGGCGCTACTCGACCGATTATATTAATCTCCTCCTAGCCGATTAATCCTTTGACTCTAGCTCACTGACTAGTTAATGTCGAACGTTTTTTACAACCTTGATTTTTTTAACGACGAATATAATCTACTATTTAATTTCAATTATGTGCACAACGATGACTTGATTTTTTTAACGACGAATATAATCTGCTATTTAATTTCAATTATGTGCACAACGATGACTTGAACCCGCAACCTCAAGCAGAAGAGCAACACACCTGCTGCTACTGAGCTATAAATCTTTTGGTTCTTGAACGTTGGATATATTACAAAAGTTGAACCTTTAACAAAGTAGTATATAAAATTCAAATCCTCAAGGTTTTATTTAATTTAGTAAACCAGTCACATGAATCATCATTGGGTAATTCTAACACTATTCAACTGAAAGAAACCTAACTGCCTTCAAACTCTGAAAAAATAAGGCAATTTTAGAAGACGTTTGAACAAAAACAGTCTTTCATTCCTCCAACCTAAGGGAAAAACATCAAGTCAAATTGTTTGACATTTGCGTGAATCCAATGTCCTCTTGCCGACATATCATAGTAATATGATACCTTTTTATTTATTTATTTTATCATTTTACTAATTATGTTATTAAGGGTCGGACCGGTTCGGAACTGGAACCGGTTTTCGTATATTATAAAGAGTCGGGAACCGGACCGCTGGTTCTAGCGCCCGTTCCAGTTCCGGTCCCAGTTTTTCGGTTATTTTTCAAAATAGAACCGATTCAAAATATTATAGATGATATGTTATCTTCTGGAGCTTGTAAATGATTCAATATTTAACAAAATTATGATTTTTTACATTCTAAATTGAAGTACAAACACTAAATTACATGATGAAAAAAGAATCAAGTAATTTCAACTTCATATTTGTGAGTTATGGACATTTTAAAAGCGGGACAGATTTCAAAAAACAAATGCTGAAACAGAAAATACGCAACATTGATATGTTGTCTTCGGAGGTCTATAAATGATTCAATATCTAACCAAAATATGTGTTTTTATAGTTTAAAATTAAGTAATTCTGACGTCATATGAATGAGTTATGCTCATTTAAAAAAATATGACAGATTCAAAAAAAAAAAAAATGTTACGCAGCATCGATATTCTTTCTTTTGAGGCATGTGTCTGATTCAATATCTAACCAAAACATATGTTTGTACAGTAAAAAATGAACTACAAACTCCAAATTACATGTTGGAAAAAAGAATCAAATAATTCTGACTTCATATGAGTGAGTTATGCATATTTTAAAAAACGAAAAAAATGTCAAACCGGTTCCGATTTTTAGAACCGGGACCGGTTTTCATAAAAATTAAGAACCGGTAACCGGACCTTGTTACCAATTCCGGTTTCGGTTCCGGTTCGGTTCTAATGCTCATCCCTATCCACAACCAACCCCTTCCCTTTCGTCCCTCTTCTGGATCTGAAGTGAAACATAATTGATTTATCTATTTCTAATTACATTACATGTTTTTAGGGATGACAAAAAAACCCGAACCCGACGAGAAAACCCGAATCCCGAAGATTTTGGGGCGGGTCGGGTCACTCTTATCGGGTTTCGGGTCATTATCGGGTTTTTTGTTCGGGTTCGGGTCAAGGAGTGGGGTATGCATGCCCCGACCCGCCCCGACCCGAAAAATTATATATATATATATATATATATATATATATATATATATATATATATATATATATATATATATATATATATAAAATGAGATTTCATCCCTCTAACCCATTTCAGCCACCCGAAGACTCTAACCTTCAATCCCATCACGTATTCCCAATTTTTCACTATTGTGATGAATTTAGTTACGATATTAGACTTTAGTAATTTCTATTTGGTTCACTTATGTTAAGAACTTATTTGTATTTTAAGCATTTGTAAGGTTTTAATTTCTCAATTGTTTCATTGTAGTTTTCCTAATTTTTTTTTGCCACCATTTTCGGGTCGGGTTTCGGGTCTATATCGGGTTTCGGGTTTCGGGTCGGGTTCGGGGGATATTTTTAGCCCCGACGGGGCGCCCCGATAAGAAACCCGTCGGGTTTCAGGTCGGGTTCGGGGACAAATATAAATATCGGGTTCGGGTATGGGATATGCCGCCCCGCCCCGCCCCGAACCAGCCCCGTTGCCATTCCTACATGTTTTTGCCCATTTTCGAGTTTCGCATCATAGACAGTGCAATAGGCCCATATAAATGTAGGCCCACTTTAAAAGCCCAATACACTATATGCAATTTTCTTTATAAAAGAGATTCAAAAATAACTCAAAGACATCCAAAATAACTTCATCACTTTTTTCATAGTTCTTTGTTGAAGATTTACAGCAGACAATCAATAACGAAACTTAACACTTCAGACCTAAGATTTGGAACTATAGTTTATATTTAGCCTTAGATATAAAATTTTCTGGGTTTTCTTATTTGGTGTCAATAAAGATAGATTTGGAAGTTGATGCTAAGGTATGTTATATCTTTCCAAATGCAGATGGTTTGTTTAATGTTTATATCACCTTTTAAGACAAAGTATTTAACTAAATTGACTTGTGGAATGGTGAAAAAAATAATAATAAGGGGAATAAACTAATAAAAGCATAGAAAACAAACAAAAATATGAGATTATAATAATAGTACATTCAAAAAAAAAAAAAAAAAAAAAATCCACCAAAACAAGTATCACACTTAAATCATGATGAGGGTAACACCACTAGAAGTTTAATCAGTCTTCATATACTGTCACACCTTAGTTACTCACGTATCATTTCCCTCCTGTAATTACCATCGTTAGTCACATTAACAAAAAGCAATAATAATAATAAAATAAAAATAATCATCCTGAAGAAATTGAAATAATAAAAATTAAAACATACCAAAGCAATCTAGAAACCCTGATCCACAAGGTAATCACCAAGCCTTTCAACAATCAAGTTGCATTGACCTGGAGTCATTGGCTCATCATAGATCCCAATGATCAAAGCCATTCCGGTCTTCTTAATTGTAACCCCTCCTGGTCCCTGGAATCGGAATCAGAGTTGGAATCACAACCATTTAATAGAGACAAAAATTATGACCTAACATTTGTGACTCTATAAAAAAGATTTGATCACCTTTTTGCCTCGAATAACAACTCCTGATTCACCTTGAATCACCATATACTTGGTCCCACCAATGTGTAATCCAGTTGGAGCAAGTGTGCCAGGCTCATTGAAGTCATTGATGATACCAGTTACTTCCTCTGGCTTCACCTGTTTGTTTCATCATCCAAAGAGATAGATTATCAGTGATTCAGTTCAACAAACAAAGATCTGGAGTTAAAAAGGAAGAAATAAGCTTATGAATTGCACTCAAGATTCAAGAGTATTGGTTGATTTGGTAGACAAAAAGAAACAGTGAGTATTTTCTTTTTCATTAAAACTTACTCAGATCTAGAACCTTTATATCCTTCAGAGATCAATTGTTAAAGTCAGGTTTATATCTATCCATGGATCAGTGAATAAAAACTAGGTCCAAATTTAGTTATTCGAAAGCTCAAAAGAAGCTATCATGTACAAGTTGAGCAGTAGATTGCAAAGATCGACCATGTATGCCCTAACAGCAATGAACAACTTATAGTACTAGAAACTGAAACTACAAAGCGATTGCAGCCATCGCATCATGGATCGCGAAGCCAGATCAACAACTCAACTATTTGAAACAAATCGATTGAACTCGAAAAACTCGACGAATCTGAATGAAAGGACTTGAAACTTCAGAAATCGACACTATAAAACGATTGTAACCAACGCATCAACGATCGGTAAATCAGATAAATGAATTAGCCGCTCAAAACACAACGATTAAACACGGAAAACTCAACAAATCTAAATTCAGATTTAGGCAGTATCGATATGGATCAGATCCGCATAGTTTTTGTGATCGAGCAAATCAATTGAAGTAAAACTTATGTAATGAGCAAATGAATTGAAGAATAATGAAAATTATACATAAATTGGTGGATTGGAAATGAACCTGAGGGAAATTGGCGGATTGAGCCCAGATGCTGCCGTCATGGCCGAGGATAGCGGCAGCAGAGAGGTGGTTGCCTTCGATCTCGCACATCAAGTGGTCATCGACGTAAGCTTGCCACGACATGTTATCCGATTATCTCTCGATCTCTCTCGGTCGACTTCCGAATTTTTCTGTCGTTGAATGCGCTTCAGCAGAAATCGTTGGGACGGAGATAAATAATTAAATATAGCGTGGAAACAACGAAAATGTGGTGTGCAATTATGAATTTCCACATAAAAGCTGATCACCACCTATTGTGAATTGACATTCATACCCCTACCTTTTGATCGTTTATTTTTGAAAATTTTACAAAAATAGCCTATTTATTTATGACTTAGCAAAAATGGCAAAAAGTTACGATTTATCCAAAAATAGCCAACGAAAACAAAAAATCCAAAAATAGCCAACGAAAACATAGATGAGTCAAAAAATCTTAGATGACATATAGCTATCTACGGTTTTTTATCAAGTCGTCTGCAAATATACAAGTCATTGATGCACCATCTATGCATTAAAGACATGTACCATTACAGATGGTCATGTCATCTACGGTTTCGTTTTTTTTTATTTTGATTTTCGAAAAGTGCTTATACATTACTTCTAAATTTCAATGTATGATACAAAACTATCTATAAGATCACTCAAAATATTTATTTTTGGAACTTCTTCTTTCCGTCATCAAAGAAAGAATTCTCGTATCCTTAATGTGAAAAATGAGTTAGATTTTTTTAGGGTTTAAATATATTGGATTAGTGGACCAAGAAATGCGCACGTAGGCCATGATACTGCAACCCATGTGATGAAACCGTCGACAAGTTACCATGTCAAATGACAAAACCGCAGACGAGTTGATGAAACCACATATAAGTTAACGAAACTGTAGACGTTTTAGTTTCATCTATGGTTCTGATGACTATTTTTGGCTAAGTCATTAAAAAACTATGTTATTTTTCTAATTTTCTCTTTATTTTGATAAAATTACACAATTGGTTCGTTTGGTTCATGAGAACTAGCATGATGATAACAAATATTAAAACGTCTGGTGGTTTTATTTTCTTGCATAGTTGTCATTGTAGGTTTATTTTTTTTCAAAATTGACATGAAGTTACTCCTTTACCCTAATTTGATTATTTATTAATTTTTATTTCTTATTAATTTTACAATAAACTAATATTCATTAAAAATAACTCCGTCTCAGCCTCACCCTAACCCTAAAAGATACCACCTTTCCCTATTTCTCTCTAAATAAATTTATCTTTTCCTCCTCTTTCTCTGTAAAAAAACCTATCTGTAACACCCCGATGTCAAGAAAATTTCAATTTCAACCCTATGTTTGAATAATACTGCATTTTGGCCCTTAGGTTTGAGGAAAGTTACTAGATTGGCCCACAGTGGCAATATAATAATTTTGAACAGGATTCGTATGTTGAGCGCACGTTGTGTATGTTAGGCATACACCTTGTACGCGGGCGTACGTGAAGAAAGTGCAAACCCTAATTTTTAGGGTTTGTTCCATACATAAACACCATTATAGCCTCAATTCTCATTAATTCATCAGTCTCCCTATGTGAAAAACGACCCCAAGCAAAACCTAAGTGAGAAAAGTGCATTTGAGCCCATTGGAGTGTTTTGGATGTGTTCTTGAAGAAGAAGAAGGTAGTGAGAAGAGCTTGGAGCTTGGAAACATATTGGATCTGAGATTATCTTCTTGTTAAATCTTATAGATTTAGACATTTCTTCCTTTAAGACACTTTTTGTCCAAAATATGGTGATTCTTGAGCATGACATGTTCTTGACCCAATAAGTCGTCCTTTCAGACCTTCGGAGGGGTCTTAAGTCATAAAAATGTGGTCTTGATGGTTAGTTTTGCTCCATGCATGCTATAGAAGGTCTTAATGTATTAAGATGTTGAGATTTTGTGTATTAAGCACTTAATGGGCATGCAATGTCATAAAGTTGGAAATTTTATGACTCTTGAGGGTATTTTGGCTTTGGATCTGACTTGGGACGTAAAAATTTGGAGTATTAAGCTCTTAATAGGGAAAAGGGTTGAACATGGCGCGTACGCTAGGCGTACCAAGTGATATGTTGAGCATATGCAGTTAGTGTCCCATAGTTTGGTCTACCACCGAGTACACCCCACATACAGAGGAGTACGCCTAACATACTTGACTGGGTCGACTCGGTCGGGTTGGCTCGACTGGGTGACTCGACTAGGTGTTGACTTGACTTGTGACCGTTGACCAAGTTTGACCAAGGGCATTTTGGGGAAAATATTATTAATGGATAATGTTTTGAAATTTAGGATTTGGGTTGACCCGATGTGACATCCCCAAAATCACGGCCAGAAAAGACCGGTTTGTTTATGCTTTGTTTAAAAATCAGAGTAACATTTCAAATAAAAGTGTTGCGGAATTTGTCCCAAAACAAAATATGATAAAAATTTATCAAAAGCATTTCCATAGAAATGTATTTCATTAAAAGACTTGGGATGTCATGTTCGTACAGATTAAAAGCATAAACAGTACAATATAAGCCTTACTACATTATTTCATATCTACAGGCCTATATCCGTAATCCCTCGTCCAAACATCATAACTATGCTCAAGCGCCACTACCTGTAATACATAAAACTGAGTGGGTCAGGCTTGGGAGCCTGGTGAGCACATAGGGTTTTCAACCCACAATAAATAAGTTTATTAACTTCATTAAATTAAACAAACCCGATTACCCGTTCCCGTTATCCTCACATTACGTCCCTAAGCATCTATCATAAGGGACCTATCCTAAGGATTATCATCGGGACGGACACTACTGCTAAGGGGATTCCTTAGCAATAAATGTCCTTAAGGCAACCATGTGGGGGATGAAGTACATCTGGTGAGCACACAGTTCAAATAAACACACAGTTCGAATAAACACCTATACGTTGCGAGCTTGCTAGTGTTCCATTGGACTGTCTAGAATAGTCCGTGGTCATCATCTATAGTCTGCTAGATGACTGGATCATCAATAACATCTATAACGAGGCCTCTCATCGTTTTATCTTGTCACACAGCAACTATTACATCTACCCATGTTTTACCCAACACATTTTGTAGATATAAAATACATATACAGTTTAAATCATTGAAAACATGTATAAAACGTTCATCCAGCATAGATAGCAAGTATTCAGATAATATGCACACATAGCACGTAATTTATATAAAATGCTTCATATCTATGTGTAAGCTGAAAGTAACTATGCACTCACTTGTTAAAGTGATGATTCCAAAATCGGGCAGCGCTTGCTTCTAACGATTCTATTTTCCTTCGACGAAACCTAGCATTATTATCGCTAAATTTTAGTTTAATATTTACCGTGACCAACTATTAGTCTTAGTATTATTATTATTATTATTATTATTATTATTATTATTATTATTATTATTATTATATAAGCGTTAAACAATATTTTCCAACCATTATGTACAGACAGGGGCCAGACATAAAACACCGGAGGGCAGGACCATTTTGGCATATAACACTTCTGAAATCCAACAACCCTATGCGGCCCTTTAAACCAGATTCCCCGTACCGCGAGTAGTTAAAAAAAATATTATAACGACACTTATATAAGTTATAATAATAGCTCAAATATTTATTATAAGTTCATAATAACAATATTAATTTTAAATATAAGCTATATTAAAATAAGGTAAGCATAACTTACTTACAAGGGGGTTTTAGCTAGGAGTCGGGCTCTGCAGGGGCAGAACTTCGTCGCTGAATCTTTCTAAGAAAGATACGTGTAACGCTTCAGCGCTCACCTTACTATACTAAACTACAGAAAGAGAAGTCGAATCACGAGGGACCGAAATGCTCGGGGGATAAGCAGAGAAAAACTCTTGAATCAAGAGAATAGTGCAAGAAATATCAGAGCCCAAGACTCTTATTTATACTAATTGAATTTTCAAAAACTACCCTCCATAATTACTTAATGACCTTTTAGTTATATAAACAACTAAATACCCCTCTATAATACTATTTTAAATGGATTTAATGATATTTGTACTAAACTAACGTCGAAAGAACTCAACATTAGTCTTATAATGACCGCATCGTCGATACCTTTCTAATGATATATACATATGTATATATATGTGTACGTATACATGATTTATACTTTATTTTAATATGTAAATATGCTATTATAATTTGTAACTCGTTCATACGAACTCCGTTTTTGACGTTCTTTATATCCACGCGTAGGTGGAGACGTACTCTACAACTTTCGTTTAGACTCCGTCGGCTAATCTTGACTTTAGCTTTGAAGTTATATTTTTAACAGGCCGGGACATGATTGGTCCATTAAAATCTCATAACTTCTTTATTCGATGTCCATTTTCGTCTGTCTTTTTATCGTTACGCTACTAATAACGAGATCTTCGATTCTCGTTTAGGTTGTGTCGGCTAAAAATCACTCGATCTAATATTCGAATTTCGGGCTGTACACTGCTATTCCGAAACTTCGAAAAATCATAACTTCTTCATACGAAGTCAGATTTGGGCGTTCTTTTTATCGATGTTCTTAGTTTAACATATTCTATGACTTTAGTTTAGATCGCTAAGGCTAAATCTCGCTCTATCTTAAATTCACTATTTACGCTTCCCGGTATCGTGTCGGTTCTGTCGCAAAACTTCGACGGGTCATAACTTCTTCGTTATAACTCGGATTTCGGCGTTCCTTATATGTACGGAAACCTTGAGACATATTCTACAACTTTATGTAGAGATATCGGGCTAATCTCACACTTTAATTTTGACGCTTATTTTTATTCTCTATTAATTATACATTTATAATTAAATAATAAACACATAACATACATAATTCACATAATACTCAAATATTTCATTTTTATTATTTCAAAAAGAGTTACAATAGTTGACCTAGACTATTACATTGACAAAAATGCTTAGCCGTGAAACCCGGGCGTTACAATTAGGTGGGTTAGACCTGATCCCACATCGGCTTGGAAGGAGAACTAAACACTCCTTATAAGGGTGTGGATACCTTCCTTGTCACAACGCGTTTTAAAGCCGTGAGGACAACAGATCCCATAAGAACTCTGCAGTTAAGTGTGCTCGGGCGGGAGTAGTACCGGGATGGGTGACCCCGTGGGAAGTCCTCGTGCTGAGTGGCCCAAAGCGGACAATATTGTGATACGTGCCAGAGGGGGATGTTACAAATGGTATCAGAGCTAGGGCACGGGTCGATGTGTTCGACGGGGACGTCGAACCCTATAATGGGGGGTGAAGGTGGGTTAGACCTGATCCCACATCGGCTTGGAAGGAGAACTAAACACTCCTTATAAGGGTGTGGATACCTTCCTTGTCACAACGCGTTTGAAAGCCGTGAGGGCAGCAGATCCCATAAGAACTCTACAGTTAAGCGTGCTCGGGCGGGAGTAGTACCGGGATGGGTGACCCCCTTACGTGCCAGAGGGGGATGTTTTAAAGCCGTGAGGACAACAGATCCCATAAGAACTCTGCAGTTAAGCGTGCTCGGGCGGGAGTAGTACCGGGATGGGTGACCCCCTGGGAAGTCCTCGTGCTGAGTGGCCCAAAGCGGACAATATTGTGATACGTGCCAGAGGGGGATGTTACAAATGGTATCAGAGCTAGGGCACGGGTCGATGTGTTCGACGGGGACGTCGAACCCTATAATGGGGGGTGAAGGTGGGTTAGACCTGATCCCACATCGGCTTGGAAGGAGAACTAAACACTCCTTATAAGGGTGTGGATACCTTCCTTGTCACAACGCGTTTGAAAGCCGTGAGGGCAGCAGATCCCATAAGAACTCTGCAGTTAAGCGTGCTCGGGCGGGAGTAGTACCGGGATGGGTGACCCCCTTACGTGCCAGAGGGGGATGTTACACCCGATATTTGGGAGTAGAGTATTGATAAGCTATTCGTCAGATTGTGAGGTGAGTTTTTCTCATTGTACTTACGGGTCGAAGGCACCAAGACCGACCTATTGGATTGATATCCTGCTATACCTTGATCTATGATATGTTGAGTATGAGATAGATCTGTATGATTATATGATAGTTGTTGATATGCATAAACCGGTATATATGTAGCACTACCTGTGATTTATGGCTGCATGATTGTTTGTTTGTTGAATATGTTTGTTTTTTGTTATATGTTGACATATTGTGTTGGGTTGAGACTTTACTGCTATGTGGGTGAGTCAACAGACCAGGGGTATTCCAGTCCGATAACTGAGTGGAGCTGAGGGTATTCTAGTCTGATGACTGAATGCACCCGTTGTATATTGGTATTCCAGTCTGATGATTGAGTGGACCTGTTGTATGTTGGCATTCCAGTTCGATGACAAATTGGGCCAGGGCTAATCCAGCCTGACGACTGTAGACCTGTGGGTACTCCAGTCCGATGACTGATTGGACCCATAATGCTTGTTTGTATATGATATGTGCATTGTGTGGTGGTACTTTGGGGAACTCACTGTCACACCCCAAAACCGGAACGGCGGAAACGTTCTAGGGTGGATGACGTCATGTCAAGTATCACAACACATGCATTATAGTAATCAAAGTACAACAAAACATTGCATTATTAGTAATAGTTTTACATGGTTTACATTACAATACATCAAAGTAATACAAGTAAATATAAGTAAGTACAACATGGTACTAAGCTATCTTCATCAACAGCTTCGGGGATGTACCTGTCTAATGCTGACCTGAGAATACAAGTTATTTGAAAAGCGAGTATCAACATTTTTACAAATGCTGGTGAGTTCATAAGCATTTAGTGACATTTTATTCAAATAACTTTATATAAGTAGTAGTTTTCAAGTATACAGTGAAATAGTGTCCTTTCCAGAAAATCCTATATTTTCTATTTAAAATGCAGTCCTCTACCAAGACTGGTTAGAGTTATGTGGTAAAAAGTAGTTTTCCCTTATACATTTTCATTTTCAAAATACGTGATTTGCTTTTTAAGAAAGTCCGAGAATATCAGGGAAAATAACATATGCCTCAGCAGTGAGGACTGCTGACTAAGGCAAAAGGAATCATAGACTCCAGGAGAGTATCGAATGAACGACACGCCTGACTCAGTCTAACAGAAAGACACACAGACCCCAGGCGGTACCAAATGGAAGGTACAGCTAGTAAGGTTTAAAATAGTGAACACAGACCCCAGACAGTATCAACTGAATGATACGTCTAGCAAGGTCTAAAACAGTGTGACTCCGAGAGTGGGTTCCAGCATACAGTGTAAATTGCTGGCGAAAAACCATTACCTTAAGGCCATGAATTATAAGGTAACCTGGGATACTCGTAACCATACTAACCGACACTAGAGTACCTGACGCCCTACAAGCGTCTAGAGAATATGGCATTTGTCACCCCTTGGCTTGGTAGGCCGTGGACTGTAGCTAGCAGTCAGGGTGCGGGGGTGTCAATCCCGTATAGATCTATACACACAATGTCCGCTCTCCCTATAGGAGACTCTGGTTACCAACTAGACGACGGAGAAGGCCGTGTCCCGAAGATGCATCCCAAATAGTAGGTAGTGTGTTTCCAATACAGTGTTGAACTAGGGGTAGAGACTCATAACTGAACTGACTAAAGTAAACCCATATGTCTATGCTTGTGTACATAATATATAACTAATGAATCAAACGACCTTCAGATGGACATCCGATCCCACCAGACCACATCTCAACGAAGAAAAGGAAATAGGGCGGACCAGCCTTCCTAAGTCCTTCAATCATTACTTATATGCATCTAAACAAGCACAGGCATACATCTAACTACGCTTGAGTGTGTAACAAGTGGAATCATATCGTGAAGTATAACCGAATCGTATGGAATAACCGGATCGTGAAGTATACGTGTACAGTGTGGATTAATCGTATCGTGATAAATAACCGAACAGTGTGAAATAACCAAATCGTGATGTATAACCGTACAGTGTGGAATAACCAGATCGTGAAGTATAAGCGTTAACTGATATAAGTGTATCACGAAGTGGAAGTGACAACAAGTGAAGTAAGAGCGTCTAACATGTATAAGCTATCACAAGTATAAGCGAAGTATAGGTAATAACAGGTATAAACGCATCACAAAGTGAAAGCGTTATCAAGTAGGAACTTTAACTAAGAAGGAGTATTAAAACATGGAAGAAAACCTTTATTCTTGAGAAAATCACGACAGGGTATTCTGTTGTAAAATAAGTTTGAAAACCTTTGGAAATCCTTTGGAAAACTCTCATAAATCAGTTTTAAATGAAACATTGATAAAGCAATATAAGTAAGAGATCTGAATAAGTGGAAACATTTTAGAAAGCCATTTATAGCATCATACTCGGTAAAACAGTTAACAGTGTGGTAAATCCTTGTGCATGCGGGTTATCAATCACATGTGATTGATATGATAACTGGCATGTTTAACTTGTATTCCCCCTATAAAACATGTAAAAACATTTAAAAGGTTTATTCAGGGGTATGAACTCACCTGATGTAAGTGGATCCGACAAAGGTGCCGGTTGGGTGCTCGGTGTCAAGTAAAGACTTGGACACACTTAGTGACCTATTTAACATATGATAACATATGTTCACATACAATTAATACATTTAATACTAATTAAACAAGTATACGCTTCCTAAGTGCGAAAACACTTTTAATTAAGCGTTAGGGGTGTCCCGAGTAACTTTTAAGGGTGTGTAATGATGCGTGGGACTTGGGAATTGAGTTTACTCTTCTCCTTAGGGAGTTTTCGGCCTTAAACACCCCATACCCATGAGTTTACGGCCGTAAACTCATGGAGGAGGTTTTTGAGTGTTAAATGGCTTACTACAAATTAAGGGATGATGCTAGGTTTTGTTCTTGGGCAATAGAAAGGGACTAATTCAAACATATGGGTTATTTGATGAGTTCACGGCAGTAAACTATGAGTTTACGGCCGTAAACTCTCACCCACACAATCATAAATTGTTTTGAAGGGAAAAGGTAAAGCATAATTGGTTCAACTCATTTTTACAAGTCATGGGGTGAGTTTGGGGCACCTTTTAACCCCTTTGTAGGAGTTTACGGCCCAGGTACCCTTCCATGAGGGGTTTACGGCCGTAAGCTCCTTATGGAGTTGTTTTAATTAAGTTTAAAGTCCCAACTTGTTGGTGGTTGATTCTAGGATTTAATCCAAGGCCATTGGGGGTGTTGAGGGCATTTCTAACACTCAAACATGAGTTTACTCCCCATGAAGAGGAGTTTACGGCCCAAGCATGTTCTTGGGCAGTAAACTCATGTTTACTCTTCAAAAACTCGTTTCAAGGTGTTCTAAGACCGAATATGTAAGCCTAAAAGTCATATCTAAGCCTTAGGGGCAATTTGGAGGGGTTTTGGGGCTTAAAAACCCCATTAAATGGTGTTTACGGTCCAAAAGTGTTATTGGGCCGTAAACACATGATTTTGTCCCTATTTTATGTTTTAAACTCGAATTTGTAGGCTAGATAAGTTATACAACGAGTTAGGATAGTTTACCTACTCGTTTGGGGCTCGAAACGGACGATTTTTAGCTCGAATTTAAGTTGTAGAGAGAGAGAGTGGGGAGAGTGTAAAAAGTCTCTAATGGACTCCACTCACCCTTATATAGGGGTTGAAGTTGGGGCTCAGTGGGATTCTACCCGATACTGCCGTTATACGGGGCTTTTGGTCGCACCCGATTTAGTGGTCGTAATAATAAAAACTAACTTTTTCTAAATTAGTATGGAAATGTAATTTAAGTGTTTTCTTTTACTTTATTACGACTATCACGAAATAAAACATAAATAAATAAAACATTTATTTATATGACGACCTCTTATTAACGGAACTTTTATACAGTGGAATATTCCGTTAACGGTAACGGGGTAATGTAACGGAATAACTTTGGGTTGTCACACTCACTAAGCTTTGACTTATAGTTTTTGGTTATGGTTTCAGACACTTAAGAGGATCGTGGCAAGGCTACATATATTTTAATAAAAAAAATCAATGTTTAACAAACCATAGCAAAAAAAACATGAGATTAATTATTGCATTAGGACGCTATGTCACAATCAAAACTTCACTAGATTCCATATATCTCACATGTTTTTGGATGATTTATAAAGAATTATTTTTGTTAACATAAAAGACAATATTTTTATATATTAGTTCCACAAAATACATAAAATACTTTATCAAATAATTCAATGTTTTATTCAAACTTGGATGTGCACTTCAGTTCTTCCTCGGTCTCTCAAATCCAAAATTAACCATACCTCCATCTATAGAGAATCATTCTGAGTTTGTTGAAAACCATTGACGTGAGAATGAAATTGATGAATCTTTGAGACCTTTTGAGAGCAAAAGAGGTGAGAAGGATGAAAATATTCAATCGATGTTAAAGCTTTTTCTTGTGGAATAATGAAATTGAAAGACAGAGGCAGTAGAAGATTTGTGGAAAGCATCTATCGGTGTGAATGGGGCAAGCGGATGAGTATATATATATATATATATATATATATATATATATATATATATATATATATATATATATATATATATATATATATATATATATATATAACTAGCCGTTTACCCGCGCTAAGCGCTGGGCGGAAAAGAGTTTCTTTCGGAAGATAGTTTTAATGTGATGATTAGTTTCCTTTAGACGTGGGCTTTTCATTGCGGCCTTTTAGTAGACTATTTTCTGTCGAATACTTCATTTCAACGGATAGTTTCTTGCTGGCGGCATAGTCATACAATACGACAATAGTTGAGTCTACATTTGGAATTTCATCTAATAGTTCATACTTGATTTTACAATATATAAGTAACAGCAATCTGCAATCATGTAGTTTTGTATATTTATAACATGTCCAATATATAAAATACATCAATCTGCAATCATGTTGTTTCATCTATTAGCCCTGCATTAAACATCAAATGAGCATCTAAGATACATATTTGAAGAAATTGTAAAATAATAAGTTGTTGATTGTACCTTGTTAGTCACATAAAACTTCTTTGTACACAACGTTTGATGTGTAGATTCCATCATTATCAAACGTTTTTTTCCGGCTTTACTAATACATTGATATTGACACGTGATATTCCTTTGGACAACGCCACATAAAGTTGGCCATGTGAGAATATCGATTCTGGTAGATAAACACCTACATTTGGAATTCTTTGTCCTTAAGCTTTATTGATTGTCATAGACAAAGTAAGTTGTATTGGAAACAAAATAAATATATATAAAAGGAATATAGAGTTGACAGCAGAAACAATAATGGCTGGGATCTCACATTCAAGCTTTTGTGAAATAGTTTATATGTGATATTTTGGTAGACTTTATTTGGTTTGTGTATATAGTTCCCCTATCCATAGTACGAGTATATATTTTTATTTTTTGAAACTTTTTGTTTTACATATTTCAAGTTAGGATTTAATCTAAAAACATTAATTTTTCCAGTAGTTTGTATCTTAGATTAAAAAATAACATATAAAATAATATTATACTTTTATAACATCAATATATATTTTAACTTGTCCTTGAAATGACCAAAACTTTAAAATTATATGGTAATCTTTTGAAATATTACACTGTATATTAAATATATATTAAGCTAAATTTGAAAAATATAAATCTATTTTATAATATGAATCTATTCAAATAATTAGATAAAGACCATATATGTTGGTCCATTATTCCAACACCAAACGCCTTTTCTCATTTATATATTACAATTTAATCATCAATTTATATTTATAACATTTATAATTAATGCGATTAGTATATAATATTTATATCACCAATTTATTTTTGGAGGCCACTTTCTTTTTCAAATATGAGATAATATTGCAATTTGTAACAATAGGCTTTTTTTGGTTTAAATCTATTTTTCTGGAATGTTTAAATAATTAAATATAACGTTTTTTTATTATTAATATATCAAATTAATTAATAATTATTAACTTAGACAGATTTTAACTTGCTATTAGTTTATGTATTGTACATAGCAAACGAAAAGGCGACAAAGAAATTTTCAAAAATACCCTTGGGATTTCATTTTTATAATCAAATGCTGAAAAAAAAATATTTAAAATGGAGCGTACCTGGAGTAATGAAACTGCAATCATTGGGATCCATTTAAACCTCTTAAACCTCTAAACATATCTGTGCATGAAAAAAAAATGTATTTCATTAATTTGGAGTAAATATTTTAAACAGCAAAATGAATGGGGACCTTGTACGTAATTTACTTTTTGCACTTTTACAAGAACATTGCTTTTTTATTTTTACTTTAAAGTTTGGGGGATGAAAAATGAGTCAATATATTTAATGATCATATTTGATTGGTTCACCAATAAGTAGAATGAATAAATGCATACCGTATCAGGATCCATTATTATCAGGTAAGATGACTAATAGAAGCTCCAATTCATTTCCTTTTAGCCTGTTCACCGAGACATGATAAACATGCCTTAGTGCTTTCTCAACATGCTCAAGCTTGGCTGTATAAATTGATATCACCGGGTCTGGATTGAATTCCTATAGAACAATTAGGGTAAAATAATCCTCTGCTTATTTATGAGTGTGAGTGAAGAAAGACTAATAATACAAGTTTGACCGAATAAAATATAAAAGGGAAAAATACAGAAAGTTACCCTCACCATTTTATCGATTTAGCCACTTAGTAATTAATCCATTATACTTTTTAGACAAACTTTAAAAAAAAAAAAAAAAACTTTTCTTGATTACCAGGTTTTGAAAAAAAAGAAAAAATGCATCTCAATCTCTCAACACACATCACCTACTTTCACCATTATATCTATCTCGCCACATAAGTATTATTTTAATGATTATTGTCATAATAGTTGAAGTTCAGGCAATATGTTGACAAAAACCACTTGAAAACCAGACTTTTCTTCCTTCTTGCTCCAACTGCATTATTCCAAAACAAGATTTAACAATCAGTATCATGTTTAAAGCTTCTAACAAGAGAAAATAAACCATTGTAAAGACTCAAATATCAATAGCATTACATTGCATTCATAAATCAATAATTATCATTGCACAAGAATCAGAAAACAAGGGTTCTTATAATTAACTCAGCTCTAGACTATTGATAGATGAAAAGCACATATTCAAAATCCAAATTCATGACCATACGAATATGATAGTTACATTTTTATTTGTAAGACATAGAAAGAATTAAACTTTTGTAAGATTCATACAAAGATATAATGCACAATAAAAGGTTTAATCGATCTTTCTACGTATATCCTAATAATCAAAGAAACAAAAAAAAAAAAATTGAAAGCAAAATGATCATTATAATACCTTAAATGTTGCTTGGGTACATGAACACTCTGACCCTTGACCCTGAAAAGCAGAAACAATAACACAGATTGAGATGATTTCTTAACACGCAGAGCTAAAAAACAATATTATGCAACAAAAATGTCAATCGCTAGTGATAATTACCATGGATTTAGGAAGGAGATTGGAAGTGATCGTAGCAAGAACAATACGGGTGTTCACATGAGGGCTGGTAACTTTCCCCCAAATGCACCGCTAGTGTGATCCGTTCTTCTTGACCTTGGCTTTGTAGACGTACGTCATACGTTTCCCTTGATACCATGATACCTCCTCTTTCGTGTTCACTCCTTCGATTTGAACCAACGATGTGTTCGAGTACTGGTTCAATTTCCACCTAACCAAAATCATTAATAACAACAATAAACCCTCAATTTCCAAACTTGATTTTAATCAAAAAGAAAGCAAAGCAGTCGCACGCAGGTAGGTTGCAGACTTCGATCGTCGTCGGCTTCGTCTTCCCGCATCTCCATCGGCGACGTGTCAACGCTCGTTATACCCGGTAACTTCCAGAACACCTGCAAAAGAGTTACAATAGAAGAATAGATTAACAGAATTTAGGGAGATTGTACAGAAATCTTGAAAGTCCTAAACCCAGAGAAGAAATGGAGGCGACGTCTTTAGAAGGTTGTGGCCATGTGGTGGCAGTGATTAGTGGTTTGATGACGGCTGTTGTTTGTAGAGGAGATTAGGGTAACATCGGAGATACGGTATTACCGTGTACTACGTATACGATGTCATTAAGCTTAATATTGTTGTACGCTTAATATTAATATTTATTGTACCTCTTAATTTTCAAGAAATGGGCAATATGTTTAATAATATAGTAAAGATAACATGAAATAGTAACATATTATCTTTTTATTTTTTATAAATATGGGCAACGTACTTTTTTGTTTTACTTACAATAATAACGTACTTACACCTTTCTACCGATTGTAGCAATTTTAACATCAAAAACCAATTGCTTTTTTACTTACGTGGCATTTGAGTCTACAAGAAACTTTTCTTTAAACAATTGGTTACCTATAATAGCAACGTACTTACAATTTTCTAACGCATATTCAAAATGAAATCAATAGAAATACAAAATGCAAAATTTTGAAATGACATCAAACTTATTGAGAGTGTGATACAATGAAATACACATATAATTTGTTTTATAACAAGGAATTGGAGATCAAAAATTCAAAACTAATTCACATTCTTTCAAGGAAACCGAAAGAAAAGTGTTCACGCCATATAATTATTGAATAACGAAGAGGAGGTGAATGAGGTTTGTTTACATGCCCTGGTCAACGAGATAATCCCCCAACCTCTCCACAACCATGTTGCATTGACCGGGATTCACAGGCTCATCATACAGACCAAACACCATGGCTTGACCAGTCTTCTTGATGCATATTCCACCCGCTCCCTACCAAATACCAACATACTTTCATTTATTTGTTTATTATAAGGGTTTTATGTAGAAAAGTCTCGTTATTTTGGAAATTTTTTTGATAAATTCCTAAATGTTTTTTTTTTAACAGAAAAATCCTATTATTTTGGAGAAACCACACAATTTGTCATTTCCTGTTAAAAAAGGGTTTTTTCGTTAATTTGGGCAAAATGTTAAATAAACGGCACTTTTTGTTAAAAAATATATAGTGCTTTATCAATATTTTTCCCAAAATAATAAGATTTTTCTGCTTAAAACTCTTTATTATAGCATCATACTTTCATCTATTCTTATTACAACATTGTGAATCAAAAAATCAACATATTCAAAAGTCATAACAATGTCATCCATATTCAAAAGAATTTTCACTGTTATAACTTAGTAAAGTTTCGAAAATATCATGTAAAAAAAATAAAAATGGAAATATAATGGTGTAATAGAAATAAAGGTTAATTTGATAAATGACGTTATATATTATGATTTTCCATATCAAAGCTCAACTTTTTTTTTTCTGAAAAATACCACATATTTTCTCATTTTTTTCGATTAGGCCTTTTTTTTTTTCTGAAAAAACTTGTCAAATGTGAGGGTGTTTACGGATGAAAAATAAAAGTTGAGGGTCTTTTAGAAAAAACTAAAAGGTTAGAGGGTTTTTTTTTGGAAAAAAACAAAAAGTTGGAAGATTTTTTTAGAAAAAAACGAGAAAATAAAGTCCTTTTCAGAAAATAAAATAAAACTGAGGTTTAATCTTAAAAAAAAAAAAAATACTATATAAGGTAACCCTAGAAAGAAATGAAAGTAGGATGCTGTATTTGTCACCTTCTTTCCACGGATGACAGCTCCAGCTTCTCCTTGGAGTACCATGTACTTTGCACCACCCAGGAATAGACCTGTAGGAGCAAGGGTGCCTGCATTATCGAATTCATTACAGATGGCTTTCATCTCCTCGGGTTTAAACTGCAAAAACATAATCAATGAGATATAGAAAACCTGAATCATTACAAGGAAATACATGAATCAGCAAAACAGAATCAGTCACCGAGATCTTGTTCGAATTAATACGAGTTATTATGCGCAAACGATGATTACATGATCAAATTTGCAAATCGTTGATACTTGATACGACAATGATATAAGCGGATCAAGTAATCAGATCGTGTAAATCGTAGAATCATCCAAATCAACATCGAAAAACCAAACACTAACGAAATCGAATACAATTTCACAACCTAATTCGAAACAATCGAAGGAGAAAGGGGGGGAAATTAAGAAATGACCTGAGGAAACTTGGCGCTCTGGGCCCAAACGGTGCCGTCGAGTCCGGTAATGGCGGCGGAGCTGAGATGCTGGCCACTGCCATCGATGTCACACATCAAATGGTCATCAACGTAAGTTTGCCACGACATTTTGACGACGATTACGTTTGTTTGATTCAAATTGCGAGATTGGAAGATGGAAATTGGGGTTAAATAAAGAGATGTGAATAGAAATGATGATGGTGATGGTGTGGTGTGGTGGTGAGGGCGAGCGGTCTTCTCTCCGTCCACTGCTTCCATCCATCCATTCAATCACCGCCATACCCGCTCGCTCGCCTTCTTTGCAGGAACTACCAACCTTTAAAGTATTGTATTTCATCACGAATATGAACCTATATAATTTTGGTTAAATAGATTTTATACTTCATATTTTTCATATGCATAAGTATTAAATATTAAACTTTTTTTTTTTTGTGTATATTTATTTGTTTATTTTATTTATATTATATGTATATGTATATGACCAGCTGCGGAACTAACATGTTGGTAAGAAATCTATATACGTTTGTGGGCTTAAGGAAAACTCAAAAATTCTAAATCATAGCCCATTAAATTACATTATTTAGCCTACAAAATGAAAAGGCTTATGGATGGTGGAATTAGTACTCCCCCAACCAATTTGCTCACAGACTCTTCCACTAGCAAGAAAACAAACATTAGTTATTTACTTTAATTTTTAAAGATTTATATTTTAGTTTAATTTAGTTGTTCACATTGAAAAGCTAAAATTAGATAATTAGTTGTTTACTTGTTAGTTTGTTATTTTGTTAGTGAAATTATGTTTAAATCTTTAATTGTGTTTGTAGGGATTCATTTTTTTAAAAGAAAATTGGATATTGGTAATGGTAATCGTAATGAAAGTGGTGGAGGAAAAAGACATCAACATTAAACACAACCACAACCTACTTCACCAAGTTTTGATATTAATAATATTTCTTATGACCCAAAAAATATACCACAAATTACTTCCTATCATTCAAATCAAAGGATTGAAATACTGAAAGCATATTAGATTAACTGATCTTCTCAACCAAAAGGTCATGACTCTCCATCAATAAAAAATGGTGATAAGAATAGACGTTTTGTAAATGAATGGTTTGATAAATTTAATTGGTTAGAGTACAACACAAAAAAAAACTTATTGTTTATGTTGTTACTTGTTTAAGGACATTGTAGGGCAACAAGAGGGGAAATGTATTTGCGACGGGAAGCTTTAACACACAGGAGTAAAAAGAAATCAATGAAAGATCATGGGGTTAATGTTGACAATCATCACAACAAAGCAAAACAAAAGTGTGAAAATCAAACAATATATTAGTGAAGATTTTCATAAGCAAACCAAAGTTGAGGCATGTAACTATCAAATTTGAGTACGTGCTACAATTGATACTTGTAGATTTTTATTGAAAAATATGATGTTTTATGGTCATGAGGAGTCTGATGGATCTCATTGTAGAGGCCTTTTCATTGAAGAATTATTTGTCTTTTAGGAACTTACTGATTGTATTTATAATGTTACTTTAGAAAATGTTACAAAAATGAAAAATTAACATCTTCGGAGATTCAAAAAGAAATTGTCAAACGCATTTCGAAAAAGCTAATCAAGTCCATTTGTGAACAAAGTGGTAAGAATGTGTAAACTATATTAGTAAACAAGTCTAGTGATGTATCCAAGAAAGAACAAATGGATAGGATATGATGAAGCAAGTAATATTCATGGTGCATTTAACGGTTTGAAAGCATTGATATTGAAAAATAATCCTTTGGCTTATTAGTACACTACTTTTTTCACACTGACATCAATTAGTGGTTATGGTCGTAGCAAAGAACCACGATGGTGCTCATGATTTTTTTTGAGAAATTAGCTTTGGTGATTAACGTGGTGTGTACTTATTGTAAAAGAAAATATATAATACGATAGAGTTACACGAAAAAGGTTCAAAAAAATTGTTAATGGTGAAATTGAGACCAAAAGTGGGTTAAATCAAGAGACTTTTTGTTAAGATAACGATTACAGAATAAGATAAAGATTACAAAATATATTTAGAGTTAAATGTTTTTGGATTGTAATTTCCTTTCATTGTATTCAGGATTCTGTTTCTCCAGAATTTCTTATATGTAGGTAATCTTCAATTAAATAAAATCAATTCACAGTTTTCTATCAAAACTTTTCTTGGTATCAGAGCCAGGTTTTGCTGAGATACTCAAACTCTAAACCATGATCAGTGATACACCACCACCACCAAAGATAGACACGAACTCACCATTCTTTCTTGGTCCCCAAGATAAACCTGGTGATTATAACAAGATTCAATTGAAAAAATTATGACGAATGGGCAGGAGAGATCGAAACTGCCTTGTAGGCAAGATGGAAGTTCGTGTTTCTTGATAGAACAATTGTTGCAGCAGAAGCACCATACACACAGTCCGACTGGTGCACTATTCACGCCATGTTGGTATCTTATAGATTATGAACATAATTACACCAGAAGTGAAGTCATCCTTGTCAAAATACAAGGATGCAAAGCGCTTGTGGGATACTCTCAAAGAACGATTTGCTCTTGTCAGTGGTCCTAGGATTCAACAACTCAAGGTTTCAATTGCAAGATGTGAACAAACCAAAGGTATGATTGTTGCTGCATATTATGGTAAACTAAAAACTTTGTGGGAAGAATTGCACAGTCATGAACCATTAATCACATATACTTGCTATACACGGTGCACTGTTGGTCGAAAACATGAAACCCGTCGAGAAAAAGACAAGCTTCATGAGTTTCTGATGGGGTTGAATGGTGAGTGTTTTGTACAGATTCGGTCAAACATTCTGTCACAAGATCTTTTACCCTCTCTCAATAGAGCATATCAAATGGTAATTCAAGATGAAAGGGTAAGAACCATCTCTAATGTAACTAAAGAAAAGCCTGAAGTTATGAGCTTTGCAATTCGAACAAGCAAAAAAGGTCGAGACAGAAACGATCAAGTTGACAAGAATAAATGCTATTGTACACACTGTAAAAAGAACAGTCTTGAAATCCACCAATGTTTTGAAAAACTTGGTTATCCATATTGGTGGGGAGATCACCCTAAACCTGATAGTAATACATGACGTGGAAAAGGCTACGGAGGAAGTGGACCTCGAGCAAATGTGGTTGTCGTTGAATATATAAGTTTTGGATTTAGTTCAGAAACGTTTTTAGCTGCACAAGCATTCACTGCTGAACAATTGAAGGCTCTCGCAAGTGTGTTTGGTAATATGTCATTCTCGAATGATCATTTGTCTGGTAAGTTTCATGAATTTTACTTGTGTGGTCAAAAACATAAAATTTGTTTGTGTAGGAAGCTCCATGGACAATTATGGATCATTGATACAGGTACGTCAGATCATGTAACCAAAAATCTCAATATCACGTCCAATGTTAGAAGCGCTTGGTGCTTGGTCGGTCTTCCTGATGACAAGAAAGTTGGAGCAACACATGAAGGATCTATCAAACTAACATATGACATCACCCTTATTCATGTTCTTTTATGGTCCTCAGTTGAATTGCAACTTGATTTCTATGCCCCAACTTTGTCATGATCTCGATAGTATTGTCATATTTAATTCCTCTGTATATGCTATATAGGACCAAATGAGGGCGCTACATGGAATGGGAAGTAAACAAGATGAACTCTACTACTTTGAGGAACCAAGTTTAGTTAAAGCAATCAAAGTAAATAAAGACGATTCTTCTTTTTCATTGTGGCATAGCAGAACGGGGCATCCTTATGAGAAAGTACTAAAATATCTTCCTATGACTAGTAGTAGTAAAGATTATTTGAATAAAGCGTGTGAAGTTTGTTTTAAGGCTAAACATCCTAGAGATCTTTTACCATTAAGTGAACATAATAGTAATCAAAATTTTGAAATAATTCATATGGATTTGTGGGGTGCTTACAAACACATGTCCTCTTGTGGTGCTAAATAATTTTGACCATTATGGATGATTTCTCACGTATTGTATGGGTTTACCTAATTGTTGATAAAACCAAAGTTTTTCATATGTTCATGAATTTTGTTGCCATGATTGAATGTCAGTTTTCTAAAAATATTAGATTGTACGAAGTGATAACGAAACTGATTTTAACTGCTTACTTGATTACTTCTCTGCTTCTGACATCTTGTTTCAAACCTCGTGTGTTGGCACTCCACAAAAAATGGGAAGGCGTAGAGCGAAAACATCGACATATTCTTAATGTTGCTCGGGCGTTATGATTTCAAGCAAACTTACCAATTTATTTTTGGGGTGAATGCGTTTTAGCAGTAACTTATTTGATTAATAGGAAAACTTTTAGTGTTCTAGACTATAAGACTCCTTATGGAAAGTTGTTTGGTTACCCTCCGTCATACGATGAAATTCGTGTTTTTGGATCCTTATGCTTTGTTTATAACCAAAAGTTAAAAGGAGTCAACTTTGACAGTCGCAGTCGTAAGTGTGTTTTTGTTGGGTGTCCTTTTGGAAAAAAAAAGGTTGGAAACTTTATGATCTTGAAAAACAAGTATTCTTTGTCTCACAAGATGCTGTTTTATGTGAAAACACTTTCCCTTTTCATGAAAATGAAAAAGTACAACTCAACGTTTATCTAGTGGTCGATCAGATGAAGCGGTTGACATGGATTTTGCGGAATTTGACAACAACCATACAATACCTTCAACATCTGTTGTTTTAGATTCTTCAAACCATGAAACAACCAATACTCTAGATAACGAGCCTTCTCCCATGCCACAATTGGTGGTTGTCGAAGCCAACAAAATTAATAACCCTAAATCTTGTATACTAAAATAGTGTATAGTGGTAAAGGTCTCGAATCCGCGGAGATTGGTTCAATTTAATAACTCTATGAAAACCTTCTTTTGTAAAAATACTTGTAAAATGAAAATAAAAGTAAAAATGGGGGTTTTGATCTTTTGAAATACTTGAAATAAAACTAAAGTTAAACTAAGATTTAAGTGGACAATTCAACAAAAACAAGAGTTTGATATAAACTCAATAAGAGAAATATGGTTGACTTAAGATTTCCTCACTTGAACAATTGATGAATATATCATTAGAATCCAACGGTGCAATACTTGTTTTAAATCTTTAACTTGGATATAGCAATCATATAGAAGCTTGAGATCACCTAGACTTTTCTTAGTTGTTAAAATAGTTAGAGAAGCTCGTAACAATTTATTTAGTTAAAGTCATAATTTCCATTAAACATATAATTAGTGAAAATTAAAAGTCACCAAATCCAAGAGGAATCAAATGCTTTCACTCCCGTATTGGAGAAAATGTTTTTTTGATTGTGTGAAGTGAAAACTAACACAAGAACCACTTGTTGCTTGCTAATTTGAGGATCTATTACTTAATCAAGAAATTAGCTAACTAATCACTACAAATACATTTAAAATCATGAATAAAAACATACAAGTAGCAAGAAGATGTTAAAGCATAAAACATTCTCATAAAGATCCAAGAACAAGTTCATGGAGTTTTTCAACATTAACTCAACATTCAAGTGATTTCACCAAATTCAACCAAGATTAGTTTAGCCTAGCATGGCTAAACTCAAGAAAACAAAATAAAGGTTAAAAGTACCTAACATGTAGCAAGAATCAATAGCAAAATATGGTGTTTTTGATGTTCTTTAAGTGCTCCAAAAGCTCCCAAAACTCCAAAGAAATCACCAATTTTCGGATGTGAAAACCAAGTCCCAAAAGAATCCCACCAAACTTCCTCAAATAGAAGCCAAAAGTAAAATCACGAAAATACCCTTGTAGGAACCCATGCAGGCCGCATATTATTCTTGTGAGGGCCACATAAACTGACTGCGAATGGGCCATTTCTATTTGTTGAGCCTGCACTGCTTTAGCCCACTGATCCAACTCTTCTTCATTATATTATAGCCCACTAATCTTCTAGTTTTATTTAATTTGAGCCCAATTTGACTTCTCCAAATCCTCAAGAGCTCAAATACTCGATCGATCAATCAATTCCCAACTCAAATATTTCTTCCATCTCCTTTTAAGCTCAAGCCCATGTTTCTTCAATTCTTCATTTGACCAACAAGCCTAAGGATTGATCATATCCATAAGTCTTTTAGCCCATGATTCTTCATTGTCCTCAATGCTTATTTGAATCTCGTAATCCCGAACATCACTGTTCCATGTTAGTCTTCTAAAAATCTACAATCATACTCTAAAACTAGAAAGAACCCGATTAAAGGTAAAAAAAAATAATAAAAAGAGGAAATATCCATATAACCTAAATTAAGTTAGATGATTTATGCTAAAATAAAGTAGGAAAAGAAGTAAATAAAATGAAACTATCAACACTCGACTCTAGGATCAGATGACTCAACCAGTGTTGACATAACAGAGTCACATATTGATCCTAATGCTAATGCTGATGCAATTTTAGATAACACCAGTGAACTCTGGGGGCGTGGAATGTGAATCAAAACACCCTCGGTTCTTCTCAAAGGCTATGTTGCTAAACACATTACACACGAGAGTCCATCATCCACAACGACTTCCCTTCCATGACACACCTCAGGTAATCCTTATCCTTTAGTATACTATGTTAAATGTGATCAGTTTTCTATGTCATATCAAGCCTTTCTAGCGGCTATCCTTGCGCGAGATGAACCAAAATATTTCAAGGAAGTGGTAAATAGGGGTGCAAACGAGCCAAGCTACTCGCGGGCTACTTGGGATCGGCTCGTTAAAAGCTCGACTCGAAACCGGTTTTAAACGAGCCCGAGCCGAGCTCGAGCTTAATATTAAGCTCGTTTATTAAACGAGCTCGAGCTCGAGCCTATGTCACTAAGCTCGATTAGGCTCGCGAGCCTAAACGAGCCTTTATATGATATAATTTATTATTATTTTCATATATAAAATAAAAACATATTTGGGAAATTATGGATTTCGGGTATTAGTAAACGAGCTTCTTAACGAGCTTGAACCGAGCTTAAGCTTATTTAGGCACATCAAACGAAAAATGAGTCGAGCCCGAGCCTGAGCCGAGCTTTTATAATTCTTTACGAGCTCGAGCCGAGCTCGGTAAAAGAAAGCTCAAATCGAGCCGAGCTCGAGCTCGAGCCTCGTATAACTTAAACAAGCCCGAGCCGAGCCCGACCAGGCTCGGGCTCGACTCGGCTCGTTTGCACCCCTAGTGGTAAAAGATGAAAGATGGAAAAGTGCAATGCAAGAAGAAATCAAGGCATTAGAAGATAATGACACCTGGACTTTGGAACCCTTACCTCTTGGAAAACATGCATTGGGAAGTCAATGGGTTTATCGGAGAAAATACAATTCCAGTGGTACTCTTGAACATCTAAAATCTCGTCTAGTTATTCTTGGCAATCACCAGATTGAAGTTTGGATTATAATGAAACTTTTTCCCTAGTCGCCAAGATGACAACTGTTCATGTTTTTCTTGCCGGTTCTACTTCTAAAAACTAGCTACTCCACCAAATGGATGTTCATAATGCTTTCTTACATGGAGATATAAACGAGGAAGTGTACATGAAATTGCCTCCGGGGTTTGAGTCATCTAACTCAAATTTGGTTTGTCGCTTACGGAAATCATTATATGGTTTAAAACAAGCGCCTCGTTGTTGGGTTTCAAAGCTTTTCACTACTCAAAAATCTTATGGTTTTCTTCAATCCTATTTCGACTATTCCCTGTTTACTTACATCAAGAACGACTTTCAACTAAATGTCTTGGTGCATGTCGATGATTTGATCTTTTCCTGTAAGAACTCAGGTGTTTTACGTGCTTTCAAAACTTACTTAAGTGAATGTTTTCAAATGAAGGATTTGGGCACTCTCAAGTATTTTCTTGGTTTCGAAGTTGCTCGAATCTCTTTTGGATTATTTCCATGCCAACAAAACTACACCCTTGATATCATGACCAAGACATGCTTATTGGGATCCAAACCCGTATCCTTTCCTATTGAGCAAAACCATAAACTCGGTTTAGCTACCGGAAGAACACTCACCAGAATCTTACAGGCACCTTGTGGGTAGACTAGTAAACTTATCTGTTAATAATCCTAACTTGGCCTATTCAATGCATGTATTATCTCAATTTATCCAAGCACCTTGTCAAGAACACTAGGAAACGGATTTACTGGTGGTTAGGTATCTTAAAGGCACCCCGGGTCAAGGTATCTTATTAAGCTATGATAGTAATTTGTCTATAGAAGGGTGACGCGAAACTGATTGGGCTTCGTGTCCTGTCACTCGACGTTCGTTAACAGGATGGCTCATTTGTATTGAACATTCTCCGATCTCTTGGAAGACAAAGAAGCAACATATCGTCTCAAGATCATCAGCCGAAGCAGAATACCGTGCAATCGCAAACATAACTTGCAAACTCAAATGGCTCAAAGGTCTTTTACTCAGCTTAGGAGTTCACCATCCTAAAGCTATTCATTTGTTCTGTGACAGTCAATCAGCTATACATATTGCTGAAAATCCGGTACAACATGAATGCACTAAACACATCGAGGTCGACTGTCACTTTGTTCGTGATGCTCTTCAGGACGATTTGATCGACATTTCATATGTTCATACTACTGATCAATCGACAGACTTCTTTACAAAATCTCTTGGCAAAAGCAATTTGATCATCTTCTTTCCAAGTTGGGCATTTTGGATCCACATGCTCCAACTTGAAGGGGGGGGGGGGGGTGTTAAGATAACAACTACAATATAAAATAAAGATTACAAAATATATTTAGAGTTAAATATTTTTGGATTGCAATATCCTTTCCTTGTATTCAGGATTCTGTTTCTCCAGAATTTCTTATATGTACGTAATCTTCAATTGAATAAAATCAATTCACAGTTTCCTACCAAAACTTTTTAGATTTCCCTTGTTCTAGCCGGAAATACAAGATGGGGCACACATTATATAACAATAACAAGTTTGAAGCATTTGTTTCTGGAGGTTATCAAGGTTTTTAATTATGTTGAAGAGAAGTGATATAGTTTACATAATCAAAATCAAGAATACAGTATGTGCCATATTTCAAGATGCTTTATTTAAACTTGACATTGGGGATTTTTGGTGTCATGGATGCCTTGTCAAGACATCTTTCAAGAAAGGATCAAGATAATTTAGAAGCGACTTCTTTGGTGAAAGTGACAATGAAAACGTTGAAAGCTTTAAGAAATAATCGGTTATGTAAACTATATTCCTCCTCTTCAACATAATTAAACACATTTAAAACCTCCAAAAAACAAATGCTTCAGACTTGTTATTGTTTTATAATGTGTGTCCATCTTGTATCTCCGACACGAACAAGAGAAATCTCTTGATTTAACCCTCTTATGGTCTCAATTTCACCATTACTAATTTCTTTTTGAACCCTTTCCATGTAAACTCTCTCATACAATATATTTTCTTTTACAAGAAGCACATACCACATTAACCACCAAATCTAATTGCTCAAAGAAATCATGAGCATTATCGTGGTTCTTTGCTACAACCATAACCACTAATTGAAGTTGGTGTGAAAAATAGTGTACATAATATGTCAAAGTAATATCTTTTAATATCAATGCTTTCAAACCATTAAATGCACCCTACATATCACATGCTCCATCATATCCTTTCCATTTGTTCATTTTGGATATATCTCTAGACTCGTATACTAATATAGAAATTTTTTTTACGTATGCTAATATAGAAAACAAAGTTTTACCACTATCTCACAAATATACTTGATGATTCTTTTGAAAAGCATTGAACAATTTCTTTTTGAATCTTCGGAGATGCTAATTTTTCATTTTTGGGAGCATTTTTAAAGTAACATCATAAATGTTTTCATTATGTTCTCGAAGGAAAGATAATTCTTCAATGAAAATACTTTTACAAAGAGAATCATCTGACTCATCGTGACCACGAAAAATAACGTATTTTTCAATAAAAATATACAAGTATCAACTTTAGCACGTAACCAATTTTGATAGTTACTCGCCTCAACTTCGGTTTGCTTATAAAAATCTTCACTAATAGATTGCTTTTTCTTTACTATATTTTCACACTTTTGTTTTTCCTTATTATGATGACTTGCAACATTACGCATGCTTCAATGATTTCTTTTTAGTCAAAGTTTTAAAGTCACCCGTCACAAATACATCTCTCCTTATTGTTGCCCAAAATGTTTCCAAACAGGTAACAACATAAACAGTAAGCTTTGTTCTATTTTGTGTTACACTCTAACCAATTAAATTTATCAAACCATTCCTTTACAAAACGTCTATTCTTATCACTAATTTTTATTGATGGAAAATCATGAAATTTAGGTTGAGAAGATCCTTTAATCCAATATTCTCTCTTTATTTCATCCCTTTGATTTGGATGATAGGAAGTAATTGTCTAATCCGCCGGGTCATTAGGAAGATTATTAATATCAAAATTTATTGAAGTAGGTTGTGGTTGTGGTTAAAGTCTTTTTCCTCCACCATTTTCATCGCTACTATCATTACGAACATCCGGTTTCTTTTAAAAAAGAAATCCATTGGAACCCTACAAACAGAAATAAAGATTTAAATCTAATTTCACCAACAACATAAAAAATTAACAACTGAACATATAATTAGCTAATTTTAGGTTTTAAATCTGAATAATAAAGTTAAACTATGTGACAACCCGAAAGATTTGGATCAAGCAAGGTCTAGATTGTAACCATGTGCAAGTGAATTCACAATGTAACCTTGTTGCAAATAAACTCTTAAAAGCCATAAGGGCATTAGTGGTATGGGTATGTATATAAGTTCACACAAACACACACACACACACACACACACACACACATATATATATATATATATACCTTAGGAATCATATTTATAACAAGCTCTTGAAAGTAAACAAACTATAACAAGTCAAGACAAAATCAAATAGTTGAAACATAAATCATGAACTAATACCTTGCCTTATAATCTTAAGCCTAGGACCCCACCTATTTAATGTTTAGGAAGTACTAGACCAAAATCACCCCCTTAGCGGGTGATTCAAAACCGAAATCACTATGAGGGAATGAAGTAAGACCAAAATCCTAAATCCTAGAAAGAACTAAGGCCGAAAACTCCAAAGGTAAGTGCATTAAGGTCGAAAACTCTAAGGATGAGTCCACTAAGGCTGAAATCACATTAGTGGGGGAAGTTAGGACCGAAATCACAAAGGAAATGAAGTGATTTCGGTCATGCATGGCCGAAAACTCCAAGGTAGTCCATTCTAGAGTGATTCTAGTGGGATACAAAGGATAAGGTTTGACTTTAAGATGTGATATCTCACCAGTTTCCTATGCAAAACAATACACAACATATATCAATGTATTAACCCACAGTTAACCAAGTAAACATCACATCACCTTCCCTTCCTTATATTTGGACGACATCACACCCAAACTCCACCACTCTTCTATTCTACTTCCTACTAATCTCCCCTTATTCTCTCAAGAACAAACCTAGGATCTTCCAAGTTCAACATTCCCCAAGTATCATCCTTAGATTTTGGTAAGTATTTTCGAGATTTCCTAGTGATTCTATACATTTTTATGTTGGTTTCACTCTATTTACACACATTAAAATGTGTTAAAACCTTTAGGATAACATTATTCTCAAAGAAGTTCATCAACTTCATTCAAGAGTTTAGGCTTGAAATCTTCACTTCATCACTTCAAGCAACCCACAAACCCACTCAAGGTGAGTTCATACCCCCATATTTTCAAGCCTTTTCATGTTTTTAGGGGGGGGGGGGGGAGGGGATACAAGTAAAACTTTGTTTATCACACAAATATTTACATGTTTTCATCTTTATGTTGAAGATAAGATATTATTTGCATAACATATGGTTAATACTAATTTTTGTATAATTATATGTGATATATATTAGTTTGAATTGCAAAACTAACAAAACAAACCTAATCTATGCTATAAAAATCATAAGAAAATTTTGATTCGTAAAACTACATGATTTTTGGAAACTTTTACTAAAAGACAACCTCTCTAGCAAATCTAGTTACATTATAGTCATTTACTATTTTGGTGGGTTTCAACCCAAAAATATTATATTTTGAATTCATATTTTGACACTAGACAAGATAAAAACCTTACATTTATATAATAGAGTATATAAATAGTCTTAACAAACACACAAGATAAACTATAATTGATATAGTTTGGAAGTCACAAACCACACTTTCATTTCAGAAGAACCATATAATTATTCAAAGGTATAATTACTTCATCTTACATTATCATTTTACAAGGAAAAGATACAAAGAAAATACCTACAGTTATAGTTCATATTAAAGAAAATATCGGATTTTCTATAAGTAAACAAAAATTCATTTTACACGAAAATGTTACAAATCCTTCTCACACAAAAATGCTTATGAACTCACCAACTTAATTGTTGACACTTTTCAAAATCACTTGTATTCTTAGGAAACTAGTAGACATGTATTCAACCCTTCTTGAGGACCAGCGTCATCATTTCATGTTTTCTACTTTTCAGTTATTTGTATTAACTTTTGGGCAAACAAAGTTTGTAAACAATGTAAACTTAAATTCTCAATGTGTGAATGTTTGCGTTGCTATGTTTCATTTCTATTCAATTGTTATGATATTGTACATGAAGTCACTCCATCCGCCCCTAGACGTTTCCGCCGTTCTGGTTTAGGGGTGTGACAATCTAAAATATTAAAACATTAAAGATTAAAGTAAATAACTAGTACTTGTTTCACTGTTGCTAGTGGAGGAGAAGTCGGGCCATATAGCCACTACAACTAGCTAAGTTGTGAGAGTCTGTGAGCAAGTTGTGGGATAAGAAGTCAAGGCGCCACACTACCTTTTTGTTGTCGATGACGTGTCGTGAACAAGGGGCCAGGAGAAAGTAAAATCATTTTTTCCCTTTGATGAATTGTTGTTAAGTGTTGACCTTTGTGCGTTTTATGTATGTAGTGAGCTATTAACTCCATCGTTCGTCTCGCTAATTCCACCATTTATCGACCTTTTAATTTTGTGGAATAAATAATTCATTTAGTGGTTGCTACTTGGACAAGGAATTAGAACTTTAAACTTTTCATTAAGCCTGGTAGTTGCACCTTTTAAGTCCAGCTGGTGCACCATATATATAGAAAAAGGTCCAATATTTTTAGTACTGATGGGAAGAAAATGAGCGGTATCATGTGCTACCCCTTCCAACTTGTTAGTTTTGTCACTGGTGATGGCCCATGCATAATCGCAATGCTAGTTTATATACATATATGATGCAATCTCTTTTTTAATATATGATTCTAACCCTTTAACTTTGGGCATAACACATCAACTTCCCAACCACCTTTTGTTATCATCGTATAACCCTATACATAAGTCCATTGAAGGTTTATGGACCATAACTATTACCAAGGGGAATTTAGGGGATCTTTGAAGGGTATACGACATGGGCGACCACACACGACCCACGTCATAAGGGGGCCAAAAATTATATATATATATATATATATATATATATATATATATGTGTGTGTGTGTGTGTGTATTTATAATTAAACAAAAATATTTAGATGATTAGTTAACTCCAAACAAAAAATCAGAAAATTATTTCATATTTTATTTCTTTATTAGATAACTAACAGAAAAAACTAAATTTGCAGATGGTGGTTAACAAAAATATGTATTTTGGTTTAGATAATACTCATAGATATTAGTTATCAAAACTGGAGTTGTTAAAGTTCTATTTACGGTCCACAATGTCATAATAGAGACTTAATGTATTGATAATAATAACTATCGAGAACAATATATTGGAGAGTATTAATTATGAAGAGTTGGTGGCCAAATTTGCTTCCAAAATGTTAGGAAAGCCTTATGATTCATGTAATTATATATGATTATATATCGTAGTATCATTCTTTTGTTATGATTATACATCGCAAATTTCCCACCATTAGGAGGAGAAAAGAAAACCCAAGAAAAGCATGTTCCATGGCAAGAACATTTTTTTATCATATATTAACCATCGCATAAAGCGACATGAACTGAAAGTTCCAAAGATAATGCATTTCCAAAAAAATGGAAAATCAATTACCTGATTCATTTACTGACACAAAAAGGGTGAGTAATCATATATACCAGTTGTTAATGCTTTAGCTCGAATTTAAATTCCAGATAAACAATTTGACGATAAAGCCACTCAAGAATCTAAAACATGCATGAAACGTGGAAGACCCTTTCGTTCTAAGGATAAAAATTCCTGAAAAAGAAGTGGATCACAAAATATACTTGATCATGATGAAAATGTTTTTAGAGAAACAAAAAAATATCATAACTTCCCCAATAGAGGAAATAAATGATATTAATAAAGAGATCGCAATAAATTATAGTCAAACAAATAGAGTATATGACCAAAAGGAAACTAATAATATAAGTACAATATTTTCTTATTTAATTGCATGTGATTTTATAAATGGTGATCCCGAACCACAATCTATCATTAAATGTCAAAAGAGACATGCTTGGGCTAAATGGAAATAGGTTCTCTTAATAAGAGAAAGGTTTTTTTGGGGTCATTATTCTCACCTAGAGTTATGAAACCATTAGGGTACAGATGAATCTTCATACAAAAAAAAATGAGAAGGACGGCATTGTAAGATACAAGGCTAGGCTTGTGGTTCGAGGTTCCTCTTAAAGGTTTGGAATTGATTATGAGGAAACATATTTTCTTGTAATCGATGAAACCACTTTTAGATATTTAATCAACCTAGTAGTATCTGAAAATTTAGAGATGCGTCTTATGGATGTTGTTACAACTTACTTGTATGGATCGCTTATATGAAAATCTATGAAGGATTAAAGTTTCCCGAAACATTAAGTGCAAAACCTAATGAAATGTATTCTATAAAACTATAAAGATATTTGTATAGGTTAAAGTAATTTGGACACATGTGTTACAATCGTTTAAGCGATTATTTGGCAAGTAAAGGTTATAAAAATAACACTATTTGTCCATGCATATTTATTAAGAAAACAACATCCAAATATGTGATCATTGCTATCTATGTTGATCATCTAAACATTATTGGGACGAATAAAGAAATCTGTGAAGTGATTGAACTTTTGAAGAAAGAATTTGAAATGCAAGACCTTGGAAAAACCAAATATTATCTTGGTTTGCATATGCCTAATGGAAAACTTGTGCATCAATCAAATTATATAGAAAAAGTCTTAAAACGTTTCAATAAGGAAAATGTCAATCCTTTAAGCACTCCAATGGTTGTTATATCATTAACTATTGACAAAGATCCATTCGTCCATGCGAAGAAAATGAAGAAGTTCTTGGTCCAGGAGTACCATATCTTAATGTAGTTGGGGCTCTTATGTATCCTAATAATTTTACTAGATGTACCATTTCTTTCGTTGTAAGGTTCATTTCATCCCCGACAAAAAGAAATTGGAATGGGATCAAGCACATTTTCAATAGCTTAGAGGAACTACTGATTTAGGGTTATTTTATCGTAACAATTCAAAACAAGGATTGATTGGTTATATAGATGCATGTTATTTGTCTGACCCTCATATGCCTAGATCTCAAACTAGATACATATTCATGAATGGAGGTACTGCATTTTCCCGACGTTCTCAAAAGCAAACACTTGTTTCCACATCCTCAAATCATGCTGCAGTAATTGCACTAAATGAAGCTAGTAAAGAATGTGCATGGTTAATATCGATGAAAAAAATCATTTTAACTTCATGTAGACTTAATAAATATATATGGCCAACTTTAGTTTATGAAGATAACTCAACATGTGTCACTCAAATGAAATAAGTATATATCAAGAGCGACTGGAATCTTCAGAGAACATGTCTATGACTGATTTTTCCCTTTACGAACCTTTTTGTGCCTTTAGGCACTTCCTACTACAATCTTTAGAAATCATGTCCATGGCATTAGAATGCGACATGTGCATAACATATAGTGTAACAGATAACTAAATGAAGGGGAGTCAACTATACACTACACTCTTTTCCCCGTTGCTAGAGTTTTTTCTCATTATGTTTTCTTTAACAAGGTTTTTTTTTATCGAGGCAATACTTCAAATTTGAACCCTTATCTAAAATGATTTCATCCAAAGATGAGTATTCTAACTTATTGAATGACATCATTTTCTACCCCTGATGTCAAATATGTGTAAGAGTTATTATCAACTCTAATGACAAATATGTCAAATATGTGTAAGAACTCATTACTTATGTCTAGTGAGTTTACTAGTATAAATAACACAATTGTATATGTAAGCGACATCAATTTGAATACACTTTATAAGTAATCAAATTCTTTCCAAATCTTTCTTAAAAATTTAATTTAGTTTTATTAACCTTGTTTTAATAAGTTATATATATATATATATATATATATATATATATATATATATATATATATATATATATATAACACCTAATATTATAACAACCAACACATTTCATGGTTGATATGACAATATGATGGGATGTAAAAAGGATCCTATATGATTGTGATGTGGTGGAATGTGGTTACCATCATCATAATCATATTTTTTTTTTCTCTCCATATCTTTCTACCTCTCTACATTAATCAATAAAAAATATATGTTATTTAAATAATCAAAAAAATAAAAATAAAAAGATATAGTGATATGTAATAGTTATATACGATCTTAATTTGGTTTTGTGATGATGTGAGAATGACATGGTGCCACCATATTTATGTTTAATGATACATCATGCCAATACCGGATAACCTAACATAATTTAGATAACTAAATATATACACGAAATCAAATTTATTACTCTTTAACTATGTTATTAGCCGCGCGTTATAGCAATGCTATAGTGACACTATAATGTTTCGTGATGGTGAAGAACCACTGTTTTCAGTTTAGCTCTTTCGATTTGCGGTAACGCTATTAACGACACTATTGACTACTATTTACCGTGATAACCATAACCGATATAGTGTCGCTACAGGCGCTTTTGCATTTTCGTTCACATTTAGGCCATTTGGTTGCTTTTAAAAAGAAATTAGTTGTGGGCTAATTATATGTTAAATCTATTTTTTTAATGAGCCCACTATACTTGCATTTAAAAAAACCTGAATAACTAACCTAATTAAAAGCAACTACCAACAACTCTCTTTCTGTACTCACGGCGACTTGAGCTGCTATGGTCAAACTCGATTAATGTTTTTTGTAAATCGACCCACACCTGCAAGGTTGCGACTTGGTACTTCACTCCTTAAATCGAACACGATGACTTGAAGAGTTGAGCAACATCTTGACTTCGATCTTTACTCTCCTTTAATCGACCTCCACAATCCACAACAACAACTTCCCTCCCTCAATCGACTTCTATAATCCACTTCGCAGTACCAGGTATGTAATGGTTTCTTTAATCCTTTCCTTTCTAAACACACACTACAATAAACAATTACACAGACTTCGACCTGATGTGAATCTGTGATTGTCAATGCTTCAATTACTCACTGTGAATCTATGTTAAATGTTAAATGTGATGTTTCCTATGAGTTATGATCTTGATCAGTTAAATAGTTAGGAAATAGGAACATTAAGGAGAATGATGACTGAATAATACTAACGAAGGATGGGCTTCAAGACTTTGTGGGTGGTGGTGATGGCCTTCTTTGGTAAGATTTGCGAGAAGCAATGGGAGGGAATGCATATGCTTGACCAAATACTACGAGCAAACGAGAGTGTTATAGAGACGATGATGATGATATTAGAGATGCGGGGAACGATCTCGATGGAGATAATGCCTTAGATGATGTTGACTCGGAAGCCGAACCCGTGCAATACGATTAAAATCTATTTAACATGTTGACACCATTTAGTTTCAATAATACTATATTGGAATAATATGTTATGTTTTTGTATGACTTTTTAGGTTTTATGATATTAATTCTATATAGACTTGTAGTATTAATACTCAAATATATAAATATAAATTAACATAAATTCTATATCAATATAATATAAAATTATAAATTATACATAATATTAAAAAAACATTATACCACCATTATATCACCGTGATAACCATGATTTCAAACGACCATTTTTGGAATTTTGACCGCAGTCTTATTAACTAAAATTTATAAAATAATGAAACTTCCTTCAATTATTTTTCCTTATTAAAGTTGTAAAACCTTCGATTATTAGTGTCCATTGAGTGATAGAGTATTGAAACTGCAATATACATCGCGTCACGGCATATTCCCATAAAGATAACAGGTAATTTCGTAATTAAACTGAAGTCGAATGGCAACAATATCCAAATCCTACACCTTCTTTCTTCTTCTACACCGAGAGTCCGAGACTACCAACACTCACACCCTTTGATTCCTCTTTCCATATTCCCCAAATCTGCATCTCCAGTCAGATTCACACTTCATTTTGTACAAATTCTTTCCAATATACCAAATCCGACATTAAATACTTTCCTATCTCACTTTGAATCGATTCATTTATTCCCGGATTTGGTAAATATTCTCCATTTATAGCTCAATTTAATATTACCAGGGTTTTCGTTCACTCTTCAGTTGAAATGTTGCGTGGGCTCTCTAAATTCGTCTTTTAAACGGGTATAATTACGTCTCCGTGTATAGTTGAAGCGATCGGGTTGATTGAGAGGGTTACCGTTTTGGTTTTGTTTGAAGTTTGGTTGCGATCTGTGACATGAAGATCGAGGATTTGGAGGATTCATCTGATGTGAAAAATAATCAACAAATTGTCGATTATAATTATAGTCGGCAAATTGTTACAGTGGATGCGAAGAGAGCGTTGGTTGGAGCTGGTGCTCGCATCCTGTTTTACCCCACGCTTCTGTATAATGTTTGTCGTAACAAGATTCAAGCTGAGTTCAGATGGTGGGATCAAATCGATCAGGTTTGTGCTGTTTTATTGCATCCTGCTACATCAAAGATGTTATATGCGATTATTTAACAAAATTTGTTTCGTTTTGAAGCACAGAAACCTAAGTAGATGGAATTTTATATGGATTTTGTGTGTGTCGTAGTTTAATTACATCAGTAATCGAACTTAACAAAGAGTCAGCTTGAAATTTAATGGTGGATATGTTCTTCATGTGAACTATAAGATCCTAATCAATAGAGTGGTTGACTATTCAATAGCTTAGCTAACAGCTAACTGGTGAATTAGTTGAATAACTTCTTGAGACAACCAAAGAGTGTTTGACCATTTCATAACTTGGATTACTTGTGAAGTAGAAGAATATATCATTCATTCACTTTTTATTGATGATTCAACACTTAAATAGATAAAACTACTGTATGAAATTTGATTTATTATCTCAAACCTTTTTGCTTTTCATATATCTAGTTTCTTCTTCTGGGTGCTGTTCCATTTCCAAAAGATGTTCCAAGATTGAAGCAACTTGGTGTTGGTGGTGTCATCACCCTCAATGAGCCTTATGAAACTTTGGTTCCTTCGTCTTTATATTGTGTAAGAACTTATAAAAAAACAAAATATTTACATATGTAAACAATTAATTCCAGATTTGTTTTATACATTATGCATTTGTCTACTTTTTCAGGCTCATGGTATAGACCATCTTGTTATTCCCACCAGAGATTACCTATTTGCCCCTTCATTTGTTGACATTGATCGAGCAGTAAATTTCATTCACAGTGAGTAAACTCTACTTTCCTGAATCTTTTAATATTAACTAAATGTGTCTTATTTATTTATTTTATTTTATTATAGAGAATGCAACAAATTGCAAGACTACATATGTACACTGCAAAGCTGGAAGGGGTAGAAGCACAACAATTGTACTATGTTATTTGGTAACATCACTTAAACTTGATGAATAATGTAAATTTTGTTTTTTTTTTAATGTAAGGGTAAAATGGTCATTTGTGGAACTTTTAGGTGGAATACAAGAACATGACTCCATCTTCAGCACTGGAATACGTACGATCTAGACGACCTAGAGTGCTCTTAGCTCCATCTCAGTGGAAGGTTAGCTCTTTATTTTTTTCAAGGGTAAAATGGTCATTTGGCGTAATACACAGACAAATGAAAGTAAATTGCTATTTTTCACAGGCAGTTCAGGAATACAAGCAGTGGCGATTAGCATCAACTGCCACGTCATCACCATCATCAGGGGATGCTGTTTTGATCACGAAAGCTGATTTGGAAGGGTATAATGGTCAATTACAAGGCAAAGAATTGGCACTTGTTCCAAGAGTAGCAAAAACAAGGCCCATGATAGCAAAACTATCATGTCTTTTTGCATCTTTGAAAGTTTCTGGTGGATCTTCTTTAATGAATATGAAGTTAACTGAGGCCCCAGCTTGTTAGTTACTCTGTTTTTTTTATAAAGAGGATCGAAGAACAAAAAGGACAATATAATATAATATATAATATAATGTGTATATATATATATATATGTTTGTTTTCTGTTAATGAAAACGTATTGCTTTTTGTGTTTGTTTGGGTAATCCAATTATATATATGAAGTAGAGTATCTACAATGCATAACACCATTTTTACACCAAAAAATATATTTTCCTTTTGTGACTGATATAAATTGTCTCGAAACACTATTTCTAGTAATTAACTACAATCTTTTTATTATAAAGTAGAAATGTATAAACTTGAAATTTGAGGGGCCAAAATTTTCAAGTATCAATTGAAAGTTTGACTGTAAATGAATATATTCTTTTACAACAAATGATGCAAGAAATACGGATACAATGAAGTGAAAAATGTTGCAAAAAACAGGATTTGTAGTGGTGAGGTATCGTGTTTGATGTTCGTCTTACTTATTAGATGGAACATGGTTAGGTGGTTGTTTTTTTTTTTTTTTTTTTTTAATTTTTTTTTTTAATTTTTTAATTTTTATTATTAATGTTGTTTTCTGGGTGGATAGATTGGTGTACATAAAAGTCGTGTATAAGTTAATGGATCATGTGTTTAGCTATTCACGCCATCCAAATTGGACCAATATGTTGAATTTATTTTAATTGATGGATGAGTGTCGATGTGACTATTTGAAAAAAGAATGACAAAAATCATTATCTAAAATCTTTGTAGCAGATATAAAATTTTGACATTTTATTATTGTATTTACAATGATATTTGTATAAAAAAAAGTTATTATCACTGTAGTCCAACAAACTTTAGTATATTGATTTAAATGGTCTTTCGTGACTATTTTGTGCATTTGAAAGGCACGAACTTGTATTTTTAGGTTTTAAAAGGTCATTTTGAAAAATTTGAAAATGTCATCCGGTGACACCCATCCTAATCAACAGCTTTAGATGCCAAATCAATTACCACATGTAACATCTAATGTAAGTGAAATAGTGTTGATACAGTCGGTGAGTCTTCTCCTAAATCTAGACACCATTCAAGTACACCTTTATTTCCTCATCTTCTCGATTGTAATTTTTTGTTGCTGGAATCATAATTTCGTTCTTTGATATGCAATTCATTAGGGTTTGCATCTGATTGTGAGAGATGTTAGGAAATCGGTGGCAAAAGAGCTTGTTGGTTTACAAGAGAAACTTGATTCATTAACATTTATAAAATCTGAAACTCCAAGTGAAACTACAGAAGAATCTCAAGAAGATGATGGTGGAAAAAATCAGAAATACCGCTCTTAAGCCACAAGTGGAATGGCAAAATGAAGAAAAGATCGACAAGCTTAACAACGATCACAAAGTTGAAGCTGCAGATCCTATACACGATATGAAGCCGGAGCAACTGGTTGAATAGATCTCCAACGAGCTTAATATGTCAGCAAAAGTGATTTTTGACCGATTCAAAGATCATGAAGCACAGACGGAATCAGTAGGTTTAATTTTTTTTTCTCTCTATCGAATAAGAGATTCATGAGATTTGATTTTGACTCTGAACCTTGATAAATTGAGAATTACGCTTAGAGTAGGTACTTCTCCATCACCAAATTACCCTATATCATTTGATTTTCTACATCCTTTGTTGTGATTATCATCGACCACCCATAGACCACCATCATCTTGCAGATCTGATGAAGACCCATACAGATCTGCAATTGCAAATCTGATGAATTTGATTTCGTTAAAAACAAAAAAACGAAGTTGGAGACACAAACATGCAACTCTAGGATTTAAGATCAAATAAAATATTTAATCGATCGATTTCTTTTTCTTTTTTTTTTTTTTTACTTTTATTCTTGTTTATCAATGGTGGACTGGTGGTGTAAGGATTTGAATATTGATCCAGAATCAACGGTTTTTCTAACAATCAATCTTTTTTTTTTTTTTTTTTTTTTTTTTTTTTTTTTTTTACCATGGTTTCAGGTGTTCATCAATGGGTTCATCAATAGTGTACATACCTGTTTCGGACCTTCAACAGGCATGGCTTCAGCCTCATCAATTGGGGGAGAGAAAGAAACAGTAATGGTGTTCGGTAATAGACGATGGAGATTGTGATTTCTTGCTTTGGTGGCATAAGGGAGGAGGGAGTCATTCCCTCTCCACCCACTGAACCCAGTGAACGCACCTTAGTTGTATTGTATTTTTTTAATTGAGTGGGTTGAGAAAGATAGGATTTCCGTGTGTTGTGAATTGGGAAAGATGAAGAAAAATGAGAGACAAAAAATAATGTAACAATGGGTTAGTGGGTTGGGAGGGAATGACTCCCTCTTCCCTAAGATGGATCAGGATGGTGGTGAGGGATGGATAGTGATAGTGGATGGTGGGAGATAGATGATGGTGGTAGTGGTGGGAGACTAGGAGGTGGATGACAGGTGGTGGAAATGATCGGTGGTTGAAGGATCTTCATGAACATGAACATCATTATAGAATATAAATAAAGCCTGAAATTTATTTAAATATTTATAATTTCACTCAAATTCAAGGATAATCAACCACCTAGTCACAGTGGAAATCTTTGTTCTTTGCTTTTAAATCTCTGATTACAATCTATTTAAGGGGATTCTGTTGCCGACGATTTAAGGAACCCAAGTATCTGCTGTCGGCTGAAGGTGTTGGAAGGTGGGTGTTCTTCAACATGAATGTAACACCCAGAATCAGAAAGACCAAGAAAAGAAAGGAAAAACTCTAAGTTAAGAGTCAACTCGTCGAGTCCAGGGAGGAACTCGACGAGTCGGAGCGGGATCCGGGGTATAAAGTAAGTGACTGACTCGGCAATGTCGGCTAGTGGACTCGACGAGTCTGGTCTGGGCGAGAAAAACCCTAATCCCAGAGGTTGTGCCCTATATAAAGCACATTATAACCCACCCTCAGCCTCTTTACTCCCCTTTTGAGTTCCAGAAACCCTATAATTGAGTGAGCTTTCATTATTTGAGAGAATAGAGCCTTGGAGGAGAGAATCTTGGGAGGGGCTTGAAGATCAAGGGCCTTGCTGCAAAGGAGTGGTGTAGATCCGAGATTTACTTCAGTTGGAGCTTTCATTTGAGGTAATAGTCTGTTGCTTGGGCTTATGTGCATCTAGATCTATCTTATGTTTGAGTTTTGGGCATTTTGAGTATGGATGAGATCTATTTCGAGTTTGGAGTAGATCTGAGGTTGCTACCTCAGATCTAGGTTGGTAATAATCCAAAAAGTCATAAAGTTTAGGCCAATAAATTGTTGGTGAAGCCCCTTTGTTACAAACCCTAGCCCTAGAGTTTTCTAAGCCTATAACTCCTTGGTTACACGTAAAGTTTGCCACTTTACGTGGGGGTTAGGCTCTAGAGGAATGGATCTATGGATTTGAGCCCCTGCATGGCTCGGAAAGCCACTATATGGATTAAGAACTGAAGAGACTCGGCGAGTCACATGGGTGTACTCGGCGAGTTGTATGAACATGAGCATGGACTCAACGAGTTGGAAGAACAACTCGACGAGTCTGTTCTTGGACTCGACGAGTCAGATCGCAGAACCCCCCCCCCCCCCCCCCCCCCCCCCCCCCCAACCTCTTCTAGTTAAGACGCAGATCAGTGAGTTGGTCAGGATGGGACTCAGAGATCGTTGAACTCGACGAGTCTTGGGGTGACTCGACGAGTTAGGTCGTATTTTGAGAGCTTCTGAGTTTAAGGACTCGGCGAGTCGAGTCAATTGGAAGGTTGACTTTGACCAGGACTTTGACTTTGACCAGAGTTGACTTAGTTTGACTTCTAGAGTTCAGTTTGAAACTAAGTGTTATATTGATATTAGTAGCTTGAGGAGCTAGTGGGGCAGCGGTTCAAAGAGTTGTCGGACAGCAGCTAGAGGTTTATCAGCAAAGTTCAGCAGTGCGAGGTGAGTCTCCTCATTGTTTGTATGGGTCTACGGCCACAATGCCGACCCATATAGTTTTGTATGATAGGAAGACCCGGGGGTTAGCCCTGAGCATTATGTGTGAAAGACCAGGAGGCGACTCCTGGCACACAGTATGTTAAAATGTATGATAGGAAGAACTGGGGGTTAGCCCTAGGCAATATGTAAGAAAGACCAGGAGGTGGCTCCTGGCGCACTGTATGCTATTGTGTATGGAAGACCAGGAGGTGGCTCCTGGCACACTATATGCGAAGTAGCCTAGTAGAGTAGTATATATAGTTGTCTTTGTGATACTTGCATGAAAGACCAGAGGGTGGCCCTTGGCACTTGTCTGTAAGACCCAGGGAGTGGCCCCAGGCTTGACCAGGAAGACCACGTGCGGCCCGTGGCATAACCACAAGACTATGTTTGGCACATAGCACCTTGGCAAGACTATGCTTGGCACATAGCACCTTGGCAAGACTATGTTTGACACATAGAACCTTACTTGATTATGGATATGTTGGTTATGTATGGCTCTTGGCTATGTATCGCATGTATGGATCAGTTGGTTGTATGGTATATGGTATCTGGGGAACTCACTAAGCTTCGTGCTTACGGTTTTCAGTTTTGGTTTCAGGTATTTTGTTTTCAAGGAAAGGAGCCGGCTCGATCGCAGCGCATCACACTATGTTTTCCACATATGAGATTTTTGGGATTACACTATGATATGGTTTTATGATAAGATGTTTTGATTACTGACACTTTGGGTTGTCATGAGATATTATAATGAATGTTTTTGTACTGATGGTTTTATGTAATATCTTATTTAAAAATGAAAATTTTAGTCTTAAATTTTGGGATGTTACAATGATCATATAAAGTCTTCGTGGGTATAGTTGGTAAAATGAGATGAGGGTATTATTGTCCATATATTATGTTTCAGAGGATGGATAATTTGTGAGGTGGATTTTAATTTAATTCTTATAACTTATGAAAAAAAGCATGTCATCAATGATATCTTGGGTTTTTTTAGCCGGTAAAAATAGACTTTATGTCCCTAAACTACCATAAAAAATTACGAGGGACCATTTAAAATAATATATTAAATTTTGTTGGACTATAATGATATTAAAGTAACCATAAAAACTAAAAAGACATTAGGAAACTAGAAATGGCTGTCAATCACATAAAAAGACTTCCAAAATATAACCGACTTATTACAATAAGTAGATATCTTAGAGGGTGTTTGGCTTAGCTTTTTAAACCCCAAAAGTTTTTTTGGAAAAGTTACAAAAAGTCAGGATTTCCTAACTTTTCCAAAAAGTTCTTTTTGCTTGTGTAAAAACTTCAAAAGAAACCATTTTGCCAAACATCTTTTGCTTTTTTTTTTCTTTTTCAAAAAGTACTTTTGGCTTTCAAAAGCCAAACCAAACACCCCCTTAATCAATTGTTATTTTACATTTTTTATATTATATATAACCTATATATTTATCGAATGTTGATTTGACATAATGAACAGTAAACATACTACCCCGCAGTTTGACAATTAATTGACCTTATTCTCAATGGGTTGGAATTTTTATAGATACGAAGTCCGCAGTTTGACAATTAATTGCCCTCATTCTCAGTGGGTTGGAATTTTCTCACTTTTGCTTCGAACCCAAGGGATTATACATATCTTTTTAATTTTACTTCTTAACCTGTAGTTACTTTTTTATTATTTTTTACCCTCCAAATTTTGTTTTAGTTTAAAGGGAGAATAACTTAAAATAGTAATATATCTTTTGATTCGTAAACATTTAATCATTGAGATTTTTTTTAATTTATATTTGTCCAATTTATTTAACGGTACACATTTAATTTTTATAACCGGTTACTCCAGGTAAGTTGGAAAAAATAACTTAACAGGGTAATATATTTCTCACTTTGTACATATTTAGTTCTTAATGTTTTTTTTGCACATTTAGTTCTTAATATTTTGTTGTTGCAAAGTAAGTCTTTATTGTTTTTGTACACATTCAATACTTAAGAACGGTTTCTTTAGGATTGTCTCACGATATCCTAAATGAGACAATCATTAATGAGATGTTCGGGGCTGTTCATGCTTTTGGTCACCGCGACCTCGATTGCTTGGTGCTTAAGTATTGTGTTCTGAACATCATAACTTCTTCATACGGTCTCAGATGTTAACGATCTTTATAACCACACGTTCGTATTTGAGTCTACTGCAAATTTTTGTTAGATTATTCTTGTTAAAAAGTAATATATTTTTACTTATGATATTTATATACATGTGTCATTTATGAATATATGTATGAACGTTTTTTTATAAAGAACGCGTGTATATAAAGGTTGTAAGTAAAAATATATTTCTTTTTAACGGGAGTAATCTAAACGAAGATTATAGTAGACTCGAATACGAATGTTTAAATATAAAAATCTTAAAATTCGGGATCGTATGAAGAAGTTACTATATTCAGAACACAAGACCTAAGCACCAAGCAATCGAGACCGCGGTGACCATAAGCATGAACAACTTAGGACATCTCATTAATGATTATCCCATGTAGAATGTCGTGAGAAAAAGCTAAAGAAACCGTTCATAAGTATTGAATGTGTACAAAACAACAAATACTTATTTTACAACAAAAAATATTAATGACTAAATGTGCAAAAAAAAAAAATATTAAGGACTAAATGTGTACAAAATAAGAAATATATTACCCTATTAAGCCATTTTTCCGGCTTACCTGGAGTAGCCGGTCATAAGAACTGAATGTGTATAGTTAAACAAGTTGAATGACAAATATGGAAGAAAAAAACTTAATGACCGAATGTGTATAAATTAAAAACTATATTACATTTTTAAGTCATTATCCCTAGTTTAAAATCTTGACCATTTCATATATTTATTTAGGGTAAATTATACCAATCGTCTTTCGTCCATGTGCTAAAGCACACATTTTGTCCTTATTTCAAAAATTAACTCGGACCGTCCCTCGTTTGGTTAAAATGTGCACATTAGGTCCCTCGTAGACATAAAATGGCTATCTTGCCCTTTTTTCATTTATTTTTCAAGTTTACAATTTATCTTATCATTTTTATTAATTATAATTCTAGAAAATAGAGCGGTCCTTATATCATGCCTGGGACCTCAATACATCCGCCAACGACCACCCAATACCTTCAACAACCACGTGTAACAAGCTTCACCGACGATCCCATATCCACATGTCACACCCCCAAACAAGAACGGCGGAAACGTTCGTGGGTGGATGACATCATGCGTAGTATCACAACAATTGCATCATAGTAATCAAAGTAAACACAACCATTACAATATAATATGAATATTTACATTTGTTTGATTCGGTGTTTGTATACTTCAAAAGTATAATCAAAATAGAAAGACGTGACTCTATACGCTCCGTCTTCTCAAAACTCCAAGAGGTACCTGTCTCACTGATTCCCTGAGAATACAAGCAGTTTTGAAAGAGTATCTGCATAAATCTGGTGAGTTCATAAGCAATGTTTTTGTAATGAAAATCTGTTGATGACTCTTGTAAAAATGTTTGCATGGTTCCAAGAAAATCCAATATTTTCTTTAGTAAGAGTGAGATAATATCAGTTCCATTTATAACCACTTAGTTCATGCTAGCCACGTATAAAACAATATTGAACTGACAGTTGATTATGTGGATCTGCCCTAAGTCCACAACCAAACAAGGAATAGGAAATAAGGCAGAAACCACACATTCAACAGTCTATCCAATATGCTCCATACGTAACCCTGATGCCTAAACTAAGGAATTATAGCATTAACTATGAATGTTTGTTACTTTATTATGTTGTAGTATAGAAAAACATTAGTTTGTATTCTAGTTACTATCAACCGCAGTGTGTGTGTATTCTTGTACTCAAAACCTTTGTATAGTATGTTCTGTTTGAAAACCCTGGCTACTACCAATATGTAAAGTCTGTTCTGTTTGAAAATCCTGGCTACCACCAGTATGTATAGTAGTTTTATTACTTATAATAAAACCGTGTATTGTGTCCTTGGAAACTCTCTAGTGTAATGCATAATAGTTCTATTAATGAAAAATAAAACTAATGAAGAATGAAATTCTATAAATAAATGATTAGCTTATACTATTGTGAGTCGTATAACCATGCTTGATATGACCTAGTGACCTTTACGACGTTCTTCAAGTGTCGGTTACATGACATTTGTCACCCCAGGCATGCCTGCCTAACTGTAGCTAGCAGTTCAGGTGTGGGATTGTCAGTCCTGAATAGATCTATTCACAAATCTCACGCTCTCCCTCCAAGAGACTCTGGTTATACTATGATAGGATTTAATTATGTACACCTAAGGGTACAGTTTTGAAGTAGAGTCTCACAATTCGGTATAATCTAGTTTACATGTAATTCTGTAGTGTTCTCTTGTATTTGGATCCGTTGTATACTGTATAGAGCAATAATTATACTTAAATAATTATTAAATGTTGTACTCCTGTAGTAATGTATATCATAAACTAAATATGTCGTAGTTTATATGTTTACCCATGAATGTAATCTGAATTGGTAAAAGCTGTGTATTGAATTCCTCAAACTATACCCATTATAGTTTACTTGAAATGTTATGTACTTGGTTTGGAAATTGTTCTGAAAACCATGAAATTGTATTTCCAAAATAAGAGTGTCCCTTATGCTCAACATAGTACAAAAGGGATAAAATATCTAAATATTTTATAAAACGTGGAAATCGTTTGACTATATTAATTTCATAAGTTTAAAACTTGTTAAAATCATTTGTATTGTATCCCCCCCTGAAAACATTAAAAATTGTAAAAGCGTAGGGGTATGAACTCACTGTTGTTATGTGAAAGTGTTGACTGGAAACGAAGATCCTCGGGTTGTTGTACGTGGCACTTAATGGAATACTAATATCAATAAATACATATATGCATCTAAATTAGCGATTTCGTCAGGTAAAGTGTTAGAAAAACACTTGAGTTTGGTTAAGGAATGTTATCGGGACTTGATTGAATCGAGGAAGCGAGGTTTTCACTGCTTAAGAGACGTGTACGGCCGTGAACAGTGGTATACGGCCGTAAATAGGGTGTACGACCGTGAACTCTTCTTTGAGGGGTGTACGGCCGTACACTCAAGAACAAGGGTGTTTGATTTCGAAGAAAATGTGTTCCAGATGCTCCCAATCGATTCCAAATGACGATTTTTGATGTTTTTGGAAGAAAAGAGGTGTTTTTAGTGTGTATGGTCAGAAGTTCTAGAGAGAGAATGAGAGAGTTTTCGGCCAAGAGTGTTCAAATGAGGGTGAGGGTCCTGTATTTATAGGCTAGGGGTATGGTCGGTGGTGGGGTCCACCTAACACCAACCGTAAATGGGTGTGTGGCCGTACACGGGTGTGCGGCCGTACACTCACTTAGGCCGAAAACTGGTTTGTTTTTTTCAAGGACTTCGGGTTTTCGCGTGATTTGGTTCCGACTCAATTATATAATTTTAATTATATAAAACTAGATTATTTCCTAAACCATGAAGTTTTGACGGAAACTTATTAAAATTCACATTTTATTAACGGAAACGGAAAAAGGTTCGGGTTGTCACACCATAATCACGGTGTTGAAAAATCTCAACAATTTAAGATTTCCTTTCTGAAAAACAAACCCTAGTGTAACATTCCGTTTAAATAAATAAATAATAAACCTTAAAGTCGTAGTAAATTATCAGGGTGTTAGCGTGGGGAGTTGAATTGTAAAGAATTCTGGAAGCTGGGGGCAGCTTGGTAACTTTTGGACTTGAAATGTAAAGAAATTCGTGAAGCAAGGGCTCTTTGGTAAGTAGTGGATTTAAATTGAAACGAAAAGAGGGGGAGGGAACGAAAGTGTAAAATTGGTTAAAAGTTTGATTTTTTGGGGACGAGGATTTAATCCTATCACCCCACCCTTAACCTCGTCTCATATTTTCCCTAACCCTAACCTTAGAAAACGTTTTCAGCCGCCACCCTTGCCGCCACCTCCCTAACGCCGGTGTGAACCACCGAAGCCAACCACCGCTGTAGATTCCGTGGCCGACGAAGACGATCAACGTAAGTTGATGTCATGTCAGTCGAGGAGATTGAAAGACGAAGTCCATGCTGTCGCTGTTGTTGTTCTCTGTTAGAGGTCATACACCTTTTCTTCTCCGCCTTTTTTTTCCTGTCGTGTGTTGCTGCCATTGCTCTGACTACCGCATGCCACTATGAGGGTGGCTGAGTTCGTGTGTGCGTATTTCATAGTTGGGGCTCGTATGTCATGTGTGTGTGTGTGAGTGTGTGTTTTGTTGCTACAATCGTGAGGTTTGCATGGGTGTGTATTTGGCTGCCCGGAAAATGAGAAGAGCCACCATGGTGGTTGCCGCCGTGTTGCTTTTTCTGCCGCCACCAGCTACTGTGTGAGGTGAAAGTGTGTGTAATATTGTGTGAATGTGCGTGTTTTAATGTGTGATGTCGTAAGGACATTTTTTGGCTTGAAAATCAAAGAAAACCCACCACCACCTCCTGCTGCCGTCTGCCACCCTTTTTGGTGGTTGTATTGGACATTTCTTCTTGTATTTTTTTGATGCTAGTGTGTGTATGTATGTATAAACTGTTATGTGTGTCGGGTTGTTGAACTTACCACTTGAAACCGCCGCCGTGTGTGGGTGGCTGCCGCGTCGGACCGCTGCCGACCACCACTGCCCGAGGTGGCAATGGGTGGTGACCAATTTATTAAATATTTAATTATCCAAACATCTAACCTTAGTCCGAGTGGCACAATTTTGGGGTTGGAAACCCTAATTAGGGTTTAGAAAACCCTAATGTCAAGAAAACCCTAGTTTTTAGGAGTTTTGTCGGGACCCGCTATTAAAGCTATTAATTGAACTTTAAATAATACCTAATAATTCTATAATTAACTTAATGTGACATTGGACTCAATGAATTAAGTCCTTAAGGGGTTATGTGTGGAACACTAACCTTAGTTATCATTTTATGTAAAAAACCTTAGAATCGGGGAGCTCTATTTGGACAATGACTGGGCACGTATTTGGGTTGTTGATTGAATTATTATTTCACCCAAGAATGAATAAGTCAAACCTAAACCAGTCATACCCCTAAGTGATTAAGTCCTTAATGGTTTAAGTGTTCTTACTTAACCCTAATGGTCATTTTATGTGAAACCCTAATCGTCATTTCATGTGAGGTGGTCACTTTTGCAAGTGACTATGACCTATGATCAGGTATTGAATCAAGTATCTTCATATAGGTGATTGGAAGTGAGTTGAAGCTGGTAGGGTTCTTCGTTGCTATAGTGGTTATCTACACATATATCAAGGTGAGTGTCGCCTTACTGTACCCGTGGGTCGAAGGCACCAATGCCGACCCACTAGTTTGGTTATCTGCTAGTAGAGGGATCCCCTAGTTTGGTATACTCATCAATGGACATGTTGCCCTTTTTCAATGTCAGAAACTGGTTCTCCAGTTCTAGCATGTTTTGGGCTGAGCAGAACTTGCATTTAAAGTGTACCAAGAATTCTTCCCATGTCATTCGTAATGGCTTATTGGGGCTTATGGTCTTTCCCAAAGTGTTCCACCAACGAACCGCCCCACCCCGAAACCGACGCACAACATAAGTGGTTTGTAGCTTGCCCTTGCAACCATATGTTATAGAAGCTAGCTCCATTAAGAGATCTAATCCATAACTCCGATTGGATCTTCTTTCCTAGTAAAATTTGATGGTTTGCAAGTCGTAAAGTCTTTATACTTGCATTCCTTCCTTTCAATTCCTTCATCATGGTTATTTCTTCTAACCACTTGTGGTTCGACTTGACTAACAGTTCTACTATAGTTTCCTTTTTCTGACTATCCCTCATTCAGTTCAGGTAGCACAACTGGTATAGTAGGTTCGTCCCTATTATTATGCAACATTTATCTCATCTCCTCCCTTTGTTCGACCATCATAGCCCGAATCATTGCTTGGACTCCTGCCATTGTGATTGTATCGGGTGCAGCTGCTACCTTTGGTGCATGCTCAATCACTCGCGGCTCAGGCTGCAATTTTCCATTAATGTTTCCTAATCTACTACGAGTTCTCACCATGTCGATCTATACACCCAAGAAGATGTTCAGTGTACAACTACGAGAATTAAGATAGGGAAAACTTTATTTACGATATGCTTATACATCTCCTTATCAAGTTACATGCTAGTTCTAATACTGTAATCGAACGTTTAGAAATCTAAATATATAAAGTTTCTAGATCTGGTCGGCAAAAGACCATAGATCCGATGAAATAATGACATCATAAAGCATATAAGGCATTTGATAGCTATACATAAATCATTTAGAACATAAAAACAATTTAGGTATCTTTCCTAAAATAAGCTAGTGCTCGTGTCTATTTAGGTATATTTTCTAAATACAGCAGACACTCATCTCACAATCACCACTTAGCATTGTAATTTTAAGTCTAGAAATCCTACAAATTCCTAGTTCACTTAAACTAATGCTATGATACCAACTGTGACATCCCCAATTTCACGGCCAGAAAAGATCGATTTTTTTAACGCTTTATTTAAAAATCAGAGTATCCTTTTGAAGAATAATATTGCGTAATTTATTCCCAAAACTATGATAAAGATATTATCAAATCAATTCCAAAGAAATGTATTTTAATTATATTAAAAACATTGGGATGTTAAAGTCAATATAGTACATAAGCATAAACAAAAATAACATAGTCTTTACAAGCATCTATTCTTCTAATGACCTATAATCCATAGATCTCTCATCTGTTCATCACACTTGTGCTCTTGTGCCACTACATGTAATATAAGAAACAGAGTGGTTTAGGCTTGGGAGCCTGGTGAGAACATAAGGTTTTTAACCTACAAGAATTAAAATCTTTATTTTCATCAAACCATTCAACCCAATTACCTGTTCTTGTTATCCTCACTTTCTGTCCATAGAACATCTAATTTAAGGGACCTAGCCTATGTATTATCTTCGGGATTGACAATAATTCTTAAGGTATTTCTCAGCAATATATGTCAGTAAGGCAACCATAAGGGGGATGAAGTATACTTGGTGAGCACGTAGTTCAAAAACACCTACAGGTTGCGAACCTGCCAGCGTTCCACTAGACTCTCTAGAATAGTCCGTGGTCGTCATCTATACTCTGCTAGATGACTGGATCAGTTTTAAAATTAAGGCCCCTCATTATTTATCTCATCTTTTGTCTACCATTTTTACCCAACATATTTTTAGGTATAAAATACATATACAATTTAAATCAAATAAAACATGTATAAATCGTTCATCAAACATAGATATCAGGAAAACATATACTAGGCACATATAACATATAATTTATATTAAATACTTCATATTTATGTGCAAGATGAAAATAACTATGCACTCACTTGGTTGCTAAAGATAAAAAAATATTTCGTTAAAAATTTACTTTTTACGATACACGGAGTCGTGCCAGTTTAATCGTGAAACTTTGACGGTTCATAACTTCTTCGTTATAAGTCGGATTTCAGTTTTCCTTATATCTCAGGAATCCTTATTACGACTATTTCGAATTTCTTCAAAGGTATTGGGTCTAATTATTATTTTATTTGAGACGCGTATTTTATTCCTATTTTATTATATCATTATAAGTATGTATATTGCAAATTATTTACACATAAATCACATAATACTCAAATAATTCTTCTTCATTACTTCAAAATAGGTTATAGTTGTTGACCTTAACTATTACATCATAATAATAATGCTTAGCCAGAAACGCGGGCGTTACAAAACTCTTTGTAAGTTAAGCTACGCTTACTAGGCTTTTAAGTGTAACTTATATTTATATTCATAGTTGTTATTATGAATGTAAAAATAAGATTTATCAGTAATGCTAGTTATAATACTGATTGATCTACTTACGGGAGAGGTGTCTAGAATGGTCACATTGACTTGGTTGTTGGATTTCAGAAAAGCTATATGCTGAAATGATCCTTCCTCCTAACTGCCTTGCCTAGCTGATCCTTATTTGATAGAACTCTTAGTATTTGTTCGGATAAATGAAATATGTAGCCTTCATTACTAGATTCCCATAGGGACTAATAAAATATAGTAATATGGCTTAATACTTGTTCGACGCGTTCCCCGCCGGTTGGATCGCCGATGAAATCTCCCAGATAACTGCTAATCTTCTGAATAACTGTCCAAGTGAGTTACCTCACTATACTATGCATTACAATACATATCCATGTGTGTTAGGTTGTAAGAGCTAATAGAGTAGAGCCGATAGTACATTTCCTCGATGCTCAATATTAGTATGCTCAAAGTTAGTAGTAGAATGGGGAGTATAGCCTCTATATGCATATGTTAGTAGAGTCTAAAGGTGTAGTCTCCATATGTGTAATATGATTATGTACGTTAGGTGGGGCCCTTTAGGTATGTTGGGCGGGGCCGATTGTGTAGTTTGGGTGAGGCCAATATATATGCTCTTTCAGCAGGGCTCATTTATATGCCTATTGGACGGGGCCCGCTATATGTATTGTGGTATATGGTATTTTGGAGAAACCATTAAGCGTCGTTCGTATTTAGTTGAATAAAAATGTTTTTCAGGTATTTCAGTGATTCGTGAGAATGACAATGTTTGATTGTACACACGTGCATGCGCAACATGTTTTTGCATATTGTAATTACACTATGATATATTTTAATAAATAAAAAATAAAATTAGGGTTGAGAATAAGGACATTACATAACTACATGTACTGATTTGTTATACGCATATTTACCGAATTTGTTATGATTCATGTTTTAAAATAAAAAAAAAATATCAGTTTACTTTGTATTAAAAATTTGGGCGTTACATAGTAGGTTATAACCTATGAAAATGTAGATTTTCCTAGGTCCTACTCTGTGAAAATATATGTTTTAGCAAGTATCAACTTGCGAAAATCTAAGTATTTGTTTTTCGATAATCTATTTTTTTTCCATATAAATTTACAATGGTTTTATTTGCTTGTTTCTAAACATTTTTATATTAACATAGCGTGTGTTGCAATTATATAAAGAGTCTTTAAATTCAGAGGCCGATGGCGGGAAAGTTAGAGAGACCATACATGTTTAACATGAAAAAAGTTGGACTTATTTCGCACCACAACGTTCAAATATTGGGCCGACGTACCTCATGTGAAGTGGGACCCCTTGTTTTTTCATTTGTTGATGTTGCACGGTTGTTTTTTCAAATGAGCGGTTATGATTTTTAGTTGGCAAATGATATATTTATTTGTTTCAAGAGGAATTTTATTTGATAACCATGTTTAATTTTAGCAGTTGGTATCCGAACGTCAGTGAGGAAATTAAAGTTGTTTCTCATCATTCTGGAGGCGTTGTTTTTCATATGAGATTACACTTCTTTGTCATTCTGGAGGCTCACATACACTTATATTTAACAAGAAATTTTACTATATACCGAAGAGGAAGTGGTAACAACTTGTTTGTTGTTCATTCTTTGTGAAGGGTTTAAAGGAAAAGAGCAGATTAAAAAATTTAACGGTTGATTGACTTTCACTAGATGATGACTTGCGTAATTAGAATATGTCTGAAATATACAATTAATTTGTAAGGTTTAAAAAATCTATTTTATTTCCTTGTATGATAGATATGCATGGGGGAGTTTTTATGGACGCACAGTTATACTGAGATGCTAAAGGTTTTTAAGAAAGTAGATGCCTATACAAGTCGTCTCACATTTGGGGAAAACTCCAAATCATTACAGTATATATAGTTTCTTTGCTTCTATGTTTCTACTCAAGGTATGGTTTATATATATATATATATATATATATATATATATATATATATATATATATATATATATATATATATATATATATATATATATATATATATATATATATACTAGTTTATAACCCGTGGTTTTCACGGTTACAAAATTAATTAAAGTTTCTAAGTGAGAATTCAAAAATTATTAATTAATTAATTTTAAATAAATTATTAATTAAATGATTTTTTTTAGTTATATAAAGTTATAATCGTTAATTTAAATAAATGTATGAAATATTATATCACGTACAATTTGTATTAATTTTATTATAATGCTATTAATTTAATTTAATTAGAATGAGAAATTTAAAATTTGAAATTTGAAATGGAGAACTAATAAATTGACAAGTGGTATGCATTAATTAGGAAGCCTAATATGGTGACACATGGCAAAAAATGAATAAAATATGTATTAATTAGGATGCCTAATAGAATGACACATGTCAAAAGGAGATTAAAACTATTCTTTTACTAGTTTATAACCCGTGAGAACCACGGTTACAAAATTAATTAAATTATTATAGGGAGAATTCAAAATTATCAATCCATTATTTTAAATAAATTATTAATTGAGAGATATTTTTTAGTTATATAAAATTATAATCATTAATTTAAATAAATATGTGAAATTATATCACTTTATAATTTGTATTAATTTTAATTTAATTTTTTTTCTAATGTAATTATATTAATGTAATTAAAGTGAGAAATTTAAAATTTAAAGTTTAAAATTGAGAATTAATAGGTTGATAAGTGGCATGCATTAATGATGAAGACTAATAGGATGACACATGGCAAAAGTAGAATAAAATATGCATTAATTAGGAGTCTTAATAGGATGACACATGTCAAAAGGAGATTAAAACTATTCTTTTATTAGAATAGAGATTAGAATAGGGATATATATATATATATATATATATATATATATATATATATATATGTGTGTGTGTGTGTGTGTGTGTGTGTGTGTGTTATAGAAATTAAAAAATAGTTTTTGATTTAAATTGTTGCCGATAATGTTTGTTTTCTTTTAATTTATTTATAGTGGATCATGAATCTCTTGCTCGGTCCCCACAACCTTCCGCGCCACGATGGAGGAAGTTTCATGACCCAAGACGAGGAGGAGGTCAAAACATCTTTGACACCCTATAAATCTTATTTTCTTTTAATTTATTTATAGCATATCTTGAATCTCCTGATTGATCCCTACAGCCTTCCCCGCCATGATGGAGGTAGTTCCAGGACCCAAGACGAGGAGGAGGTTGAAACATCTTCGACACCCTTTAAATCCATTTGTGTAACCATTTTCATCTTTGTTTGACATCCCTCTCGTTCTCTCCCTCTGTTGTTTCGTCCCTCTTTCACCATGTCAGCTAACACATTTCTCTATAGAAGATTACAAACACAATGTGGCTTTGTGTTTGAAATCGTGTAATGAGAAACTGATGCAGGTTGATGATGGATAACAAATCTTTACTTCAATTTGGATAGATAAATTGGGAAACACTTGAGGTAATGAAGGACAAAACACATTCCAAGGTCATGCGATTGACATTAACATTCTATTATGAACAAAAATCTACCAGTAATGCTCTTATTGGCTCTATAAAAGATGTTTTAGGATGTTTTGAAGAAAAATTAACATCTCGATATATATTTTTTTAAATAATGTAGCATTTTAATATGTATTTAACTTTTTTTTCTTTAAATATAAAGAAAAAATATTTTGTTTTATGTCAGAATGATACTTCATAGATATTTATGTTTGATATTTTGAAGCTTAATATCCTCATGAGGTGTTCACACAAACATATTCCCTGGTTTGATTATAGGGAATTTGATTAATCTAACTAAGGTGATTTTTTTTAAATAACCTCTTTTTTGGAAAAATAATCACTTACTCAAGAATTTGCATTCCGGAGTAGTTAAAAATGTCAAGCCAATATTATAGCCCAATTATATATATATATATATATATATATATATATATATATATGTATGTATGTATATATATTGTGTGTGTGTGTGTGTGGGGGGGGGGGGGGGGGGGGGCATACATTGGCATACTAGAGATAATATTCCGGATAGTTCTCATTCCAATTTTTTTGCAGCCATAATATCGAAGCTTATTTTTGTATTTTATAACATGAATTCAACAAACCAGGTTAGTTTTATTGATCATGTACTTGCATTTAAGTTAATAAATGATTTTATGTACTAAAAAAATGCATAGAGCTAATCTGGAATACATAGAACTAGTCAGATTTGCATAAAACGTGTCTGGAACGCATAAACGTGGTTGGAATGACATATTGCATGTATATTTAATATTACTTTTAACAACTATGACCATATACGTAACTTAAAATCTATTAGTACCACTTCATAGAGAGGAAATAAGTGTAGATTACCTACTGAATATGATTTTGGCATACATAATAAGTGTCCCGAATGTGAAATAAGTGTCCATAATCTGTAGAACTAATCTGCATTGTTTGGAATAAAAAGAACGTATGCTAAATGTCTCTTAGTTGTTTTTTTCTTTTTGTTTGTCATATTGTTAAATTAAGAAGTAATATTGATTTGCATTAAACTAACACGTACAAATTAGCCCGTTAATCAGAAAGGTGTGTTAGAAGATAACCCTAATTAATTTCCTAAGTGTGTTGCTAATAAAGTGGGATTTACAAATGAAGAAAATGTATACCATCTAAAAGAGTTTTCAGAATTGGTCCCGAAAAAGGTAATCTTTAATTAAAAATATATTTTTTTTATAAATATCTATTTTTTATAATACTAAAATTAAACATTAACTTTTTGTTGGATTCTTTTTGCAAATCAAAAATCAGATGTGGAAATAAAAACATCACACATTAAACCACCAAGGGCACCCATAAAATAAGATGGAAACATAGATGATGTTAAAGACTAAATTGAAAGCACATAGAACTCCGAAATATTGGACCGCGTCAAGTTTAGATAAACCTGTTATTTTAGACTAGTTACAATTTTATAATTTTTGTTATGGATACATTTTATAATGTTTGGTCTTATTTTGGAACCAATTAACTTTATAATACCTCTATATACTTTTTAATCACAGTCTTCGACATCCAATGAGTCGACTGATGAGGATGCACTGCTAATAGAATATGAACTACTACTCCTTGAGGACTACCAACGAGATATTGTTGTTATGACGATTTTAGAATTGATTTTATAGTTTCAACATACGAAAAAGCTAAAGGTAATATTGGAAATCCCATTGCAATGTACGAAGAACATAGAAAACTAGTCTTGGATAATATGCAGATACTCCTAATTACAATGTCTGAAGATATTTGACGGTTTGTAAACACAATAGACATCATTAAAGAAGCACGTGGGACAGGAGCAAAAATAGAAGAATGATTGCAAATGTCTGATACAGTGTTCCGCATAATTGATATCGTGTTCTACCTAACTGAATCCTACATGGAATTGAAAGATCTTTTATGCTAAAGAGTCATTATAGAATGATATTGTGAATAACATATGATCCTATAGGGTCACACATTATAGCAAGTTACTACCAATTGATTATTTATTATTATATTTGATTATTAATAAATATCAACACTTGTATTTAATCGGAAAAAAATTATTTTATGAAAATAATACTTACCAATATGTTGGGAATTATTATTTTTAGGAAATAGTAATAAAGAGAACAAAATTAGAAATACATCATATGGTATGAGTGTTAATGTTGTGTACAAACTTTTGGACACTTTAGGTAACCAATTTAGTTTCACCTCAACTAACTAGTTATGGGATAAGAAAATCACACTTGGAATTGTCCCCCTAGACCATAAAGCCGAGTTTTTTAAGAGCATGGGTAAAGATTGCATTTTCAATTGTTTAATACATAATGCCATGATTGGAAAAAATTCTTTCACCTTTACACTTTATTGTCTTAAATTTATGCTTTCAATAAGCATAAAAGAAAGGCATGAATGAGATTTGGAGCTAGTTCTTTGACTTGGCCTTTTCTTCTTCGTTTTTGGTAATAACCTAGAGCAATAAGCTCTCTAAGGGCTAATAATTTTCAAAGTCACATGCTCTCTCTTTCTCACTTACTCTATCTCTCTCTCTCTCTCTCTCTCTCTCTCTCTCTCTCTTCCCATTTCTTCTATTTGGTGCTAGAAATGAAGGTCCTAAAGTTTCTATTCTTTAAGCACTTATTTGGTACAATTCTTAAAACTTAAGAACAACTTTATACAAGTGTATACTTGCATATTTTGGTGGTTCAATCTTGCTTAGTGGATACATTAAGATAACTTCTCTTTTGGAGTTTCATGCCACACTTCATAAACTTCCAATCTCCTATGAGAATCAAAGACTTCAAAGGTTGTAATACTTAAATTTATATGGTTTTCGTCTTTTTTCCAAAATTTTCAAGTAGATCTTTTGGTTGGAATAAAACCAGTTTTGTTTTGTTCAAAATTAAAGTCATTCATTGCAATATTTATGTTTTTGAAACAACATTTACATAAAACCCCAATAATTGGTATCAGAGCCACCTTGCAAGCTTAGATAAAAATTTTGATTGTTAGGATAATCTTGGTTTTTGGAAAATATGGATAACTTGTTTTTATTATAAAATAAGTTCATACATATTTACTATTACAACTTTATAATTGTTATTTTATGTGACAAAAATTTTCTTGCATATTTTTTCATCAAAGTTGTCTTAGAAAAATAAAGGTTGTTTTGTATGTTAGATATAGTTTAGAATGCATAAACAAGCCATGAAACTTATTTGTTGTAACACCTAGTTTCCATGATGTTTCTGATTTAAGAATAGCAGGTCATAATATAATCGAGGAAAGGTCTCGAGATTCAAAGGAATAGAGTTTAGACCCTATCAGATATTGATAATATTGGTTAAGTAGATAAGCCCTGAAATTGTGCCTTGAGGCAAAGTGTAAATGGGAAAGGTGATAACTCGAGTTTCTTGCATGAATTAATGATTTAGTTAAGTATGTTTTTAGTCAAATGTAACTAGATATAATTATGGAATTGTCAATACCTTCGTATGCATATAAATATCGTTGAAAACGGAGTTGAAACGAAGAAATTATGACTATTTGAAGTTGGAATGGATTTGGGTGGAAACCCGTCGCCACAAGGTGGAGAATTATCCTCCATGGCGTGGCAATCGCCACAGTGTGGAGAATTATCTTCCACGACGTGGAAATCGCCATGAAGTGGAGAATTGTCTTCCACACAGTGGAAGCTGGGCAGGCCTAAGCCCATGATTTTTAGGATTTTCAATGTATTTAAAGGTAAGGATCCATGTTTTAGGGCATTTTCTCAGCCTCCATCTCAACTAAAACTATTTGGGAGCAACCTAGCCTCCCTCTTCATGATTTGAGCTTCTCCCCTCTTTTGGGCGCTTTTGGTGGTGTTTTGATGAAGCTTGAAGATCAAGAATTTTTTTTGCAAGGAAAGTTGTTTCAAGTTTGGATCCGTAAAAGTCACTCCATTTATGGACTATTGTGAGCATAAAGTTCATATATTGCTTTTTAGTTCTTTAGATCTTGGACTTCTTGGACTAGGAAAGTTATGAACTTTTTCCTTCCCTTTAATCCATGCTAGTTATTTTGGTCCTTTAGGTCATTTTGGTATATTAAAGTTTAGATCTTGAAAGTTTTTTGTAATATTATGAATAAAGTTGGAAACTTTATCCATCTAAACATCATGTTGATTCAAATCTAAAAGTTGGAGACTTGGACTTAATGAATTAAGTTGAGAAAGATGCATTCTTATTCCCTTTGAGACTTAAAGTCTGGATCTTGGAGGTTTGGATCATCCTAATGGATAAAGTTGAAAACTTTATCCAATGTGAATCTATTAGGCACAAAAAACTAATGTTACAAGCCTTGGACTTTTTGGATTAAGCTCTTAATGAAGAAAAGCTTTTCAAACTGAAACTACAACGTGATCAAGGAAGGCCCATGACATGGTGGCGAGATTCATCACGACTGTTTTGTCCTGATTTGGCCACGATATATCGAAGAGCTTACCACGACATGGTGGTCCACTGAGTTAACTTTTTCAATTGACTTTTAACCAGTTTAACTTTTGGTCAAACTTGGGTAGAATTGAATATTTGGCTAAAGAATAATCTCAGTTTGGCATTAGGTAGCTTGGGTCAACTGTTCTGTTGTTCAGGTAGCTATTAAGCTTCTGTTGAGTAGCTCAGGTGAGTTTTTCTCACTATAGTATGTACGATGCTAGATTGTCTTTGTAACTCTTTCATGTGTGTTGGGTTGGGCCCATTTTATGGGCGAGGCCCATTATGTGGGCGGGGTCTGATATGTGGACGAGTCCTGTTTTATGGGCAGGGCCCATTAGTTCTGTGGGTGGGGCATGATGTTATGTATGGTACATGGTATATTGGGGAACTCACTAAGCTTCTTGATTACGATTTTATGTTTAAATGTTTTAGGTTTTCTGATATTAAAGGAAGGGCGTGACTTGATTGCATCGCATCCATTAGAGATTTCCGCACTTAATAACTCTTATGTCTATACTCTGATAATTTTATTGAATCAAATGGTTTTATTTAAATCTTGTAAGTTGTAATTGGAACAAATGCTTTTATTTTAATGAAAAATTTGGGGTTGAAAATTGGAATCTCCTCCACGACGTGGGATCTTATCAGAAAACATATTTCACTCACCATGACGTGGTGACTTCTCTGCCATGACGTGGTGATTGTTCATAGATTTTTGTTCTTAAAATTTGTTTGCCTCGTTGCTTGCCCCTTAAGTTATATATCTTGATTTAGCTCAACATGCAAATCTGTAAATTTTACTAAAGTTTAAAAACATTATGCTTATTGGTTTAATTAGTCAATTAATGGTTTAATTAATTAAATAAAAGTTAAAGAATTAGATCTTGATTGATTGTGTATATATATATATATATATATATATATATATATATATATATATATATATATATATATATATATATATATATATATATATATATATATATATGACATTAAAATATGAACATTGCGTCCTCGCATGTTTGAAAACATTGTCAGTATCATCATGACTAGCTTCATTTACTCTAAATGCTAACATTTAATGAGGTCTCTTCGACTCCTAATGAGGCTGGCTTTTAAGTGGCATTTAGTGCTCCCCACCCTCACCGCCATCTTGTGTTTTGTGAGTAGAGTTACCGAAAGGGTTTGATAGGAGACTTGGTTTGTTAAAAGTATTTACCTTATAAGTATTATAACAAAATCCCATTTTATATAAAAATGTGAATCTTATGCTTCCCATGGAATTACGCCTTATCGTATATTCTTTTTGGTGTTATGCATGGGTGGTTTACCGACATGTCAAATGGGAATTCTCGAACTAAGGTATATGGTAATCGCAATTCTCAAGCTTTACTTGAGTCGAATATAATGTAACTTCGCATGGTCATTTCACCATTTGGATTCATGATCCATGGCTAATCCAATCATGAATGCTAAATGAGCATAAGAAGAGATTAACATGCTATTGACATAGTTGTTTTAATTAGGAACTGATGCAGTTGTATCCAAATGATATCTTGAAGAATGAAGGAGTAGTTGATACCTTATCTAAGGGCCAACATTTGATTATATCAGAGTTTGGAAGTGGCTTTGGAAAGCACACTTTGCTAGTTATTCAAAGTCTATATTAGAAATTATAGTTGATGACTTGTCCAATTGGGAGACTGTTGGAATAGGTGTCCAAGGTCATAACTAAATTGGTCAACGTCAAAAATAAATTGGTATAACTTTCTTGAATAATAGTAAAGTTCTTTTTGGATTGCCCTCATAACAATAAATAGCTAAGAATGGTATTAAGAGAGAGAAAAAATGATTTCTTTATTTATTATATGAATAACAAATTAATTAAAAGTAATTGGAATTAATTAATTATTGATCATAATTAATCTACAAATAATTTGGAATTAACTGGATCTAATTAAAGGTGCAATGGTTGAATTGTAATTGTTTAATAGTTGAACAAAAGAAGTAATTCCAGAACCTACTATAGTACTATAGGGTGGACAATTTTTGGGAGGTCCTGGATGAGATTTTGGAAGCCTCCTGATAGCTGATAAGGATAAGGACTTGAATAAATTAAATTTAAATATTTAATTATTCAATAAGTGCTTATCTTGGAGATTCAATAACTATAAAAATGACCCCTTAGGTCATAAGTTTCGTGCCTTATGCCTTACAGAGATTGAATTTCTCCTCATCTCTTCTCTATTCCTTTCATTCAAGGATTTTAGGTGCGATCCATTAGAGGCAGCCATATTTTTGGAGCTAGCTTTCTAATGATCAAAAAGGGATTCAAGGATATTACCTACTAGGGCAATATCAGAGGTATGTAATATTAACGTGTTCTATTACATCTAGGATTTCTTTTAGTTTCATAAGTAAGTTGTTATTAGTTGTTAAAAGACATAGATCCAATAGGTTTCATGTACCCTTAAGTGTTAAGTGATTTTCCACATGTATATTGATTTTCTAACCTATAAATTACATCATAAGATCAAGGCTAGAAGGAGTAAGAGATTCTTTTAAAAGAATACATATACGGATATCCATACACATTTAGCAAGGATTGTTATAAAAGATTTTCTTATACTCATGTCATTGACTATGGTACTAATCATACTCATGACATTGACATCAAACGTTTTCATAAGTAGCTATGATCAGATCAACAAGGATATTATTTATTATGACTGCATATTCTTAATATGAGATATAGCAAATAGATTTCAAGAAAGGTCATTTTTCTTAATAGATATCAACTTGAAGATATCTATATAACTTAACCTGGAGGTTTTATTAATCCATGTTATTCTAAAATAATGTATAAGGCTTAAGATCCACTTGTGGATATAAAGAAAACATCTCAAGGTTAGAATCCTCATTTTAATATATACATACAAGGTATACTTTCATAACAAAATGAAGATGACATTTGTGTTTACTAAGAACTAGTGAGAGCATAGTAAACCTATCAATGAGGCGGGTTTGGAGCAAATCACCCTTGATCCAAACCCTTTAAAAATTGTAAAAACATGGCATTCCCCGATCCAATAACCCTGAGGGTTTTGACTAATCGAATCCATACCCATATCCACCGAATCAACAAATACCATATCCATTAACCTAAACCTTTTTCAATATTACAATTTCACAATTTTGACGTGTGCCACAAAGTAATATTTATCAAAAAAGATAAAATGTATACTTAAACAATATGTACATTACTTAATACTCAAAATCCAATACAATAAGAATTACATTTTACTTAGACATAGACTTACATACTTTATTGTTATATATATATATATATATATATATATATATATATATATATATATATATATATATGGAGTCGGTTATAAATAAAGTGAATCGATAATGATCCATACCCAACCCATTTAATAAAAGGGTAAACTGGTAAACGAATCGAAAATTGAAATCCAAACCCATATAATTCTTATGGGTTTGCAACGAATCAAGGTCAAAATTTGCTCCATTGACAGGTCTAGATCATAGTGATATTCCTAATATTGTATGAATAAGACATACTTAATCATCAGAGATTACATTTCGACTATGCAAGGCTTTTTCACCTTGACACCGAATGTTTTTCGAAGATAAAAAACTTGGGAATGACAAGATATATTCTTGGAATGTAAAATCTAGAGATAGATGAAGATGAATGCTAAAGTTTTAAATTCTTTATGCATATTTTGACAATATCTTAAATGAGATTAAGATAGAAGATTCCTTTGGAGGATTCTTAGCATTGTCACGTGGCACTATTTTGAGCTAGCCTCAAAAGGCCATAGTAGATAGGTTTGAGCTAGATAAAATGATTATATTCAGTTTTCTTGGTAAATGAATCTATCACTTATGCCATATTATGCATAATACTAGGTACATGATTGTGACATCTACATATCAGAAGATACCAACTGGATGGCTATAAGAGTATTCTAAGAGTATTTAAGAAGAATTTAGAGAATGTACATGAGATAATCAATTTAGAAGAAGATCTTTATGTAAAGAGCTACACAAAATGCTAACTTCAAAAACAATATATATATATATATATATATATATATAATTCGTAATTATATATATATATATATATATATATATATATATATATATATATATATATATATAATTACAAATTTAATTGGATTATGACTTCATTACAGAATGAAAAGTAAGTTTTATAGGAATAAGGTCGAAGCAAAAAAAAAATTGCATAGTCTACTAAATAAGAATACATTACTACTTCAGAAGATAAAATCAAATATGCTTGGATGAATTAGATCATTAAAAAACTAGGTTGATTGCTTCCATCCATGGATAACCTAGAAATCTTTTATGACTATTAGTGTATACTTAATCAAGATAAGAAACTTTATGTCACATCAGATCACCAATCATATTCTCCAAGATATTTGAACATACTTAGAGTAAAGTAAAATATGGAGATGATCGTATTTGAAAAATTCACATAAATTATATTTAGTCGGCCCATTAATAAAGTTCTTCCCTTTTAGCTAAGTATGAGTGGTCACACTTCAACTATAGGACTTCATTATACTAGAAATTAGATTTTGATTTGAATTTAGTTTTTGGATATTGGAACATTAAAACAAAAACTATTATACTGTTTTGATATATTGAGATATGATTATCACATCAATAATTTTTGTGTTCTTATTAACATGTTTAATCCATGAATAATCTTATTATTCTAAAAGTTCATAGTCGGTTATAACTGTGGGAGAAATTATGCAGCAAGACTAATATGATTTAGATTGGATGACTCTCACCAGTTGACATTAGACATGTGGTTGTAACCCAGATTAACAGTTACTTGTCATAGAACTAGTACTGAATGACCAGCATCAAGATCACCTAATAAATCTTTGTTTTGAGTGATACTTGATCAAAAGGTACTCTCTTTGTATCATTAACATTTGAGATACATATAGGGACTTGAGTGTAGGGAGTGTTGTGTTTGATATGGTCAAATGCTGATCCTTAAACGAGTAGTTATAAATGCCATTTTCAGGTATGGTGTGAACTATGCAAGAGGCTTATGTTGTCAACATTGGATTTTTTTTCCTCTTATATGTTGTAAGTTATACATCTACTGCGGTACCAAAAGTTGAACACCAAATGAGATTGATTGCGATCTAAGTCTCATGTTTTACACGATGTCTGTAACAAAGGGATAACTGATGAACTTACTGTGACATCCCCAAATTCATGGTCATTTAAAAAAAATTATTTTTGCTTATTTGAAAATAAGAGTATTCATTTTTAGGGACTAATATTGCGGAATTTGTTCCCAGAAAACATTTTAAATACATTATCATAGCATTTCCGAAGAAATGTATTTTGTTTATATTAAAACTTTGGGATGTCATCGTCAATACATAAATATAAGGATAAATAGACCTTACATTTATTTACACTAATGATTTACATCTCCTTGAATCTCTCAATATAATGTAGCTCCATATCGATACATGTGATACAAATAAACTGAGTGGGTCAGGTTGGGAAACCTGGTGAGTACATAGGGTTTTCAACCCACAATAATAAAGTTATTATGTTTCATCATCAAACAATTGACCCAATTACCCATCCCTATTATCTTATTTATTTCTTAACGATCTACCCTAAGAATCATCTATCATTCACCCATTCATTCCTAAGGATTGTCCTAAGGAATAGGCATGAAGTCCATTGCTGCCAAGGTTTATTTAACAGGAACTAAGTCCACAACTGCTGATATTATTTGTTAGGCACTAAGTCCATAGATGCCAATATCCATTTATAGGGAACTAAATCTATAGCTGCCAATGTTCATTTGTAAGGCACTAAGTCCATAGCTGTCAATGGTCATTTGTAAGGCACTAAGTCCATAGTTGTCGGGGTTTATCTATTTCGCACTAAGTCCATAGCTGACATGGTTTATCTATCAGGCACTACGTCCATAGTTGCCAGTGTTCATCTATATCATCTTTCATCTCTTGTCATTCATCTACCCATCTTTACCCAATATTTTTATAGGTGTAAACTACATATACAATTTAAATCAAATCAAACATGTATATTTTGTTCATCCGACATAGATATCAAGAACACAGATAATATGCACACACATAACATGTAATTTATATTAAATACTTCATATCTATGTGTAAGATGAAAGTAACTATGCACTCACCTGTTAAAGTGATGATTCCAAACTTGGGCAGCGCTTCGCTTCTAACAATTCTATTTTCCTTCGGCGAAACCTAATATCATTATCACTAGATTTTAGTCTAATATTTATAGCGACTATTTTCGAGCAATATTGTTTTATAAGTGTTAAACAATACTTTTCAGACACTATGTACAGACAGGGGCCAAACATGAAAAACCGGAGGGCAGGAGCGTTTTGGCATTATAGTACTTCTGAAATCCAACAACCATATGCAGCCCTTCAAACCAGATTCCCCGTACCGTGAGTACTTAAAAGATATTATAATAACACTTTTTTTTATTAAATTTTAATATATATATATATATATATATATATATATATATATATATATATATATATATATATATATATATATATATATATATATATATGAAAAGTGAATATACCCTTAAGGCTATATAAGCTTAGGTACCCAAACTCACTATGTTATGTCATTTTGTATCATACAATACATTCTAATTGTTCAATGTTCTTATAATTTAACTTCTGATTTTACTTCCAAAATTCTTATAAATTACACATTTATCTTCCTCTTACATAATTTTTATTTTCAACTACAATATATATAGCATAGTAGGTGTTCGGGAAAATATGTGATGTAAGAAAAATATAATAGTGAAATTTCGAATATCTTGAAAGTAAATCAAATTAAGGTTGAAGTTTAAGAACATTATAATGAATATATCAAACAAAATGATGTATTATGGTGTGTTTGGGTACCTAAGCTTATATACCCTTAAGGGTATATTCACTTTTCCATATATATATATATATATATATATATATATATATATATATATATATATATATATATATATATAAGCTTATATACCCTTAAGGGTATATTCACTTTTCCTTATATATATACATACATACATACATACATACATACATATATATATATATATATATATATATATATATATTGTTTATAAGTTTATAATAACGATATTGAACTTAAACATAAGCTATACTTAAAGAAGGGTAAGCATAACTCACTTACTAGGAGGTTTGCCTAGGAACCGGGCTCTGCAGGGGCAGAACTTCCGAGCTGAAAAGCTCTTATTCTTAGAGCCTTATGGCGCTCCGGGACTCGCCTCTTAGCACTTGGGAAGTACTAAGGCTTGGGAGAAGTTTAGAGAGATGTTAGAGAGAGATAGAAAGGTTATGGTGTGAGATTTAATGGCAACCCTCGCATGGTATTTATAGGGAGCCTGGTCCTTGGTACGCAGGGCGTTCCTCAGAGGGACGCTGCACATTCCTAGTACGCTACACGTACGAGGGGGCACCTGTCATCTTCCGAATCGAGGTCCGTAGGGAGCAAGAAAGGGCTTGGATCGTGCCACGTCACCCACTTCACATCAGCCCACTTCCGACTTCTAAATTCCGTAACTTTCGCTTATGATCTCCGTTTTCGACGTTCTTTATATCCATGCGTCGGTGGTGACATACTCTACAACTTTTGTTGAAACTTCGTCGGCTAATTCTGAATTTATTTATAAAGTTATATTTTAATAGGACTTGACTGGTATAGTCCGTTTTCATTTGTCTTTTTATCGTTGAGCTCCTATTAACAAGATCTTCGATTCTCGTTTAGGTTATGTCGGCTAAAAATTGGTCAATCTAAAGTTCGAATTCTCGGCTATGCACTGCTATGCTAAATCTTAGAAAAATCATAAGTTCTTCATACAAAGTTCGATTTGGACGTTCTTTTTTTGCACGCTCTCGGTTTAATGTATAATACAAATTTCGTTTAGATCACTAAGGCTAAAAATTATTTTATCGCAAACTCACTTTTTACGATTACCGTTGACGTGCCGGTTTTGCTGTAAAACTTCGACGAGTCATAACTTCTTCGTTATAATTCGGATTTCGACGTTATTTATATGTACGGAACCCTTGTGACATATAATATAATTTGGTTAAGATTATTTACTCTAAATAATCTTCTATCAAAAAGTCATTTTTGACGCTTATTGTCTCTAAATTGACTAGCCTGAATCTGCAGGCGTTACACTTACCTTATACATCAGATGGAGCTTTAAGCTTTTAGGGATTGGATGTTGATGAATGACATTATTTGTCGTATGTTATTGGGGGAAATGAAATGTTTCTAGATGTTCACAACTATCTATATAAATCTATGATGGTCTTGTGCAAGTAGGAGATTGAAAGATCTTATATGCCCAAGAGTCATTATAGAATGATATTGCTAATAACATATGATCTTATAGTGTCACACCTTATAGAAAGTTACTACCAATTGATTATTTATTAATATAATTTGAATATTAATAAATATAAACACTTATATTGAATTGGAAAAAAATATTATATAAAAATAATACTTACCAATATATTGGGAATTATTATTTCTAGGAAATAGTAATAAAGAGAACAAAATTAGTAATATATCATATGGTATGATTGCTAATGTTGTGTAAAAACTTTTGGACACTTTTGGTAACCAATTTAGTTTCGCCTAAACTAACTAGTTATGGGATAAGAAAATCGCACTTGGATTTTTTTCCCTCTAGACCATAAAGCCGAGTTTTGTAAGAGCATGGGTAGAGATTGCCTTTTCAATTGTTTAATACATAATGCCATGCTTGGAAAAAAGTATTTCACCTCTACACTTTATTATCTTAACTTTGTGCTTTCAAGTAAACATAAAAGAAAGGAATGAATGAGATTTGGAGCTAGTTCTTTGACTTGGCCTTTTCTTCTTCTATTTTGGTCATAATCGAGAGCAATAAGCTCTCTAAGGGCTACTAAATTTTAAAGTCATATGCTCTTTCCTTCTCTTCTTCTTTCTTCCATTTGGTGCTAGAAATGATGGTTCTAAAGTTTCTTCTCTTTAAGCACTTATTTGGTATAATTTTTAAAGCTTAAGAACAACTTTAGACAAGTGTATACTAGCATATTTTAGTGGTTCAATCTTGCTTGGTGGATAAATTATAGGGAACTTCTCTTGTGAAGTTTCATGCCACATTTCATCAAATTCCAATATCCCATGAGAATCAAAGTCTTCAAAGGTTGTAACACTTAATGTAACATCCCAAAATTTAGGACCAAAAATTTCATTATAAATAAGTTGTTATAAAAAACAATAGTATAAAAACATTCATAATATCATCACATGTCAAAGCCAATATGTCAATAATCAAAAACACGTAATCATAAATCAATATCATAGTATAATCCCAAAGATCTCATGTGCAAAAAACATCGTGTGATGCCCTGTGATCCTGCCGGCTACTTTCCTTTTGAAAAAGAAGTACATAAAACAAAAACTGAAAACCGTAAGAACGAAGCTTAGTGAGTTCCCCCATCATACCACATACCATACAAATAACATACTGTCAGGCATATCTGGGTGCCCGACCTACCCCTTCGGTCTCTTTCAACCGGTAACCGTGTAACAGCCCGGATTCCCAGGTATTATTCATTTATTTATTTTGGTGATTTGTGAGGAGACTCGGTGAGTTGGAGCCTAGACTCGCCGAGTATGAGCGCGGATTTGGACGCGGGTTCGCGTCCGGACTCGGCGAGTCCAAGAGTGGACTCGGCGAGTCCATGCTGTTTAATGAAACCCTAATTTCTCGGGTTTGAGGCATATTTAAAGGGCCTTATGGCTGTCATTTGCACTCATCAGTCCCCAAAGTGAAACCCTAGAGCGATTGAGTGATTCAAGTGAGGGAAGGAGCCATTATTGATCTTGGAGTTGTTGTCTAGCAAGGAAAGAGGAGATCTAGCCAAGAGGAAGCAAGAGAGGGGTGGATTCTTGAAGATTTGAGGTCCAGAACATCACAACTGAGGTACAATCTCGAATCATTCTCTGTTATTGTGATGTTCATGTAGATTTAGGGCTTTTGAACCCATTTGTGGCTAGATCTAGTGTCCTCATGGTCCCTTAGCGAGTTAAGGTCCTGGATCTGGACCCATAGAGGTCTAGAGCACCTCCTTACCAAAGCTTTATATGCATCCATGGAGGTATTGGCTTGGGATCAATGTATTTGAGGCTAAAACACCATTCATGAGCTATTCAATGCTTGATGAGCATCAAGACTTGGACTTTACGTGGTCAATAAGATTAAGGAGACTGGATCTATGAGTTAGTGAAGCAGATCTGACCTCAGAAGGTCGTTTGGGGTTGTGCATGGAATGCACTCGCCGAGTCCATTCCCCAGACTCGGCGAGTTGGTGCGGGTTGTTCAACGATTTCGAACCAGGGGTTGGGTAACCGAGTCGGGTGAGTGACTCGGTGAGTCGGAAGAGATTCAGAAGGATCGGGTTCCCGTAGGAACTCGGCGAGTCCACGCCAGACTCGGCGAGTCAGGTTGACCGTTGACCAGTGTTGACTGGTTTGACTTCGTAGTGTTAGTCAGCCAGAGTCGAGGTAGTATTAAGTAGAAATACGTTTGTGTTGTAGGAGGACGATAGCTCGGGAGATCGAGCACTAGTGGTTAAGAGATTTACAAGTTACCGAGACACGCGATGTGAGTCTTCTCACTATACGTTACCTTGAATGGTATTATGAGTTGACCAGAGGGTATTATGTGCTATGTATGAGATTATGTGCTATGTATGAGATTATGTGCTATGTGTTATATGTATGCTGTATGATTGTGTAGACCGGACCAGAGGGTCCAACGATTCTGACTGGGCCGGAGGGCCCAATGAGCTGTGACTGGACCGGAGGGTCCGACGAGCTGTGGGACTGGAGGGTCCCGCTGAGACATCTAGACCAGAGGGTCGGATTTAGCCTTGAGTGGAGTATTTGTGGTATGTGGTATTTTGGGGAACTCACTAAGCATTTATGCTTACAATTTTTGTGTTTGATGTCTCAGGTACTAGCGAGGACCGTGGGAAGGCGACGACTTGACACGTACACACACACCGATGGAGTTTATTATGTGTAGAGATCTTGGGATTTGTTTTTGAAAACAGTATTGATTATGGATCTTGATTTGTGATGTGATACGTTATGTGATTTTGAAAAAGAAAAATTATTTTGAAAATTTACGATGTTACAAACCGCCTAGCATATCTGGGTGCTGACCTACCCCTTCAGTCTCTTTCAACTGGTAACTGGGGACTATTTCACCTCGTACCACTACCACATAATATCCTAGCATATACACATATATCACATACTTCCTAACATATCTGGGTGCTGGCCTACCCCTTTGGTCTCTTTCAACCGGTAACCGGGGAATATTTCACCCTTACCACTACAGCATAATAACATAGCATACTAGCATATAATGCATAACAAATAGTGGCAAACCAGAAAATTATCACAAAGACAATCATCTCAAACATAATCACCTACTGGTGGGCCGACATTGGTGCCTTCGACTCACCTCTAATGGAAGGTAACTCACCTAACATTGCTGATGTCCGATGGACAAAACTCAAGCTGTTGGATGACAGATTCCCGAACTATCAACATCAAAATAACACCCAATTAATAGTTGGATTCCAACGCGTAACCATAAGTCCATGCTTGGGGTAAAAGACTACTTTACCCCTAACTTAGCTTTATTGAAGCCCAAGACCCAATCCAAAGGCCCAAAAGTCAAACTATGAACCAAAACCCAACATATGGCCCAATTTTCCAAATTGGGCCCAAACCTTTACATTGTCTTACCCTAAGGCCCAACCATTTATTCCAGTCCATACATTTGGCATTCCAATGGTGCAATACCTCATAATCATCAAAGCCAGTTATGGCCCATCTATTGGCCAATTTTCCAAATTGGGCCCAAACCCCTCACATGGGCCTTACCCTAAAGCCTATCCAATATTCTAGTCCATATGCTTGTTCTTGGATGGACCACAATAGCCCAATCACCAAAGCCCAATAGAAAGTCCCAACTTAAGGCCCAAGCAAGATTAGGGTTTTCACATGAATTGGCGATTAAGGTTAAGTGTTTCTTACTTAACCCATTAAGGACTTAATCCATTAAGTCCATTAATATACTAGGTCAATCATATAATGTGGTTGGGCATAATACATAATCCCAATCTGGTCATCCAAAATGCGGGTCCCGACAATCTAAAACCCATATATCAAAAATTAAGGTTTTCTAAACCCTAATTAGGGTTTACATTCCAGTCACAACCCAATTAGTCCAAAAGCTAAGTCTTTAGATCAATTAGGGTTTCATTAGGTCAACTATGGTTAAATAAGTCGATCACCACCCACAACCACCTCGGGTAGTGGTGGTCCACAACGGATCACGGTGGTGGTTATGGTTCTAGTACAATTATGTCCAAGCATCCTAAAAGCAATCTAAACACAAGCAAAAGCACAATGCCACCCAACACGACGAATGGTGGCGGCAACCACCACCTCACGGTGGTGGTTATGAGTTTCTTGATTATTCCGACACCCATTACAATTATACCATGCATTAACCTAAAATAAACACACACAGCCACCTTTATGGTGGCCGACGGTGGTACAAGGTGGCAGCCACCACCTCACGGTGGTGGTTGTGGCTTTTCTCATGAATTCTAGCCAAGCAATACCACCCACGACACACACATAACAGAAATGCACACACATGCACACCCAATTTTGTTTGCAAAATGCACCCAGCCACCCACCTGGTGGCGGCAGCAGCGGGTGCTAACGGCAACATGAGAATGGGGGAGGGGATGAGAAGAACACGATAGGGAGGTGGCGGTTAGCCGTCATCGGGAATAGCAACAATAGCCTAGCGTTTGGTGACGTGAATGGTGACAGAACAGAAGAAGAGGCGAAGAAGGTGGCGACTTCCACCGGAAACAGCAACAATGACACCCCGGGTGTGATCTTTCTGATCATCAACTGCCATGACGTCTAATGGTAGCTTTTGTCTTTAACGGAATGGCACAACGATGGGGGAGCTCGGTGGTGCAAGGTTACTACGGGAGAGATGGCGACAGCTGGTGTTTGCATTAGGGTTAGGGTTAGTATGGTTGAGCAAGGTGACGGGTTTAATACCTGTTCATATAAATTTTTTTCCAGTGTACACCTCTGGTCCTTCCTTCTCAATTTCTTTTAAATATTAGGCTACAATTTACAAAGCAGCCCCCGGCATCCGAGATTCATAACATATCAAGTCCCAGAAGTTACCATATAGCCCTCCATGACATATTCTTTTCAACATAGGTACATAATTTACCCTTTTAGCCCCAGCCATCCAAAATACTTTCATATTAAGTCCCAATAATTTACCAAGTCGTCCTTGCCTTCATAAATATTTACTAAACCAATTCGGAACTTACACTTTTAACCCCCAACTTCTAAAATTATGACATTTAACTCCGCGAAACCAACACCCCGCTAAATTATTGTTGATTTTAGGGCTACTATCCATTTATTAATTTGTCTATTTATTTATTTAATAAACGGGGTGCTACACTTAACATGTTATGGTGGTTGTTTTCTTTACAAACAATGAAAGTAGATCTTTTGGTAGGAATAAAACTAGTTTTATTTTGTTTAAAATTAAAGTCTTTCGTTGCCATCGTTGTGTTTTGAAACAATTTTTGAATAAAAACCCAATAGGAGTTGTTTGAAAATTATATAGACACTGCTAGTTTGCCCTGTATGCAAGTTCCAAGTTATCTTGCAAATGAAATATAATTTTAAATAATGTAATTCCATTTTAAACATAAATATGAAAAATAAATGGTATGTGCTACCATTTATGAACTTGATCTAGTAGTTTGTAAAAATTTAGCATATAATATCCTAATGACGAAGAACAAAACCACAAGTCAGTCTATGAAACCGAAGATGAGACCCCATATGCAGTTTTGTACTTCAAAAATGGATTTTTTTTTATCTATGGTTAATTTGTCTTGAATTTTTGCAGCATGCAAACAAAATACTACATGCGAGTGTTACAATAAAAGCTTCATGTCATAAACTATGGGAGATCCTAAACTGTTAAACGAGTCGCGTCATCAACTATTTGGGTACCACATATGACAGTCAATGCGTTACTGATTTATGGTTTGTTTCTCCATCAATTATGCTCCACTGCTGAAATGGATATCGAAGAACAGATATACTTTTATATATGAAGATATGGGATTTCATTTGGTGCTGGAAATTTTTTCTTGCTCATTGGTTTTTCGGTTTGGAAGGTGTCCATAAACAAAAAATGAAATTGAACATTTTTATAAAATATGGACAAGGATATTTTTTGTTTCGAGCAAGGGTATCCCCAAAATGTAAAAACACTTCACTAAGCATAAAATATGTGTAGAAAATTTATATCTGGTCAGCACTTTGGTACTGTTTCTGATGAAGATGCCATGAAAGCTTATTTATTACAAATTCTGAATAGTGCATTTCTTGGAAAAGAAAACAAAGATAAAAAGAAAGAATTCCTATGGGTGATCGAAAACCTAAATGACTTGAATCAGTACGTTATTTATTTATTAATTAAATATTAACTAATTTATTTTAGTATTTAATATTTAATATTTTATATTATAGTTTTCTTGGGGTGGCTATTTATGACGTCATAGTTATGGAGAATTGAGTATGATATTTACAAAATCAACGACTATGTAAAAGAAAATACATATAAGGTGCTAAAATATACTGTTTGAGGATGTGATATTAATTTTTCTACGAAGTCTGTTGGTATGTAATATTAATTTTGTTTCTGGAATTCATATCTCTAACAATCTCATCTCCATGATATACTCTTTTATAATTTCGATTAGCAAAAGAATTTGCAGATGTCGAAATATCGAACGTTTCAGGTTAATTAAACACAAATCTTTAAACATGATTTTCCTGGATTTTTGCAACTTGAAAAACTAATCCGTTTTGGTTTCTGAAATCTTTGAACTAAACTCTATCATTTTTCATTGTCAGAAAAATTATTTAATATCAGGATCGATGATACAAAAATCAAGAATAACAGTATTGTAATATTTTAATGTCACAAATGTGACATTACCCATTTTAATGTCATACGTCATACATTTTGACACAAATATTCCACCACTAGATTTAAACCCGTGGAACTCCACGGTTTAAAAATTGAAATATAATTATACTTTTGATAGTGTAAATAAAAAGATACCAAATTTTAGAAATAATGAAGAATTATAATATTGTAATGTAATTAACATGAATATATCAAATGAAACCTTACGATAAGTAGCAACCTACTTTTTAAAGTTAATCTATAATAGCAACCAACTTTATAGAATAGGTTGTGATAAGAACTTGTTCATTTTTTTGTTATTTTTCAAATTGGTCCTTTTGACATGATTTTTTTTGGTAAATACCAACCAACTTTGTATATAGCAATCAACTTATTACAATCTACTTAACATTTTCATTCTCAATACCACTTTAACAGAATGTAATTTTCATTGATTTTAAATAGATTTGGCATTATAATAACTTCAAAAACCAAAATATAACATTTAAAACGTAGGTGTAAAAATATATTAACTGACTTCACAAATTACTTCATTGCCCACATGGAGTTTGAGAGACTCCTCATTAAATTTAGCAAGATAAATCACATAGCCACCACCATAAACTATAAATTAAGGCATTCAAATGATCCAGATAGGCCTTTGAGTACTCCATTGTCAAATATAAAAAAACCCAATAAACCATGTCAAACTTCGAAGTATTAATTGTTGATAACAAATAAGAGTAATTACAAAAATGGTATGAAGTATGCAGTTTTTATTTTTACTAGGTTTAGCATAAAATGGAACTTTTTTGCAATTTTGGACCTCAGTTTTGAACCATATGTCGTTAACTTTAACAACTCTTCTCTTATTATTTTTTTTATTATTAAAAAGGATCTCAACACTATTCCATCAACAACGATTTCAACTAATTACACGTATAATACTTTAAAAAATGATAATATAACACAAACATGAAATAAATTAATCAATTTTCTTTTTGTCTCCAATAATGAATTCAAATTTAGAGTGTAGGTATTTAAACAAATTCAAATTTAACATGAAAATTTTCTTTTTCTTTTTATCTCCAAGATGTTTTATGATTAAAATTATGTATGAATTTGTTATTTGTTGTAATAAGTTTCCGATATGTCTGACGAAAAACTACTCAAGGTTTATATTTGTACTAATTTAATAAGAAAGATTACTTTTATTGTTTGGATCAAACTACTACTTTTACATATAAATAAATAAGTATAAACTTTTTACATAAAAAACAGAGTCTTATTTTTCTTAACTATCAAGTAATGGATTATACAACATTGGTTACTTAAATATTCTCTTTAGCAGGTGCGATGTAACATTGATTCAATTGATTGAAATTTTAGTTTTTTGATTAGTTGTATGCATGAAAAAAATACTAAAGTAGGATCATTAACAACATGTTTATATTACTGTAATCATACTAATTATATATTTTTACTAAAGCATGAAAAACTATTTAACAACTTATTCCTAACAATTGAAAGAAAAACATTATCAGTACCACAAATAAAAAGGGTTGAAACTTAAATTTAGATAAGAACAATACCATCATGAAGATGATTTATATTTCTTTCTCTAATTCAAATTACGGATTCAAGAATCTTTTCAAGCATGTATCATTGTAATATGGTAAACTACACCCAGAGAGTTGACTAATAACAGCTTTTTGACTTGTTGACCTGCAAAGATTATAAAAACTATTCAACTATTGAAAAGAAACTGTAAATGTTGATTCAAATTTGTAACATTGCATCAAGTGGTTTACAAAATGAAAATATAATTAGGAATACTGATGCAATTAACATTGGCCTCAGGGTAGGTATGAGACCAGTTGACATACATATGAGTTATGTAACAATTATCATGTACCCATATTTCTCTTAGACATTTAAGATAACACCTTTATGGCACTCTCTAAATCGTCAAACTTTGTATAAAATGGCACCAAGAAAATCCACAATCACATAATAAAGATTATCAGTGGCAACGATGTATGTATTAGAAAGATGAACATGAGCTAAAAGCTGAAAATATAGTCACGTGAACTAAAAAATAACATAATGAAAACCATAAGTGGTTCAAGATTTTAGAATTAGCAAGGAAGTTTGTCTGAAAGATGAACATAAAGAAGACCCATCAAATATTCAAACTGCAAGACCTAAAACTATATAAAGTAAAGTGCTTTTAGTTTTTCGTACTTATGGTTTCATGTATGCATTTCATCAAACATATGTACTGCAAAAACACACAACATCAGAATTAAATACATTCAACTAATTATATTGCCTCAAATATGAACCATTAAGGGAGGAATATTATGTTTATGATTATCTCAACATAAACTCGAGCTATACACAACGATCTGGAGAGGATAACGTCCTTTCAACACCACGACCCATAATATGTTGTGGCTAGTTGAAGGCATAGTTAACTGCCTCATGACTTACTTCCTGATTAATGACAACAATAATTAACACCAAAAATTAGGTAAATCCAAAAACCTAGCAAATTAAATAAAAATAAATGTACAACCAAGAGCAGTAATTGAGTTACCTGATTCGATAACCAAGCAGAATGAACAGCCTCAGGATTCCTAGAAACGTTTAGGTTATTGGCGGTTACTAATGCTATGGTAGTGAGACAAAGCGATGGTGGTGGTGGTAATATCAACTCTTCATTCTATGGGATTGCAACATAGAATAGGGTCGGAAAGATAGAGTTTGACGCCAGCGTAAATTACAAATTTTGTGGGTGTTAGGGCTTAGAGCAAAAGAGATGGGGGTACATGAATTAGAAAGCGAAGCAGATCATGGCAATGTCCATATATGCTCTTAGCATCTGTTCAACCAAAAAAACAAAAGAAAAAAAAATTGCGGTGCGTATGTACGTATGAGAGACGGTAAGGCAGGGAAAAAAGAACACCTAGGATTGATTCGAAGTATATATGAAATAGATAGGCTATCCAAATCAAATTTGAAGGAGATATCCTTCCTGATTTCTTGATGATTCTTCCTGATTTTATGGGATGCGCTATTCAAAAATAATGAAAGTCAATTAATTAATAGCAATGAATAGGCCGGATTTAAAGTCTATGTAATTTATAATAGCAAGGGCAGTTTCGGGATTTCACTTTGAATAAGAGGTGTTGAGGAGTTGCCACGTGGCATTAGAAGTACTGTTTTATTATAATAGAGGATGTATTACGGCCTATTCTTTTCACATAATTTTTATCCCTTTCTAAACCATCTAATTTTCAAAAATACCCACAAATGGATAGCCAATTAAATCAATATATCAATATATACCCAAATACATGTACGATATGCATCTTATTACTCAAATCCTTATACTTTTGTATATAACTAATGCAATATCTTTATATTTGATTTTGGTATACAAATAAGATTATATAAGAATCTACCAAATATATACACAATTATGGGCAAAAAAAAAAAAATTTTTTTTTTTGACAGGTATTAGTTTCTTCCAAATTTCAACCTTACCCAACATTTCACACAACTCCTTTTGTTTCGGTTGACAACCAAGTTATAGATAGCTTGCACATTTTCCTACCTCTCCACTCATAATATTACAAAAAGTAAGACTTTTCTTGTGTTTTTCATCCAAAGTACACTTAATTTAGAAATAAAAATGGGCAGCCATCGGAGCTTCTTCAACGGTTCCTGTTCAATATATATATATATATATATATATATATATATATATATATATATATATATATATATATATATATATATATATATATATATATATATATATATATATTTATATATATATCAAGAAGCTTCAAGGAGGCTACCAGAGCAGCCCCCGTCGCACCCTCCTCTTCTTCCTCCTATCGAAGACCGCAGCCAAACACTCCCACTTGAGCCTCTACAGCTGTTCGTCTTCCTCCCATTGGAACCCCTCCTTCCTACTTTGTTTATGCAAGCAAATTAACATTTTATGTGAAAATACAAGTCTAGTTTATAAAAATGTTATTTGACAATGTAACATATTGTTACAAATAAACTAGTTTAAACTTTTCATATATATATTATAGTTATTTTATCGCAAAATAACTAGTCCACATAACAAATGCTACATGATACAAAAATATATGATTTTGTGTGACATTGTATGTCATAAAACTTTGTAGTATTTAAAAGGTTCAAGCTATTACTGTGCATGTATATTTATTTGTTTAAATACATAAAGTTTATACATGTAGATATCTTCATTACATTGGAATGTACCTCTTTATAAAAGCGAGTACATTACACTTTTACATACATAGCAAACATACTCGGATTTTATAAACTTTATACAATGGAATTCATTATGCCTAGTGACTTATCCACAAATAATTTAGGGCTGAGCTATTCACATACCTTAGATAAGGGTTTTTTAGTGAGACTATATTCATTAGTTGTAACATCCGGATTCCCAGGTATATTATTTTTATTCATTTATCTTGGAATTTGTGAAGGGACTCTGTGAGTTGGTGCTTAGACTCGCCGAGTAGGGTCGCAAATTCTCATCCGGATTAATGACCGGACTCGGCGAGCCCGCGTTGTTTAATGAAACCCTAATTCTCGGGTTTTGGAGCCTATTTAAGGGCACTCATAGCCTCCCATTGCGGCTACCAGTCCCTTGAGAGAAACCCTTAGTGAGCTAAATCGTTTGTGAGGAGGAGAGGCCATATTTGATCTTTCTATCATTGGTTTAGCAAGAAGAAGGTGATCAAGATCAAGAGGAGGCTGAAGGAGGTGCTTTTTGGAGGAATTCTAAGCTCAGAAGTGCTTATTTGAGGTATAATCTCGATCCATCTTCAGTTTTGGTGATGGTTTATAGAGTTAGGGTTTTCTAGACCCTTTGGTAGATGGTTTTGTTTGAGTATATGGTTCCTTTTCATTTTATGGTCTGAATCTGGATCCATAGAGGTCCAGAGACCTTACTCCTTTGAGCTTTATGTGGATTGATGGTGAATATGAACTTAGGATGCCTTATTAGAGGTCATTTCTTCAAATAGAACCTTGGAGCCTTTGCATGGGCATCAAGCTTCGAACTTTACGTGATTATTGGGACTAGAAAGGATAGATCTATTGAGTAGAGCATCAGATCTGACCTCAAGAAGCCATTGGAAGTGAGCATGGTTTGGACTCGCCGAGTCCATGAACAAACTCGACGAGTCGAGTCGAGTTGTCCCGAGACTATGAATCTAGAGAGTGACCCGCCGAGTTAAGTGAGTGACTCGGTGAGTCAAAAGAGAATCAGAGGAGTAGAGTTCACGTGTAGACTCGCCGAGTCAGGTCAAAGTTTGACCGTTGACTTTTAGGGAATGGTCAACAATGGGGTCTTTGAGTCAAGAGAGGGGTAAAATGGTCTTTTACCCATTTGAGGATGCTAAGAGAGGGTGGGGTCTAGTCTCGAGAGTTATATTTATGAGCGTATGTTACTTTATGTGATTAGGCAGAGGCTAGACTATACTGCTACCGAGTTGGGGATTTATCGAGACATTTGAGGTGAGTCTTCTCACTATACTTTACCTTGAGTGGTAATTAGAGTTATGTGACAGAGTTATTGTATGCTATTTATGTGATATGTTGCACTGCATTATTTCTATGTGATTTGTGCCATGTGTTTATCAGAGTATATATTATAGTTAGAACCGGAAGGTTCACAGAGTTAGGACCAGAGGGTCCACAGAGTTCGGGGCCCAAGGGCCCACAGATTTATAGCCTCGAGTGGCTAGTATGTGTTATGCGTGGTATTTTGGGGAACTCACTAAGCTTCGTGCTTACAATGTTTTGTGTTATGTGTTACAGGTACTAGTGAGGAGCGCGGGAAGGCGCCGACATGATTCGTACACACCCATCGGAGTTTATTATGATACGATCTTGGGATTTTGTACTAAGATAATATTGACACATTGTTTATGAAAGTAATTATGAATGAATTATTATGTTTTTGAAAAGCGAAAAATTGGTTGAATTTTTACGGTGTTACAAGTTGGTATAAGAGCCTTGGTTTGAGGGATTCGGATGCATCTTCGGGCGTATCTGAACTCAAACTGAGGATTTGGGAAATTTTTTGGTAACAAAAAAAATTAAAAATAAAGTTTTGAGAAAAACAGAGCAGAGCCGTGTGTACGATCAGCCAGCACCCGAACGGTGATTTCCCAAAATATCCTTATAATAAGTGTTATGATATATATTATGTTATGATGCATGCTAGAGTAGACTAGGTATCCTTATTAGGACTAGAGTGGCCTGATATATGATGCCTTAGTCTAGGAGCTTTGCTGCTAGGGATGCTTGGGAGTGTTTAGATAGCAGCGAGGAGCTTATGAGAGATTAGCTAGTGAGTAGCATGAGATTTGAGAGATTAGAGTGCTTGGAATTTGGGACTCTGGGAGGAGGACTTGGGATGAATGCTGAGGCGGTGTGGTCGGTAGTATTGGGCCCATACTACCAAAGGCACCGGGTCAGTGGGCAGCCTAAGTAAGAATCCTTAGGGTACCAGAGATCAAGTAGGATTGGGATATCGAGTGTGTGTACACCTGAGCGAGTTTTTGATATCTTGTGTTGTATTTCAGAGAGGCATCATGGTGGGGACGCGCCACAGACCAGGGACTAGTGGAGGGGGTGTGAGCGACGAGGAGCTCCGCCAGATGATTCATGATGAGGTGGCTGCTGCCATCCACACTGAGATTCCAGAGATTTTCGGGTCTATCAAGACCACCCCGATAGAGACATTTGACGAGAGATACGCTGCTCTTTCTGAGGCTACTATTGCTGCGGCCACTGCAGCTGTAGCTGCGGCTAGACCACAGGGTGGTGATGCGTTGCTGTTCCAGGAGTTCAGCAACACAAAACCACCAGAGTTTGATGGGACCCAGGACCCGATTGCAGTGATGAGGTGGATTTCAGACATCGAGGGGTGTTTCTTCACCTGCTCATCTCCAGAGCATTTGAGAGTCCGGTTCGCGTTGAACCAGCTTCGCTTGGGAGCGAAGGAATGGTGGAAGTTTGTGACGGCACACTACTCGCCTGCTGAGCTTGCTGCAGTGACCTGGGAGAGGTTCACTGCTATGTTCCGAGAGGAGTATGTTCCCCAGGTGGAGAGGGAGCGTTTGGCCCAGGAGTTTTTGACCCTCAAGCAGGGTACCGAGTCTGTTACAGTGATTACGAGGATGTTCCATGAGTGGGCGATGTTCTGCTCAGAGCACGTGTCCTCCGAGCAGGCACGTATGAGCCGATATCTGAGCATTTTGAGGACGGATATACGGGAGTTCGTGGCGAACTCAACGTACCGGACATTTGCTGAGCTTCAGGAAAATTCCCGGAAAAGGGAGATCAAGCTAGAGACCCAGACAAGGGAGGAGGCCGAGTCTCAGGGGAGGGATCGGTGACCGGCGCAGTCTCAGCCGGCAGCTAAGCGGGCCGAGCCCGCTGATTCGAGATCTGGGAGTCAGAAGGGCCGCACTTGTGGCAAGTGCGGAAAAAGCCACGATGGGGTATGCAGAGCAGGGTCTTGCTACAAATGTGGAAAGGAGGGGCATATGGCCAAGGATTGCCCTAAGGGATTTGCAATATGTTTTCACTGCAACTAGACTGGACACCGGAAGGCAGAGTGTCCACAGTTGCGAGGGACAGTTCAGGGAGCTTCTCAGGCATCTTCCCTTGCTGCAGTGAGAGCTACGGACAGTCAGCCCGTAAAGGCCGAGGCACCGAAGGCACGAGGGAGAGCCTTCCAGTTGATTGCGGAAGAGGTCCGCGCAACGCCCGATGTCGTGGATGGTATGTATTCTTTCATGTATTTACTTTTATGTTGAGATATTGTGCTTATATTATGATATGCATAGGTACTTTTCTTGTAAGTTCTGTACCTGACTTGGTGTTATTTGACTCAGGTGCGAGTCGGTCTTTTGTATCTTTGGCTTTTAGTCAGCACATCAGTGTTAGTCGAGAGACGTTGAGTCGGCCTTTGAGAATTTCCATAGCTGACGAGAGAGCGGTGTATGCCACTGAGGTGATTCGAGGTTGTGTACTCGAGATTTTCGGAGTGGAGTTTCCGATTGACTTAGTCCCTATCGCGATGGGAGATGTCTGTGTCATCGTGGGCATGGACTGGTTGAGCAGATTTGGAGCAGTCATCGACTACGAGCGACAGCTAGTGACCATACGAGACCCTAGCGGGGGATTTATTTCGGTGTACGGCGAGGGTACACGTTCTGGGTCGACATTTTGTTCAGCCGCTAGAGCGAGGCAGAGTCTACAACAAGGCTGTAAGGGATTTGTAGCGTATGTGATGGATACGAGGGTTGATTCAGAGAGACCGAGGTCAGTTGATGAGGTTCCGATAGTATGTGAGTTCCCGGATGTATTTCCGAAGGAGTTATCGGGTGTGCCTCCCGAGAGGTAGGTTGAGTTCAACATCGATTTGGTTCCGGGGGCTGCGGCTATCGCCAAGGCGCCCTATCGTCTTGCGCCTCCAGAGATGCAGGAGTTATCCTCGCAGCTTCAGGAGCTACTGGGGAAGGGGTTTATTCGGCTGAGCAGCTCGCCGTGGGGAGCACCTATTCTTTTGGTCAAGAAAAAGGATGGTTCACACCGGATGTGCATTGATTACCGGGAGTTGAACAAGCTGACGGTCATGAACCGTTACCCGTTGCCAAGGATCGACGATTTGTTCGATCAGTTACAGGGAGCATCTTGGTTCTCCAAGACCGATTTGAGGTCTGGATATCATCAGGTGAGGGTGCGAGATGAGGACATCCAGAAGATAACGTTCAGGACTCGTTATGGGCATTACGAGTTCATGGTGATGCCTTTCGGGCTCATCAATGCACCGGCGGTGTTCATGGATCTCATGAACAGAGTGTGCAGGCCGCCGTTGGATCGCTCGGTGATCGTGTTCATCGACGACATATTGGTGTATTCGAGATCCAGAGAGCAGCATGAGGAACATTTGAGAGAGATCCTCAGAGTTTTGAGATCGGAGAGGCTTTATGCAAAATTCTCCAAGTGTGATTTCTGGTTACGAGAGGTCCAGTTCCTAGGGCACGTCGTCAACTAGAAATGGATATTGGTCGATCCTGCCAAGATTGAGGCAGTGATGAGTTGGGAGGTTCCGAGGCCACCTACCAAGATCAGGAGTTTCCTAGGGTTGGCTGGTTATTATCGGAGATTTATCAGGGATTTCTCCAGGATCACCGTGCCACTCACCAAGTTGACCCGGAAGGGTGTTGCTTTTTCATGGGGCCTAGAGCAGCAGGCCTTCTTTGAGACACTTCGCCAGAAACTATGCGAAGCCCCGGTGTTAGCCCTTCCAGAGGGGATGGAGGACTTCGTAGTGTATTGTGACGCGTCGATATCTGGGCTGGGAGCGGTGCTGATGCAGAGGGGGCATGTGATAGCATACGTATCGAGGCAGCTGAAGCCTCATGAGATGAGGTATCCCACCCACGATCTGGAGTTGGGGGCAGTGGTGTTCGCCCTCAAGATCTAGCGTCACTATCTGTATGGGGTTCGGTGTACCATATAAATGGACCACAAGAGCCTGAAGTATTTAATGGATCAGCCCAATCTGAACATGTGACAGAGGAGATGGTTGGATGTGGTGAAGGATTACGATTGTGAGATCCTATACCACCCGGGCAAGGCTAACGTTGTAGCCGATGCCCTGATTCGTAGGGCGGAGGGCGCCCCGATGCAGGATGTTTGTATGAGGCTGACAATGATGACCCCAGTATTTAACGCCATTCGAGGGGCCCAGGCTGAGGCCATGAGACCAGAGACCCATAAGAGAGAAAGGGTTATCGGGCAAGTATCGGAGTTCATTACCGATAGCCGGGGGCTTATGACATTTCAGGGTCGGATTTGGGTATCGTTTGTGGGCGGAACGCGTACCATTTTGATGGAGGAGGCGCATCGATCGAGGTTCTCGATCCATCCCGGGGCAACTAAGATATTTTTGGACCTGAAGAGAGAATATTGGTGGCCCTGTATGAAGAGGGATGTCGCGTGGTTTGTAGAGAGATGCTTGACATGTCGCAGGGTTAAGGCCGAGCACCAGCGTCCACATGGTAAGTTGCAACCATTAGAGATTCCCGAGTGGAAGTGGGAACATATTACCATGGATTTTATCACCAAATTGCTGAGGACTGCGAGGGGCGTCGATGCAATTTGGGTGATTATAGACAGGTTGACGAAGAGCGCTTATTTCCTTGCCATCAGTGAGAACTCTTCCATAGAGAGGTTGGCAGAGATGTATGTGAGGGAGGTTGTATCGCGGTGCCGATCTCGATTTTCTCAGATCGAGATGTGCGTTTCACTTCCAGATTCTGGAAGAAATTTCATGAGGAATTGGGTACGAGGCTGCATCTTAGTACTGCATACCACCCATAGACTGACAGGCAGAGTGAGCGGACGATTCAGACGCTCGAGGACATGCTCTAAGCATGTGTGTTGGATTTTGGCGGGAGTTGGGACGCGTATTTGCCATTGGCAGAGTTTTACTAAAACAACAGCCATCATTCGAGCGTTGGTACGCCACCCTTTGAGCTGTTGTATAGGAGGAGGTGTCGGACCCCTATTTTCTAGGGTGAGGTAGGGCAACATGTGATGGGTAGTACGAAGATCGTGCTTCAGATGACAGAGCATATACAGCAGGTCAGACAGAGGTTGTTGACCGCTCAGAGTCGCCAGAAGAGTTATGCGGACAGGCGCCGGTCTGATCTCGAATTTCAGGTCGGCGACTTCGTGCTCCTGAAGGTCTCTCCTTGGAAAGGAGTGATCCGATTCAGGAAGAGGGGCAAGCTGGGGCCCCGATATATTGGACCTTTCAAGGTGATCGCAAGAGTAGACAGGGCAGCCGACCGTTTGGAGCTACCTGCAGAGTTGGGTCAGATACATGACACCTTCCACGTGTCGCAGCTGAGAAAGTGTATAGCCGACGAGTTGGCAGTGGTACCATTAGAAGATATTCAGGTGGATGCGAGCCTGAATTATGTTGAGAGATTGGTGGCGATTAGGGATCGGAAGATCAAGGTTCTAAGAAACAAGGAAGTGCCTTTGGTACAGGTCCAGTGGCAGCATCGGAAAGGGTCAGAGTTGACTTGAGAGCCTGAGCGAGAGATGCGAGAGCAGCATCCAAAGTTGTTTGCAGAGTGAGACTTCGAGGACGAAGTCTGATTCTAGTTGGGGAAAATTGTAACATCCGGATTCCTAGGTATGTTATTTTATTCATTTATCTTAGAATTTGTGAAGGGACTCGGTGAGTTGGTGCTTAGACTCGCTGAGTAGGGTCGCAAATTCTCATCCGGATTAATGATCGGACTCGGCGAGTCCATGAGTGGACTCGGCGATTCCGCACTGTTTAATGAAACCCTAATTCCTGGGTTTTGGAGCCTATTTAAGGGCAGTCATAGCCTCCCATTGCGGCTACCAGTCCCTTGAGAGAAACCCTAAGTGATCTAAATCTTTTGTGAGGAGGAGAGGCCATATTTGATCTTTCTATCATTGGTTTAGCAAGAAGAAGGTCCCTAGATCCATCTTCTGTTTTGGTGATGGTTTATAGAGTTAAGGTTTTCTAGACCCTTTGGTAGATGGTTTTGTTTGAGTATATGGTTCTTTTTCGTTTTATGGTCTGAATCTGGATCCATAGAAGTCCAGAGACCTTACTCGTTTGAGCTTTATGTGGACTGATGGTGAATATGAACTTAGGATGCCATATTAAAGGTCATTTCTTCAAATAGAACCTTGGAACCTTTGCATGGGCATCAAGCTTCAAACTTTATGTGATTATTGGGACTAGAAAAGAAAGATCTATTGAGTAGAGCATCAGATCTGACCTCAGGAAGCCATTGGAAGTGAGCATGGTTTGGACTCGCCGAGTCCATGAACAGACTCGACGAGTCGAGTCGAGTTGTCCCGAGACTATGAATCTAGAGAGTGACCCGCCGAGTTAAGTGAGTGACTCGGTGAGTCAAAAGAGAATCAGAGGAGTAGAGTTCACGTGTAGACTCGCCGAGTCGCCCACGTGCACTCGACGAGTCAGGTCAAAGTTTGACCGTTGACTTTTAGGGAATAGTCAACAATAGGGTCTTTGAGTCAAGTGAGGGGTAAAATGGTCTTTTACCCATCTGATGATACTAAGAGAGGGTGGGGTCTAGTCTCGAGAGTTATATTTATGAGCGTATCTTACTTTATGTGATTAGGCGGAGGCTAGACTATACTGCTACCGAGTCGGGGATTTATCGAGACATCTGAGGTGAGTCTTCTCACTATACTTTACCTTGAGTGGTAATTAGAGTTATGTGACAAAGTTATTGTATGCTATTTATGTGATATGTTGCATTGCATTATTTCTATGTGATTTGTGCCATGTGTATATCAGAGTATATTTGAGTTAGAATCGGAAGGTTCACAGAGCTAGGACTAGAGGGTCCACAGAGTTTGGGGCCGAAGGGCCCACAAAGTTATAGCCTCGAGTGGCTAGTATGTGTTATGTGTGGTATTTTGGGGAACTCTCTAAGCTTCGTGCTTATAGTGTTTTGTGTTATGTGTTACATGTACTAGTGAGGAGGACGGGAAGGCACCGACATGATTCGTACACACCCATCATAGTTTATTATGATATGATCTTGGGATTTTGCACTAAGATAATATTGACACATTGTTTATGAAAGTAATTATGAATGAATTATTATGTTTTTGAAAAGCAAAAAATTGGTTGAATTTTTACGGTGTTACATTGGCTAAGTTTAAACACTTGACATAGCCACACTACTATAACCGTTAATCTTTGAAGCGAGATATGTATGTATAAATATATACGGGGTTGACATCCTCACCTGTGGTTGCTAGCTACAATCTCGATTGATCAATCGAAGCAGGTGATAAGTGTCTACTATCGTTACTACAACGTACAATGAGGCGTTGTAAGGGTACATTCAGTCAAATAGCTCGGTTATAGGACTCACTATAAACATTCACTAGAATCTCTCTTTCTCTCTCTCTCTCTCTCACACACACACACACACTCTCTCTTTAACTATAGACCATGGGTTTGGTTGATTTCAAAACTATTTTAAGTATTCATTTACATATGGTATCTCGTTTAATACAAACCATGGGCTTGGTTTCTTTCAAAACTATGTTAAGTATGGATTTACTTATATAAAGATACATTCTGACTTTCAAAGACTCTTTACACACACAATTTTAAATATGAATTTACTTATATTAAGATACATTTTGGCTTTAAAAGACTCTTTACAAACACAATTTTAAGTATTGTTATACTTATACTTACAAAGAAAATAAATTTTAGACTTTTTAAAAGTATTACTGTTGGTAGCAGAAAACTTGTAACTCTCACCAACCATGTGTTGACCCTCAAAAGTACATGTATTCTCAGGAAATCACTAAACAGACATTTAAGACGGAATTAATTACATGCAGCCTAGTTTACTAGCTATTGTATTATCTGCATATTTGTTAAGGCAGTTCATGTACTATTATTACTTGTAAGAACCTTGTATTCAAAAGTGAAGATGAAATATGAATGCTATTTTGTTTATTGTTGTAGTTGTGTTATATATTCAGTTTACCTGTGATCCACGAACTTGATCGTACAGATCGACATGTTCCGCCGCCTCGGCCGGGGGTTTGACATATTTGTATCAGAGCTAAATCAACTATATAGAACTCGTATCCTTAAAAGAGGAATACAACTATATCAACATGTTCCTAATAAAAGTATTATTAATTAATTACACTAATTATTGCCTAGTTACTGTACGGTGTAACTGGTTTGAAGGGTCTCTTGGGTTGCTGGATTTTAGAATGACTTAATTACTAAAATGATCCTGCCTTCCGGTGCTTCTTATTTGGCCCTCATCTGTAATTGGTAGTCTTGGAGTACAAAACAAAAATTAATAAAACTGCAAACCTCACCAACAATAATATATATATATATATATATATATATATATATATATATATATATATATATATATATATATATATATATATATATATATATATATCCTCTTACTCATGATGAGAACACTTTATAAAATTCTAACGTACCTCCAATTAAAACTACCAACTCAACCCTTTAGGCTAAACGCCTCCACTATGGTTAGTACCATACATAAGCAATACCATAAATAAACATAGAACGTATGCCTGTGTTATTTATGGTCGGGTCGGTGCATAGCCAACCTTGAGCAAGGAGTTTGACAAACTACAATGATTGAAACTTTTAGAGATTGAAGGATGTTCTCAAGATTCGCTGTAGAATCCTAGTACCTTAGAAACCATATATCAACCCCAAAACAATGTATACATTTTAAATACATAAAAATCTGGGTTAATGTTCAGATCTTCCTAGTTCGCCTAAACACGAAGAAGAACAAAGAACCAATAGCTTCGTTACCGTCGTTGCAAATAAACCTATAGTTCCCAATCGATCATTCAATAGTCTCCAAACTTCTCTCTCTATCATTTGAAGTCGGTAGGATTTGAATTCTCTCTCAATAATTTGGAAATTTGTAGGATTTCTAGAATCGATCACTCTCTACAATTTGGAAATATGTAGGATTTATGGAATCGCAGACTCAATATAATTTGGAACCTTACCATGAAAGGATATGAGGTGACTGCTTATGCCTCCCGATTTAACGACCTTGCAAACCTTTGCTCGAGAATGGTGAACCCATAATACAAAAAAGACCAAAAGATACATCTGGGGATTAGCTTCACCGGTTTAATGTCTAGTTATTGTATCCAGACCCATTACCTTTGATAGTGCTAGCAATTGGCCTATCAATTGATGGAGTAGTGTATCTGTCAGGGTACCACGACCCCACAAAATAAAAAGAATCAGTCTTGGAGTACAAAATGGAAGTTACATGGCAGGTCAATGAGGAACTTCAAGCATCGTAAACCCATTCTAGTGCCTGTGGTTGTGTATGCTACGATCATAAACACTCCCACCCCATCAAAGATCTACCATGGCAATTTACCCCACTATACTAAGTGTAATTTCCACCATTTCAGGAATTGCATGGTCTGCAACATATGTATCTTAAGAGGTCACACCTCTAGGTTTTTAGAAAGACTCCAAACAATAAAACCTCAACCATTACTGCAGGAGGAAACCAAAGTTTCTTTGAATGCAATGAGCCAGAGAATTTCAAGAAGGACTGCTCGAAACTGAAGAATCAAAGTGGCAAAGGAAGAGCATTTGTGATAGGTTCTGGAGATGCTCTTTAGGAACCAACCGGGGTTACTGGTTGATCTAATGCCAATGACCATTGGAAGTTTCGACATGATCTTCAAAATGAATTGGTTATTAGTTCATCGAGCGAACAGATTATATTATGAAAAAGCCGTTCGACTACCTTTACCTAAAAACGAAGCCCTCATAATTTATGGAGATAAATTAGGAAAGAACCTAAGAGTCATCTCTTGTATGCAGGTGAGAAAGTGTTTACAGAAGAGACGCTTCGCTTTCTTGGCTAACATGGCGGATATGTAAGGCAAGGCTAAGGAAATCAAAGACATTCCGCAAGTGTGCGACTACTTGGACATATTTACATAAGATATACCTAGATTACCACCTGTTAAAATGTCAAATTTCGAATCGGCCTAATTGTGGGTGCATCACCAGTGATAAGATCTCCTTATCGTCTGGCTCCATCGGAAATGGAAGAACTCTCTAGTAAGCTCCAAGAACTTCTTAACAAAGGCTTTATCTAACCAAGTTTCTCTCCATGGCGAGTTTCGTATTGTTTGTCAAAAAGAAGGATGGATCGTTTAGGATGTGCATCAACTATCGAGAGTTGAACAAACTCACCATCAAAAACCGATATCCACTCCGGAGGTTCAAAGATTTGTTCGATCATGTAACATCCGGTTCTTGGTACTTGTTTTAATTAAAGTAAACTCATGTGTTTCTTTGGGACTCATCGAGTTGGAGGACCAACTCGTCGAGTAGTCTCAACTTTGGGTTGGCAGGATAAGTGACCTCCTCGACAAGTCGGGAGACCAACTCAACGTGTAGGAATGTCTGGATGAAACCCTCATATTTAGGGTTTGAACCCTATTTAAACAACTTATAATTCCCCAACAGAACCTCCATTGTTCCTCCCAACCCAGAGAAACCCTAACTCGAAACCCTAAGCCTTATTTGAGTGTTCTTGAGCTTTTTGCTACCTTTTTTATGTGTATTTGAAGTTGGAAGAGGAGAAGGAAGCTTGGGAGATCAAGAGAGAGCAAGTAGATCCATAAGTCTTGGCACATTTCCTACTCATTTGAGGTATAAAGCTGATACCTTGGCTATTCATTACTTAGATCTTGATTTAGGACTATTTTCTACCTTTTCTAAGCTTTAGAGAGGCTATACTCGGATTTGTGTGTAGATTTGTAGTTGCACTTCAGATCTGGGAGCATTGAGGGTTCCCATGGCATAAAGGTGCCAACTTTATGGCCATGGGAGACCCATGCTTCTTACATACCTCTTTTTATGGATTTTTTAGCCAAAAACCCCATGCATGGACGTCAAGATTGGAACTTTACGTATAAAATGGACCCTAGAAGGCTAGATCTCTGGTTCTTATGCATTAAGACCCATTATAATCGATTGAATAGTTTTGGACAAAGAGGGACTTCGCGAGTCGCTTGGGTGACTCGGCGAGTCGGGTCGTTTTTTCCCCCAAATGTCTTCTGGAAATGGTTTGTGGTTGAGCGGAAGGAACACTCAGCCTGTTATGGGTTTGATATGGAATTGAATACCAAAGGAGTTGACGAATTCAAGGAGGAACTTGCCAAGTTCAAGACAATGTCCCAACCTCATGAAGACGGACTCGACGAGTTCAAGGATGAACTCAGCGAGTCATAAACTAAACACCTTCATATAGATGAAGATGAACTCGATGAGTTCAAGTACGAACTCGGCGAGTTGGTTGAAGATAGTCTGATGTGTTGTTGAAGGCAAACTCGTAGAACTCTTGCTATACTTTATGAGTAGGGATGGTATTATGGCATCTTGTGGACATGGGGACTCGACGAGTTGGTAGACCAACTCGGCGAGTCGGGTCAACCAGGTGTTGACTTGACCAGGTTTTTGACCTTGAGTTTGACTTGGACTTGGGTTGACTCTGGTATGGGTTATGAGTATGAAAGGGTAACTTAGAAAGGATGATGTGTAGGGATCGAGGATTCGAGAGGAGTTGATTTCCGTATCGAGGACAGTGCAGACACTACACGACATTGAGGTGAGTTACCTTCCAGTAGAAGTGGGTCTAAGGTACCAAGGCCGACCAACTAGTAGTTAATTTCAGTAGAGATGATTGTCTATGTGATAATTGTCTGGTTGCTGTTTTTTTTAGATGTGTTCTATGTGCCCGTGTGATATGTTATATGTGCTAGTGGTAGTAGGAAGGGGAATAGTCCCCGATTCGGTCGTTAGGACCGAAGGGTAGGTCGGACACCCCAGATATGTATGACAGCATGATTATGATATATATTATTATGATAGTAGTAGGGAGTGAAATAGTCCCCGTGACCGGCTGAGATAGACCAGAGGGTAGGCAGGCACCCGATAATGGCCTGACACTGGTAGGTCAGCACCCCAGAATGGCTTGACATGTGTAGGTCAACACCCTAGAATGGATTGACACGGGTAGGTCGGGCACCCTAGAACCGCCCGACAGTATGTATGGTTGTATAGTATGTGGTATGATGGGGGAACTCACTAAGCTTCGTGCTTACCGTTTTTAGTTTTGGTTTCAGGTACCTCTTCAACTAAGGGGAAGGAGCCGGCAGGGTAGCAGCGCATCGTACACATATGATTTCCGCTTTGAGAACCCTAGGATTGTACTCTAACATTTTACTATCTTATGTTATGGTTTTCTAGACTTGTGATCTGAGACTTGATGTTTTGAAATGATAGCAACGATGTTTTCTGTAAACTATTTTCATAAGTAATGTAATTAAACAAAAAAATTGGGTCTTGATTTTGGAATCTTACAAGTTGGTATCAGAGCCTTGGTTTGAGGGATTCGGGCACACCATCAGGGGTGTCTTGACTCAAACCGTGGGCTTGAAGGATTTTTACAGGAAAAATAGTTTTCTAAAATTTAAAAATAAGGAATTTTGAGAAAGAACAAGGTGTGTGATGCGTGCGACCGTCGTAGTTCAAATAAGTTTTCCCCAAGATACCCATACATGTTATGTTATATGATATGATTATGAGAGTTGCATGCTAGACTAGGGCTAAGGATCTAGGGAGGATGCCTTGTTTGCCTGTTATATGATTATAAGAATTGCATGCTAGATTAGGGCTAAGGATTTAGGAAGGATGCCTCACATGCCTGTTGTATGAGTTTATTGAGCTATTGCTAGGGTTGGTTAGTCAGTAGTATGGTAGCCTGATTAGGCTATGCTTGGTAATGATTACTCAATGCATGAATGCTACTTGCTTTGTGCTGATAGAGGTTCCAGCTAGGTTTAACTAACTAGTAAGCGAATATGAATAGTATCCGTAAGCTAGTTAGGGAAAGATGGTAAGGACTCCTTGTGCAGCTGATGGCGGAGAGTAGATCGGAGAGTACCATAGGACAAGCCTAGGATGAGATTAGCTGGAAAGCAGTGTTAGTATAAGGTACTTGGTGAAGTCGAAGCAATCCTTGAGGAAAGTATGGATAGATGTGGAAGGTAGTTTGGGCCCGTACTAACGGAAGCAGAGCACCCGTACTCAAATCAAGGAGGGCTAAGATAGAACTAGGAAACTTGGAGAGTGTGTGAGACCTCTCGAGAGTATGGATAACGCTGACATTTATGTGTTTTATTTCAGTATGGCGATTACGCGACATGGAGCAGGAGGTTCAGGGTCTGGATCAGGATCAGGATCAAGCTCGGGTGTAGGATTCGAGTAGGTTGATGATGGGCTATGCGAGTTCATCGCGTCTGTGATCACGAGAGGTGTCCTTGAGGCGACCCGGTCCTTTTTGGGTCGATCAAGGAGGAGATTGTTGAGCTGATGGAGGATCACCTCCGGACATTCAGGAGTGACTTGGCATCCAATCGGTCGGGTTTGTGTAGACTGTCCTTCAAGGACTTTAGGGGGAGTGGTGTGCCATAATTTCATGGGGCGAAGGACCCCATTGCTGCCAGGAGATGGATCACAGACATCGAGTCTACATAGTTGACGAGCTTCTTCCCGAAGGGGTCGAAGGTCCACTTAGTTGTGGGTTGTTTGAAGGATAGAGCTAGGGATTGGTGGGAGTCAGTTGGTGACTCACTGGGAGCCCCAGTCATCGAGGCTATGACTTTGTCAGACTTTGTGACCAGGTTCAGGGCTTAGTTTGCGCCAGTTGTGGAGCTTCAGCAGCTGGCCAGGGAGTTTCTTGACATGAGACAGACTATGGAGTCAATGGCGGAGATCATCGCCAAGTTCCGAGAGAGGGCCTTGTTCGTACCTCAGTATGCAGGGGATGAGGAGATGCGGAAGACCCCCTATCATGATATGTTGAGGGCTAATATTCTGGAGCATGTTAGCTACTCATCCTACCCGACCCTAGAGTCCATGATTTCCAGGGAGAAAGAGAGGGAGATTGATTTGGAGCACATTCAGTAGAGGAAGGCAGAGGTAGAGCAGGTTACTAGGGTTTCGGGGAAGAAACCCAAGGGATCCGACACTAGGTCGAAGGGCTAGCCAGGCCAGATCCGCTGCAGGAAATGCGGCAGGCCGCATGAGGGGCTTGTAGAGCGGGATCATCAGGCTGCTACCAGTGCGACAAGACGATGCAATTTGGCAGGGATTGTACTACACCTTCCCCCACTATTCAGATGTTAGACCTGATTTGCTTTCATTGCAATCAGAGGGGCCATAAAAGGCCAACTGCCCCAGGTTCACAGCGGCAGCAGCAGCGCCAGTGGTGGTGCCAACTCCAGCGACTACATGGGTTATAGATGGTTGGAACCTCAAGGCAGAGGCTCCAATGGTGAGGAGCTGAGCTTTCCAGTTGATAGCCGAGGAGGCACGCGTCGCACCCGATGTGGTGACGGGTATGGTTTCTGCTCTCTAAGTTTTATTATATGTCGCTTGTGATACTGATGTATTATGTTATATGTTTTGTTTAGGATTGTTCCATGTGAACGGTATCCCAGTTCAGGTGTTGTTTCATTCGGGTGCTACCCGATCATTTGTCTCTCTTGTTCTTAGCAAGAGGTTTCCTGAGTCTTCGGGCATGTTAGATTGTCCTCTAGAGGTCGAGATTGCGGACAACCGATCAGTGCGAGCATCAGAGGTTTTCATGGATTGTGTTTTGAGGCTGTTCGAGGAGCGCTACTTGGTAGAATTGGTTCCCATACCTTTACAGGGGAACAAGGTTATTATAGGAATGGATTGGTTGAGCCCAATGGGGGTGGTGATCGACTGCGCGCATCAGTTGGTCCAGGACAGGACCCTAAGTGGGGGAGATCTGGCGATTCAAGGCAAGAGGCCACAACATGGACCAACTTGATGTTCACCAACGAGGGCTAGACGCTACCTCCAGGAGGGGTGCGCATGGTATGTCGCCTATTTCTTGGATACTCGGGAGACGGGCGAGGCGGCGGTGAGTGGCGTGCCGGTGGTACGGGAGTATGCGGATGTATCTCCAGAGGAGCTGCCTGGAATACCTCCGGAGAGGCAGGTATAGTTCAGGATCGACCTAGTCCCTGGTGCGGCTCCGATAGCCAAGGCAACATATTGGCTGGCTCCTCCTAAGATGTAGGAGTTGTCTACATAGCTGCAGGAGCTGTTAGACAAGGGATTCATTAGACCGAGCAGTTCACCCTGGGGAGCCCCGATTCCATTTGTGAAGAAGAAGGATGGGTCGCATCGAATGTGTATAGATTAATGGGAGCTGAATAAGGTAATGGTGAAGAACCGGTACCCACTCTCGAGGATTGATGATCTCTTTGACTAGCTTCAGGGAGCATCCTGGTTCTCCAAGATCGATCCGCGTTCAGGTTATCATCAGATGAGGGTTAGAGAGGAGGATGTGCAGAAGACTGCCTTTCGGACGCGATATGGTCACTATGAGTTCGTGGTGATGCCTTTTGGGCTCACTAATATTCCTGCCTCGTTCATGGATCTCATGAACCACGTGTGCAGACCGATGTTGGATCGGTATGTGATAGTTTTCATTGATGACATCTTGGTGTACTCCAAGACACGGGAGCAGCACGAGGAGCACTTGCGGGAGGTATTGGATACTCTTAGGAGGGAGAGCTTGTATGCCAAGTTGTTCAAGTGTGAGTTTTGGTTACACGAGGTGCAGTTTCTTGGGCACCTTGTCAACCATAATGGGATTTCAGTCGACCCTGCCAAAGTGGAGGCCGTGATGAGGTGGGAGGTTCCGAGGTCTCCATCTAAGACTCGGAGCTTCATGGGATTGGCAGGTTACTATTGGAGATTCATTCAAGAATTCTCTAAAATAGTCATGCCTTTGACCCGGTTGGCAAGGAAAGTCGTGGTCATTCGCTGGGGGCCAGAGCAGCAGGCCGCATTCGAGACGTTGAGACAGTGATTGTGTGAGGCACCAATCTTAGCCTTGCCGGAGGGCATGGATGATTTTGTAGTGTATTGCGATTCGTCCATCTCGGGTCTGGGCGCGGTATTGATGTATATGGGCCATGTTATCGCCTACGCTTCGAGGCAGCTGAAGCCTCATGAGGCGAATTATCCGACGCATGACTTTGGGGGCAGTTGTTTTCGCCCTGAAGATTTGGTGTCATTACCTCTATGGGTTCTGCTGTACTATTTACACGGACCATAAGAGTTTGAGGTACCTTATGGATTAGCCGAATCTGAACATGAGATAGCGTTGATGGCTTGATGTGGTGAAGGATTACGATTGTTAGATCCTCTACCGCCCGGGGAAGGCCAATGTCATGGCCGATGCGCTTAGCCGCAACGCAGCACCGATCAGGGATATTTTTTTGAGGATGACGGTGGTGACCCCGTTGTTGGAGCGGATTCGAGAGGCCCATCAGGAGGCTATGAAGGAGAAAAACCGCAAGAGTGAGCATATTGTGGGTTAGGTTTTCTCCTTTGATTACGATAGTCGTGGATTGTTGACTCTACACCGTAGAGTATGGGTCCCATATCATGGAGGTGTGCGCCAAGTATTGATGGAGGAGGCGCACAAATATAGGTTTTCTGTCCATCTCGGGGCGACGAAGATGTACAGAGATCTTCATCTTGATTATTGGTGGCCCTGCATGAAGAGGGATGTAGCTTGGTTCGTTGAGAGATGCCTAACCTGCAGGAAGGTCAAGGTCGAGCACTAGAGGCCTCATGGAAAGACCCAACCGTTGGATATTCCGCTGTGGAAATGGGAAGATATCACTATGGATTTCATCATGAAGCTTCCCAGGACCGTGTGGGGAGTAGATTCGATTTGGGTCATCGTGGATCGGTTGACCAATAGCGCCCATTTCATTCTGATTCAGGAGAGCATTTCGGTCGAGAAGTTGGCCGACATCTATATCAGAGAGGTAGTGGCTCGGCACAGGGTGCCAGTTTCGGTGATTTCTGATAGAGATGTGCGGTTCACTTCCAGATTCTAGAAGAAGTTTCACGACGAGTTGGGTACTCGTCTGCACTTTAGCACCGCTTTTCACCTGCAGACGGATGGTCAGAGTGAGCGAACCATCTAGACTCTAGAGGATTTAATACGGGTGTATGTTATAGACTTCAGAGGCAGTTAGGATAGTTACCTTCCTTTGGCAGAGTTTTACTATAATAACAGCTATCACGCGAGTATCGACTGTCCCCTCTTCGAGATGTTGTACGGGAGGAAGTGCAGGACCCAAATATGCTGGGGTGAGGTTGGCCAGAGGGTCATGGGGAGTACCGAAGTGGTACTCAAGACTACAGAGAGGATCTAGCAGGTGCGGAGTAGGCTTTAGACTACTCAGGATCGGCAGAAAAGTTATGCCAGCAGGCATCGTTCAGACCAGGAAATTCAGGTCGGGGATATGGTGCTTCTGAAGGTGTTGCCTTGGAAAGGTGTCATTCGGTTCAAGAAGTGAGGCAAGTTGAGACCATGGTACATTGGAACTTTCAGGGTTGTAGCCCGGGTAGGCAAGGTGGCATATAGGCTGGACCTGCCAGCCGAACTCAGTCAGATTCACAGTACTTTTCACGTCTCCCACATGCAGAAGTACCTGGTGGACAACTCGGCAGTGGTGCCTTTGGAGGATATTCAGGTGGATGATAGCCTGAACTACATCGAGAGAATAGTGGCGATCCTTAATTGGAAGTCGAAGGATCCGAGGAACAAGAGGGTGGAGCTGGTGAAGGTGTAGTGGCAGTACCGCAAGGGCTTAGAATGGAATTGGGAGCCGGAGGACGAGATGAGGGAACACTACCCCGAGCTTTTTTCGGATTCAGCAGTAGACTTCGAGGACAAAGTCTAAAATAAGTGGGGGAGATTTTTAGCATCCGGTTCTTGGTATGTGTTTTAATTAAAGTAAACTCATGTTTTGCTCTGGGACTCGGCGAGTTGGAGGCCCAACTCGTCGAGTAGACTCGACTTTGGATCGGCGGGATAAGTGACCTACTCGACGAGTCGGGAGACCGACTTGACGAGTAGGACTGTCTAGATGAAACCCAAATATTTAGGGTTTGCACCCTATTTTAAAACCTTATAACGCCCTAACACAACCTCCATTGTTCCTCCCAACCCAAAGAAACCCTAACTCGAAACCCTATTCCTTATTTGAGTGTTCTCTAGCTTTTTGTGCCTTTTTGTGTGTATTTGAAGTTGGAAAAGGAAAAGGATGCTTGGGAGATCAAGAGAGAGAGCAAGTAGATCCATAAGTCTTGGTAGATTTCCTGCTCATTTGAGGTATAAAGCTGATACCTTGGCTATTCATTACTTAGATCTTGATTTGGGGCTATTTTCTACATTTCTAAGCTTTAGAGAGGTTATACTCGGATTTGTGTATAGATTTGGAGTTGCACTTCAGATCTGGAACCATTGAGGGTTCCCATGGCATAAAGGTGCCAACTTTATGGCCATGGGAGACCCATGCTTCTTACATACCTCTTTTTATGGATTTTTGAGACAAAAACCCCATGCATGGACGTCAAGATTCGAACTTTACGTATAAAATGGACCCTAGAAGGCCAGATCTCTGGTTCTTATGCATCAAGACCCATTATAATCGACTGAATAGTTTTGGACAATGAGGGACTCGGCGAATCGAGTCGCATTTTCCCCCAAATGTCTTCTGGAAATGGTCTCTGGTTGAGTGGAAGGAACACTCAGCATGTTAGGGGTTTGATATGGACTTGAAGACGAAAGGACTCGACGAGTTTAAGAAGGAACTCGGCAAGTTCAAGACAATGTCCCAACCTCATGAAGACGGAATCGACGAGTTCAAGGATGAACTCGGCGAGTCATAAACTGAACACCTTCATATGGATGTAGATGAACTCGACGAGTTCAAGGACGAACTCGGCGAGTTGGTTGAAGATAGTCTAATGTGTTGTTGTAGGCGAAATTGTCGAGCTCTTGCTAGACTCGATGTTTAGGGTCGGGATTATGACATCTTGTGGACGTGGGGACTCGACGATTTAGTGGACCAACTCGGCGAGTCTGGTTAACCAGGTGTTGACTTTGACCAAATGTTGACTTGCCCAGGGTTTTGACCTTGAATTTGACTTGGACTTGAGTTGACTCTAGTAGGCGTTATGAGTATGAAATGTTAACATAGAAAGGATGATGTGTAGGGATCGAGGAGTCGAGAAGAGTTGATTTTCGTACTGAGGACAATGCAGACATTACACGACATTAAGGTGAGTTACCTTCTAATAGAAGTGGGTCTAAGGCACCAAGGCCGACCCACTAGTAGTTGATTTCAGTAGAGATGATTTTCTATGTGATAATTGTCTGGTTGCTATTTTTTTAGATGTGTTCTATGTGCCAGTATAATATGTTCTATGTGCTAGTGGTAGTAGGAAGGGGAATAGTCCCCGATGCGGTCGTTAGGGCCGAAGGGTAGGTTGGACACCCCATATATGTCTGACAACATGATTATGATATATATTATTATGATAGTAGTAGGGATGAAATAGTCCCCGTGACTGGGTGAAACAGACCGGAGGGTAGGCTGGCACCCAAGAATGGCCTGACACGAGTAGGTCAACACCCCAGAATGGCTTGACATGGGTAGGTCAACACCCCAAAATGGCTTGACACAGGTAGGTCGGGCACTCCAGAACCGCCCGACAGTATGTATGGTTGTATGGTATGCGGTATGTGATGGATAAGGTGTCTAAGTCCATAACTATATTTAGTATGTACTTGACCCGGCCTGACATGGTCCATTTGGGTTGCATTGACATCTCAACTGTTGGATAGACAAAATGAGAAAAAGGACTCTTATGATTTGTTAATATATTTTAAGTTCTAATATATTAATATGAAATCATATTATTTAATCAGTATTGGTCAAGAATTAATTTGGAATTAATTTTGTGATAAAAAGAGACTAATTAAATATATGGGGATTGATTTGTAAATCATTCATTGTTATATAATGGGCTTATGGTTGATGATTCACTAGATTAGGCTAGGACCCATTGGGTGCTCCATGGATGTTATAACCCATGGATCATGAAGGAAAATGAAAAGCCATGCACATTAGGGTTTACATGGTGTAACCCTACATGTGGCACACTATATAAAGAGCTTTATAGCTAGCAAAATCAACCACATTTGCAAGACAAGGAGGGCTAGCCGATTTTGTGATCAAAGTGCTCTTGTCTCAAGTTATTACAAGAGTTGTGGTGTTGTGTGAAATATTTGAGGCATCACATTTGAGGTGCTAGGCTCATAAAGTCTTAAGGAATCCAAGCAACTACAAAGGTATGTCATTCTACTAGTTTTATATTACAAGTTCCCCATGCCATGCTAGTTAGGATGAAAACCTTGGAAAATTCTTATTTGCATGAATATTTGAGAAAACATAGATCCAAGGTTTCTAGGGTTGCATGTACACCATAAGAGTGTTAGAATGCTCAAAACCCATCAGTGGTATTAGAGCCTAGGCTTATTTTCTTTGTATTTGATGCAAATTGCTTGAAAAAGTCGAGAATTCTGCAACCTGGACAGTAAAATCCCCGAGTCCATGGGGGTACTCGACGATTCCATGGCAAAATGCATCTTACTCGTCGAGTACGTTCTTGCACTCGACGAGTAGGAGCCCCTGTGTGTAGAATTTTGAGTTTTGCTGCTGGAAATGGACTAGAATCATTACCCTAAACTGTTTTGGTCTTATAAAACCTGTTTTTGTTAGGTGTAATGATTATGCTAATCCATTTTAAATGGTTATTATTAATATTTCAAGTTTTATATGTGTTTATATGATTCTTGAAATTGTTGATATGAATATTCATGCTTGTGAGTTTTAGTTAATCATAAGAATTATTTGCAAATTGTTTGTTAATGGAGTTCTTGATCTAAATGTCATTGATGAAATCCATAATTTGTCATCAAGTTATGGATTACCAAAAGTCGCTTCCTTAAAAGTCATTAAAGAACCATAGGTTACATAAAATGAAGAGTCTTCATTTTAATAAACCATTAAACTCATAAGTTATGAATATTAAAGGTTTTGAATAGTTTCAAAACTTGCCATCAAGTTTTGGAATTTGTAAAGTCACTTTAGAAAACTATAATTCCATACCCTAGAGTTTTAAAAGTTAAAATTCAACCCTTATACTTTATAATATTATAAGTTATTAATATATATATATATATATATATATATATATATATATATATATATATATATGTATGTATGTATGTATGTATAAGAGCAAGTCAGTTTTACCGTTAGTAGACCTCATTCACGAAACTGGTCTATAATGGGGGTATAAGGTTTTTGCCTATAAAATGGAAGCTTAATGAGTGTCCACTCTCACTCACCGCTTCCTTGACTGGTGGAGGGTCGTTAGCCGAATGGGTAGGACAAAGACTGTATTTCTCATTAAAATTATAATGAAAATCTAAAGTAACTAAACTTTTTATAAATTCCCATTCTTAGTTACTTTAGGAAAATGTGAAATTGGTGCTATCCCATGAAATTACACTTTGTACCTTACCAATTCGTTGGTGGAGCGTGTGTGGGTAACCGACACACTAACATGGACTAGTAAGAGTGGCAAAGGGTCGCTTAATCTTTATCATAGATCGGTGGAGCGCGTGTGGGTAACCGACACATTGATTAGGTGATAAAGATTAAGGGTACCAAGTTAATCTGCATGGTTATTCACACCTTGTTTATGATCCGTGGCATCCCAGTCACAAACTTGAGAGGGCACAATCGAGATTTAAACATGCCATTGAAAAGTTCAATGAATCTCAAAAGAATCTTGGAGTTTCAATCCAATTAAAAAACCTAATAATTTATTTCCTTTTTCATGGTGGAAATTGGTGAATCGTCATTCACCTACCTTCAAATATTTTATAGCTTGGATTACGACATCCCTCTTCCAAGTTGTAAAGTATTGTGTTGGGTCCTAGCCTTAATATTACATTTGGGTGTCTTATTAAGGATTCTATATCTAATTTAAACTTGTCTTTCTTCTTTTTCAGATGTCTTCCAACAATGTTGCTTCTGGCTCAAACCCTATCGGCTCCTTCTCTCTCATGAACCTTTGTGGGAGAGTAATCTTTGATGAGTCAACTGCTACTCTAGGGGAGATCGCTGACTTCAGGGCACATGAGAGAGATGCTATCAAAGTGGCATGTATCATGTTGGCCATAATGGCAACTGAACTCCAGAAGTCCTATGAGGACTTTTACCCTTTTGAGATGCACATGGACTTGATGGAATGCTACCATAAAAGTACTCGTCAAGAGAGGTATGAAATAATCTCTTCCATGATAACAACCCAAATGAAGGATGGTGAATCCATCACGAGACACATGTAGAAAATGCAAAGGTTTGTGGATCGTCTGCTGAAGTTGAATGTGAACTTCCCCGAGGAGTTGGCTATTGATATCATATTGCACTCCTTACCTACTTGTTATGATCAGTTCCGGATGACCTATCACATGAACAAGGAGGAGGTCACACTCAGCAAACTTCAAGGACTTTTGAAGACCGCCGAAACCGGTCTCAAGGGTAAATCGGTTGTTACTACTCCTACTCCTAACACCGCCCCTGTTCTGGCAATCGGGCAAAGTAGAGGGAAGAAGAGGAAGACCCCTTCGAAGGGTACCAAAGGAAAGTCTCTTGATGGCTCCTCTTCAAGTGGAACCAAAGGTGGTTCCATCTCTCCTTCTTCCAACCCTAAGGAAGCTCAATGCTTCTGTTGTCAGGAAAAGGGGCATTGGAAACGAAATCGCCCCAAGTACCCGCAAGATGTTAAGGATAGGAAGGTCAAACCTACCCATGCAGGCATTTACACTATGTTGTCTAATAACTCATTACATTCTACTTCTTGGGTACTTGATACAGGTTGTGGTATTCATATATGTTCTGATTTGCAGGGCCTAAGAAGATGTCACATCCTGAATTCCCATGTATTATTTATTATTGTATTTTGGTGATTTGTGAGGAGACTCGACGAGTTGGAGCCCAAACTCGCCGAGGGTGTGGGTGCGGGTTCGCGTCTGGAATCGACGAGTCCAAAAGTGGACTCGGCGAGTCCATGCTGTTTAATGAAACCCTAATTCCCCGGGTTTGGAGCCTATTTAAGGGCACTTATAGCCTCCCATTGCGGCTACGAGTCCCTTGAGAGAACCCTAAGAGAGCTAAATCGCTTTGAGAGAGAAGAAGTCACTTTTGGATCTTTGTATCCTTTGTTTAGCAAGAAGAGGGTGATAAGAGCAAGGAGGAGGTGAGATTCAAGCAGATCCAGAGTCCAGAGGCTTCATTTTGAGGTAATAGTTCGAACCTCCTTCAGTTTTAGGGTTGATCTTTAGAGTTAGGGTTTTCTAACCCCGTTGGAGAGTGATTATGTGAAGCAAATGGTCCCTCCTCGATTTTGTGCCTTGGATCTGGACTCAAAGAGGTCCAGAGACCTTAACCCTTGGAGCTTTTTGGGTTAGTATGGAGTTATTGGACTTAGGTTGTCATTTTTGGGACCAAATCTCCTTTTGATGCCTTGTTGTGGTTATACAAGCATCAAGTTTCGAACTTTACGTGACATTCATGCTTGGGAAGGCCAGATCTATGGTTTGGGGAAACAGATCTGACCTCAGGAGGTCAATAGGGTTTGTGCATGGCATGAACCCGCCGAGTTGTTATTGAAACTCGGCGAGTAGGGTTTGGGTTTCACGTAAATTGTTCAGCGAGTAGACTCGCCGGGTTGGGGGATAACCCAGTGAGTCAGGGAGAGTCAAAGGGGGCTGAGTCAAGCCGGAACTCGCCGAGTTGTTCTTGAGACTCGGCGAGTTGAGTCGTGGTGGCCCCGCGATTCATGCCAGGTGGAACTCGTCGAGTTAGGGAAATACTCGACGTGTCAAGAGAGGATCCGAGGGAGTCAGTGAACACGCATAGACTCGCCGAGCCGCTCTAGTGCACTCGCCGAGTCCGGTCAAAGTTGACCGTTGACCATTGACCATAGTTGACCAGTGGTGACTTGATAGGGTTAGTCAACCTTAGTTGTGAAAGTGTTAATTAGAGATATATTGTGTTATAGGAGGATTATAGCTCGGGAGATCGAGCGCTAGCGATTTTAGGGATTTGCGAGTTATCGAGATACGCGAGGTGAGTCTTCTCACTATACTTACCTTGAGTAGGTAATCAGAGTTATGTGACAGAGTATTTGTATGTTGTATGTATGTTATGTGTTGTACTGCATTATTTCTATGTGATTTATGCTGTGCATGCTTATAGAGTTGGAATCGGAAGGTTCACAGAGTTAGAGCTGTAGGGTTCACAGAGTAGGGTCCACGGACCCACAAAGTTATAGCCTCGAGTGGCTAATATGTGCTATGTGTGGTATTTTGGGGAACTCAATAAGCTTTGTGCTTACAGTGTTTGGTGTTATTTGTTTCAGGTACTAGTGATGACCGTGGGAAGGCGCCGGCTTGATCAGTACACACACAGGATTTTTATGTTATGAGATCTTGGGATTTTTATATGTCATGGATTGAGATTCAAACATTGATGTTTTTATGAATATTAAATGAATTATGTTTTTATAAAATGTGAAAAAATTGTTCTGAAATTTACGGTGTTACAAGTTGGTATCAGAGCCTTGGTTTGAGGGATCCGAGTACACCTTCGGGCGTATTTGAACTCAAATTGAGGATTTAAGAAATGTTTTCAAAAAGAGTAAAAGATTTTAGGAAAAACACAGAGCAGAGTTGTATGTACGATCAGTCCGTGCCCGAACGGTGATTTCCCAAGATACCGTCATATTATGTGTCATGATATTGATATGATGTATTCTCATGCTAGAGTAGGATAGGTACTCCTACTAGGACTAGAGTGGCCTGATTTGTGATGCCTTAGTCTAGGGGGAGGTGAGCTGCTATGAGATGCTTGAGAGTGAGTAAGTAGCAGTGAGGAGCTTATGAGAGATCTATTAGAGAGTGGATTACGCATAATAGAGTACTTGGAACTTGGGATCCGAAGAGGAGGACTTGGGGTGTATTCTGATACGGTGCGGACAATAGTATTGGGCCTGTACTACTGAAAGCACCGGGGCGGTGTACAGCCCAAGTAAGAATCTTTGGAATGCCAAGGATCAAGGAGGGATAAGTTGTCGAGTGTGAGTATGCTCGAATGGATTCTAATTTATCGTATGTTGTATTTCAGAGGTAGATCATGGTGAGGACATGTCTTATGCCAGAGAGCAGTGGGGCCAGTGATGAGGAGATCCGCCGGATCATCCATGAGAAGGTGGCTGCGGCCATCAGGGCAGAGATACCAGAGATGTTCGTGTCTATTAAGACCATGTTGATTGAGACTTTCGACGAGCGTTATGCTGCTCTTTCTGAGGCTGCTGTTGCAGCGGCCACCACAACTATTGCTGTCACGAGGCCGCAGGATGGTGATGCGTTGCTGTTCCGAGAGTTCAGCAACACGAAACCGCCGGAGTTTGATAGGGCCCAGGACCCGGTAGCGGCTATGAGATGGATTTCAGATATAGAGGGGTGTTTCTTCACTTGCTCATCTCCTGAGCATTTGAGAGTTCGGTTCGCGCTGAACCAGCTTCGCTTGGGAGCGAAGGACTGGTGGAAGTTTGTGACGGTGCACCTTACGCCTGCTGAGCTTGCGGCAGTGACCTGGGAGAGGTTCACTGCCATGTTCCGAGATGAGTACGTTCCCCAGGTGGAGAGGGAGCGTTTGGCCCAGGAGTTTCTGACCCTCAAGCAGGGTACTGAGTCTGTTACGGTGATTACTAGAATGTTCCACGAGAGGGCGATGTTCTGCCTTGAACACGTGTCCACTGAGCATGCACGTATGAGCCGATATTTGAGTATCTTGAGGCGAGACATTCGGGAGTTCGTGGCGAACTCCTCGTACCGGACATTTGCCGAGCTTCAGGCAAATGCTCGGAAGAAGGAGATTGAGCTAGAGACTCAGGCTAGGGAGGAGGCGGAGTCCTAGGGGGGGATCGACGACTGGCACAGTCCCAGCCGGTAGCCAAGCGAGCCAAGCCCACTGATCCCAAAACAGGGAGCCAGAAGGGCCGCACATGTGGGAAGTGCGACAAGGGTCATGATGGAGTTTGTAGAGTTGGATCTTGCTACAAGTGTGGCAAGGAGGGGCATATGGCCAAGGACTGCCCCAAGGGGTTTGCAGTGTTTTTCCACTGCAACCAGACTGGACACCGGAAGGCAGAGTGTCCGCAGTTGCGGGGATCAGCTCAGGGAGCACCTCAGGGATCTGCCCCTGCCGCCATCAGAGCTACCGAGAGTCGGCCAGTGAAGGCTGAGGCGCCAAGGGTACGAGGGAGAGCCTTTCAGTTGACCGCGGAGGAGGTTCGCGCAGCACCCGATGTCGTGGCTGGTATGTATTCTTTCGTGTATTTATTTTGATGTTGAGATATTATTCTTATATGATGTTATGCGTAGGTACTTTTCTTGTGAATTCTGTACCTGCCTTGGTGTTATTTGACTCGGGTGCGAGTCGGTCTTTTGTATCTTTGGCTTTTAGTCAGCGTCTTAGTGTTAGTCGTGAGGTGTTGAGTCGGCCTCTGAGAGTTTCCATAGCTGACGAGAGGGTGATATATGCCACGGAGGTTATCCGTGGGTGCGTATTCGAGGTTTTCGGTGTTGAGTCCCCTATTGATTTGGTTCCTATTGCGATGGGTGATGTCAGTGTCATTGTGGGCATGGACTGGTTGAGCAGATTCGGTGCGGTTATCGACTGCGAGCGGCAGCTGGTGACCATACGAGACCCTAGTGGGGGAGTTCTTACGGTGTACGGTGAGGGTACACGTTCTGGGTCAGCGTTTTGTTCGGCCGCTAGGGCGAGGCAGTGTCTACAGCAGAGCTGTAAGGGCTTTGTAGCGTATGTGATGGATACGCGGGCTGATTCAGAGAGGCCGAGGACAGTTGAGGAGGTTCTGATAGTGCGTGAATTTCTGGATGTATTTCCAGAGGAGTTGCCGGGTGTGCCTCCCGTGAGGCAAGTGGAGTTCAGTATCGATTTGGTTCTGGGGGCCGCACCTTTCGCCAAGGTCCCTTATCGGCTAGCACCTCCGGAGATGCAAGAGTTATCCTCGCAGCTTCAGGAGCTGCTGGGAAAGGGGTTTATTCGGCCGAGCAGCTCGCCGTGGGGAGTGACTATCCTTTTTGTCAAGAAGAAGGATGGTTCACACCGGATGTGCATTGACTACCGGGAGTTGAACAAGCTGACGGTCAAGAACCGTTACCCGTTGCCGAGGATCGACGATTCGTTCGATCAGTTGCAGGGAGCATCTTGGTTCTCCAAGATCGATTTGAGGTCTGGATATCATCAGGTGAGGGTGCGAGATGAGGACATCCAGAAGACAGCATTCAGGACGCATTATGGGCATTACGAGTTTGTGGTGATGCCTTTCGGGCTCACTAATGCCCCGACAGTGTTCATGGATCTCATGAACCGAGTGTGCAGGCCGATGTTGGATTGGTCGGTGATTGTATTCATCGACGACATTTTGGTATATTCGAGATCTAGAGAGCAGCATGAGGAGCATTTGAGGGAGATCCTCAGGGTTCTGAGATCGGAGAGGCTTTATGCCAAATTCTCCAAGTGTGATTTCTGGTTGCGAGAGGTCCAGTTCCTAGGGCATCTCGTTAACCAGAAAGGGATATTGGTTGACCCGGCCAAAGTTGAGGCAGTAATGAGTTGGGAGGTGCCGAGGTCACCCTCCGAGATTAGGAGTTTCTTAGGGTTGGCAGGTTATTATCAGAGATTTATCAAGGATTTCTCTAAGATCGCAGTGCCACTCACCAGGTTGACCCGGAAGGGTGTCGCTTTTTCATGGGGCCCCGAGCAGCAGGCCTCCTTTGAGACGCTTTGCCAAAGGTTATGTGAAGCCCCGGTGTTAGCCCTCCCGGAGGGGATGGAGGACTTTGTGGTATACTATGATGCGTCGATCTTGGGGTTGGGAGCGGTGCTGATGCAGAGAGGGCATGTGATAGCATACGCATCGAGGCAGCTGAAGCCTCATGAGTCGAGGTATCCCACCCATGATCTAGAGTTGGGGGCAGTGGTGTTTGCCCTCAAAATTTGGTGTCACTATCTGTATGGGGTTCGGTGTACGATATACACGGATCATAAGAGCCTGAAGTATTTGATGGATCAGCCCAACCTAAATATGCGGCAGAGGAGGTGGTTAGATGTGGTCAAGGATTATGATTGTGAGATCCTGTACCATCCGGGCAAGGCTAATGTGGTAGCCGACGCCCTGAGTCGCAGGGCGGAGAGCGCCCCATTGCGAGATGTATGTTTGCAATTGACCGTGATGGCTCCGGTGTTGGACACCATTCGTGGAGCACAGGCTGAGGCCGTGAGATCGGAGAACCAGAAGAGAGAGCGAATTGTTGGTTTGGTATCGGAGTTTGTTACCGATGGTCGGGGGCTTATGACATTTCAAGGGCATATTTGGGTACCATTTGTGGGAGGGACGCGTACCATTTTAATGGAAGAGGCTCATCGGTCGAAATTCTCGATCCATCCTGGGGCCACTAAGATGTATTTGGACCTGAGGAGAGAGTATTGGTGGCCCTGTATGAAGAGGGATGTTGTGTGGTTTGTTGAGAGGTGTTTAACCTGCCGTAGGGTTAAGGCCGAGCACCAGAGACCGCATGGTAAGTTGCAGCCGTTGGAGGTTCCCGAATGGAAGTGGGAACAGATTACCATGGATTTTATCACCAAATTGCCAAGGACTGCTAGGGGAGTTGATGCAATTTGGGTGATTGTGGACAGGTTGACAAAGAGCGCTCACTTCCTTGCTATCAGTGAGAGCTCCTCCGCAGAGAAGTTAGCAGAGATGTACATGAGGGAAGTGGTATCTCGGCATGGGGTGCCGATCTCGATTGTCTCAGACCGGGATGTACGTTTCACTTCCAGATTCTGGAAGAAGTTTCACGAGGAGTTGGGTACTAGGCTGCATTTTAGTACCGCATATCCCCCCAGACAGACAGACAGAGTGAGCGGACGATCCAGATGCTCGAGGACATGCTCTGGGCATGTGTGTTGGATTTGGGGGGGAGTTGGGATGCGTATTTTCCCTTGGCAGAGTTTTCCTACAACAACAGCCATCATTCGAGCATTGGTATGCCACCCTTTGAGTTGTTGTATGGGAGGAGGTGTCGGACCCCCATTTGCTGGGGAGAGGTCAGACAGTGTGTTATGGGCAGTACAGAGATCGTGCTTCAGACGACAGAGCAGATCCAGCAGGTCAGACAGAGGTTGTTGACCGCTCAAAGTCGTCAGAAGAGTCATGCGGACAGACGCCGGTCCGATCTTGAGTTTCAGGTCGGCGACTTTGTGCTCCTGAAGGTCTCTCCTTGGAAAGGAGTGATTCGATTCAGGAAGAGGGGCAAGTTGGGGCCCCGATATATTGGTCCATTCCGGGTGGTCGCGAGGGTAGGTAGGGTAGCCTATCGCTTGGAGTTGCCAGCAGAGTTGAGTTAGATTCACGACACTTTCCACGTGTCACAATTGCGGAAATGTATAGCCGATGAGTCGGCAGTGGTTCCATTGGAGGATATTCAGGTGGATGTGAGCCTGAATTATGCTGAGAGACCGATGGCAATCAGAGATCGGAAAATCAAGGTTTTGAGGAACAAGGAGCTACCCTTGGTTTTGGTTCAGTGGCAACATCGGAAGGGGTCCGAAATGACTTGGGAGCCGGAGCGTGAGATGCGTGAGCAGCATCCAAAGTTATTTACGGAGCGAGACTTCGAGGGCGAAGTCTAGTTCTAGTGGGGGAGAATTGTAACATCCCGAATTCCCAGGTATTATTTATTATTGTATTTTGGTGATTTGTGAGGAGACTCGGCGAGTTGGAGCCCAAACTCGCCGAGGGTGTGGGTGCGGGTTCGCGTCTGGACTCGGCGAGTCCAAAAGTGGACTCGGCGAGTCCACGTTGTTTAATGAAACCCTAATTCCCCGGGTTTGGAGCCTATTTAAGGGCACTTATAGCCTCCCATTGCAGCTACCATTCCCTTGAGAGAACCCTAAGAGAGCTAAATCGCTTTGAGAGAGAAGAAGTCACTTTTGGATCTTTGTATCCTTTGTTTAGCAAGAAGAGGGTGACAAGAGCAAGGAGGAGGTGAGATTCAAGCAGATCTAGAGTCCAGAGGCTTCATTTTGAGGTAATAGTTCGAACCTCCTTCAGTTTTAGGGTTGATCTTTAGAGTTAGGGTTTTCTAACCCCTTTGGAGAGTGATTATGTGAGGCAAATGGTCCCTCCTCGAGTTTGTGCCTTGGATCTAGACTCAAAGAGGTCCAGAGACCTTAACCCTTGGAGGTTTTTGGGTTAGTATGGAGTTATTGGACTTAGGTTGTCATTTTTGGGACCAAATCTCCTTTTGATACCTTGTTGTGGTTATACAAGCATCAAGTTTCGAACTTTACTTGACATTCATGCTTGGGAAGGCCAGATCTGTGGTTTGGGGAAACAGATCTGACCTCAGGAGGTCAATAGGGTTTGTGCATGGCATGAACTCGCCGAGTTGTTCTTGAAACTCGGCAAGTAGGGTTTGGGTTTCACGTAAATTGTTCAGCGAGTAGACTCGCCGGGTTGGGGGATAACCCAGTGAGCCAGGGAGAGTCAAAGGGGGTTGAGTCAAGCTGGAACTCGCCGAGTTGTTCTTGAGACTCGGCGAGTTGAGTTGTGGTGGCCCCGCGATTCATGCTAGGTGGAACTCGTCGAGTTAGGGAAATACTCGACGTGTCAAGAGAGGATCCGAGGGAGTCAGTGAACACGTATACACTCGCCGAGCCGCTCTAGTGCACTCGCCGAGTCCGGTCAAAGTTAACCGTTGACCATTAACCAAAGTTGAACAGTGTTGACTTGATAGGGTTAGTCAACCTTAGTTGTGAAAGTGTTAATTAGAGATATATTGTGTTATAGGAGGATTATAGCTCGGGAGATCGAGCTCTAGGGATTTCAGGGATTTGCGAGTTATCGAGATACGCGAGGTGAGTCTTCTCCTTATACTTACCTTGAGTAGGTAATCAGAGTTATGTGACAGAGTATTTGTATGTTGTATGTATGTTATGTGTTGTACTGCATTATTTCTATGTGATTTATGCTGTGCATGCTTATAGAGTTGGAATCGGAAGGTTCACAGAGTTAGAGCCGGAGGGTTCACAGAGTAGGGTCCACGGACCCACAAAGTTATAGCCTCGAGTGGCTAATATGTTCTATGTGTGGTATTTTGGGGAACTCACTAAGCTTTGTACTTACAGTGTTTGTTGTTATTTGTTTCAGGTACTAGTGATGACCGTGGGAAGGCGCCGACTTGATGAGTACACACACAGGATTTTTATGTTACGAGATCTTAGGATTTTTATATGTCATGGATTGAGTTTCAAACATTGATGTTTTTATGAATATTAAATGAATTATGTTTTTATAAAATGTGAAAAAATTGCTCTGAAATTTACGGTGTTACAGAAGAAGTGAGGATGTGGAGCATGGAAAAATAAACTTGATCATGGGTAATTGGAAAGCTTTACATGTCACCAAGATTGGAGTTTATTCTCTGTTTCTAAGTATTGTTAGTATTATATTTGAATAAGTGTTGTTACTCGTCTGAAATGGCGAGAAATATTACTTCCTTTCATGGTTTGTACAAACAAGGGTTTGCTTTTTTATTTGATAATGAATGTGGTGGTATTAATGCTTTTTTTTAATAATAATGTTCTTTATTTTAAAGCATTACCTTGTTATGGTGTATATGAAACTGTGTCGGCTATAGACAACTTAGGAAATAATGTATTACATATCGATTCTTCCACTAGTTTGGATAAAGCATCCTTGTGGCATTGTCGTCTTGGACTTGTTAACAAGAAGCGCATAAGCCAACTTTAGAAGGCTGGAGTCTTGGAGTCATTTGACTTAAATTCAGATGATAGTTGCGAGTTTTGTTTGCTTGGAAAAATGAAAAGTCACCCTTCATTGGTACTTGTGCTAAGGGTGAAGGTTTGTTGGAACTTATACACACAGATGTGTGTGGACCCTTCATAACCGCCACTATGGATGCTAACCGCTTCTATGTGACTTTTACTGATGATTACAGTAGATATGGTTATGTCTACTTAATCATGCATAAGTCAGAAACCTTTGAAAAGTTCAAAGAGTTTAAACAGGAAGTGGAGAATCAGCTAGACAGGAACATTAATATGCCCCGATCCGGTCGAGGAGGAGAGTATCTTAGTACAGAGTTCCTTGACTATCTTAGGGAATGTGGAATTATTTCACAATTCACACCTCCCAAAACACCACAGCTGAATGGTGTGGCTGAGAGGCGTAATCAGACTTTGTTAGACATGGTTCATTCCATGATGAGTCAAGCTTCGTTACCAATCTCATTATGTGGGTATGCCATAGAGACTGTCGTCTATATCCTAAATCTAGTCCCTACCAAGAAGGTTGCCAAAACACCTCACAAGATGTGGACTGGGAAAGTTCCCAATTTAGACCACATCAAGATTTGGGGTTGTAAGGCTTTCGTGAGGCGTGGGACTTAGGACAAGCTCGAACCTCGAAGTGAGCGATGTATTTTCATTGGCTACCCACATAATTCTTTTGGTTACATCTTCTACAAACCAAGTAAGAATGTGGTCTTTGTGGCAAGAAGAGGGGTCTTTTCGCGAGAGAGAGTTTATAAGACAAGGAAACAGTGGGAGGCAAATTGATCTTGAAGAAATTCAAGAGTCAAGCGTTGAAGGAACCTCAAACCCTAGCAATCAACCTGAGGAGGAAACTCCTGTTGATGAGTCCGTACCTCTGAAGTGCTCCATAAGAGTTAGGAATCCACCTGAGCATTACTACGGTTTTCATATTACTGCGGAAGGTGATGAATTTATTAGTGATAGAACACTGGAAGATTTAGATGAGCCTAACAACTTTAAGGAAGCCATGGCAGGCCTTGAGTCCACCAAATGGAAAGAGGCCATGGACAGCGAGATTCAGCCCATGTATGAGAATCAAGTTTGCTACTTGGTTGACAATGTACTGAGTCGTAAGATGGTCGGGTGCAAATGGATATTCAAGAAGAAGACCGACATGGATGGGAATGTACACACTTACAAAGCGCGACTGGTTGCAAAGGGCTTACTCAAACTCCGAGAGTTGACTATGATGAGACCTTCTCACCAGCAGCGAAGATTAAGTCTATTAGGGTTTTGCTAGCCATAGCTGCATTTCATGATCCTGAAATATGGAAAATGGATGTCAAAGCCGCTTTCCTTAATGGAAAGTTGGTTGAGGATGATTACATGAGTCATCTAGAGGGTTTTTTCGATACAAAGCACTCTAATATAGTGTGTAAGCTTGAGAAATCCATCTATGGATTGAAACAAGCATCTCGTAGATGGAATCTTTGTTTCGATGAGAAAGTCAAAGATTTTGGTTTTTCGAGGAGCGAAGATGAGTCTTGTGTATATGTTAATGCTAGTGGGAATATAGTTAGCATTTTGGTATTGTATGTGGATGACATACTACTCATAGGAAATGACATCCCAACCTTATTGGAGGTTAAATCCTGGCTTGGGAAGTGTTTCGCTATGAAGGACCTTGGAGAAGCTGCCTATATCTTAGGAATAAGGATACTGTGAGACAGGAGTAAAAGACTAATTGGACTTAGTCAAAGTAACTACTTGGATAAGGTGCTAAAAAGGTTCAGCATGCAGAATTCCAAGAAAGGTGACTTATCGATCTAGACTAATGCCAAACTGAGTAAGACTCAAATCCCGAGTACAGAGGCTGAGATAGCTGAGATAAGTCAAGTGTCGTATGCTTCCGCTGTAGGATCGATCATGTATGCTATGACTTGTACTCGTCCTGATGTGGCCTTTGCTTTGAGCATGGTCAGTAGATATCAAGGGAATCCAGGCAAGGCTCGTTGGACTGCAGTGAAGAATATTCTCAAGTACACATGAAGGACCAGGGACTGGGTGCTTACCCTTGGTGGGAGTGATGACTTGAGAGTAGTGGGGGTATAGTGATGCTGGCTTCCAGAATGATAGGGATAATTTCCACTCTCAGTCGGGCTGGGTCTTTACCCTAAATAGAGGAGAAATTACTTGGAAAATTTCCAAGCAAGAAACAAGTAGCTAATTCAACTTGTGAATCAGAGTACATAGCAGCAAGCAAGGCGGAAAAGGAGGCTATATGGCTAAAGAACTTCATTGGAGACCTTGGAGTTGTACCGGCTATTAAGGAGCCTATGGATATTTTCTGTGATAATTAAGGTAATGTTGCCTTAGCGAAGGAACCAAGGGATCACGGGAGATCCAGGTACATCGACAGAAAATACCACTTCATTAGACATCAGATAGAAGAAGGAATCCTTGTGGTGAAGAGGGTATCATTGGATAAAAACCCAGCAAATCCCCTCACGAAGGGACTCTGTAGGGTTAAACATCTACATCATGCGAGGCGCATCGGGCTGAAGGATGATATTAGTTTTACAGAGTAGATAGCTATTTCTGAAACTTGGAAAATGTAAATTGACATTTGATGATTGAATAAAAGTTGTTGTTTATTTATTAGTAAGGTGTTGCTATCTTGTGTCAATTATTTACTATTGTTTCAATTTTACATGTTTTGACTTCCAGAATAATTACTTTATTCAAACTCTCCATAGTCAGTCATATGTTGGAAGTAGATATGAATCAAGACTGTCATGAATTGGGTTTGTAGGTGTCTAAGGTGCTAGACATAGCAAATGGTTGCTACAACATTCATGAGTGCTCATAAGTTCTAAGTATTGGATGCAACCCACGCTCACTTGTATCACTTCATGGGGGTTATACATTGATTGTACGAAAACGCATTGGTTATACATTGATTGTACTAAAACGCATTGGTTATACATTGAGATATGAGTTGTTGACTATGATTTGGTTATACATTGATTGTACGAAAACGCATTGGTAACTTGATGTTATGAAACGTGCCTTTATGTATGATTCAACAAGTAGTAGAACAAGCATATGAGTCGAGTTTATCTATTCCTTCTATTCCTTGGAGGATTAGAAGCGATATTTGGGCCCCTTGATGATTTTGTTTTGAACTATGTACCAGGCCCGGTAAGAACCGAATTGATGTATTCGTTTTAGTTCTATGTCAAATAAATCGGAAATCGAGAAAAAACTGCTAGACAATAAATACGACATTGTTCCATGTATTTGTCCGGCTGATATCTAGAACAAAGGATTATATGATCACTTATCTTAAATAGCGCATCATCGTTCAGTTTCGCGAGACTTTGAAAGACCTACGATTGTTGGTCTGTTCCTGAAGTCATACCTGTAACTATAGTTATTAGACTTATCCAAGTGGGAGATTGTTGGATAAGGTGTCTACGATTGTTGGGTTGCATCGACATCTCAACTGTTGGATAGACAAAATGAGAAAAAGGACACTTACGATTTGTTAATATATTATAAGTTCTAATATATTAATATTAAATCATATTATTTAATTAGTATTGATCAAGAATTAATTTGGAATTAATTTTGTGATCAGAAAGAGATTAATTAAATATATGGGGATTCACTTGTAAATCATTCATTCTTATATAGTCGGCCTATGGTTTATGATTCACTAGATTGGGCTAGAACCCATTGGGTGCTCCATGGATGCTCCATGGAGGTTATTGTTGGATTAGGTCTAAGCCCGTAACTATATTTGGTATGTACTCGACCCGGTTGTGCATGGTCCTTTTGGGTTGCCTTCTCCAAAGCAACTTGACAAGGTAATTTAAGGAGAGAGAGAGAGAGAGAGAGAGAGAGAATATTATGGTTTATTAATATATTATAACAATAATATATTAAAGGAGAAATCATATTTATTTAATTAGTATTGGTCATAAATTAGTTAGGAATTAATTTGGTGACTAAAAGAGATTAATTAAATAAAGGGGCATAAACTGTCAAATGTGTGATAGTTGAGTTTTGTGCTGGGAAACCTAATGGACTAAGGGGGAACGAAATTATGATGAAAGATCATCATATTTTCGTCCAAGGGCCTTATTCCAGAAGGTTCCTTGGGCTGCTTGGTGGCTAAGTTGTCCATTAGGGTTTAGACTGAAACCCTAGCAGTTTGCACTATAAATAAGACCCTAAGGCTCCAATTTTCGGACACTTGTTTCCAAGAGAAACCCTAGGGCCGAAAATTAGCATCCTCCCTCCTCTCCAAAAGTTTCCTTCTTGCTTGTGGTGTTTGTGACTCATTAGAGGAGTTACAATGGATGATAGTTGAGTTTTGGGTTGGAGAACCTAATGGATTATAGGGGGAACGAAATTATGATGGGGATCCATCATATTTTCGCCCAAGGCCTTATTCCAGAAGGTTCCTTGGGCTGCTTGGTGGCTAAGCTGTCCATTAGGGTTTAGACTAAAACCCTAGCAGCCTGCAAGTATAAATAGGACCCCTAGGGTATGGAAATCGGCTACACTTGATTCTAAGAGAACCCTAGGGCCGATTTTAGCATCTCTCACCCTCTCTCATATTTACTTCTTGCTTGTGGGGTTTGTGAACCATTAGAGGAGTTACAATTGTGACTCTAAGCTCAAGATCAAGAAGATTATAAGGATTCAAGCCACTTGAAAGAGGTAAAACACTTAGATCTGTTTTCTTAATGATAATTTCGAATTATATATATGATAGATCTAGGTTTGTAAGTCTTGGATTCAAAGCATGTACTATAGATAAACCTAGATCCAAGCTTTAGGGTTTGTATGAGCACATAGGATTGTTCTTATGCATAAAACCCATCAGTGGTATCAGAGACTTGATTGGTTTCAATTGTATGTGATGCTTTAACTGTTTGCTTGCTGAAAATCGTTTTTCTTGCTTCTGCCCGACTCAACTCGGCGAGTTGGCCCTACTCGGCGAGTTTGTGCGTCAGGCAGAGGATATTTCGGGATTTAGTTGCTATTTTGTCATGGGATTAATGCCTAAATCGTTTTTTGAAGATAAAATCCGAATTTTATTATATTTTTGTGATTATCCCTGCCAAAACAATAGATAATTTCAAATCTTTTGAATATTAGTTGTTTATTTGATAAATATGGATTATTTAAAGTTATTTGGTAATTATCTAACGACTAAAATAATATTAGGTCAAATATAGATAATTATGAAATTAATCGTTTAATTTAAAATTATTTGTTATTTGATCCATTGTGTTTTGAAAAGTTCAAAACTTGCCCTCAAGTTTTGAAATTTGAATTTTGTGATTAAATGTTTAATTTTGAATAATTTAAATTTCAAACCCTTGGAATTTTACAAGTTTAAAATTCAACAATATACTATTATATTATTACAAGCTTAATGAATATATATATATATATATATATATATATATATATATATATATATATATATATATATATATATATATATATATATATATAAAATTAAAGTGCTAGTCTTACCGTTAGTTGGCCTCATTCACGAAGCCAGTCTATAAGGTGGATATAAGGTTGCTGCCTATAAAATGGCGCTTAGTGGGTGTACACTCACACCCACCGCTTGCTTGACTGGTGGAGGGTCGTTAGCCGAACGGGTAGGATAGGGAAACCCTCTGATTATTAGAGTATAATGTATGATACAAAGTAATTACATGTTTTACAAATTCCCAATCTTAGTTACTTTAGGGTAAAATGTGAAAATGATGCTAATCCATGAAATTACACTTTGTACCCTTGTCAAACGTTGGTGGAGCGTGTGTGGTTAACCGGCACATCAATTTGGGGATGAAATTGGTAGCGAAGGGTGACTCGATGTTTTTCATAGATCAATGGAGCGTGTGTGGTTTACCGGCACATTGATTAGGTGATAGAGACATTAAGTGCACCATGTTGATTCGTATGGTTATTCACAACTTGTTTGCGATCCTAGACATCCCAGTCGCAAATTTGAAGTGCATATCGAGATTTAAACATGCCATTGAAAAGTTCAATGAATCTCAAAGATCTAGGAATTTTCAATACATTTAAAACTTAAATCTCTTTTTTTGTTTTTTCATGGTGAGAATTAGTGAATCGTCATTCGCTTACTTTCAAATTATTTACTTTTAGAGTACGGCATCCCTTTCTAAGTTGTAAGTATTTTTGTTGGGTCCTATCCCTAATTTCTCATTTTGGTGTTTAATTAGGGACTCATTTCTAATCAAACTTTGTTCCTTTTCTTTTTAGATGTCTGCAAACAACAACAACAACGCTTCTGGGTCATTCTCATTGATGAACCTGTGTCAGAAAGTGACATTTGATGGGTCAATCTTCAACGAGTGTATGAGGTATATTCACATGATCACATGCTACGAGGACAAAGAATATGTCCTCGATGAAAATCTTGAAAAGATCATCCTATATGTTGCTACTCTAGAAGAGTTGGCCGCCTTTGAGGCCCACGCGCGTGATGCCACGAAAGTTCACTGCATCATGCTGGCCACCATGAACCTCGAACTCCAAAAGTTCTATGAGGACATGTATCCGTATGAAATGCATCAAGATTTGTTGGACAGCTATCACCATAGCGCAAGGCAAGAGCGCTATGAGATCATTACTAACATGATCACCGCTAAGTTGGGGAGTGGAGAATCCTTAACCTCTCATTTCCAGAAAATGCAGAGGTATGTTGATCGTCTTCTCAAACTTAATGTTAAGTTTGATGAGGATTTGGCTATCGACATAATCCTCCACTCCTTGCCTTCCTGCTACAACCAGTTTAGGATGACCTACCACATGAACAAGGAAGAGGTCTCCTTGAGCAAGCTCCAAGGAATTTTATGGACTGCTGAGAGCAACCTCAAAGAAAAATTTGTTCCATCTTCCCCTGCTGTGGCCGCTCCTGTGATGGAAATAGGTCAAGGAAAGGGTAAAAAGAGGAAGGCTCCACGTAAGAGCCACCAAAAGGGGAATCCCTGTGATGGTTCATCCTCAAGTGGGACCAAAGCAGGCTCTGCTAAACCCTCCTCCGATGCCAAGGAAGCAGAGTGCTTCTATTGTCACCAAAAGGGCCACTGGAAACGAAGTTGCACTCAGTATTTGCAAGATATAAAGGATGAGAAGATTAAGCCCACCTTTGCAAGTATGTATTCTATTAAATCTAATAACTCATCATTTGCTACTTCATGGGTTCTTGATACAGGGTGTGGTTACCACATTTGTTCTGATATGCAGGGCCTAAAAAGAAGTATGGAGGTGGAACATGGAAATATGAACCTGATTGTGGGAAACAAAAGATCGTCACCTGTGACCAAAGTCGGTGTTTATTCTTTAGTGTTGAGTAATGGGTTTGGGATAGATTTAAACAATTGTTGTTATTCGCTAGACATGGCAAGAAACATTATTTCATTTCATGGGTTGTTTAGACAAGGTTTCAGATATTCTTTTGATAATAGTAATGGTTCTATTAATGTGTATTTGAATGGTGTCTTTTACTTCAATGCATTACCTTCTAATGGGATTTATAAATCTATGATGGTTGTTGATAATTCACGAAATAATGTTTTGAATATTGATTCATCTACTAGTCTAGAAAAAGCATGCTTGTGGCATTGTCGCCTTGGCCATGTCAACAAGAAACGCATAGCCCAACTCCAAAAGGATGGAGTGTTGGAGTCATTCGACCTTAGGGACGATGACACGTGTGAATCTTGTTTACTTGGGAAGATGACCAAGTCACCCTTTACTGACACTTGTGGAAGGGGTGAGGGTCTATTGGATCTCATACACACCGATGTGTGTGTGGGCCCTTTAGATCCACCACAAGGGATGCTTGCCATTTCTTCGTGACTTTTATAGATGATTATAGCAGATATGGATATATCTACTTAATCAAGCAAAAGTCAGAAACCTTTGAAAAGTTCAAAGAGTTTACGAATGAAGTGGAGAATCAGCTGGGCAGGGAAATCAAGATGCTTCGGTCAGATCGAGAGGAGAGTACCTAAGTCTTGAGTTTCATGACTATCTAAAAGAATGCGGAATTGTTAAACAATTGACGCCTCCGAGGATGCCACAATTGAATGGTGTGGCTGAGAGACGTAATCGGACCTTGTTGGATATGGTTCGTTCTATGATGAGTCGGACTTCGTTACCAATAGCTTTCTGGGTGGGGGTATGCCTTAGAGACTGCCGCCCATATCCTTAACTTAGTTCCCACCATGAAGGTTACAAAGACTCCTTACGAGATGTAGACAGGGAAAACTCCCTCGTTGGCACATATCAGGGTTTGGGGTTGCGAGGCTTTCGTAAGACGAGAGACTCACGACAAACTCGAGCCTCGTAGTGAGACGTGTTATTTCATTCGCTATCCGCAGAAGTCTTTTGGCTATCTTTTCTATAGGCCGAGTGACAATGTTGTCTTCGTTGCTAGAAGACGAGTTTTCCGAGAAAGGGAATTGATAAGCCAATAAGACAGTGGGAGGCAAATTGAACTTGAAGAGATTCAAGATCAAAGTGATGAAGGAACCTCTGACACTGGCACACAACCTGAGTAGGAAACTCCTGTTGAACCTGTTGACGAGTCCTAAACTCTTCGACGTTCCACTAGGGCTAGTGTTCCACTCCAGTTGTATGGATTTCATATTACTACTGAAGGGATACATTTATTAGTAATAGTACACTAGTAAATTTGGATGAACCTAGCAGCTACAAGGAAGCCATGGTAGACCCGCAGTGTGCTAAATGGAAAGAGGCGATGGACAGCGAGATTGAGTCCATATACGACAACCAAGTTTGGAATTTGGTTTATAATATACCGGGTCATAAGACAGTCGGGTACAAGTGGATCTTCAAGAAGAAGACGGACATGGATGGGAAAGTGCATACTTATAAAGTGTGATTGGTTGCGAAGGGCTTTACTCAAACTCCTGGAGTTGACTATGATGAGACCTTCTCACTAGTTGCGAAGATAAAGTCTATTAGGGTAATGCTTGCAATAGCTGCGTTTCATGATTATGAAATATGGTAGATGGACATGAAAACCGCTTTCCTTAATGGAAAGTTGGCTGAGGATGTTTATGTGAATCCGCCAGAGGGTTTTGTCGATGCGAAGCATCCAAATAGAGTATGCAAGCTTGAGAAATCCATTTATGGATTAAGACAAGCGTCTCGTAGATGGAATATTTGTTTGGATGAGAAAGTTAAAGAGTTTGGCTTTCTGCGAAGCGAAGATGAATCTTGTGTATATGTCAAAGCCAGTGGGAGTATAGTGAGCTTCCTGGTATTGTATGTCGACGACATACTACTCATAGGAAACGATGTCCCAACCTTGCAGGAGGTCAAGTCCTGGCTTGGGAAATGTTTCGCTATGAAGGACCTCGGAGAGGCTGCTTATATTCTGGGAATAAGAATATTAAGAAATAGGGAAAAGAGACTGATAGGACTCAGTCAGGATACATACTTGCATAAGGTACTAAAGCATTTTAGTATGGAAAATTTTAAGAAAGGGGAGTTGCCAATCCAAATCAATACCAAGCTGAGTAAGACTCAGAGCCCGAGTACAGAGGTAGAGATAGCTGATATGAGCCGAGTACCTTACGCTTCCGCAGTAGGCTCTATCATGTACGCTATGACTTGTACTCGCTCTGATGTGACCTTCGCTTTGAGCATGGCCCATAGATATCAGGGGAACCCTGGTAGAGCCCATTGGATTACAGTTAAGAATATTCTTAAGTACCTACGAAGGACCAAGGAATGGTTTCTAGTCCTCCGTGGGAGTGATGACTTAAGGGTATGAGGGTATAGTGACGCTAGTTTTCAGACAGATCGGGATAATTATCGATCACAGTCAGGTTGGGTCTTTACCCTAAATGGAGGAGCAATGACTTGGAAAAGTTCCAAGCAGGAGACCGTAGCTGATTCAACGTGCGAATTTGTTTGGCTGTCAAACCAACAAAGAATGGGATAAAATAATATTAATAAAGCTCAAATCACTGCTATTTCTTATACTAAAGATAGTATAGAGTAAGCAAGGTCGGTCTACAAGAATACAGGACTTCTTATCTTGCCATATTTTCACACAATATACAAATAATATTAAAATGGGGGATTGTGTTTGAACTTGAATTAAACTTCATAAATAAGAAAGTTTGATAACAAAACGCAGTAAAAGAAGTACATTTCCGATTCTGACTCTTATACATGTATTATGTTGAAAGATGTAATATGATTATAACTCATGTTCAATCTAGGTTAGTAAGTTAGATATTAATAAACTCTAATATCCAAATTTGCAAAAGTATTTTATTCAAAACAAGTTCTTCAAATAAAACTTCATTTAATTGATTTAATTCAAATAAGTTCTTGAATCAAATCATTAAATGGCATTAAGTTCTTGCACTAATTACCAACAATGTTTAACATTCCTCTTAAGCTTGGGAATATAAACATTTAATCTTTGATTGCACTAATTTTGATCTAATTACAACCAAGTAAGTGTGTGTTACTAACATCAAATCATAAAACATATACAAATTTCATAATTTGATTAACTAGATTGACTAGAGCCCTAATTCATTGATCAAGTGAAAAAGAGAACCAACAAAACACATGAATAAGATCAAATCAAAGATTACTAGATGTTAAACACAAATCAAATTCAAGTTACAACCTAACAACACATACTTAAGAATTCAGATTCGGAAATGATAATGAAATCAACCACACATGTCTAGGTTGAACTAAAAATCAAACAAGTTTAAACTTCAAATTGACTTACAAAAAGGAAATTAAAGTGTTTCCAAGCGTTAATCTACTTCCAAAAACTCTGAAAATCGCCTTCTCTCTGCCCAAAATCCGACCTAACTTCCCACTAAACTGATTGTCTGAGTTATATGATAGTAAAACTTCTTTAAAAACTGTCGAGACATTTACACGGCCCGTGTAAATTAAAGGGTGCCATTTACATGGCTGTGTAAACAAGAAAAGTAGAATGCTCAATCCTTCCAGGCCTTCGAAGTAGAATGCTCTTGTATATATGTTTACACGGTCCGTGTAAATTAAAGGGTACCATTTACACGGCCATGTAAACTCCTGTGAAGCCAAATTCTTTATTTCTTCATTCTCTCTCTCTTCAATGCTCCAAAACTTCTGAAACTTTGTCTCCAACTCTTTATAACTTCCTCCATCAAGATCCAACCTTCAAAAATCCCTGAAATATCATAAAAGTGTGTGAATGGAATTGCATCATGAAAAATCCCAAAAAATATGCAAAATGCATGAGTTTAAACCTAAATGCAATGCACTTTTATGAACTAAAACTACAAAGTGAATGCATGAAATGCACCTAACAAATCTCCCCAAGCTTGAATCTTTCTTGTCCTCAAGAAAGAACAAGAAGATTTAAACTGGAGAAAATAAAATAGAATAGAAGAAAAGAAAATTAAAGTTAAAACTATTTGAAACTTAATGCATGAAATCAAAACAAACATGAAAAGATCCAACTCAATTACCCTGTTTTGTACCATAGTTGAGAATGTACCTGTTATGCCTTGAGTTAACTTGGCTTTAGTCTCAAAATATTATATGATAATAGAAACAAGACTTTGGCCACTCCCTAATACAACTCAACAGAATCAAAGATCACAACACTTATTCCTTTTCAATATCATCAAGTCAATTCTTGGAACAAATTATGGTCTTACTCTCGTGAAATTATATGTGAAAAAACATGCTCAACCATCTTTATTTCATAAAATATAACAATGTCCGATTCCAGCTATTTGTTGGTCAACAAAAATCTTTTTTTGAAAAATCTTTTCTAAAAATTCCCTAATATTTATCCATATTGGTTACAAACTTCAAACCACTTACACTAGTCGAAGTAATTAACATTCAATCCAATGTCATAAATTCAAATCCAAGTCTAAGGGAATCTTTTGACAGCCAAGTATTTTTCCTAAACACAATATTCAATTAAACTATAAACACAATTATATACAAACTTCCTGATTACATTTTTTTCACAAATAAAGCTCATGGCTTTCTTTGAAATCCGTGTAACGGGCTTCCAACCAGCACATCCAAATCAAACGACCTTAGTGTGCTAGATTTAAAGAGATCCCTCGGGTTTACTTGCCCAAACCTCAAAGGCCACAGATTAGCTTTATTTGCTATTATTAAGTTCATGACTTTCTATGGAACCCATGTAACGAATTCTCAACTCAATCAGTCCCAAACTATTCAGCTTTAGGCAATTAGGTGTAAAACACCCCTCAGAGTTTACTTGTTCGAATCCCAAAGGTCACAGATTAACTTAATAATAGTTTTATTATTATTATTATTATTATTATTATTATTATTATTATTATTATTATTATTATTATTATTATTATTAACGTATATACAAATAACTAAGTTAACACATAACACTCTTATTAATTTATTTATTTATTTATTTGGCCAATTTCTTTATATTTTCGTCCTTGACTTTTCTATTGTAGGACATCTCACGGTCTATTACCGTGAGGGACTTCTAGACATTTTTCGGGGGACTAAATGTTAACATGCAAGGACCCCTAAGTATAGTTGAAAGCTATGTCCTCAAGCAGGGTATATAAAAGGGAATGAGTAGAAAGGACTTTTAAGAGCGCTGGAAGGCGAGACATTAAGATTTTGCATTCTTTTTATGAACTTTTGAATTTGATATTTTAAGTTCAATTGAGCATTACTACTCATAAGACCAGTCATATTTAGACACAAAATGCAAAAGTATAATAAAAATAGAGTAGAAAGAAAAAAATTTGGATTTTTGAATTTTTTTTTTATGACAAAGAAAAATAAAAATGAAAAGAAAAATAATGCAATGCAAAATGTACAAAATTACATGCAACCTACATGCAACGGGATAATGCATGGATGGATGCCCCTCCCCAAGCTTAAAATAAGCATCGTCCTTGAAGCTTGGAGAGAGGCATAGCCGGCCTATTAAGGACCGGGAGGGAACTGTGAAGGATAATCTGCAGGATAATAGGGAGGCCATTGGGGTTTGGATGATGATGGTTGCTGCGGCTGTGTGGGGAGCACAAGAACTCTATGGATATCGCTCAGCAGGTGATGAATGTTGCGGTTGTGCTGCTCTTGAGCAACCCATCTTTGATCCTGTTCAGCCCACCGCAGCTCTTGTTGAGCCCAATGCTCTTCTTGCAAGTTACGGTAGTCCTGAAAAACAGAAGTGATTTCAGCGACACCCGTATAAATTTCCCCGACTTCTTGTTGTATGTTGGTGTAACGGTGGTTCAAGCGTGCAAACTCGCCCATATAAAAATTGTGTTCAGAAGAAGGAATGGGGCGAGATGAGCTAGAGGCGCCAGCAGTAGGAGCAGGAGGAGGAGAGGGGGGGGGGGAGGAATATGATCTACTGTAACACCTAAGTTGGATTTGAGTTTCCAAGTGGTTGATGGAATGTCATTGGCTAAATTGAGTATATTCTTGTTTTTGCTATGTATGCGTAGATACTCTTTCCCATCTACTGTCCAATAAACATCCCTAGTGGGAAGGCGGTGGAAAAGATGCATTGTTTCCATAACATCAATTGATAGACAAGTACGGCCCATGATTATATTTGTTGGGTTACTGGGTAGATGGAGGCCAAGATGCTCAACAATAATAGAAACCATGCCTCCACAATTTAGCTGCCCACCATTGCTCATAGCACTTCTGAGCATTTTCTGAATCACCCAACACCCAAAATGAGGGACTTCTGCAGGCTTGTTAATCATACATCACAAGACTTCTAGCTCTTTCTTATTAGCCTTGCTAATCTCTTCTTGAGGGAATAAGAGAGAAGCAATGATCCGGTAGGCGACTTTCAAGACCGGATGGATAATGCTAGAAGCTTTGGCTATGCCTGACTGATACTCATACTCACAAGAGATGCTTCTCCAAAAACTTGCACGGTCTTGCTTAAAAATGACATTTTTTTCTTCCCTATGTTGTGTATACATCCCTTCTTGCTTTAGGAGCACCAATCATATCACATAGGATGTCAGCACGAAATTGATGGGTTTGATTGAGCAAACGGAAAGTCAGGAGATGGGTTTGATAGTCAAAGGTAAATGGAGGACAAAAGATCCAACATTGGTGTTTGATAACTAACTGCATGTAGATTCAAAAGACCTTCTCATCCAATGTTTTTGAAGAGTTTGTGGACACACTTATAGATATGTAAATCCTTGAGGGCTTGGATGTCCACAAACTTTTGAGCACCCATTGTTCTGTTAACAATATTTGCATACAATATTTCTTGTCGATTGGTCTAAAAAATAAGACCAAATTCATAAGGGTTGTCCATGGCATGTGGGTCTTGTTCATCATGTGAAGTTCCAATTCTAGGTCTTTTACCCCGGGAAGCCATTACCCAAATGAATCAACAAAGTATTGCACACAATTTAGGACAATTGAAGCACAAGAGCTAGCAAGTTTCACCAAAAATCACCCAAAAAGGAATATGGTTCTATCTAAATGCACAAAGTAAGAGTTTGGAACATTTATACTGATTTGTGCTTGAAAATGGTGGTAAGAGGATATCCAATGCTTCCCCAAGCTATCCCCAATCTTATCCTACAAGAAATTTCAAGCATTAGGTCGAGATTTTGAAGTTCAAAAATTCTAGGGTTTTGCTCAAAAACCCCCAAAATCGACCATGAAAGGGTAGAATAGAGGTGGAAGATAAATAAGATGAAGAAAAGAGAAAAAATCCATACCTTGGAGCTTGATTTTTGATGCAAAATTGAGGAAGATTGTGTATTTTGAAGGGTTTTTTCGAAGGGGGCAGTAGGGAGGAGAGGAATCGCAGGTTATGTGAAAAGAATGAGTTAAAAAAATCGAGTTTTAGCCTTAAAATCGTCCAGCTCTGTATTTACGTTTACACGACATGTGTAAACTAAAGGGGAGCATCTATACGGCCGTGTAAACTCCTGAATCTGATATACCGTGCTTGGTCGTTTACACGGCCCGTGGAAACTATAGGCATAAGTTTACACGGCTGTGTAAACCTCTGAGAAGGCCAAAAAAATTTGATTTTTTCACTTTTTCAAATTGCAACCCGCTAAACCACTACTGCCCGAAAAATGATTTTTAACCCTCTTTTAGCATGAAAAACAACTTGGAAGTTTGAAAACAAAAAAAATACAATTAAAATATACGAAATGACAAAAATACCCCCGAGTTGCCTCCCGGTTAGCCGCCCCATTTTAATATCGTTGGCTCGACTTGGACCCCAACTATTTGTCAATCTTGATACTTTGGATCCATTACTTCCTCCACCTCTTCATTCTTGACTTGAAATCCTTCATAATAAGGCTTCAAACGGTAACCATTTACCTTAAAAATCTTCCCGGTTTTCTCACTTGTGATTTCTATTGCACCATGTTCAACAACATTAGTGACAACAAATGGTCCCACCCAACGGGACCTTAATTTACTAGGAATCAATTTAAAACGCGAATGGTAAAGTAGTACCTTTTGACCTTTGTGAAATACCTTGCGTGTAATCATCTTGTCATGGAATGCATTGGTCTTTTCCTTATAAAGAACCTCATTCTCATACGCTTCATTGTAGATTTCCTCAAGTTCTTGTATGTCCGACTTCCTCTTCTTTCCCGATTCACTTGAATCCATGTTGAACTGCTTGATCGCCCAATAGGCCTTATGTTCCAACTCAACGGGTAATCGACATGGCTTTCCAAAAACAATACGGTATGGAGACATTCCAATTGGAGTTTTATATGTAGTGCGGTATGCCCACAAAGCATCATCAAGGCGTGTACTCCAATCTTTCCTTATTGTATTCACGGTTTTCTCCAAAATACCCTTGATTTGTCGATTGCTCACTTCAGCTTGTCCATTTGTTTGTGGGTGGTATGCTGTGGAAACTTTATGAGTGACACCATATTTCTTCAAAACACTCCCAAACATACGATTGCAAAAATGTGTACCACGATCACTGATCAAGGCCTTTGGAACACCAAATCTGGAAAAAATGTTAGCCTTCAAGAAATCTATCACAACTTTTGAATCGTGAGTAAGGGTAGCCTTTGCTTCCACCCACTTGGAAACATAGTCCACAGCCAAAAGAATATAAATAAAACCCGAAGATGATGGAAAAGGTCCCATAAAATCAATGCCCCAAACATCAAAAATTTCACAAACTAATATGAGATTTAGGGGCATTTGATTCTTTGAGCTTAAAGAGCCCATCCGTTGACATTTATCACAGCTTGAACAAAAGACATAAGAGTCATGGAAAATACTTGGCCAGTAAAATCCACTCTCTAAAACTTTTCTTGCAGTCCTTTGAGGACCAAAATGTCCTCCACAAGCATAAGAGTGACAAAATGTTAATATAGAAGGTACCTCATATTGATCCATACATCGTCTAATCATTTGGTTAGCACAATATTTCCACAAATATGGCTCATCCCAAACATACCTCTTGGCTTCTTTCTTGATCTTGTCTTTTTGCCATCGAGTCAAATCTGGTGGAAATTGATTTGTGACAATGTAGTTCACAATATCGGCATACCACGGGGCAACTTTTGCTGAAAGTAGGTTCTCATTGGGAAATGCATCATGAATGGGAGTTGAGTCATCGGGAGAAACAATCCTGCTAAGATGATCAGCTACAAGATTTGACTTTTCGCTCTTGTCTTTGATTTCAATGTCAAACTCTTGCAAGAGTAATACCCATCGAATGAGTCTAGGCTTCGAATCCTTCTTTGCAAGTAGATACCTAATAGCTGCATGATCAGAATAAATAATGACTTTAGAACCTAGCAAGTATTGACGAAATTTGTCTAAAGCAAAGACAATAGATAGCAATTCTTTTTCAGTTGTTGAATAGTTGGCTTGTGCACTATCAAGTGTTTTTTAGGCATAGTAAATGAGATTAGGAACACGGTATTTTCTTTTCCCTAACACTGCACCAACTGCATGATTGTTGGCATCACACATGATTTCAAAAGGCAAACTCCAATCTGGTGATTGAAGTATTGGTGCTGTTATCAACAACTCTTTCAACTGATCAAAAGCTTGCTTGCACTCTTTGGAAAATTCAAATTCTGCATCTTATTGTAGGAGCTCACACATGGGACGAGATATCTTGGAAAAATCTTTGATAAACCTTCTATAAAATCCTGCATGACCAAGAAATGAGTGTACCTCACGAACACAAGTGGGATAAGGTAAAGATTTTATGACATCTATTTTTGCTTTGTCTACCTCTAGACCCTTAGAAGATACAATATGACCTAGTATGAGACATTTGTCAACCATAAAGTGATACTTTTCATAGTTCAAAACAAGATTGGTCTCAATACATCTTTGCAAAATCTTTTTCAAATTACCCAAACACTCATGAAAAGAATTACCATAAACTGTGAAGTCGTCCATAAAAATTTCAATGATTTCCTCAACAAATTCCGAAAAAATACTTACCATGCACCTTTGAAAAGTGGCTGGAGCATTGCAAAGTCCAAAAGGCATTCGTCTATATGCAAATGTTCCGAAGGGACATGTGAAAGTAGTTTTTTCTTGGTCCTCTGGTGCAACGGGTATTTGATGGAAACCGGAATACCCATCCAAGCAACAATAATGTGTTTTTCCTACTAACCTTTCCAACATTTGATCAATGAAGGGAAGTGTGAAACGGTCTTTCCGGGTTGAGGAATTGAGTCTTCTATAATCATTGCAAACTCTCCACCCGTTTTGCACACGGGTGGGGACTAACTCACCTTGGTCATTCTTTGTAACGGTAATACCTGTCTTCTTGGGCACAACTTGGACCAGACTTACCTACTTGCTATCTGATATAGGGTAAACCATCCCTGCATTCAACAACTTCAAAATTTCCTTTTTCACAACCTCCATCATTGGAGGATTCAAACGCCTTTAAGCTTCTCGGGAAGGCTTGTAATCTTCTTCCATAAGGATTTTGTGCATGCAAAGCGAAGGACTTAGCCCTTTGATGTCGGCTATAGTCCACCCAATAGCTTCCTTATACTCTTTCAAAGTGGTGACAAGCTCTTCCTCTTCTTTTGTTGACAACTTGGTGGAGATGATCACTGGCAAAGTTTCTTTGTCTCCAAGATATGCGTACTTGAGATGCTCGGGTAAAGTTTTGAGCTCCAATTCCGGTGCCTGCACAAAAGAAAGAACAAGTTTTTCATTAGACATTGGTATTTTCAGCTTTGAAACATCTAACATCATTTTCTTCTTCTCATCCATGCAAGACACAACCTCCATAATCTCTTTATCAATTGTAAATTGATTGGCAAGTTTTTCCAATCTTTCCTTTTGAAGATTCCTGTCTAAAATGAGAGCTAACACATCAAGATTAGACAAATCAAAACACTCCTTTGTCAATGGTTCAATGACATCCACAAAATTCAAAGATGAAATATGTAACGCCTGTGTTTCCGGGCTTGCCATTTTTAGAAATGTAATGGTCTAGGTTAACCTTTGTAACCCGTTTTGAAATAATAATAATGTATTATTTGAGTATTATGTGTTTTGTGCTTAATTGCTTAATTATGTGGTTTGATTAATTAAGAATAAAAATAAGCGTCAAAATTTAAGTGTAAAATAAACTTAATATATTTGATTAATGTCGTAGTAATTGAAACAAGGTTTCCGAATATATATAGAACGCCCAAATCTGACTTCGTATGAGGAAGTTATGATTTATCGAAGTTCCAGCTTAGCGGTATACAGCCTGTTTTACTCAATTTGAGATCGAGCGGTTGTTAGCTGAAGCAATCTAAATGAGAATCGAAGATCTCATTGTTGGTATCGAAACGATAAAAAGATAGGCGAGAACGGACGTCAAACGAAGAAGTTATGAATTTAAAACGAAAGTTTCTGTCCCGGCCTATTAAAAATAATTAATAAAAATAAAGTCAAAATTAGCCGACGGAGTCTAAACGAAAGTCGTAGAGCGTGGTCTCACCTTTCCGTGGATATAAAGAGCGTCGAAGACGGAGTTCGTATGAAGAAGTTATGGATTTCCGAAGTTTATTAATCATTTTGTATTTATATTTAAATCAAAATTCGGAAGCATTATCCGAAGCGAGTCATTGATCTGATCCGAGGTACGCGCCGCGTACTCGAGTACGCCCCGCGTACTCCGAGGGCGTCGACATCGCAGCAAGTGGCTTCGGATGACGCATGCGCTTACGAACTTGAAGCAGTACGCGCTGCGTACTGCTGTACGCCCCGCGTAATTGAGGCTTCCAGCCTCCTATAAATAGGATGCGAGGGTTCCGGGTTCTTTTGCCAATTCCCTCTCATTTTCGTGTCGAAGCTCTGCGCAAAAACCCCCGAAGCTACCCCGAAGCCCCGGTATCATACTCTAGCCTCGAGGCAAGTCCCGAGATCCCGAAGATCCCGAGAAGTGCGGTTCCCGAGTCGAAGCTCTGCCCGCGAGAAGTTCGATTTTTGTGAAGATCTTCCAGATCTGCTGAGGAATACTACTTCTATAAGCCGTAGTGCTGTCCGATCATCTTCTGATCAAGTGAGTGTATACTACCTTTCCTAAACACAATAATAATACGAGTTTGGTTCGAGTGTATTAAGTGTATTGTTGTTTATAAGTGTGAGTGTGTAGTTATTTCTTTCTAATACAATAATACGAAGTATTTTATATAAAAATACGTGCTATGTGTATATATTTGGTTGTGTTATGTGTGAATGTGTATTCCTTCTCTTCTATCTTATAGATCTGCTTATTTCTTTATGAGATATGTGTTATGTGTGTGTGTGCCTCATCTGTTATGTGAAATATGTGTCGATTAACGCATGCTATACAGGTTTTCTTTAAACTATGTATACAAATGTATATTTTTATCTACTAATATGTTGGGTAGGACATGGGTAGACAGTTGGTGTGTAATAAACAGATGAGAGGCCTCGTTGTTGTTTGATTGAGTCATCTAGCGGAGTTTAGATGACGACCACTGGCTATTCTAGACAGTCTTGTGGAAACATTAGCAGGTTCGCCACCTGTAGGTGTTAATGAACTTGGGTGTTCATTCGCTGTACTCCATCCCCCTCATGGTTGCCTTATTTGACTTATATTGCTGAGGCACCCCCGAAGCATGTGTTGTCGCCCCGATGAAATATTCTTAGACTAGGTCCCTTATGTTAGTTGTTTTAGGGACATTAAAGTGAGAATAACGGGAATGGGTAATTGGGTTATTGTTGGTTGGTGAAAATTAAATATGATATTTATTGTGGGTTGAAAACCCTATATGCTCACCAGGCTCCCAAGCCTGACCCACTCAGTTTTAAATTGTATTACAGGTAGTGGCGGAAGGGCATGAGATGGATGAACCATCAAGTTGTTTTGTTTACAAGTCTGCATATGTTTATATTTGTTATATGACTTGTAATGTATTCGTTTATGCTTATTGGTCTGTATCGGAACATGACACCCCGAATTTTGATTATAATGAAAATACATTTCTTTTATGAAATGCTTCGGTAAACTATGTTTTATCATGTTTTGTTTTTGGGAACAAATTCCGCAACTCTTTCAAATCAAAAGGATTTACTCTGAAAATATTTAAAAGCATAAATGAAAATCGGTCTTTTCTGGCCGAGATTTTGGGGATGTCACAGTTGGTATCAGAGCATTAGTTTAAGCGAACTAGGAATTTGTTGGATTTCTAGACTTAAACTTAGAATGCTAAGTGAAGTTTTGAGATGCGTGTCTGTTATGTTTTAGACACGAGCACTAGTTTCTTTTAGGAAAGTTGCCTAAAATGCTTTATGTGCTAAATGTTATATGTTTCCATATATGATATTATTTGTTCGGATCTATGGTCTGTTGCCGACCGGATCTAGAAACCTTATGTGTGTAGGATTCTAAGCGTACGTCTACGATATTAGAACTAGCATGTAAACGTTTCGGAGTGATAAGGATGATTTGAATATCTATCATGATTGAGGATCTAATTTCACCTTATTCGGTGTAGATCAGAATGGTGAGAACAAGAAGTGGAGTTGGAAATGCTGACGAAAACAGGAATCAACCACCAGTGATTGAGCCAATACCTGTCATAGCAGCAGCACCTGAGCCAATAACCATAGCTGGTGTGCAATTGATGATTCAGATGATGTTGGATCGTCAGATGGATGAAACTAGACGGTTACTTCAACAAAATCGTGAAGAACTGTCGATTCGTGTGGAAGAGCCTGAACTGAATGAAGGGCACTCGGAAGGTGGAAACTTCAGTGGGTCTATTGGTCAAGCCAACCCACCAATAGTTAGGCAAGATAACCGTGATGGAAGGAATGATGGAATGGGATGCAAGTACAAGGACTTTTTGTCTTGCAAACCATCGACCTTCAATGGAAAGGAGGATCCGATTGGGGTTATGGATTGGATCTTCGAAATGGAGTTAGCCTATGACATGTGGCTGTAGAGGCAAGTTGCAGACTATCTATGCCGTGCGACAATTCCGAGGTGGAGCCGTTCGTTGGTGGAACACTCTAGGGAAGACTTTGAGCCCTAACGAGCCACTGCAATTGTCATGGGCAGAGTTCTTGGTGCAGTTTAAGCGCAAGTTCTACTCGGCTCAAAATCTGTTGGAGTTGGAGAATAAGTTTTTGACATTGATGAAAGGTAGCATGTCAGTTGATGAGTACACCAATAACTTCACCGATAAGATGGAGTTTTCCTTGCGTATCATTCCAGATGAGCTGACAAAGGTGGATCGGTATGCGAAGGGACTTCCATGGGAGTACGAGGTGCCAGTACGTCAGGCACTTACTCTAGAGGCAGCTATCTGGGCTGCCAAGTCTGTGGAGAACATGATCAGGGGGAGAACCACCGTCAAGTTTGAGGTTGGTGAGAAAAGGAAGTTTGAGGGAACATCTGGTTCCAGTAAGAAGAGCAAATTTTCGAAATCTGATTCGAAAAAGTTTGGAGGAAAAGGAGGCGAGGCGAAGTGGTGTGACAAGTGTAAGAAAAAGCACTTTGGGAAATGTAGCGAGGATGTGACCTGCTACAAGTGTGGAAAGGTTGGACATTTTGCCAATGAATGTCCGAACAACAAAAGGATGTGTTTTGGGTGTAATGAAGAGGGGCACATTTTGAAAGACTGTCCGAAGAAGAAGGAGGCAGCGAAGCCCAACATTCCACCAAAGCCGAAGGCGAGAGCCTTCCAGATGACACTTGAGGCTGCGAAAGATGAAGCTGATGTCGCTTCAGGTACCTTTCTCGTAAACGAATTACCTGCTCATATATTGTTTGATTCTGGAGCCAACTACTCCTTTATTTCGCATGAGTTTGGTAGAAAGCTAGCTTTGCCTATTGATAGACTAGATAATGCTTTATTAGTCGAAGTAGCTAGTGGCAAGTTTGTACCTGTTAGCCATCGTATGAAAAACATCTTGATCGACCTTAATGGGAATAAGTTTCACGAGGCGTTATTGCCTATCAAACTTAATGGTTTCGACATCGTCTTGGGAATGGATTGGCTTAGCGCCAATGATGCCGAAATTTTATGCAAGAAAAAGATAGTTAAAGTAAACCCGCCTGGAAAAGATTCGTTTATGGTGTATGGGGACAAACGGCGAGTGAATTCTGGGATCATTTCTCTAATGAAAGCTAGAAAGTGTTTGACCAAGGGATGTACATCATATTTAGCATTTGTGATTGATGCTAAGAAGGAAAAGAAGGTGATGCAGAGCATTCCAGTGGTGTGTGATTTTCCGGAAGTGTTCCCCGAGGATCTTCCTGGATTACCACCTGATAGACAAGTGGAGTTCAGAATAGACTTGTTACCAGGAACCACGCCAATAGCAAAAGCACCTTATCGATTAGCACCGACGGAGATGAAGGAGCTGATGATGCAACTTCAGGAGTTATTGGACAAAGGTTTCATCAGACCTAGTTCATCGCCCTGGGGAGCTCCGGTGTTATTTGTGAAGAAGAAAGATGGAAGTATGAGAATGTGCATCGATTATAGAGAGCTGAACAAGGCAACAATAAAGAATAGATATCCGTTGCCAAGGATTGATGACCTGTTTGTTCAATTGCAAGGTTCGAGCTATTTCTCGAAGATCGATCTTAGGTCAGGATATCATCAGCTGAAAGTAAGAGAGCAAGATATCGAGAAGACTGCATTCAGAACTAGATATGGACACTACGAGTTCTTGGTTATGTCGTTTGGACTAACCAATGCTCCAGCAGCATTCATGGATTTGATGAATAGGGTTTGTAACCCGTTCCTTGATAAATCCGTGATAGTGTTCATAGACGACATTCTGATTTACTCGAAAAGCCAAGAGGAGCATGGCAGACACTTGCGAGAAGTGTTAGAAGTCTTGAAGAAGGAGAAGTTGTATGCTAAGTTCTCCAAATGTGATTTTTGGATTCGTGAAGTCCAATTCTTGGGTCACGTGGTCAACCAAGAAGGGATAATGGTTGATCCAGCGAAGATTGAAGCTGTGATGAAGTGGGAACAACCGAAAAGTCCCACGGAGATTCGAAGCTTTTTGGGATTAGCCGGATATTACCGCAGGTTTATCCAAGGTTTTTCTTCGATTGCTACTCCATTGACAACTTTGACCCACAAAGGAGCTACTTATGCTTGGGGTGAGAAGCATAAGGAAGCATTTGAGAGGCTAAAGGAGAAGCTATGCGAGGCACCGATACTTTCTCTACCCGATGGAGTTGAAGACTTCGCTGTCTATAGCGATGCGTCTGGTGTTGGATTGGGTTGTGTTTTGACTCAAAGAGAAAAGGTGATCGCATATGCGTCTCGACAGCTGAAAGAGCATGAAAAGAATTACCCGACTCATGATTTGGAGTTGGCAGCGGTAGTTTTCGCTCTGAAAATATGGAGGCATTACCTCTATGGCACGAAGTGCAAACTTTTCACTGATCATAAGAGTCTCCAATATCTCTTTAATCAGAAAGAATTGAATATGAGGCAACGACGCTGGCTAGAATTACTTAAAGACTACGACTGCGAGATACTTTACCACCCCGGTAAAGCTAATGTTGTTGCTGATGCTCTCAGTCGGAAGGTCAATCTTGAAAGGAAAAGGCCAAGAGCGTTGAGAATTGAAGTTGTCTCGACCATTGTGGAAAGTATAAAGAAAGCTCAAGAGGAAGCTTCTGAGAAAAATGACCGAAAGGAGGAACGTTTGGGTAAAACGTTGGTGTTTGGTACTAATGATCATGGACTGAAGGTATTCCAAGATCGTATTTGGGTACCTAAGTCAGGAGGAATTAGGGATCTTCTGATGGAAGAAGCTCACAAAACCATGTACTCAATTCATCCAGGTAGCACTAAAATGTATAGGGACCTGAAACCCTACTACTGGTGGCCGACGATGAAGCTTGATGTTGCAAAGTATGTGGCCGAGTGTGTGACTTGTGCGAGAGTCAAGACACAACATCAGAAACCTTACGGGAGTTTAGAACCATTGCCTGTGCCTATGGGTAAGTGGGAAGACATTGCTAGGGATTTTGTCACTAAACTGCCCAGAACAAAGAATGGTCACGACATGATTTGGGTGGTTGTTGATCGATTCACTAAGAGTGCGCATTTCATAGCGGCCAGGGAGAAATGGTCTATGGAAAAGCTTGCGAATTCTTACGTGAAGGAAATTGTGAGGCTTCATGGTGTTCCGTTAACGATTGTATCGGATCGTGATAGCCGTTTCACCTCAAGGTTTTGGAAAAGTCTACAAGAGGAAATGGGTACCAAGTTATGTTTAAGCACAACTTACCATCCGCAGACTGATGGTCAGAGTGAAAGAACAATACAAACACTTGAAGATATGCTGAGAGCATGTACCTTGGAATTTCTAGGTAATTGAGATGAACATTTACCGTTGGTAGAATTTTCCTATAGTAATAGTTTTCACTCGAGCATTAAGATGACACCTTATCAAGCTTTGTATGGACAGAAGTGTCGTACGCCGTCTTGTTGGCTTGAGGCTGGGGAAAAGCAGTTTATGGGACCGGAGATGGTTCATCAAACTACTGAAAAGTTGAAAATAATTAGGGAAAGAATGTTAGCAGCTCAAGATCGTCAAAAGAGCTATGCTGACAAGAAGCGAAGACCGATGACTTTTGAGGTTGGAGATTCGGTTTTGCTTAAAGTCTCGCCGTGGAAGGGACTTATAAGATTTGGTAAAAGGGGAAAGTAGAGTCCAAGGTTTATTGGACCGTTTAAAGTACTTCAGAGGATTGGGAACCAAGCTTACAAGCTCGAATTACCCGAAGAACTGAATGGAATTCACAACACTTTTCATGTGTGTTATTTGAGGAAGTTCACGGGAGAAGTTCCCGATATAATTCCAATTTCTGAATTAAGAATTGATGAGAACAAAACGTTGATTGAAGAACCAGAGGCAATTGTTGACCGAAAGACTAAGAAGTTGCGACGCAAAATGGTTGGGTTAGTGCTTGTCCGATGGAAACACACGAATGGGCCGAATCTCACCTGGGAGACGGAGAGTGACATGATGAGTCGCTACCCGCACTTGTTTGTTGATGTGTGATTCCGGGGACGGAATCATTCTAAGGTGGGAAGAATTGTAACGCCTGTGTTTCCGGGCTTGCCTTTTTAGCAATGTAATGGTCTAGGTTAACCTTTGTAACCCGTTTTGAAATAATAATAATGTATTATTTGAGTATTATGTGTTTTGTGCTTAATTGCTTAATTATATGGTTTGATTAATTAAGAATAAAAATAAGCGTCAAAATTTAAGTGTAAAATAAACTTAATATATTTGATTAATGTCGTAGTAATTGAAACGAGGTTTCCGAATATATATAGAACGCCCAAATCTGACTTCGTATGAGGAAGTTATGATTTATCGAAGTTCCAGCTTAGCGGTATACAACCTGTTTTACTCGATTTGAGATCGAGCGGTTGTTAGCTGAAGCAATCTAAATGAGAATCGAAGATCTCATTGTTGGTAACGAAACGATAAAAAGATAGGCGAGAACGGACGTCAAACGAAGAAGTTATGAATTTATAACGAAAGTTTCTGTCCCGGCCTATTAAAAATAATTAATAAAAATAAAGTCAAAATTAGCCGACGGAGTCTAAAGGAAAGTCGTAGAGCGTGGTCTCACCTTTCCGTGGATATAAAGAGCGTCGAAAACGGAGTTCGTATGAAGAAGTTATGAATTTCCGAAGTTTATTAATCATTTTGTATTTATATTTAAATCAAAATTCGGAAGCATTATCCGAAGCGAGTCATTGATCTGATCCGAGGTACGCGCCGCGTACTCCGAGGGTGTCGACATCGCAGCAAGTGGCTTCGGATGACGCATGCGCTTACGAACTTGAAGCAGTACGCGTTGCGTACTGCTGTACGCCCCGCGTAATTGAGGCTTCCAGCCTCCTATAAATAGGATGCGAGGGTTCCGGGTTCTTTTGCCAATTCCCTCTCATTTTCGTGTCGAAGCTCTCCGCAAAAACCCCCGAAGCTACCCCGAAGCCCCGGTATCATACTCTAGCCCTGAGGCAAGTCCCGAGATCCCGAAGATCCCGAGAAGTGCGGTTCCCGAGTCGAAGCTCTGCCCGCGAGAAGTTCGATTTTTGTGAAGATCTTCCAGATCTGCTGAGGAATACTACTTCTATAAGCTGTAGTGCTGTCCGATCATCTTCTGATCAAGTGAGTGTATACTACCTTTCCTAAACACAATAATAATACGAGTTTGGTTCGAGTGTATTAAGTGTATTGTTGTTTATAAGTGTGAGTGTGTAGTTATTTCTTTCTAATACAATAATACAAAGTATTTTATATAAAAATACGTGCTATGTGTATATATTTGGTTGTGTTATGTGTGAATGTGTATTCACTCTCTTCTATCTTATAGATCGGCTTATTTCTTTATGAGATATGTGTTATGTGTGTGTGTGCCTCATCTGTTATGTGATATATGTGTCGATTAACGCATGCTATACAGGTTTTCTTTAAACTATGTATACAAATGTATATTTTTATCTACTAATATGTTGGGTAGGACATGGGTAGACAGTTGGTGTGTAATAAACAGATGAGAGGCCTCGTTGTTTTTTGATTGAGTCATCTAGCGGAGTTTAGATGACGACCACTGGCTATTCTAGACAGTCTTGTGGAAACATTAGCAGGTTCGCCACCTGTAGGTGTTAATGAACTTGGGTGTTCATTCGCTGTACTCCATCCCCCTCATGGTTGCCTTATTTGACTTATATTGCTGAGGTACCCCCGAAGCATGTGTTGTCGCCCCGATGAAATATTCTTAGACTAGGTCCCTTATGTTAGTTGTTTTAGGGACATTAAAGTGAGAATAACGGGAATGGGTAATTGGGTTATTGTTGGTTGGTGAAAATTAAATATGATATTTATTGTGGGTTGAAAACCCTATATGCTCACCAGGCTCCCAAGCCTGACCCACTCAGTTTTAAATTGTATTACAGGTAGTGGCGGAAGGGCATGAGATGGATGAACCATCAAGTTGTTTTGTTTACAAGTCTGCATATGTTTATATTTGTTATATGACTTGTAATGTATTCGTTTATGCTTATTGGTCTGTATCGGAACATGACACCCCGAGTTTTGATTATAATGAAAATACATTTCTTTTATGAAATGCTTCGGTAAACAATGTTTTATCATGTTTGTTTTTGGGAACAAATTCCGCAACTCTTTCAAATCAAAAGGATTTACTCTGAAAATATTTAAAAGCATAAATGAAAATCGGTCTTTTCTGGCCGAGATTTTGGGGATGTCACAAAATATCACTTGGATATCTCATAGCATCATAAATATTGAAATTTATCACCTCCCCATCAAATTCCATGGACAATGTACCATCATAAACATCAATTTTCATCCTGGCTATTTTCAAAAAGGGTCTTCCTAGGAGAATTGATCTCAAATTTGGTGAGTCATCATCATCCATGTCAAGGACATAAAAATCCATTGGAAACACTAGTTCATTCACTTGGACTATCACATCTTCTAGCACACCTTTGGGATGTACTAAAGATCTATCAGCCAATTGAATGATTACCCCGGTCTTCTTCAATGTGCCAATATTTAAAGTTTTAAAGATGGAATATGGAAAAACGTTGATAGAAGCTCCAAGGTCTAGCATAACTCATGGAACATGAAGATTACCTAATTTGCAAGGAACCGTGAAAACACCCGGATCCTTACATTTTTGAGGTAGTCTTTTTTGTAACACTACAGACACATTTTCTCTTACTTTAACAGCTTCATTCCCTTTCAACCTTTTATTGGATGTACATAATTCCTTAAGGAATTTAGCATACCTAGGGACTTGTTTGATGGCATCAATAAGAGGAATATTTACCTCTACCTTCCCGAACATCTCCATGATTTCATTGTCTTCCCTTTCACGCTTTGACTTGTTTAATCTTGAAGGAAATGGAGGAGTAGTGACTTTTGCTTCAATAGGAACTTGCTTGGAAGGTGTTTTTGACTTCTTTTCTTCTTTCTCTAGCTCTATCTTTTCTTCTTCTTCAACCATCTTTGGACCTTCATATTCATTGCCATTCCTCAAAGTGATGGCACATGCACTATGTTTTGGATTCTTCTCGGTTTGCGCAAGTAGTTTGCCTTGTGACTCCAATTTACTCACAGAAGTGGCGAGTTGAGTCATTTGTTGCTCCAAAGTCTTGATGCTCGCCTTGGTCTCATTTTGAAATGTTTGAGTACTTGTGGCTAAACTCTTAACAATGTCTTCCAAAGACATTCCCGATCTGCTTGAGCTACTTCCTTGATGCATGTTTTGAGGTTGGAATTGAGATTGATGAGGGGGTTGAGTTGGCTGGAAATGTGGTTGATAACTTTGTTGGTGATACAATTGATTTTGAAATGGGTGTCTTGGTTGATAAGGTGGTGGTCTTGGCTGAAAATTGGCATTAAGTTGATGCCAATTTGGATTGCTTCTTGGTTGGAAGTTTCCTTGTTGTTGAGTTGAAAATCCCATAGCTTGAACTGGCTCTACATCTTCTTGTAACATTGGGCACATATCAGTGGGATGTCCAACTTGTGTACAAATACCACAACGTCTAACTGTTGGTGGTTGCACGCCCTTGTCCTTTGCAAGCATCATTACTAACTTAGTTAACTCAGAAAGTTGACTTTCAATTTTTGGGGTAGAAATTTCTTTCACTCCTCTTGGTGCATCACTATACCATCTTATTCTTGGACTATATGCTTGGACTCTTCTGCCATGTTCTTGATAAGAACTCTGATTTCTGTTGGAGTCTTATCAGCTATAGATCCACCACTTGATGCATTGAGTAATCTCCTATCCCAAGATGACATTCCTTCACAAAAATACTGCAACAACTGATATTCTGTAATTCCATGTTGTGGACATCTTGAGCACAATTTCTTGAACCTTTCCCAATAAGTATGCAAGGCTTCTCTCTTTTGTTGCTTGATACCAATTATCTCTTTGCGTAAAGATGAAGCTCTCATTTCTGGAAAATATTTATCCAGAAACATCCTTGCAAGTTCATTCCATGTTGTGACTGACCCCGGTGGTAAGTCATACAACCACTCCTTAGCTGGATCTTGTAAAGAAAAAGGGAATGTCCTTAACTTGATTTGATCTTTTGTGACTTAATGTGGCTTCATACCCACACAAACAACATGAAATTCCTTAAGGAATTTATGTGGGTCTTCATTCTCAAGACCACGGAATGACGGTAACAAATGGATGAGTCCAAACTTGAGTTCAAAGTTGATTGCTGCAGGGTAATTCATGCACAAAGGTTGTTGGGTGACATCTTGAGTGGCCTATTGTCTAAAGGTTTGTTCAGGTGGTGGATGTGGAGGATTTTGATTTCCTCCATGGTTGTCTGCCATGCTAGGAGTAGGTGAAGATGGTGGGGGTGATACTTTTGGATGTTGGAGAGAATGTGGTTGACAGATTTGATGAAGAAGCTCCAGATTGTTGTTGTTTCTTTAAAAGTCTGGCTTGCTTCCTTCTTTGTTTTGCAGATTTCTCTATCTCTAAATCAACCGGTATAGGTGTACCTGTGCGAAAAGATCTTGGCATAAACAATTAGTACTACCGTATCCCCGGCAACGGCGCCAATTTGTTTGGCTGTCAAACCAACAAATAATGAGATAAAATAATATTAATAAAGCTCAGATCACTGCTATTTCTTATACTAAAGAGAGTATAGAGTAAGCAGGGTCGGTCCACAAGAATACAAGACTTCTTATCTTGCCATATTTTCACACAATAAATATTAAAATAGGGGATTGTGTTTGAACTTGAATTAAACTTCATAAATAAGAAAGTTTGATAACAAAATGCAGTAAAAGAAGTACATTTCCGATTCTGACTCTTATACATGTATTATGTTGAAAGATGTAATATGATTATAACTCATGTTCAATCTAGGTTGGTAAGTTAGATATTAATAAACTCTAATATCCAAATTTGCAAAAGTATTTTATTCTAAACAAGTTCTTCAAATAAAACTTCATTTAATTGATTTAATTCAAATAAGTTCTTGAATCAAATCATTAAATGACATTAAGTTCTTGCACTAATTACCAACAATGTTTAACATTCCTCTTAAGCTTGGGAATATAAACATTTAATCTTTGATTGCACTAATTTTGATCTAATTACAACCAAGTAAGTGTGTGTTACTAACATCAAATCATAAAACATATACGAATTTCATAATTTGATTAACTAGATTGACTAGAGCCCTAATTCATTGATCAAGTGAAAAAGAGAACCAACAAAACACATGAATAAGATCAAATCAAAGATTACTAGATGTTAAACACAAATCAAATTCAATTTACAACCTAACAACACATACTTAAGAATTCAGATTCGGAAATGATAATGAAATCAACCACACATGTCTAGGTTGAACTACAAATCAAACAAGTTTAAACTTCAAATTGACTTACAAAAAGGAAATTAAAGTGTTTCCAAGTGTTAATCTACTTCCAAAAATTCTTAAAATCACCTTCTCTTTGCCCAAAATCCGACCTAACTTCCCACTAAATTGATTGTTTGAATTATATGAGAGTAAAACTTCTTTAAAAACTATCGAGACGTTTACACGGCCCGTGTAAATTAAAGGGTGCCATTTACATGGCCGTGTAAACAAGAAAAGTAGAATGCTCAATCCTTCGAGGGTTTCGAAGTAGAATGCTCTTGTATATGCGTTTACACGGCCCATGTAAATTAAAGGGTACCATTTACATGGCCGTGTAAACTCATGTGAAGCCAAATTCTTTATTTCTTCATTCTCTCTCTCTCTCTCTCTCTCTCTCTCTCTTCAATGCTCCAAAACTTCTGAAACTTTGTCTCCAACTCTTTATAACTTCCTCCATCAAGATCCAACCTTCAAAAATCCCTGAAATATCATAAACGTTTGTGAATGGAATTGCATCATGAAAAATCCCGAAAAATATGCAAAATGCATGAGTTTAAACCTAAATGCAATGCACTTTTATGAACTAAAACTACAAAATGAATGCATGAAATGAACCTAACAGAATCAGAGTACATTGCGGTGAGCGAAGCGTCAAAGGTGGCTATATGGTTGAAGAACTTCATTGGAGACCTTGGAGTTATGCCATCCATAAAGGAGTCGATGGAAATTTTCTGTGATAATGAAGGAGCGGTTGCCTTGACCAAGGAACTAAGAGATCATGGTAGATCTCGACATATCGATAGAAAATACCATTTTATCTGACATCGGGTAGAAGAGGGACTCCTCGTTGTGAAGAGGGTATCATCAGAAGAAAACCCAGTAGATCCGCTTACGAAGGGACTGAGTAGGGTCAAACACTTGCAGCATGCTAGGAGCATTGGGCTGAAGGATGATATAAGTTTGGATTAGATAGGAAACGTGTAATAGATAGTTTGTACTTGACATTTGATGAATAAATAAAGTTGTGTTATTTATGATTAAAGATACTATCTTGTGTTTGTTATTTATCTATTGTTTCAATTTTGCATGTTTTGACTTCCTGAATGATAGGATTATTCAAACAGTCCACAGTCGGTCATATTTTGGAAGTAGATGTGAATGAATACTGTCATGAATTGTTTGTAGATTGGACAAAAGGTTTTGGGCATAGCAAAAGGTTTGCTACAAAGTTCATGAGTGCTTATGAATATGATTTGAGCATTAGGATAAACCCGAGTTTGCTGGTATCACTTCGTGGTGTTTTACCTTAAGTGATCGCAAAGCGATAATATCATATTGTCTTAAAACTTAGAGATATGATTATTGTTTGCTGGTTGGTTATGCATTGATAATGTGTAAACGCATCAGTAACTTGATGTTATAAAACACATTGTTGTGCATGATTCAATTAGTGAATAATGGATGCATATGAGTCGAAGTTGATATGTTCCTTTTATTATATGAGAAGAAAAGTGATATCTTGGTCACTTGATGATTTGGTTTGACTTATGTGCCAGGCCCGGTCAGAATGAAGTTGATGTGTTCAACTAAATTCTATGTCAAACAAATCAGAAATCGAGAAACAAATGCTGGACAATAAGCATTGTCAGCATGATATCTAGAACAGAGGATTATACGATCCCTTATCTGAAGGACAAGTTGATCAGAGTTGACAGCGAAGTATAAGAGTTACGATTTCTAATCGGATTTTGAAGTCATATGTGAGATATAGTTACTAGACTTATCCAAGTGGGAGACTGTTGGATTAGTGTCTAAGCCCGTAACTATATTTGGTATGTACTTGACCCGGTTGTGCGTGGTCCTTTTGGGTTGCCTTCTCTAAAGCAACTTGACAAGGTAATTTAAGGAAAGAGAGAGAGAGAGAATATTATGGTTTATTAATATATTATAAGAATAATATATTAAATGAGAAATCATATTTATTTAATTAGTATTGGTCATAAATTAGTTAGGAATTAATTAGGTGACTAAAAGAGATTAGTTAAATAAAGGGGTATAAACTGTCAAATGGATGATAGTTGAGTTTTAGGCTGGAGAACTTAATGGACTATAGGGGGAACGAAATTATGATAGGGATCCATCATATTTTCGTCCAAGGCCTTATTCTAGAAGGTTCCTTGGGCTGCTTGGTGGCTAAGCTGTCCATTAGGGTTTAGAATGAAACCCTAGTAGCTTGCAAGTATAAATAAGACCCCTAGGCTATCGAAATCAGCTACACTTGATTCTAAGAGAACCCTAGGGCCGATTTTAGCATCTCTCACCCTCTCTCATATTTCCTTCTTGCTTGTGGGGTTTGTGAACCATTAGAGGAGTTATAATTGTGACTCTAAGCTCAAGATCAAGAAGATTACAAGGATTCAAGCCACTTGAAAGAGGTAAAACACTTAGACCTCTTTTCTTAATTTAGATCTAGGTTTGTAAGTCTTGGATTCAAATCATGTACAATAGAGAAACCTAGATCCAAGCTTTAGGATTTGTATGAGCACATATGATTGTTCTTATGCATAAAACCCATCATTTATAACCCATGGATCATGGAGGAAAATGAAAAGCCATGCACATTAGGGTTTACATGGTCTAACCCTACATGTGGCACACTATATAAAGAACTCCATAACTATCAAAATCGGCTACATTTGCAAGACAAGGAGGGCTCGCCGATTTTGTGATCAAAGTGTTCTTCTCTCAAGTATTTCCAAGAGTTGTGTTGTTGTGTGAAACATTTAAGGCATCACATTTGAGGTGCTAGGCTCTTGTCTTAAGGAATCCAAGAAACTACAAAGGTATGTCATTCTACTAGTTCTATATTACAAGTTCCCCATGAGATGCTAGTTAGGATAAAAACCTTGGAAAATTCTTATTTGCATGAATATTAGAGAAAACATAGATCCAAGGTTTCTAGGGTTGCATGTACACAATAGGAGTGTTAGAATGCTCAAAACCCATCAGTATGATGGGGAAAATCACTAAGCTTTGTGCTTACCGTTTTTAGTTTTGGTTTCAGGTACCTCTTCCGCTAAGGAGAAGGAGCCGGCAGGGTAGCAGCACATCGAACACATATGATTTCCGCTTTGAGAACCCTGGGATTGTACTATGACATTTTACTATTTTATGTTATGATTTTGAGACTTGTGATTTGTCACTTGATGTTTTGAAATGATAACAACGATGTTTTCCATAAACTATTTTCATAAGTAATGTAATTAAACAAAAAATTTAGGGTCTCGATTTTGGGATGTTATAGATCAGGTACAACGATCATGCTACTACTCAAAGACTGATCTAAGATCTGGATATCATCAACTCAGAGTGTAAAAAATAGACATTCCAAAGATGGCATTCAAGACTCGGTATGGTCACTAAGAGTTTTTTGTTATGCCATTTGGACTGACCAACGCACCAACAATATTCATGGACCTTATGAATTAGGTGTGTAAACCCTACTTGGATAGATTCACGATCGTGTTCATTGACGATATATAAAAATATTCACGAACCAAGGAAGAACGTGGCCAAAACTTGCGTTTAATTCTGGAATAGCTAAGAAAAAGAGAAACTTTATGCAAAGTTTTCTAAATGTGAGTTCTGGAATAATGAAGCACATTTCCCCGACCGTGTGGTCAGCAGTAATAGGATTCACGTTGATGCCACAAAGATAGAAGCGACTAAGGATTAGAAGCACCAATGACACCAACCGCAGTATGCCAATTCCTAGGACTTATAGGTTATTAGAGGAGATTCATCAAGAATGTATCCAAAATAGCTAAGCCTCTCACCACTCTAACCAAGAAGGACAAAAAATTCGATTGGGGAGATAGATAAGAGTGCCTTCTAGAAATTGAACAACCGATGTGAAGTGAACCAATTTTCTTTCTTCTAGAGGGAACAAAAGGCTTTGTAGTATCCTACGACGCCTCACACCAAGGGTTAGGATGCCTACTAATGCAAAGGAATAAAGTCATTGCATACACATCCAAACAACTTAAGCCAAACGAGGCCAACTACACAACCCGTGACTTGGATTTGGGAGTTGTAGCATTTTCCTTAAAGATTTGGAGACATTACCTATACAGTATGAAGTGTTTCGTGTTCACCAACCATAAAAGTCTTCAACAAATCTTTGATTAGAAGGAGCTCATAATGATATAACGAAGGTGGCTTGAATTTCTAAATGATTACGAATGCGGAATTCGTTATCATCTTGGTAAAGCCAATGTCGTAGCAAATGCTTTAAGCAGGAAATAGCAAGCCAACCCACTTCGTGTAAGAGCATAAACCCTAACCATCCATTCTAGTCTCACCACCGAAATTTGAGATGCTCAGCTGGAAGCACTCATACTTGAGGATATCATGGAGAAAACCCTATGAGGTATGGACAAACAGTTCTACCTCAAGGAAGACGAAACACGATATTTCATGAACTGAATTTGGATTTCAAAGTTTGGAGAAGTCGGGAGTTTAGTTTTACACGAAGCTCATAAATTGAGATGGTTAACACATACTGGAAGCCATATGGTCGACTACAACAACCTATGTTACCTATGTCAGTAAATGCTTGACATGATCCAAATTCAAAAAAAAATATACTAGAAGCCATATGGTCTAGTACAACAACCATCAATCTCATAATAGAAGCGGGAACATATAACCATGGAATTCATAACAAAGTTTCCAAGAACTCCAAGTGGCTACGATACCATCTTGGTAGTGGTTGACCGTTTGACCAAGTCCGCCCATTCCCTAGCCACCAAAGAAAAGGATAAAATGGAGAAACTCAATAGGACCTATCTCAATTAAATAATCAGACTTCACGGTGTTCCAATAACTATTATCTAGGACTGAGATAGCAGATTCACTTCCAGGTTTTGGCAATCATTATAGACGTCCTACCAAGCTAGAGATGAATATTATGTATCATTCGCAGACGAATGGCCAGAGCGAAAGAACATTACAAACTTTGGAAGACATGCTCTGCTCTTGAGTGATAGACTTTGGTAATGCATATGACACTCACTTACCACTAATTAAGTTTTCATACAACAATAGTTATTACATTAGCATAAATGACAACCATTTGAGGACTTGCACAGACGTAGATGTCATTCACCGATATGCTGGGCAGAAGTTGGAGATACTCAATTAGCTAAAAAGCATTTTGGAGATACTCTACTCATTGGTCCTGAGATAATTCATGAGACAATAACGAAGATTTTTCAGATAAACGAATGATTTAAGGCCGCATGTAGTCGGCATCATCATTTTTATTCATGTTAGGATGTGGGATTCGAATACGTGACCTGAACTCTTGATTGGTTGCAGGATTCAGTTCAGGACGTGTGCTATTGTGTCGGTTTGAGTATGGTAAGACCATGAGCGGTAACCATGGTGGGTTGGTGGTGTTGTACGACTGTGATGGGATCGTAGCAATCACCAGATCGAGGTAGACTTTTGTTAAAAATGGTCGAGTGTGATGTGGAATCAGTTCGTGCCTTAGGTACGTCGGTCATAATTGTTGAAGAGTATTCTCAGTTTGGGTTGATGACCGTTAGGGTCCGGGTCAGATTCGAGCCTATATAGCTTCAGATGGGTAGGAACCATGGGCGAGGCGCATGTGGTGATGATAGATTAGGTGGGTCCTAGTAGAGACCGTTGGGTCAAAGTATCAAATTTTGAGTTGCAGGGTCATGTGGGGGATCAATGTGTGGTGCAGAGGGGTTTTTAGGCTGGGTAGCCTTACTGTTTGGACTCTTGGGAACCTGGTCGTTGGACCAAGTGAAAGACTGGTAGTCTCAGATTCCCGTGGATATAAAGAACGTCGAAGACGGAGCTCGTATGCGAAAGATATGAATTTCTGAAGTACTAGGCACGCTTACCAAAGGGGGAACGCCCCACGTTCAGAGCCCAAAGCCTGTCCCGTTGCATGTCAAGTCTGAAGTTAGTAAGCCATGACACACGACGGAATGAGCTGCGTTCGTCCAAGGAACGCGCTGTGTTTGGAGGCCAGTCTCACCTTATAAATAGAATGTGAGGCCAGCCGAAGTTGTTTGCTAATTTCCTTCCTTTCAACCCCTTAAACTTTCTTTTACTTGGCAAGTTATACCCCCGAAGCCCCGGTATCATCCCGAGACCCGAAGCAAGTCTCGAAGCCCCGAAGATCCCTAGAAATAGAGTTGTCGAGCCGAAACTCTGCCCGCGAGAAGCCCGGTTTTTGTGAAGATCTCCTAGTTTCATCGAATAATATTATTTTAAGAGTCATAGAGTTGTCCGACAATCGTCTTAACAAGTGAGAGTGTAGTTACTTTCATCTAACACATAAATATGAAGTGTTTGCTATGAAATACGTGTTATGTGTTATATATTGTTTGTTTATTTGAGATGGGTATGGATTTGATGTTTTATACAGGTTTTAAATGATTAAAACTATATGTGTATTTGATATCTACAAGATAAATATTGGGTAGAACATGGGTAGATGAAAAAAGTTGGTGTGAGAAGAAAGATGTTATGAGTGAACCTGGTGACTATGAGACATAGTGCCTATAGTATAACCCTGGCGACTATGCGATGTAGTGCCTATTGTATAAACCCTGGCGACTATGCGACGTAGTGCCTATTATATAAACCCTGGTGACTATGAGACATAGTGCCTATAGTATAAACCTGGAAACTATGCGATGTAGTGCCTATTGTATAAACCTTGGTGACTATGCAACGTAGTGCCTATTGTATAAACCCTAGTGACTATGAGACGTAGTGCCTATTGTATAAAACCTGGTGACTATGAGACGTAGTGCCTATTGTATAAACCCTGGCGACTATGAGACGTAGTGCCTATTGTATAAACCCTGGCGACTATGAGAGGTAGTGCCTATTGTATAAACCCTGGTGACTATGAGACGTAGTGCCTATTGTATAAACCCTGGCGACTATGAGACATAGTGCCTATTGTATAAACCCTGGTGACTATGAGACGCAGTGTCTATTGTATAAACCCTGGTGACTATGAGACGTAGTGCCTATTATATAAACCCTGGTGACTATGAGACGTAGTGCCTATTGTATAAACCTTGGCGACTATGTGACATAGTGCCTATTGTATGAACCTTGGTAGCCATGGACTTTGGATAAATTCCTTAGGTCAATCCTTAGGAATGAATGAATGAAGGATAGTTGATTCTTAGGGTAAATCCTTAAGAAATAAATGAGATAATGGGGTTGGGTAATTTGTTGATTGTTTGATGATTAAATAATATAATTATTTATTGTGGGTTGAAAACCCTATATGCTCACCAGGCTCCCAAGCCTGACCCACTCAGTTTTCTTTGTATCACAGGTAGTGGCACAAGAGCATAAGTTGGTTGACATGACGAGAGATTTTGGATTATAGATCAGTAGTTATAAATAACTATTGTAAGGGCGGTTTTATACTTTTTATGCTTTTGGTCTGTATCGGAACATGACATCTCGAGATTTTTGTTATTTAATGAAAATACATTTCTTTAAAGAAATGCTTTGATAAATTCTTATCACATTTTGTTTTGGGAACAAATTATGCAACTGTTTTCTTTAAAAGATTACTCTGATTTTAATACAAAGCATAAACAAATCGGTCTTTTCTACCCGTGAAAATGGGGATGCCACATTGTATCTTGGGTTTGTTCTGTCTGCGAGAGGGCCACAATGTGTTTGGAATCAGGAGAAGGTAGGTCATTGGAGACCGGCTATGTTATGAGACTACAATTAGTCTCGTGGCATTCTTTTAGCAGTGGATTTGGTGTCAATACATATCGGGTAATTTTGATCAGTTGAGGCTTTCGTTCTGAAGTTACGTGGGGTGACTGTGCAGGTGTCTTTTGACTCGTCAATCGGGTAGGAATCTGGTGTCTCAGATAATTAGTAGACAAGTTGGGACCAGGTAGGTCTCAGTCGCTTTTGGAGAGCATCTAGGGCATTGTGATGTTTCGAGTAGTATTAGTGATTCAGTTTTCGTGTATGTAAAGTAGCTTGCTATTCAGGAAACGCTAAGTCGCTTCCAGTAGATTAAATAATATCAGAGTGGTTGATTTGACTCTTTTGTGCAGCTCTCGTCTGAGTCTAACCGTTGCAGGGATGAATTTTCTACTTGAAGGATAATCAGGATTGGAAGTGTTTTAGTCTTAGCTTGGTATTCTACATGGATTTCATTTAGTGATCTTTCAGTATGGGCAGTCTGTCAGGGAGTCAGACCAATTCGAGAATTCAAGATTCAGGTTTCGGGTAAGGTAGGGCTGGATTTCCGCATGAGATTAATGGATTATTCTTCTTCAGGTTGGCAGTTTCTATTTGGGTTCGGTTGTCTTGGGAAGGTCATTTTATGTACTGAATTTTCAGGTGTGTTCCTCAAGTTTTTGTTTTGTTATGTGTTTTAGTAAGGAGCGATTTCGGTGATGAAATCTAATTTAAGTGTAAATGATCTATAGTTGTATATGATCAATGATTTCGTTCCTTTCAGCGTCAAGATAATATGGGTTTGATGTATATTGTTCAGCTTCGACTTCTTATGGAATTGGATTGATAGTGAATCAGAGTGGGTGGTCTGTCAGGAAGTCAGATCAATTTGAGGTTTCGTGTTTCAGGGAAGGTAGAGGTGGTTTTTCTATAAGGGTTTAAGGTTCTTTCTTCTTCAGGCTTGGTGAGTTCTACTAAGGTTGGTTTCAGCTGCCCTTGGAAGGCTATAGTATTCTCGGGTTGTGGTAGTGTTGCTCAAATTATTTGGCATGTTAAGACAAGTAAGTACAGACTTCGAGGATGAAGTCTAGTTCAAGTGTGGGAGATACGCTTGGTTCAGGTATGAGATTATTCTTCAAATTGGTTGTATCTTCCTTTGGGACTAGGCGAGTTGGAAGCTCTAACTCGTCGTATCGAGACAGCGTTAGCTGCGGAAGTTAATGAACCAGCTCGACGAGTTGAGGTGCTTAAAATCGGCGAGTTGGCAGCTGGGAAGGAAACCCTAATTTTTAGGATCTTGCACCCTATTTAAAGGCCTTAAGTCTTTTTTCTGTCCTCCTTATCATCCCCCATTGTTATCAAAACCCTAAAACGAGTTGTAGCCTCCATTGTCAAGTTTTTGAGCCTTGGAACGAAGTTTGGTGTCCATTTTGTGCATTGTGAGAAGATCTAGAAGTTTCTAGCTTGGAGAAGGAAGTCTTGGATGTAGAATCCCTCCATTTCTTGTAGTCACTTTAAGGTATCAAGTTCATACCTTGATTTGTAGATGATTAGACCTCCTCATTTTGGGTTTTGTTGTGTTTTGGCCTCTTTTGGGGGATGATGATGGAGTGAAGTCACTTAAGGGGTTTTTCTTTCAGATCTGAGTTGGTTTTGGTACCCTTGAGCTTAAAGGTGCAAACTTTATGAGGATTTTGGGTTCATACATGCATGAAGTCAATTGTTAAGTCCATTTTAAGCTTAAGAGCTTCATTTAGACATGCACGAATGTAAATTTGGCAACTTTACGTGGTTTTCCAGCTCAAGGAAGTCAGATCTATGTTTTAGGGCCATGTCCTTATGGATTAAGTGCTTAATGTATTAAGACGTGGGTTTCTGGCAAACCCGGCGAGTTTATGGACTAACTAGGCGAGTTGGCTCGGTATTTCCCCAACTTTGCGAATTGAGAGAGGAACTCGGCGAGTCGATGGATAACTCAGCGAGTTGGGTCAACTCAGGCCATTGACCTTAACTTTTAACCCTATCTTTGACCAAGTTATTCTAAGAGGTACTTGTGGAAATCAGAATTGTAATTAAGGGTATTATGGGCTTAGGATAAGGCCCATACGGGGTTGGGCTCAATTTGGAAAATTGGGCCATTAGTGGGGCTTTATGGATCTTTTGGATTTGGGCCTTAGTTGTGATGCATGTTAGGTCAGGGGTAAAATGGTCAGTTTACCCGAAGTATGGATGGTGGAACCCAATTGCTAATTGGGAGTTATTTTGATCTGATAGCTCGGAGGTGTTGTCATGGCAGCAGCTAGGGATTTATTTAGGTAAGCTTCTGCTATCGAGTTGAGTCTTCTCACTATATCCATGGGTCGAAGGCACCAATGCCGGCCCATTAGGTGTTATGTGGTATGATAGTTGTCTCTATGATACATGCATGGAAGACCCAAGAGGGAGCCCATAGCAAATGGATGTCAGACCTGATGGGTTTTAGCCATAAGAACTTTCCTATGTGCGCATGCAAAACCCTAATGCTTGGATCTAGGCTTTCTAATTAAACATGTTTTGAATCCAAGACTTCTAATGACTATTTAGGTGTAATAACAATATTGAAACAGATCTAGAATCATACCTTTGAATTCCTTGTTGATCTTGTTGTCTTGGAGCTTCTAGAGTCACAATTGTCACTCTTCTAATGGCTTACAAACACCAAATAGCAAGGAGGATGATTTGAGAGAGAGGAGAGGGGAGGAAATCAGCGAGGGTTCTCTTACTTTTGATGTAGTATCGATTTCCCTTTGCCATAGGGTCTATTTATACTTGTAGACTCCTTAAGGGTTACAACCTAAACCCTAATTGGATAATCTTCTCTTAAGGCTATCCAAAACCATTCCTTAGATAAGCAATGGACGATTCAAGCTATCCTTTAGCTTCTAGAATCCGTCCAATCCATATCTATATGGATTTACACTCTAAAGTTTAACTATCAAACAATTGACAGTTTATACCCTCTTATTTAATTAATTTCTTTAAGTCACCAAATTAATTCCAATTAATTCTATGACTTATATTAATCAAATAACAATATATTATTCTTTAAATTATTCTCATAATATACTATTAATATTTACTCTCTCATAATAAATCATCCTATCAAGTTGCTATGGTGAAGGCAACCCAAAAGGACCATGCACAACCGGGTCAATTACTTGCCTAATATAGTTGCAGCCTTAGACACTATTCCAACAAGACCATGAGGGAAAATCCCATGGCATTCCAAGTAAAGACAATGGCGGAGCCCATGGCATAATAGATAAAGACCATGGGGGAGCCCATGGCACCTATATGTATGTGTGTGATAGTCTGTGATTATATGTGGTATGGTATTTTGGAGAACTCACTAAGCTTTATGCTTACGGTTTTCAGTTTATGTTTCAGGTACTCCAATTTTCAAATACCACATGTTTTCGGATATTATGAATTACTCTGGTTAATTGATGTTCGCTAAATATTGGTTACTTTGGTTTTATTAAAACAATCTGTATTAACGATTTATTTATTTAAAAAAAAAATTGGTGTCATGATTTTGGGTCGTTACAACAACTCCCCCACCCCCCCCCCCCACTTAAATTAGATTTTTTTTCCTCGAAATCATTCCTTACCACCTTCCTGGAAACCAAATCTTCGACCAAAACCTTCTAGAGCCAAATAAAACATTGATCCCAAAACTGCCGATCCAACACGATACTACTAAAATTCTGAAATCCTGTCACTCGCCTAACCTCTACATATGTGGAACCAATCTGAAACATAATCACAAGATTCTCGACCATAAGCCAACTCGATACATAACTCATAACCTGAGATCCAAGGATTAACACTTGCATTTCACCCAAAACCTTCTGATTCACTGCATCTAATCACTAAACTGGGATACAAATATCCCCGAACTACCGCTGAGACTACCAGTCTCACACCTGGCCCAGCAACCAGGTTCCTAAGAATCCAACCAATAAGGCTATTTATTTATTGATTAAATAGTAACTAATTTATTTTAGTATTTAATATTTAATATTTTATATTATAGTTTTGCTTGGGGTAGTTATTTATGACACCATATTTATGGAGAATTGAGTATGATAGTTACAAAAATCAATGACTATGTAAAAGAAAATACATATAAGGTGCTAAAATATACTGTTTGAGGATTCAATATTAATTTCTCTACCAAGTCTCTTGGTATGTGATATTAATTTTTTTTATGGATTTCATATCTCTTATAATCTCATCTCCCTCATATAATCTTTTATAATCTCCAACTATAACTTAACAATCAAGTGAGCGAGCACCTTTTTGTGTGCTTGTCGATGGTGAGGCTGCAAGTATCTTTAAGAACGTGTGTGTTAGTCAACATTTTTTGTGACTTGGAAAAGATCATATTAATATTTGATTGTCATTTCCCTTATTAACCAAGAAGAACTTTTTGTAAAAACAAACAACCTTGAACCCTTCTTTATTCGATCTGTTTGTCTTGTATTGAACCCCCCTTAAGGTATTTTTGTCCAATGGCCACCTTAAGCTCACATTTTCTTGAGAATATATGTAGATGCTCGATCTTTTGACTTGGTCTACACTCTATGATGGATTGTTGATATTATCAGTGACTGGGCATGAACACAAAGAGGGCATACCATGCAATATGGTATCTGAATACATATGTTAAGTTTCATCATCAAACTCTTCTCCATTAGAATTACTATCTGGGTTGGATATATCTCAACATCCATCTGTAAACCCATGTATCCATATAGATTGTCATCATTTAGAAATGGAACCTTTTCATTTCTAGTTTCATTATTGACCATATTCGCCATAAATTAGGGTTTGTGTTCACCCAAATCATTAAGATGTGTACATATATTATCATTACCAACATACTTATAATTATCAGGATACTTATATAAAATTGGTGGTTACACTACACTTTCATTTTCAACAACACTATTGTGACATCCTAGAGTTTAGGTTAAAGACTGTGGACAGTCAATTCATAGTAAACATCTTGGTAATTTGACTCATTGAGTTATAGTGCATCTTTTGTAAAATAAATGAGTTCATTTGAACTATTATACAATTTTTGATGGTATCTTACTTCCAAATATGTAAACTGGCAAACAAATCAAATAGCTCAAACTGCAACCCTAGTTAATGCGTCTGAGAAGCTAAAAATTTCGTATTCAGCAGTTGTGAGCGAGGCGAACACTCTAATATCGTAGTAAATGTTTCCCTATTTCTGAAAATATAAAAAACATCCAAAACTGAGTTCATATGCAAAAGATACGACAATTTTAAGAATTTGAACCAGTATAATATTGATTTTCTTAAAACTATTAAAACAGTTTCTATCCGTTGAGGGACTTAAACACCTCAGATGGAAACTCTGAGAGCGTTTTTGGACTCAGACTATGGTCTAATATTTAATTTCATAATCGAAATATTTTTAGCAAAAATATCTGCAGAAGTCGAAATGTAACACCGTGAATTTCAAAATAATTTTTCACAAATTATAAAAACATTTCTCATTTAATTTTCATAAAAACATCAAGTTTAAATCCCAATTCACATCATACAAAATCCCAAGATCACATATATATCAAAAATCCCATGCATGTGTACAGATCAAGCCAGCGCCTTCCCACGGTCATCGCTAGTACCTGAAACAACAACACTAACACTGTAAGCACAAAGCTTAGTGAGTTCCCCAAAATACCACATAAACATATATTAGCCACTCGAGGCTATAACTCTATGGGTCCGTGCACCCAAGCTCTGTGAACCCTCAGGTTCTAACTCTGGGAAACTTCCGGTTCCAACTCTATAAACATGCACAGCATAAATCACATAGACATCATGCAGTACAACACATAGCATACACATAACATACACAAACTCTGACACATAACTCTGATTACCTACTCAGGGTAAAGTATAGGGAGAAGACTCACCTCGTGTATCTCGATAACTCGCGAATTTTGGAAATCACTCGTGCTCGATCCTCCAAGCTATAATCCTCCTATAACATCAGATGTCTCTAATTAACACTTTTACCACTAAGGTTGACTATCCCTATCAAGTCAACACTGGTCCACTCTGGTCAACGTTCAACTTTGACCGGATTCGGCGAGTGCACTAGGGCGACTCGGCGAGTCTATACGTATTCTTCAACTCTCTAGGATTCCCTTTTTGACACGTCTAGTACACCCCTGACTCGACAGGTTCCACCTGGCATGAATCGCGGGGCCACCACGACTCAACTCGACGAGTCTTAAGAACAACTCGGCGAGTCCCAACTCGACTCAGTCCACCTGTCAACCCTCGCTAACTCTCCCTGACTCAGTGAGTCAACTCATAACTCGGCTGGACCACTCACTGAGTGGTCAAGGACAATCTTCATGCTACTCGCCGAGTCTGTTCTTCAGACTCGGCGAGTCCATGCCATGCATCTACTCAAACTAGCTTCTGAGGTCAGATCCGCACCATCCACCCATAGATCTGGCCCTCCTAAGCTTATGTACCACGTAAAGTCTATATCTTGGTGCTCATAACACACTTACAAGGCTCTTTTTGGAGAAATAACCTCTAAAATGGCAACCCTAGCCTCTAACACAAAAGAGAGGGCATAAAGCATGACATTAGGGACTCTCTGGGCCTGCTAAGGTCCAGATCTAAGCACCATATCCCCATGGGACCTCTCACACTTCCAATACAAAGCAAATAAGGCATGAAGAAACCCTAGATTTGACCATATCAACAAAATACGAAAAATAAGCTCTGAAAGATACCTCAAGAAGCCTCCTCTGATGAAATGAAAGAAGATCCAAGCTCCCAAACTGCTCTAGCTTGACTTTCCTCTTCCTTTCTTGCAAAAACACACAAATTTGGTGAACAATAGCCTTTTATCTCACTCACACGAATCCCTCAGCTGCTTTGGTGCTCTCAAGATAAAGGTAGCCGCAATGAAGGGCCATAAGGTCCTTTAAATAGGGCTTAGGACTGGGAAATTAGGGTTTCATTAAAAAGCGAGGACTCGCCGAGTCCGGCCGCGAACCCGTGTCCTGAACTGCGATCCTACTCGGCGAGTTTGAGCTCCAACTTGCCGAGTCCCCTCACAAAACTCTAAAAATATAAGCATAAAAGATACCTGGAGATCCGGGCTGTTACAATTCTCCCCCACTAGAACTAGACTTCGCCCTCGAAGTCTCGCTCCGCAAATAGCTCCGGATGCTGCTCACGCATCTCACGCTCCGGCTCCCAGGTCATCTCCAATCCCCTCCGATGCTGCCACTGAACCAACACCAGAGGTACTTCCTTGTTCCTCAAAACCTTGATTTTCCGATCTCTGATGGCCACTGGTCTCTCGGCATAATTCAGGCTCACATCCACCTGAATATCCTCTAATGGAACCACTGCCGACTCATTGGCTATACACTTCCTCAGCTGCGACACGTGAAAAGTGTCGTGAATCTGCCCCAACTCTGCTGGCAAATCCAAACGATAAGCGACCCGGCCTACCCTCGCGATCACACGGAATGGACCAATATACCGGGGTCCCAACTTGCCCCTCTTCCTAAATCAAATCACTCCTTTCCAAGGAGAGACCTTCAGGAGAACAAAGTCGCCGACCTGAAACTCAAGCTTGGACCGGCGCCTGTCCGCATAACTCTTCTGTCGGCTCTGAGCGGTCAAAAATCTCTGTCTGACCTGCTGAATCTGCTCTGTCGTCTGAAGCACGATCTTTGTACTGCCCATCACCCGCTGACCGACCTCTCCCCAACAAATAGGGGTCCGACACCTCCTCCCATACAACAGCTCAAAGGGTGGCATACCAATGCTCGAATGATAGCTGTTGTTGTAGGAAAACTCTGCCAAGGGTAAATACGCATCCCAGCTACCCCTGAAATCCAACACACATGCCCGGAGCATGTCCTCAAGCATCTGAATCGTCCGCTCACTCTGACCGTGTGTCTGGGGATGATATGCGGTACTAAAATGCAGTCTAGTACCCAACTCCTCATGAAATTTCTTCCAGAATCTGGAAGCGAAGCGCACATCACGGTCTGAGACAAACGAGATCGGCACCCCATGCTGAGATACCACATCCCTCACATACACCTCCGCCAATTTCTCTGCTGAAGAACTCTCACTGATGGCAAGGAAGTGAGCGCTCTTCGTCAACCTGTCCACAATCACCCAAATTGTGTCAACTCCTCTGGCAGTCCTCGGCAATTTGGTGATGAAATCCATAGTGATCTGTTCCCACTTCCACTCGGGAACCTCCAATGGCTGCAACTTGCCATGCGGCCTCTGATGCTCGGCCTTAACCCTACGGCAGGTCAAACACCTCTCAACAAACCACGCAACATCCCTCTTCATACAGGGCCACCAATACTCCTTTCTCAAATCCAAATACATCTTAGTGGCCCCCGGATGGATCGAAAATTTCGACCGATGAGCCTCCTCCATCAAAGTGGTACGGGTTCCTCCCACAAACGGTACCCAGATACGCTCCTGAAATGTCATAAGCCCCCGACCATCGGTAACGAACTCTGAAACCGAACCAACAACCCGTTCCCTCTTCTGTATCTCAGGTTGCATAGCCTGAGCCTGTGCCCCACGAATGGCGTCCAATACCGGAGCTATCACTGCCAATCTCAAGCATACCTCCCGCAGCGGGGTGCTCTCTGCCCTGCGGCTCAATGCATCGGCTACCACATTAGCCTTGCCCGGGTGGTACAGGATCTCACAATCATAATCCTTGACCACATCCAACCACCTTCTCTGACGCATATTTAGGTTGGGCTGATCCATCAAATACTTCAAACTCTTATGGTCCGTGTATATCATACACCGAACCCCATACAAGTAGTGACGCCAAATCTTGAGGGCGAACACCACTGCCCCCAACTCTAGATCATGGGTGGGATATCTTGACTCATGAGGCTTCAGCTGCCTCGATGCATATGCTATCACATGCCCCCTCTGCATCAGCACCGCTCCCAATCCCAAAATCGATGCATCACAGTATACCACGAACTCCTCCATCCCTTCCGGAGAGCTAACACCGGAGCTTTGCACAACCTCTGGCGAAGTGTCTCAAAGGAGGCCTGTTGCTCGGGGCCCCATGAAAAAGCAACACCCTTCCGGGTCAATCTGGTGAGTGGCACTGCGATCTTAGAGAAATCCCTGATAAACCTCCGATAATACCCTGCCAACTGTCACACCCCCAAACCTGAACGGCGGAAACGTTCGGGGGCGGATGACTTCATGTGGTAACGTAACAAATGAATACATAGTAAAGAAAGCAATACAACCATCATATATATAATTGAAAGTTTACATTTGTCAAAAGTTACATGTTCAAAACTCAATTACAATATGATGTCAAAAATACGAGATTAAACTGGCGCCGCAGCATCTCTTCTTCAAAAGCATATTAGTACCTGAAATTACTGAATCCCTGGGACATACAAGAAATTTTGAAAGAGTAGATCAGCATTTAAGCTGGTGAATTTCATAAGTATTTAAGTGACAATGTTTGAATGAGATGAAATGTTTTATCTTTGTTTATTTGTGTTTAGAAAATCCTATATTTTCTACTAGTATAAAAGTAGTCTTCACTCAAGACCAATGTTTGTTTCCAAAATGTATGTATATGTAAAATAACCAATGAGTTTGAAAACCTTGTAAATCAATGCATTTTTAATACCCCTTGTGAGTTTTATAACCATACTATTGACTCTGAATGCCTATACACAACGTTCTTCAGGCGTTGGAATGTTATGACGTTTGTCACCCCAAACGGTGGACTGCAGCTAACAGTCAGGGCGCGGGTTTGTCAAGCCCGTATAGATCTATACACAAACACCATGCTCCCCCTCCAAGGGATTCTGGTATATAATACAGGACTTGAAATGTGTACTCGAACGTACATGAAGTTAGTGTCTCACAAATCCGTGGTATAAAAACAGATCTACTTGTTAAAATGTTACGTTTGTTCTTGTACACGAAAGTGAACTTCTTGAAATATGTGATTCTAATACATAAGAGTTAGAAATTTGTTTCGTAAAACTATACCTATTATAGTTTCCAAAAAGCGTGTCTTGTTTGTTTAGAAACATTGAGAAAAGGAATCGCTTGTTTATGAAAGTATAGATTTTTGGGTGTAGAGTCTAGGATAGACAAGAAAAATCTAAGAATAGTTTAGTTTATACATGCATTACAACAACATTATATTTTAAAAGGTAAAATGCTATTGTGACATATGTTATATATATACATATATACATATATATATATAAGTTCCTTTAAATGTTTATAAATCGCATGTGATTTGAATATATAACAGTATATAAAAGAATTTCTTTATGTAACGCACGATAATACTCGTGTGTTTTACTTGTAATCCCCCCCTTGAAAGCATATAAAAGTATTTAGAATAATTAAAAAGGTTGATTAAGGGGTATGAAACTCACTTGAAAGTTTGAAGATAGCGAGATGGAAAACCGGGCAGAGTTTCGTCTCGGGAAACGGATTTTCCTCGGGATTCTCGGGAATCTCGGGAGTAGAATCGACCTTCGGGACTTGAGCCAAAAAGACCAGAGCTTCGGGTTTGAACGGACACGGAAAACGAGGCAAAGTTGAGAGAGAGAGAAGAGAAATGAACCCTTTCTTTGGAAACCCTCGCATCCTATTTATAGTAAGGCTGGTCTGCCTCGGTACGCGGGGCGTACGCTCGTACGCGCTGCGTACGCGCACGTCATGCATGACCGAAGCCTCGACTGCCTCGGTTCGGATGGGACGAGTTGTTGGGTTCTCGGGTCGGATGGGACAGGTTGCTGGGGAGGTGGGTCGGATGGGACGCCGGGTCGGATGGGACGTCGGGTCGGACGGGTCGGGCGGGTCGGATGGATCGGATTCCTCGGATATGGCGACGTGGACGATCCGAGGCCAAGCCTTACGAGTACGCAGGGCGTACAGAGGTACGCGGCGCGTACCCGGATGAGGAAGCGGACTCCCCTTCGGATAATGTCCGAATTTTGAATTAAATAATTAACTAATTTATTTAATAAACTTCCAAAATTCATATCTTCTTCATACAAACTCCGTTTTCGATGGTCTTTATATCCCCACGTAGGTGAGACTACGCTCTACAACTTTCGTTTAGACTCCGTCGGCAAATTCCAAAATTATATTTTTATTATTTATTAAAAATCCATCGTGTTTAAGGAATTTCTTAGAAAATTCATAACTTCTTTATCTGATGTCGGTTTTTGCCAGACTTTTTACCACTGGAATACCATTGTCGAGACCTTCGATTCTCGTTTAGGTCATTCCGGCCAAAAGTCGCTCGATCTCCGATTCGAGTTTTTAGCTGTCTGTTGCTAAGCCGAACTTGGAAAAATCACATCTTCGCTATATGAAGTCGGATTTGGGCGTTCTTTTCACGTACGATTATGTTTCAAAGATATTTAAACATAGAAGGAAATTAAACAGAACTATTTGTACGTTTTAATATGAAAGTAAATTTTTATTACTTAGAAGCGGTTACAATACTTGACCCATTTTGGTCCTTACAAGGAGTTGAAATATCGGGTCGTCACACCAACCCTAGAAAACTCCTGATCTCGGAGGGTGACCTCGGCACCTCCCAACTCATCACTGCCTCAACCTTGGCCGGATCGACCAATATCCCTTTCTGATTAACGAGATGTCCTAAGAACTGGACCTCTCGCAACCAGAAATCACACTTGGAGAATTTGGCATAAAGCCTCTCCGACCTATGAACTCCGAGAACCTCTCACAAATGCTCCTCATGCTGCTCTCTAGATCTCGAATATACCAGGATATCATCGATAAATACAATCACTGACCGATCCAGCATCGGCCTACATACTCGGTTCATGAGATCCATGAACACTGCCAGGGCATTGGTGAGCCCGAAAGGCATCACCACAAACTCGTAATGCCCATAACGCGTCCTGAACGCTGTCTTCGGGACGTCCTCATCCCGCACCCTCACCTGATGATACCCAGACCTCAAATCGATCTTGGAGAACCAAGATGCTCCCTGCAACTGATCGAACAGATCGTCGATCCTCGGCAACGGGTAACGGTTCTTGACCGTCAGCTTGTTCAACTCCCGGTAATCAATACACATCCGGTGTGAACCATCCTTCTTTTTGACAAACAGGATAGGTGCTCCTCACGGCGAGCTGCTCGGCCGAATAAACCCCTTCCCCAGCAGCTCCTGAAGCTGCGAGGATAACTCTTGCATCTCTGGAGGTGCAAGGCGATAAGGCACCTTGGCGATAGGCGCGGCCCCCGGAACCAAATCTATGCTGAACTCCACTTGCCTCACAGGAGGCACACCCGGCAACTCCTCGGGAAACACATCCGGGAACTCACGCACCACCGGGACCTCCTCAACTGAACTCGGCCTCTCGGAATCCACCCGCGCATCCATCACATACGCCACAAAACCCTTACAGCCCTGCTGTAGACATTGTCTCGCTCTGGCGTCCGAACAAAACGCTGATCCTGAACGTGTACCCTCGCCGTACACCGAAAGAACTCCCTCACTAGGGTCTCGTATGGTCACCAGCTGACACTCGCAGTCGATAACCGCACCAAATCTGCTCAACCAGTCCATGCCCACAATGAGACAGACATCACCCATCGCAATAGGAATCAGATCAATCGGGAACTCAACACCAAAAATTTCAACTACTTAACCTCAGAGAACCTCCATGGCATATATCACTCTCTCATCAGCTATGGAAACTCTCAGAGGCCGACTCAACGCCTCACGACTAACACTGAGATGCTGACTAAAAGCCAAAGATACAAAAGACCGACTCGCACCCGAGTCAAATAACACCAAGGCATGTACAGAATTCACAAGAAAAGTACCTACGCATAACACAACATAAGCATAATATCTCATCATCAAAATAAATACATGAAAGAATACATACCAACCACGACATCGGGCGCTGCACGGACCTTTTCCGTGGTCAACTGAAAAGCTCTCCCTCGTGCCCTCGGCGCCTCGGCCTTCACTGGCCGACTCTCTGTAGCTCTGATGGCGGCAGGGGCAGATCCCTGAGGTGCTCCCTGAGATGACCCTCGCAACTGCGGACACTCTGCCTTTCGGTGTCTGGTCTGATTGCAGTGGAAGCACACTGCAAACCCCTTGGGGCAATCCTTGGCCATATGCCCCTCCTTGCCATATTTGTAGCAAGATCCCGCTCTGCAGACTCCATCGTGACCCTTGCCACACTTCCCACAAGTGCGGCCCTTCTGGCTCCCAGGTTTGGGATCAGCGGGCTTGGCCCGCTTGGCTGCCGGCTGAGACTGTGCCGGTCCCCGATCCCTCGCCTGAGACTCCGCATCTTCCCTAGCCTGAGTCTCTAGCTCAATATCCCTCTTCCGGGCATTTGCCTGAAGCTTAGCAAATGTCCGGTACGAGGAGTTCGCCGCGAACTCCCGAATATCCCGCCTCAAAACGCTCAAATAACGGCTCATACGTGCCTACTCAGTGGACACGTGCTTAGGGCAGAACATCGCCCTCTCATGAAACATCCTCGTGATCGTTGTAACTGACTCAGTACCCTGCTTGAGGGTCAGAAACTCTTGTGCCAAACGCTCCCTCTCCACCTGGGGAACGTACTCATCTCGGAACATGACAGTGAACCTCTCCCAGGTCACTGCCGCAAGCTCAGCAGGCGTATAATGCGCCGTCACAAACTTCCACCAGTCCTTCGCTCCCAAGCGAAGCTGGTTCAACGCGAACCGAACCTTCAAATTCTCAGGAGATGAGCAAGTGAAGAAGCACCCCTCAATATCAGATATCCACCTCATCGCTGCCACCGGATCCTGGGTCCCATCAAACTCTGGTGGTTTCGTGTTGCTGAACTCACGGAACAGCAACGCATCACCACCTTGCGGCCTCGCAGCAGCAATCGTTGCGGTAGCCGCTGCAACAGCAGCCTCAGAAAGAGCGGCATAACGCTCGTCAAAAGTCTCGATCAGCGTGGTCTTTATAGACCCAAACATCTCCGGTATCTCTGCCCTGATGGCCGCAGCCACCTCCTCATGGATGATCCGGCGGATCTCCTCATCACTGGTACCACTGCTCTCGGGCATCAAGCGTGTCCTCACCATGATCTACCTCTAAAATACAACATACGATAAATTAGAACCCATACGAGCATACTCACACTCGTCAACTCTTTCCTCCTTGATTCTTGGTATTCCAAGGATTCTTACTTGGGCTGTACACCGCTCCGGCGCTTTCAGTAGTACGGGCCCAATACTACTGTCCACACCGTATCAGAATACACCCCAGTCCTCCTCTTCGGATCCCAAATTCCAAGTACTCTATCATGCATAGACCTCCCTGTAATAGATCTCTCATAAGCCCCTCGCTGCTACCTACCCACTCTCAAGCATCTCATAGCAGCTCACCTCTTCCTAGGCTAAGGCATCACAAATCAGGCCACTCTAGTCCTAATAGGAATACCTAGCCTACTCTAGCATGCGAATACATCATACCAGTATCAATATCACATAACAGAAGGGTATTTTGGGAAATCACTGTTCGGGCGCAGACTGATCGTACACACAACTCTGCTCTGCATTTTCAAAATCTTTTATTCTTTTTGAAAATACTTCTCAAATCCTCAGTTTGAGTTCAAATACGCCCGAAGGTGTACTCGAATCCCTCAAACCAAGGCTCTGATATCAACTTGTAACACTGTGAATTTCAAAATAATTTTTCGCAAATTATAAAAACATTTCTCATTTAATTTTCATAAAAACATCAAGTTTAAATCCCAATTCACATCATACAAAATCCCAAGTTCACATATATATCAAAAATCCCATTCGTGTGTATAGATCAAGTCGGCGCCTTCCCACGGTCATTGCTAGTACCTGAAACAACAACACTAACACTATAAGCACTAAGCTTAGTGAGTTCCCCAAAATACCACATAAACATATATTAGCCACTTGAGGCTATAACTCTATGGGTCTGTGCACCCACGCTCTGTGAACCCTCAGGTTCTAACTCTGGGAACCTTCCGGTTCCAACTCTATAAACATGCACAGCATAAATCACATAGACATCATGCAGTACAACACATAGCATACACATAACATACACATACTCTGACATATAACTCTTATTACCTACTCAGGGTAAAGTATAGGGAGAAGACTCACCTTGTGTATCTCAATAACTCGCGAATCCTGGAAATCACTCGTGCTCGATCCTCCGAGCTATAATCCTCCTATAACATCAGATGTCTCTAGTTAACACTTTTACCACTAAGGTTGACTATCCCTATCAAGTCAACACTGGTCCACTCTGGTCAACGGTCAACGGTCAACTTTGACCGGACTTGGCGAGTGCACTAGGGCGACTCGGCGAGTCTATACGTATTCTTTAACTCTCTAGGATTCCCTTTTTGACACGTCTAGTACACCCCTGACTCGACGGGTTCCACCTGGCTTGAATCGCGGGGACACCACGACTCAACTCGCCGAGTCTTAAGAACAACTCGGCGAGTCCCAACTCGACTCAGTCCACCTGTCAACCCTCGCTAACTCTCCCTGACTCAGTGAGTCAACTCATAACTCGGCTGGACCACTCAATGAGTGGTCAAGGACAATCTTCATGCTACTCGCCGAGTCTGTTCTTCAGACTCGGCGAGTCCATGCCATGCATCTACTCAAACTAGCTTCTGAGGTCAGATCCGCACCATCCACCCATAGATCTGGCCCTCCTAAGCTTATTTACCACGTAAAGTCTATATCTTGGTGCTCATAACGCACTTACAAGGCTCTTTTTGGAGAAATAACCTCTAAAATGGCAACCCTAGCCTCTAACCCAAAAGAGAGGGCATAAAGCATGCCATTAGGGACTCTCTGTACATGCTAAGGTCCAGATCTAAGCACCATATCCCCATGGGACCTCTCACACTTCCAATACAAAGCAAATAAGGCATGAAGAAACCCTAGATTTGACCATATCAACAAAATACGGAAAATAAGCTCTGAAAGATACCTCAAGAAGCCTCCTCTGATGAAATGAAAGAAGATCTAAGCGCCCAAACTCCTCTAGCTTGACTTTCCCCTTCCTTTCTTGCAAAAACACACAAATTTGGTGAACAATAGCCTCTTATCTCACTCACACGAATCCCTCAGTTGCTTTGGTGCTCTCAAGATAAAGGTAGCCGCAATGAAGGGCCATAAGGTCCTTTAAATAGGGCTTAGGACCGGGAAATTAGGGTTTCATTAAACAGCGAGGACTCGCCGAGTCCATCCCTTGGACTCGTCGAGTCCGGGCGCGAACCCGCGTCCTGAACTGCGATCCTACTCGGCAAGTTTGAGCTCCAACTCGCCGAGTCCCCTCACAAAACTCTAAAAATATAAGCATAAAAGATACCTGGAGATCCGGACTGTTACACGAAATATCGAACGTTTCAGGTTAATTAAACACAAATCTTTAAAGGCGATTTTCCTGAATTTCTGCAACTTGAAAAATTAATCCGTTTGGGTTTCTGAAATCCTTTAACTAAACTCTATCATTCCATTTTCAGAAGAATTATTTAATATTAGGATCGCTGGCACATAAATCAAGAATAACATTATTGTAATATTTTAATGACACAAGTGTGACATTACCCATTTAATGTCATAAGTCATACATTTTGACACAAATATTCCGCCATGTATTACGGCCTATTCTTTTCACATAATTTTTATCCCTTTCTAAACCATCTAATTTTCAAAATACTCACAAATACATAGCCAATTAAATCTATATATCAATATATACCAAAATACATGTATGGTATGCATCTTATAACTCAAATACTTATACTTGTGTGTATAACTAATGCAATGTCTTTATATTTGATTTTGTTATACAAATAAGATTATATAAGAATTTACCAAATATATACACAATTATGGGGAAAAAAACAAATTGACACTATTAGTTTCTTCCACATTTCAACCTTACCCAACATTACACACAACTCCTTTTGTTTCAGGTGACAACCAAGTTATAGATAGCTTGCACATTTTCCTACCTCTCCACTCATAATATTACAAAAAGTCAAGACTTTTCTTGTGTTTTTCATCCAAAGTACACTTAATTTAGAAATAAAAATGGGCAGCCATTGGAGCTTCTTAAATGAAAATGAGACAACTTCAAATTACATCTAAAATACTCTTTTTTCTCTCCCTTTGTCTATGTCGATTTCCAGCCAAAAGAACCTTAATCGGAGGTGTTGCTCATGTGTTTTCCCAGCAAGCAAGAACGGCAGCAACTCCATTTGTTTCTTCATCTTTTTGTCGAATAAGCAACCCAAAAACAGCCTCTCAATCTTTGCCTGTTGCCCTGTCAAACAGCAAACCAAAACACCTCCTTTCCCTTCAACGGTTCCTGTTCAAAAAAAAAAAAATCAAGAAGCTTCAAGGAGGCTACCAGGGCAGCCCTCGTCGCACCCTCCTCTTCTTCCTCCTATCGAAGACCGCAGCCAAACACTCCCACTTGAGCTTCTACAGCTGTTCGTCTTCCTCCCATCGGAACCTCTCCTTCCTACTTATTGAACCTCGCATCCCACACATTCTCCGGTCGAGTAAATATCTCCGAAAACCTCGCCTGCGTTGCTGTTGCTGCTCGCGACGATCCATCAGACCACCTCACCCCTCCCCCCTTCGCACCTCATTATTAAAGCAGGAAGAGAGCAGCCTCGCTGCTTGTTCCCGTCCGTTTCTTCGGCCTTGTCGACCACCGGAGATGCTCCCCTCCTTACGATAGATCGACAAGCATCGGATCCCTTATCTGCCTGCGAGCCTTCGTGCTTCCTTCTTGCCAGCCGTTGTTCGTTCATGTGTTCTATCTGTTTTCATTCGTTTCGTGCTCCTCTGATCGATCATACAAATGACGATGGAGGGCACAAAAGCCCCGAATCTTTTTGTATACGAGAGCCAAAAAGCCCTAAATCCTTTATATTTTTAAGAAATGACCTAATAACCCTCCTGTTGAACCGTTTATTCAAATTGAGTCCCTTCCCTAAAACTTTGTTTTATTTAAAACAAAACAGCCCCTCCATGGAGATTTCTTATCAATATCAGTCCAGTTCTCAAACATTAATTCCTTATAAACCATTTAAGTCCCTCCCTTGTTTAAGTTACAACAAAATCAGTCCTTTCCTTGATTTATTTTAACCAAAGCAGTCCTACTTTGGTTAGTTAAATTACCAAACAACCCCAATAATATAAATTCGTTACAAAATGGTCCCGAAAGTATTTCAAAGTTCAAGAATTGTGTTTTTTCGGTTTATCATGTCAAGCTTATCAAAATAAACTGAATCTGAACAAATCAAATCCCCGCTTCAAGGGTGAGTTCTCACAACCCCTCTCTAATATTTTTAATTATTTCCCGAGGGGGGGGGGGGGGGGGGGGAGGGTATACCGTATACATGTGCCTATATAGTTTGTTTATGCAAGCAAATTAATATTTTATGCAAAAATACAACAAGTCTAGTTTATAAAAATGTTATTTGACAGTGAAACATATTGTTACAAATAAACTAGTTTAAACTTCTCATATACATATTATAGTTAATTTATCGCGAAATAACTAGTCCACACAACAAATGCTACATGGTTAAAAAAATATATGATTTTGTGTGACATTGAATGTCATAAAAATCACGTCATAAAACTTTGTAGTATTTCAAAGGTTTAAGCTATTACTATGCATGTATATTTATATGTTTAAATACATAAAGCTTATACATGTAGATATGTTCATTACATTGGAACGTACCTCTTTATAAAATCGAGTACATTACACTTTTACATACATAACAAACATACTCAGATTTTATAAACTTCATATAATGAAATTCATTATGCCTAGTGACTTATCCACAAATAATTTAGGGTTGAGAGCTATTCACATACCTTAGTTAAGGGTTGTTTAGTGAGACTATATTCATTAGCTAAGTCTAAACACTTAGCATAGCCATACTACTATAACCATTAATCTTCAAAGCGAGATATGTATTAATAGATTAATACGTGGTTGACATCCTCACCTATGGTTGCTAGCTACAACCTCGACTGATCAATCGAAGCAGGTGATAAATGTCTACTATCGTTACTATAACGTACAATTAAGCGTTGTAAGGGTACATTCAGTCAATAGCTCGGTTATTGGACTCACTATAAACATTAACTAGAATCACTCTCTCTCTCTCTCTCTCTCTCTCTATATATATATATATATATATATATATATATATATACAAACCATGGGCTTGGTTGTTTTCAAAACTATTTTAAGTATGGATTTACATATGGTATCCCTTTTAATACAAACCTGTGTTATTTATGGTCGGGTTGGTGCATAACCAACCTTGAGCAAGGAGTTTGACATACTACAATGATTGAAACTTTTAGAGATTGAAGGATGTTCTCAAGATTCGCTGCAGAAACCTAGTACCTTAGAAGCCATATATCAACCCCAAAACAATGTATACATTTTAAATACTTAAAAATCTGGGATAACGTTCAGATCTTCCTAGCTCACCAAAACATGAAGAAGAACAAAGAACCAATAGCTCTGTTACTGTAGTTACAAATAAACCTATAGTTCCCAATCGATCATTCAATAGTCTCCAAACTTCTCTCTCTATCATTTGAAGTCGGTAGGATTTGAATTCGCTCTCAATAATTTGGAAATTTGTAGGATTTCTAGAATCGATGGGTATAAACCTCCATGGATCATCCATGGGTTGTCATATGGGTTTAGCCCAACCTAAGGAATCATGGATCATTGACCCACACCATAAGAATTAATGATTTTATCAAATCAATCCCTTATATTTAATTAGTCTCTTTTGATCACAAAATTAATTCCAAATTAATTCTTGATCAATACTAATTAAATAAAATGATTTCATATTAATATATTAGAACTTATAATATATTAATAAATCATGAATATCCTCTTCTCAAAAGTCAATCTTTACAAATTGTTCTAGTGCCATGCAACCCAAATGGACCATGCTACTCTCGGGTCAAGTACATACCAATTATATTTATGGGCTTAGACATCTAATCAACAGTCTCCCACTTGGAAAATGTCTAATAACTAATATTGCAAGTACGACTCCACAACCCGACTAGCAATCGTAGCTCTTAAAAGCCGATGTTGAACTCTGACCTAGTCAATGACGTGTCCATTAGATAAGGGATCATATATTCCTCCATTCTAGATATCGTATGGACTGAAACATGGATTATAATCATTCTCTCTATCCATCTGTGGTTTCCTGATTTCCGATTTTTGACGATAAACTAATTGAACAAATCAAATCATTTTAGGCTTGGCCAAGCACTTAGGTTTGTCATCACTAAATCATCGAGGGGCCCACATATATCGCTTTTATCTACATGGGGTAAAAGGAACGGATAAACTTCGACCCAAATGTTTGCTTGTACTTACTCATCAAATTACACACAACAATATGTTTTATAATATCCAAGTTACTAGTGCGTTTACATATGTCAATGTGCAATCGAAGCGCAACTACAATTCACATCTCTCCATTTCAAGAATATATAGCGTCTCACAATCACTTGTGATAAAATCCCTGAATTGATTCAGATGAGCGTGGGTTGAATCCTATACTCGAATCTTATTCCAGGAGTACTTATGAACACTGCAACTATGTCTAAAACACCAAGACAAACACCTACTTCCAAAGTATGATCGACTGTGGATGGTTTGAATAACCTAGTTATTCGGGAAGTCAAAACATGCTAAGTGAAACACAAGTATAATACTAATCGTATATGGCCCCAAAACTTTTGAATGCCATATTGATTACTCATTATTCATTGTATAATGTTTCGATTTATCAACTTAATACTTGAATTAAAATAATAGCTATGCCATGCTCCAAGCATACACACTATGTTTGTCTATGGTCCTGACTTTGTGAAATAGATCAATTGAAAAACATTTCAATGATGCTTATTTCACAATTCCAAATCCTTATTGCAAGTGTAAGAATTACAAATTCTTGTCACTGCTAGAAAGTGTTAGATTCTAAACTCTCATGCAATGATTTTTTTGTAATGTCTAGGAACCAAAAGTCACAGAGACTTGACCAACGATATTACAAAATGTTCCTTTGGAGAATGTTACAAGAGAATTCCATGGAAGTGAAGTCTCAAATTCAAAGTACATTCCTTTGAACATCCTTCTTGCATAAAAGTTTCTAACTTCCTCATCTATTCTTCAAATCCCAATATGGAAACATTCAATATTTGCCATACGACAACTCATTATTAATAGACTCTTGTCTATTCATAATAATGTCAATATGGACCATCCATTACTATAATTCCAACTGTCCTTAATCGACCAATCCTTGGCAAACCTTAGGTTGTCCTTAACAGTTATTTAACCATTTTAGTCATATCCGGTTCTATTCCTTGTTCCCTCTTAACGCCCTAGGCACTTGAAAAATTAGAACACGAGAATATTATAGCATATTCAATCGATCCTATACCCGAAGCATATGGGACACAATTCATAATGTCTAACATAAATACACGATACTTGATCAGTGTTTTGCTACAATATTTTTATTTGCCATGTTCTCATAATTTGAATTATGAAGAGGGATTCCGTAATCATAATCAAATTTTGAGAATGCAATTAACATTTCCATATATAGAATTTCCTTATGTTGGACCATTCTAACGTAAAATTCATATATATTTGACTAAATTTGATGAAAAATCTCAATCTAAGCTTTTAGAATTGAAATGAAGTATAAATTTCTCTCCCTTAATTATAGCAAAACAACTTTTCAAACTCTTATGTTAATCAATCGAGTAATATGCATGAAGCCGTCAACTATTTTACGGAATGCGTGAATTAAAAAAAAAAAGAAGACATAAGAAAAAGAAGTGGTAATGGGAGCACCCTGCATCTTTGCAAATTGAAACTTTTGTTTTCTATAATTAACATTGCTAACTCGCAACACTTATAATAATTATGCTCCCACTAGCATAATAATTATTATCTTCCTAGCATAACACTTATGCTCCAACTAGCTTTGACATGTACCCAAAAATCAGTTGGACTTCTAGAAATCAATACTTATTGACTTTCATTCCGAAGTTCAGATTTCTGATACGAGATGCTACGATAAGACCTTATCTAGGCTTCTCAAAATCATACACCTTTCCATAGATAGCTCACACGTGTGTCTAAACAATTTTAGAACTTACAACAATAAGTCTCAAATGCTTAGACCTTTTGCCATTTCTCACAATTTGAACTATGAAGAGGGATTCCGTAATCATAATCGAATTTGAGAATGAAAATATCACAATTGCTATCTCCTTAAAATCCATTTATTGAAAGTGTTTGCTCACAATCATTTTCATGAATTGGAGAGAAACCTTATGAAACTTATATTTTATGGTATATGTGTTCCTATCCATGTGACTTTGTCATAACCATAATCACAAGACAAGGTTAGTGACAAATCCAAACTCATATGGACTGAACTTGTTCAATCTTAATTTCTTGCCACCTCGCAGCACAAGGGCCTATCATTACTTCCAAGTTGTTAGGCAAATAACTGAGAACTCATAGAAATCACATGCATAGTCAAATTAACTGAAATGGGCATATAAACAAGAATACGTCAACACGATAGGTTACAAACCTCAAGTCGTGTGCTAGTGATTAATAATAGGTTTATTCTTGATTAGTTCTTGAAACTTGTCAAGATCTATAAAACTCCCGCTGACCTATTGACATATAAGATTCTCTTGTCATGAACCATTCCGTGACAAGCAAATATTCAAGAGTTAGTGCAGATTCTTATCAAGATAAAAACTTCACATAATTGGTCTTACTTGGCCTTTGTCCTTACCAAGACATCACAAATTACCAATTTTAAATGTACAAGAGTAGAAAACATTTTACTCTACATTTGACAAGTGTTATAAACCTTTCTTAAGATTATGTCACTCAAGTTACAATCTTGGAGCATGACTCTAAGACTTGTTTTGGAACGAAGTATGGCTCATCTTCTAGATTTAACCATTTCAACAATTCACGATTCCTCTTCTTAACCATACAAATGCACTAAGATGTCCTTAAAGAATCAATTGTGATATGGTTTCATAATCACTAAGATAATCATAAAACACGATACTCAAGTACTCTCCAATCTTTTCAGATTGAAGAGACTTTTATCTTTCTGCCTAATTTGATTCTTCTCATTCGTTCTGCCATACATTGGAACTTTTCCAATGTTTCAGAATTATACTTAAACTTGTAAGCATAACCATATTTACTTACTTTCAGTAAATCATGACGAATAGTTTCATCGATCTTTGTGGTGGACCTCGACCAGTACACAACCAAGTGTACCCAATCTCCGAGTCCTTCACTTGACCCACATATTCATGTGAACAAGGAATTAGTCTTAATTTCCTAAAGGCAAAGGTTCTCATTCATCACACACTACAAGTTACATGATTCTAAGTTTCTATCCAATTGAAACTTAGGTGATGAGAATCTTTCCTTATTTGGTAAATTTTGACACTACCACAAACGAAAGAATCAAATTCATATTGCTAACATAGATACATAGAAACATCAATTTTCACAAATGTCATTGCAAAGAGATATAATAAAATAAAAAAAATTTATTTATAAAATGCGGAAAAACTTTTCCTTACAATGCAATTACAATTGAAAAACTATGTTATTACAAATTTCTAAGAAATATATCATAACTATTAAGCAGCAGCTGAAAATCCGATCATCGAACCATGCGATTGAAATCCATCTTCGCGACCAGACTCAACATACTCTTCCTTTAAGCTTCCTCCCTTTTGCATGATCCCACAAAACATCAAAATGAAACCTTGTCACATCATGTTTTAAGAATCAACAATTAGGAACTTAATAGAGTCAGATAGTAGACTTACCTGAAGCAGAGTCAAACCTTTTTGATTCTACCTTCTCTCAGATCTTTCAGGTAGTCAAAGCAGCTTCGCTTCCAATGTCACTTCAAATGGCAGTAGAAACAAATTGCTTCTTTTGCGTTGGCACATGAGACAATCATAGACTTATCCTTTCTCTTTACCATTTGGTCAACCTGGTTGACTATGGTTGATCCCTTTCCATTGGGAAGAGAAATCTTTTCTGGACTTCCAATGTTACGATTTTCAATGTCCATGGAAGTTTGATAAGTAGATCTTCCAATCAAATTTGTTTTTACAGTGCACAAAATCATTGTTGATTCAACAGCAACAAGCAAATAGGTAAGATCAATAAGGGTCATGTCGTGGTCTGTCATATAGTAGTCCTTAATGAACTCACTATATGACTCGGGAAGTGAGTGAAGAACCCAGTCAACAACCAACTTCCTTGGGAACACAACACCCAACATTCTCAGCCCATCAATGTGTGACTTCATATCCAAGACATGTGCACACACAGACTTTCCATCCATGTGTTTGCTATCCAATAGGGCTTGAGTGATCTTGAACTTTTCAAGTCTTTGAACTTGTGGGTTAGGGAGAATAAGTGGAGGAGGTGGAGGACGTGAAGTATGATTTCCATTTCCACTAATGCACGACAAAGGGTTTAATCTTTCACCTTGATCATCACGTGGGATATCATATTTAAGAGGAATGTTTGTTCCAAAAGATTTGGGAAGACCATAGTTGTCTGAACTAGACATCTACAATGGGAGAAATTCAAGTTAGTTGATTTAAGTCCTTAATATAACACCCAAACAAAATATTAAGGCTAGGACCCAACACAATATTTTACAATTCGGAAGAGGGATGTGGTAATCAAATAGCCAAATATTTGAAGGTAGGTAAATGACGATTTACCAATTTCCACCATGAAAAATGAAATTGATTATTAAATTTTAAATGGATTGAAATTCCTAGATCCTTTGAGATTCATTGAATTTTTCAATGGCATGTTTAAATCTCGATTGTTCCGTTCAAGTTTGCGACTGGGATGTTGAGGATCACAATCAAGATGTGAACAACCATGCAAATTAGCGTGGTACACTCAATGTTACAACCACCTAATCAATGTGTCGGTTAACCACATACGCTCCACTGATCTATGATTAACATCAAGCTACCCTTTTCCATGCACTATCAGTCCCAGATTAGTGTGTTGGTTAACCACACATGCTCCACTAACGACTTAACAAGGTGCAAAGTGAAATTTCATGGGTTAGCACCAAATTCACATTTTCCAAAGTAATTAAGATTAGGAATTTATAATTGTTTAGTTACTTATTATTTCATTATACTTTTAATGAGAATTTAAATGTCCTGTCAAACCCGTTCGGCTAACAACCCTCCACCAGTCAAGAAAGCGGTGGGTGGGAGTGGACACCCATTAAACTGCCATTTTATAGGCAGTTACCTTATACCCCCCTTATAGACCGGCTTCGTGAATGACAACTACTAACGGGAAGACTGACTTTACTCTTATACATACATACATACATATATATATATATATATATATATATATATATATATATATGTAACGCCTGTGTTTCTGGGCTTGTCATTAATGTTGATATAATAGTCTAGGTTAACCTTTGTAACCCGTTGTGAAATAATAAAAGTGTATTATTTGAGTATTATGTGTTTTGTGCTCAATGGTGTGTCTTAATGTAATTGAGGATAAAGATAAGCGTCAAAATAAAATGTTAGATAAAGCTGATATCTATGTATAATGTTGTAGTATTTGAAATGAGGTTTATGAATATATAAAGAATGCCAAAATCCGAGTTATAACGAAGAAGTTATGACCTGTCGAAGTTTCGCGACAGAACCGGCAACGCTGAATGACGTAAAAAGTGAAATTTACGTTAGAGTGATATTTAGCCTTAGTGAGCTAAACGAAAGTCGTAGAGTTCGTTAAACCGAGAGCGTGCATAAAGAGAACGCCCAAATCTGACTTCGTATGAGGAAGTTATGATTTTTCTAAGTTTCGACTTAGCAGTATGCAGCCCGAATACTCGATTCGAGATCAAGTGATTGTTGGTCTAAACAATCTAAACGAGAATCAAAGATCTCGTTAATAGTAGTAAAGTGATAAAAAGATAGGCGAAAACGGACGTCGGATGAAGAAGTTATGAATTTATAACGGAGTTTTCCTGTCCCGGCCTACTAAAAATAAATAATCAAAATAAAATCAAAATTAGCCGACGGAGTCTAAACGAAAGCTGTAGAGCATAGTCTCATCTACGCTTGGATATAAAGAACGTCGAAAACGGAGTTCGTATGAAGAAGATATGAATTTCTGAAGTTTTTAAATAATTAATATTTATTATTTAATCTTTAATTCCGATATTATCCGAAGGGGAGTCACCGGACTTATCCGAAGTACGCCTAGCGTACAGCGAAGCATGACACGGCTTGCACTCGAGTTCTTCGGATACGTAAGCAGTGACGATTTCGGAGGAAGTATGCCCTGACGGGTTTTGGCCATAAGAACATCCTATGTGCTCGTACAAACCCTAATGCTTGGATCTCGGTTTCTCTATTGTACATGCAATTCATCCAAGACTATAAACCCTAGTTATAGCATACAAGTAATCATATTAGCATAAGAATGGGTTTAAGTTATTACCTTGATTGTTATGTAGCAATAACAATCCCAAATCCTCCTTGTATTGACTTTAGAAAGCTTAGAGTCACAAATGTCACTCCTCTAATGGTTTACAAACACCCAGAGCAAGAGGATGAAGAGGAGAAGAGAAGGAGGCTTCCCAAAATGTGTGGAAACCCTAGAGAACAAGTTCACCACGTTTTTGGGGCATAAGGGTTCTTTAAATAGAGAGGCTATTAGGGTTATCTAACAAGGAAACCCTAATTTGGATGCTTAAGCCCTAAGCAACCCATGGGCTCCCTCCTTAAAGGCCTTAGGACGATTTCTAATGAGTTTCCCCATAGAATTCGTCCATTCCTTTAATATGGAGTCCGATAGCTCAATATTCAACTGTTGGGTCAAAATGTGGTTTATACTTTACTTTTCTGGGCAGTTATATTTTTGTGTAATATTTTATGAATTTATGGCCTAGTTTACGGCTGAGTTTACGGCCGTAAACACCTTACGACCGTAATTAAACTCATTTACGGCCCATTTGTTTCCGGCCCATATCCAACATGTATAAATAGAGGTGTTAGGGTGAGGAGTAATGATTGATCAACCCTAGAGAGTTTACGGTCAGAGAGAGAAATCGTGTGTGTGAATCTTATGTATCCGGATTATAATTCATATCAATACATACAATATTCATATTAATTCTTCTTCTCCTTCTCTTCTATTTTTGATCTTACATCATCCATTTGATTGGGATTCCGCACCATCAAACGGATCTGACTGATACACGGGCAAATTAGGGACTTACAATTGGTATCAGAGCCTAGTTGTATCAGTCAAAAGGATTATTGTTTCGTCTGGAATCTGAATAATTGGTGTTTACGGTCCAAGCTTACGGCCGTAAACTCCGAGTTCTTGGGCCGTAAACTCTATTTTGGAGCAATCTTTGATCTTATTTTCGAAATATTTTTGCGTTTTTGGATAGATCTCACAAAAATAAGGGGGTTTGTTCTTTTTGTTTTTCATAAAAAGGGGTTTTTGATCGAGTTTTGGAGCTTCAAAGTCGAAAAATCGCTGTTTTTCACGTAATCTTGAAGGGTTTTCGGCCGGAGCTTACTGCCGGAAACAGTTCACGGCCGGAGTTTACGGCCAGCGGTGGAGTTCGCGTTTACGGCTAGGGTTTCCGATATTTGCGGCTCGGCTCGGATCACGGCTCGAATCGCGGCTCGGCTCGGCAGTGGACTACAGCAGCTCGCATTGCAGCTTCAAATAAAAAGGAGGGAACGATTTTGCAACAGACAGGAATCGAACCCGGGACCTCTAGTTGAGGAACCAAGCGACTTACCAACTGAGCTGACTTCCCTCACGTTACTTCTCTTCGAAATTTAGTTCAAAACCTGTCTTTCTCGGTTCCCATTTTCGCAATTTGACAAAATCAGCCCAAAAATTCAAAATTTTATTTTTAAAATCCTTTTTCAATCCAGAAATTTTAGTTTTTAAATTTTGACTTTTTACTTAAATTTTTGACTTTGACTTTGAAAATTTGACCTTTGACTTTAAAAACTTTGACTTTCTCGTTTAACTTTTAAAATTTCAAATTTAGCTTTTCGGTTTGACTTTTCAAGTTTGACTTTTGAGTTTGATTTTTTTTAAAATTTGACTTTTAAGGTTGACTTTAAAAAAAAGGCATTTTAAATTTGACGTTTAATTTTTATCTTAGCTTCTAGTTGTGTTTTTTTTATTGATTTTAAGGTCTACAAGGGATTTGAAGACATGAAAGAGAATCGTCAGGATATGTTAAGACAAAATTTTAATTTTTTCGATTTTATACCTGGAGAAACCCTTGAAACTCAGTTGCAGCGATTCACTACACTCACTACTGAGATGAATATAGTCGGAATCTTCTTGACTAAGTCCGAGATCAACAAAAAGCTGCTAAATTCACTTCCAAAATCGTGGGATATGAACGTGGCTATCATCAAGAAGACAAAAGATCTCAATCATCTTAGTCTTGTTGATGTTATTCAAGAACTTGATGTTTTGAAGTGTAGAGAAACAATGAGTTCTGAAAATATTCCGGGCACTGAAGTTACATGTTCTCCAGCTTGTGAAGCCACGATTAAATTTCTTCGGGAACAAATTGATGTATTTAAAAGAGAAGTTGAGGACCTGAGATATGAAAGATATCAACTCAGGAAAGGACAGAAACCCCTGAAGGCTGAGTTAGAAGCTAAAACCAAGGACTTTAGGAAACTTCAGGAAGAGTACAACAACAAGTGTGAAAATTATGATTATGTTAAGAGACAACTTGCTGCGGTAACTGAAGAACTTGACGCGTTAAAAATTAAGTGTGGAAAAACTGATGTCAGTTTCAAAAATTATACTGCGTCAAGTCAGACAGTCGAGTCCTTATATGAAACCCAGTTAAAATTCAAAGAAAATCAAAACAAGGGTCTAGGGTATGATAGTGTACCTCCTCCTTATAATCATAACTACACATCCATCCCTATGACACAGGACGAAACTGACAGGGAGGCACATCTTCAATATAACAAACGAGCTGGATTTGTGTCAGGAGGAGTTATTAATGTTGAAAATACTGATGTTTCTGTTACATGTGCAGGTAAAGTAGCAGAGGATGAGAACAATGAGAGTTCTTCTGAACAAACAAACGACCCCTTGAACTCTAAATCTGTTGCTTCTAATCAACCTGCTGTTGGTAAATACAGGCCTCCAATTCCAGCGCAACAAAGTGCCTGTTGTAGGTGTGCATGTGGGAACAACAAGAAACGAGGCAAGGATACGCCACCAGGGGCAGGAAGAGATAACTTCACAGTGAAGAAAAAGACTTGTTTTCATTGTGGAACACCTGGACACATTGCCAGAAATTGTCCTAATCGCGCATACGTTCCCTACTATGCACAAGGGTGGCAGAACGCGCCAAGAGGGAGATAATCCAAAAGAAACCCCTCAAGGTCACGTTCAGACAATGCTGATTGGAACGCGCAGAAGGCCAAGAATCAATCCCATTAGGGCAAGAATCTAAATGGCAAGGGCAATAAGGGAATGTTGGACAAGAAGTCCAGTTCAAGAGATGCTCCTGTAAAACCAAGACTGACTACGTCAAAGTCATCTCGGCAGCCGACTTCAAGTTCCAAAGCAAGTGTCGAGGCACCCATCGGGTCGAACAAGAAATGGGTTAAACCCGAATATAGATGGGTACCAAAGGTGAAAACTCCCAAATCTCCTAATGCTTCTAACGTTTCTATATCTTCTATTTGTGATAAGCAGGATATGTCATGGGAGAGAGTATCATGCGTTGATGACAAAGGTCGACCCTGTTTCAAAATGGACTGGGTTCCAAAGACCAACTAGTTCCGCTCTGTGTCGGAGCAGCTATGGAGGCATATCATCAGACTTCAGTTTGCTGGTAGTGGCTGTTCTAGGCACATGATAGGAGACATCTCTCAACTGTACAACACTCAGAACATTGTTTGAGTGTATGTGTCCTTTTGCGGGAAAGGAAGAAAAGAAGGGATCAAACGGGGTTAGTGCTTAATGATATGAAGAATATTCGGATCTGTTCTGAGATTATGCTTGCTGTTCTCAGTCCTTCTGAATGCAGATTCAATCGGTGACTTACGGTTTGCGTTTTCTTCTCTACTCCTGAGTTTTTCTTAAGCTGATTCGCTTTAAAGACTAATTTTTGTTTTAGGATAGTTTAAATTTGCGCATTTACTTTCGTTTCTCTCCTATGCACAAATTTAGGGGGAGAAATAAAAACAAAACAAAAATTAAAAAATTAAAAAATCCAAAAACATTAGAAAATCAGAAAATAATTAGGAAGTGATATTATCAAGTGATAACAGGCAACCTGAGTCTGCGTAACGTACCCAAAGTTGAAGGGTCTATGCTCTGGTTTGATGTGTCGGTAGGCACGAAATTTTTTAAATGAACATGACTAGGGAGAGTTCAACTTAGGAAATTTATAGACTTGACAAATCTTGACCTAGTTAGATCCATTCAGCCTGACAATACGACGCTCGGATAGGTTGAGCAGGGAGATATACATGAGAATCTACCAGTCACATTAATTGAACCCGTACTTGGAACCGTGGCTTAACTTTTCCTCGATGTGCGGATTCTGTCCTTAATTCTGGTTGGATGGGGCAACTGGTAAATTCCGATAAATTAGGTCTGTAGAATATCATTTTCTTTCTTTCCGTCTGTTAGTCATATGTTGTCTCCTTTGCACGACTTCCAATCCGACCTGGTACACAACATATGCAACTCTATTTCTCTGTAGGATATATACATGTGTGTGGAATATATGTGTGAAATACTTCTCATCTGTTAGCCATATGATGTCTCCTTTGCGCGAATTCTAATCCGACCTGGTACACAGCATATGCAACCTTCTTCTTCTCAACCCCTCTGAAGTAGTTAGCAATAGAATTCTGAGTCTCTTCTCTCTCTGAATGGTTGTCTGCTCACCCGGTGTAAGGAGTACTCTGGAAGTTCTTGATGGCTGGGGCATATCAGGAAGCGGGAAACACATTCCAGTACACTTAAAATTGAACTCATACAGATTGTCTATAGATCTCGCTGCTCAATTTAGGTGGACAACAATATCCCTGGTCGTCGTCAGATGAATGGTCCTTAAGATATAGTATCTAAGAAATTAGGATCAGATATAAATTTTAGGTTTTTAAGTTCACCCTGTCTTGTAACAAATAGTATGTCCTAAATTTGTCACGATTTTACGTGTTTAAGTGGACAACAATACCAACGATCGACCAGACAAAGATGTGAATATGAAAGGTACCGACAAGTGGATAAAGGCTGTCTAAAAACTTTGATCCCAAATCACTCTTAAAGTTAGATATCATTTTTATTTTTGTTAAATTTGTCATAGTTTCTTCTAATTTAAATATTAGGGGAGAATTAAAAATTAAAAATAAAAAAAAATCAAAGAAAAATAAAAATTTAAAAATCCAAAAATAGTGTTATTTATGTTTTATTTCTTGTTCAGAAAAATAAAAAAAATCCAAAACTATTTTTCTTTCTGTTTTAATTTGTGTTCTAAGTTTTCTTTTGTCTTGAAAAGTTATTTCAGGTATAGATAAGACTCATGGAGTTTGTGTTGAAGATTTCTGAGCCAAAGCCTCGTCCGTGAGCATCGAAGAATTCTCATTCGAAGGAGCAAGAAATGAAGATCATTCTTTCAACATTCAATCTTTCAACCCCAAAAGCAAGGTGAAGCTGAAATTGAAGATTATGTGACGGATTGCATTGAAGCCTCCTCAATCAGTCTACTGCTATCGTTGTACCTGCTGAAGTGATCCAGAAGATTTGTTCTCTCTGAAGATTCTCAAGCTGAAAGCGCCATCTTTCAAGAATCAGTACGTCGAGCCTCCTCACCCAATGTGTGTTCAATGCCAAATTCTGAAGAAAACCTCAAGTGCTCAAGATGAAGCCATTCATTGAAGATTCATATGTTCATCCTGATGCTGTGAAGAAATCGAAGGTTAAAGCTGGAGCCAAGCTCTCATTGAAGATTTACAAGAAGAGTCAGCTACCTTTTAGGGGAACTTGTTGGGTCATTAAGAAAAGAAAGCTATAAACCAAGGGGGAGATTATTGGGTCAAAATATGGTTTATACTTTACTTTTCTGGGCAATTATATTTTTGTGTAATATTTTATGAATTTATGACCTAGTTTACGGCTGAGTTTACGGTCGTAAACACTTTACGGCCGTAAACTCATTTACGGCCCATTTGTTTCCGGCCCATATCCAACATGTATAAATAGAGGTGTTAGGGTGAGGAGTAATGATTGATGAACCCTAGAGAGTTTACGGCCAGAGAGAGAAATCGTGTGTGTGAATCTTTTGTATCCGGATTGTAATTCATATCAATACATACAAGATTCATATTAATTCTTCTTCTCCTTGTCTTCTATTGTTGATCTTACATCATCCGTTTTATTGGGATTCCGCACAATCAAACGGATCTGACTGATACACGGGCAGATTAGGGACTTACATCAACTATCATACAATTGACAGTTCTTGTCCCTTAAGTTTAATTAATCTCTTTTAGCCACAAACTTAATTCTTATTAATTCTTGACTAATATTAATTAAACAATATGATTTCTCCTTTAATACATTATTCCCATAATATATTAATAAATCATATTTAATCCTTTCTCTCCATTATCCATCCTATCAAGTTGCTTTGGTGAAGGCAACCCAAAAGGACCATGCACCATCGGGTCAAGTACATACCAAAATAGTTATGGACTTAGACACTAATCCAACAGTCTCCCACTTGGATAAGTCTAATAACTATTATGCGTATGACTTTAGATCCCGATCTGCAATCGTAGCTTTCCAAAGCCACTGTCAACTCTGATCTTATCAGATACGCGTGTCCTTAAGATAAGGGATCATATATTCCTCCATTCTAGATATCGTATAGACTTAGACATGGATCTAAATCATTCTCTTTGTCTATGTGATGTTTCCTGAATTCAGATTTATGACGACTGACAACAGACTACAATTTGAACACATCAAATTAGTCTCGGCTTGGCCAAGCACTTAGGTGCCATCACTAAATCATCGAGGGGCCCACAGATATCGCTTTTATCCTACTTTGGATAAAAGGAACGGATAAACTTTGACTCAATGCTCGCTTGCACTCACTCACCGAATCACACACAACAATATGTTTTATAACACCAAGTTACTGGTGCGTTTACATATTATCAATGTGCAACCGACTCGCAAGATACAACTCTCACATCTCGGTTTCAAGAATATAAGATATTATCGTCTCACCAATCACTCGTGATACAAATCCATGAAGTGATCCAAGTGAGCGTGGGTTTAATCCAATTCTCAAATCATATTCATAAGCACTCATGAACGTTGCAGCAAACATTTGCTTATGTCTAATTCTCTTTAGACAATCCACACACCAATTCATGACAATCTTCATTCATATCTACTTCCAACATATGAACGACTGTGTCCCGTTTGACTGTTCTCAACCAATTAAATTATTCAGGAAGTCAAAACATTCAAAGTGAAACACAAGAATAATACTAATCCCATATCGCCTCAAACCTTTGAGTATAAATAAAACACCTTTTATATATCACCATATCGATTACTCATTATTTGTTGTTTCGCGTAATCAACTTCTTACTTGAATTACAACACTTGTACCATGCTCTTAGCATGCACACAATGTTTACCTATGGTTCTTACTTTGTGAAATAGATCAAATGAACACATTTCCAATTATACTCATTTCACAACTCCTAATCCATTTTCATAAGTGAAAGAATATCAAATTCTTGCCACTTATGGAATATGTTAGATTCTAACATTTTATGCAATGATCCTTTTGTAATGTCACTGCACTAAAGTCACAATGACTATTGCCAATGAAATTACAAAGTCCTCTATCGGAGATTGTTACAAGACAATTCCATAGATGTGATGTCTCTCACTCAAAGTACATTCCTTTGAACATCATTTTGCATAAAATTTCTAATCTAGACATTGATTCTCAATATCCAATTCCCAATATGGAAACCTTTCCATACTTACCATATGACAACTCATTCTCAATAGAATCTTATCTATTCATAATAATGTCGATATGGTCCATCCAATATCATGCTTCCAACTACTCACAAGCGACCAATCCTCGGCGAACTTTGGATTGTCCTTTGATAGTTGTCTAATTATCTTAGTCAAAACCAATTCTTGTCCTTTTCCCTCTAAATGCACTAGACATTTGGAAAATTTTAGAATGGTCAAATATTATAGCATTTGCAATCGATCCTATACCCGAAGCGTATGGTACACGATGCATAATGTCTTACATGAACATTTAATACTTTATCAAACTTCTGCCATAATATTTTATGTGCTACGTTCTCTCAATTCGAAATGTGAAGAGGAATGTCGTAATCATAATCGAATTTTAAGAACGCACTATGTTTCATTGACTAAATTTATTAACATTCCATAACCTAAGCCTTTAGATTTGAAATGAAGCATAATATTCTCTCCCTTAATTATAGAAAAACAACTTTACAATCATTGCGACCTTGCAAAGTATGACTCTTGTTTTCTATAATTAATATTGCTTAACTTGCAATACTTGCCTTAATAATCATACAATCATAACATTTATGCTCCCACTATCACGATGATTATTATAAACATAATACTTATGCTCACACTAGCTTTGACATGTATTAAGAAACAGCTTAACTTTCAGAAAAACAATACTTATTGAATTTCTTAAGTTCATGTTTTTAATACTTAATGCTTTGATAATCCTTTATCTAAGCTTATACACCTTTCCTTTAGATAGATCATATGTGTGTCTAAACAATTTAGACTAATTGCCAAATCTCATAATTCGAATCATGGAAAGGGATACCGTAACCATAATCGAATTCGAGAATACAATTTTCACAATCATTATCTTCTTATAATCTTCCTTAGTGAAAGTATTTCCTCACAATCATTTTCATGAAGGAGGGAATCTTATGACACTTAGATTTTAATGGTGTATGTGTTCCTATCCATGTGAATTTGTCAAAACCAAAGTTTACGACAAATTCAAACTCATATGGACCGAACTTTCTTAATCTTGATTTCTTGCCTTATGGTAACACAGCTGCCCACCATGTCTTCCAAGTAGTTAAGCAGCTCACCCTTTCCTATCAATGTACTTTCAATTGATCAAGGTCCTTGCCTTTTGTGCATTCAAATGAGAACTCATAGGGCTCACATGCATAATTAACTCAATTAGAATGGCACAGAAACAAGGTAATGTCAACACGATAGGTTGTAAACCTCTACTCGTGTGCTAGTGATGATCGATAAGGTTTATTATTGATTTGTTCTTGAAACCTTTCAAGACCATTAAGACTCCCACTGACTCCTTGACATATAAGATTCTCTTGTCAATAAACATTTTCTTGACAAACAAATATTCAAGAGTTAGTGTAGCCTTTATCAAGACAAAACATTTCATAAAATTGGTCCTAGTTGGTCTTTGTCTTATCCAAGACATCACAACTTTCCAATTTCAAATGTGTGAGAATAGGAAATCCTTTTTCCAAATTCTACATTTGCTGAATGTTATAAACCTTCCTAAGACTTGTCACTTAATGTCACAATCTTAAGTCTAAGACTTGTTTTGGAATGAAGTATGATTGACTTCTTGATTTAACCATTTCTTCAATTCTTGATTCCTCTTCTTATACATACACTTGTACTAAGATTTATTTAGAGGATCAATTGAGATATGGTTCAGAATCATTAAGTCATATCATAAAGCATAAAAGGTACTCTCTCTTCTTCTTAGAATAGAGAAACTTTTATCTTTCTGCCTGTTTGATTCTTCTTATTCGTTCTGCTATTGATTTAAACCTTTTTAATCAATTCAGAATTACACTTATTCTTATAAGTATAATCATATTTACTAATCCTTTAGTAAATCATGACGAATATCTTTGTTACCCTTGTGGTGGACTTGATCAACACACAACTCTGTGTACTCGTTCTCCTAGTCCTTCACTTGACACTTTGTCAACGAATTAGTCTAATTTCCAAATATGAAATTTCTCATTCATCGTGCAACCAAGTTGCATGATTCCAAGTTTCTGTCCAATTGAAACTTGGGCGATGAGAAACTCTCCCTATTTGGTAAATTCTTGACATTTCCACTATTAACATAATTAAGAATCTTATCCATTCGTTGTAGAAATATGCAAACATCAACTTTTCATAACGACTTCATTGCAAGGAAATAAGTAAATAAATAAATGAGTTAAACCAAAATTTATTTTATTCATCAAATCAGTGGAAAACATTTGTCCTTACAATGCAAAATCAACTGAAAACTATGTAGTCAAAAGAAAATTCCTAACAACTCTATCATAACTTTCTAAGCTGAAAATCTAATCTTCAAATCCATGTGATAGAGATCCATTTCTTCGTGATTAGATTCATCTTGCTCTTTCATCAAGCTTCCTCTCTTTTCACTGATCCTGCAAAACATTCAAATGCAATCTTATCACATCATGTATTAAGAATCAACGAATAGGAACTTAACGGAATTAGATAGTGGATTTTAACTGAAGCACAACCATACTTTTTGACTCTCCCATCTTCTGGACTCTTCAGGCTCTTAGGGCAGGCTTGTATCCAATGCCCTTTCTCTTGGCAGCAAACGCAGGTCGGTTCTCCTAGAATGCCCTCGAAATCATGGTTGGTTGACTTTCCCAACAAATATGCTCCATTGCTTTGCCAAATCATTTCTGATTCAGCAGCAATGAGCATGTAAGTTAGGTCAGTGAGGTTATCGTCATGATCCATCATATAATACTTTCTTTTGAACTCATTATATGATTCAGGGAGTGATTGTAGAACCCAACCTATAGCTAACTCATCAGGGAATGACGCACCCAACATAATCAACCTATCGATGTGTGATTTCATTCCTAGAACGTGGGCACACACGGGTTTACCATCTTCATGTTTCATTTCCAATAAGGCTTTAGTGACATTGAACCTTTCAATTCTTCGATCTTGTGGGTTAGGGAGAATAATTAGAGGAGGAGGAGGAAGTGAAGCATGATTTCTTGTTCCTCGATCGAATCGTGGAATATCATCTTCATGTGGAATGCTTCTTCCACGGGATTTGGGAAGACCATAGTTGTCGAACTTTGACATCTACAAAACGGGAGAAAACAAATTCAAGTTAGTTGATTGATTGAGTCCTTAATAAATCACCCTAATGAGATATTAAGGCTAGGACCCAACACAATACGCTACGACCTAGAAAAGGGATGCTATAATCTAGTTGCAGAATGTTTGAAGGTAAGTGAATGACGATTCACTAATTTTCACCATGAAAAAACGAAAAAGAAATTTTAAGTTTTAAATCTATGAAAAGTCTTAGATACTTTGAGATTCATTGAACTTTTCAATGGCATGTTTAAATCTCGATATGCCCCTCTAGTTTGTGACTGGGATTCCGAGGATCACAAAGCGGGTGTGAATAACCATGCAAACTTACATGGTGCCCCCACATGTTACAGACACCTATTCGATGTGCTGGTAAACCACACACGGTCCACTAAACTATGATAAACATTGAGTCACCCTTTGCTACCTTTTCTTAGAACCATTTAGCGTGCCAGTAAACCACACACGCTCCACTAACGTCTTCGCAAGGGCAAAAAGTGTAATTTCATGGAATTGCATCAATTCACTTTTGCCTAAAGTAACTAAGATTGGGAATTTGTAAAAATTTAGTTACTTTTGTACTTCAATATACTTATAATGGAAAGTTCTGTCCTATCCTACCCGTTCGGCTAACGACCCTCCACTAGTCAAGAGTGCGGTGGGTAAGAGTGGATACCCATTCAATCGCCATTTTATAGGCAATTTCCTTAAACACCCCTTATAGACTAGCTTCGTGAATGAGGCCTACTAACGGTAAGACTGACTTTTGCTCATACATATATATATATATATATATATATATATATATATATATATATATATATATATATATATATATATATATATATATATATATATAATAATGTTATATATATAGTATAGGGTGTATTTTACACTTTTAAAATACTAGGTGGTCTAATTTAATAATTATACTTTTAATTCAAATTTTATGGATTTATTAAACCTCTTTTAATTATACACCTTAATTAATTAATAAAACCATAAGGGTGTGATTTGAACTTTTCAAAACAATACTAGGGTTTTAGAATTTAACATTCCTAAATTAAACTTTTTAATCAACTTTTAAATTCCAAAACTTGAGGGCAAGTTTTGAAACATTTCAAAACATTAGGGTTCAGAATTTAAATATACATCAAAATTAAACTTTTAATCAAAATTTAAATTCCAAAACTTGAGGGCAAGTTTTGAAACCTTTTCAAAACATTAGGGTTTCAACTATTTAAATTTCAAAACAAAACTTTTAAGTTCAAATTTAAACTATAAAACCTAAAGGGGGGAAATTGAAACTTTTCATACAAGATAATTCAAATCTAAATTACAAATAATCAAATTTTATCTAATAAAACAAAAGATTATCTAAATTTTGACAATTATCTTCTATTTAGGTAAGGATAATCACCAAATATTGATAAAATTCGGATTTTATAACAAAAACATGTTTATGGTAATTATCCAAACCCAAAACAGATAGAAAATCGCGAAAATTAGCTGTCAAACGTTTCGACTCGTCGAGTCTGGACTTGGACTCGTCGAGTACACCTGACTCGGCGAGTGCACCAAGTGACTCGGCGAGTCAAACACTCAGAACCTAAAAATTTTGATTTTCAGTGTTGATTTCGATCAAATATGCATCAATACAATAGAAACCAATCAAGGCTCTAATACCATTGATGGGTTTTGGCCATAAGAACATCCTATGTGCTCATACAAACCCTAATGCTTGGATCAAGGTTTCTCTATTGTACATGCAATTCATCCAAGACTATAAACCCTGGTTCTAGTATACAAGTAATCATATTAACATAAGAATGGGTTTAAGTTATTACCTTGATTGTTATGTAGCAATAACAATCCCAAATCCTCCTTGTATTGACTTTAGAAAGCTTAGAGTTACAAATGTCACTCCTATAATGGTTTACAAACACCAAGAGCAAGAGGATGAAGAGGAGAAGAGAATGAGGCTGCCCAAAACGTGTGGAAACCCTAGAGAACAAGTTCACCACGTTTTTAAAGCATAAGGGTTCTTTAAATAGTGAGGCTATTAGGGTTATCTAACAAGGAAACCCTAATTTGGATGCTTAAGCCCTAAGCAACCCATGGGCTCCCTCCTTAAAGGCCTTAGGACGATTTCTAATGGGTTTCCCCATAAAATTCGTCCACTCCTTTAATATGGAGTCCAATAGCTCAATATTCAACTATCATACAATTGACAGTTCTAGTCCCTTAAGTTTAATTAATCTCTTTTAGCCACAAACTTAATTCTTATTAATTCTTGACTAATATTAATTAAACAATATGATTTATCCTTTAATATATTATTCCCATAATATATTAATAAATGATATTTAATCATTTCTCTCCATTATCCATCCTATCAAGTTGCTTGGGTGAAGGAAACCTAAAAGGACCATGCACCATCGGGTCAAGTACATACCAAAATAGTTATGGACTTAGACACTAATCCAACATGCCCCGCGTAAGGCAGTATGCCCAACGTACTGCGAGACCTCAGCCTCCTACAAAAGGGGTGCGAGGGCAGCCGACTCCATTTGCCAAATTCTCTTCTCTTTCTCCCGTTTTGCCTCATTTTTCGTGCTAGAAGTATCCTGAAGCCCCGATATCATTCCCGAGCCCCGAAGCAAGTTCCGAAGCCCCGAAGATCCCGAGAAGTGTGATTCCCGAGCCGAAGCTCTGCCCGCGAGAAGCCAAGTTTTGTGAAGATCTTCCAGATCTATCGAAGAATACTACTTCTACAAGTCGTAGTGCTGTCCGATCATCTTCTGATCAAGTGAGTGTGTAGTTACTTTCTTCTAACGCATAGTTATGAAGTATTTTATACGAAATACGTGTTATGTGTATAATTTTTTTGTTATGTGTGTGAATGTATATTCACTTTCTTCTATCTCATAGATCTGATTTATTCTTTATGAAATACGTCTTATGTATGTGTGCCTCATCTGTTATGTGGAATATGTATTGAATGAGAATGCTATACAGGTTTTAAACTATGTATAAAAATATATATTTTTATCTACTAATATGCTGGGTATAACATGGGTGGATAGTTGATGTGTGATAAACAGATGAGAGGCCTCGATGTTGTTGTTGTCGATCTAGTTATTCAGCGGAGTATGGATAACGACCACAGACTCTTTCTAGACAGTCCTGTGGAGCGCTAGCAGGTTCATAACCTGTAGGTGTTGTGAACGATGTGTTCACCAGTGTACTCTATCCCCCTCATGGTTGCCTTTAGGATATCTATTGTTGAGGAAACCCCTTAGCAGTAATGGCCGTCCCGATGAAAATCCTAGATTAGGTCCCTTGAGATAGATGTTGTTTTAGGGACGTAAAGTGAGGATAACGGGAATGGGTAATCGGGTTATTGTTGGTTGGTGAAATTAAATATAATTTATTTATTGTGGGTTGAAAACCCTATAAGCTCACCAGGCTCCCAAGCCTGACCCACTCAGTTTTATTTGTATTACAGGAAGTGGCGCAAGGGCATAAGATGGATGAATCATCGAGTTGTTTTGTTTACAAGTCTGTATATGTATATATTTGTTGAATGACTTGTAATGTTATCATTTATGCTTTATGGTCTGTATCGGAACATGACATCCCGAGTTTTGATTATATAATGAAAATGCATCTCTTGATGAAATGCTTTGATAAATATTATTTTATCATATTTTGTTTTGGGAACAAAATCCGCAACTCTTTAAATCGAAAGGATTTACTCTGAAATTATTTTAAAAAGCATAAATGAAATTGGTCTTTTCTGGCCGAGATTTTGGGGATGTCATAGTTGGTATCAGAGCATTAGTTTAAGCGAACTAGGAATTTGTAGGATTTCTAGACTTCAACTTAGAATGCGAAGTGGAGATTGTGAGATGTGTGTCTGTTATGTTTTAGACACGAACACTAGTTTATTTTAGGAAAGTTGCCTAAAATGCTTTTATGTGCTAAATGTTATATGTTTCCATATATGATAATATTTTTTCGGATCAATGGTCTGTTGCCGACCGGATTTGGAAACCATATGTTTGTAGAATTCTAAGCGTACGTCTACGGTATTAGAACTAACATGTAAACGTTTCAGAGTGATAAGGATGATTTGAATATCTATCATGGATGAGGATCTAATTTTACCTTATTTGGTGTGTAGATCAAAAATGGTGAGAACAAGGAGTGGCGTTAGAAACGCGGATGAAAACAGGAATCAACTGCCAGTGATTGAGCAAATACTTGTTGTAGCAGCAGCACCAGAACCAATAACAATGGCTGGGGTGCAAGCCATGATTCGGGCTATGCTAACGAAACAAAGGGATGAAATGCAACAGATGTTGCATGATAATAGAGACGAACCTATCATACCTATTGAGGAACCTGAATTAATTCTCGAGCAATCGGAGGAAGGGAACCATAGTCGCATGGTGAGTCAAGTTAGGACTCAAGGAGAACGAAGGAACGATCTGAAAAGGAGAAAAAACAAGGATGGGAGAATGTACAAGAATTTCTTGGGCGCCAAGCCACCAAGTCTTTCTGGAAGCCCGAAGCCTGTGGAGATTATGGATTGGATCTCCGAAATGGAGATGGTATTTGAAAGTTGCGACTGTAGTGGCAAACAGAAGACTGTCTTCGCAGTTAGACAACTGAAGACTGTAGTCTTGAGTTGGTGGAAGTTGTTAGCAGATACTATGCGACGAGGAGAAGCCCTAAAAATGTCATGGGAGGAGTTCTTGGAACAGTTAAGGGTGCAGTATTGTTCAGAGATAGATCTGATTGATCTGAACAATGAGTTCCAAAACTTCAAGAAGGGGAGGATGAGCATAGATGACTATGCTACTGCATTCACTGAGAAAATGAAGTTATTTCTGTACCTAATACCAACGAAACTCTCTAAGATTGAGAGGTTCGCTAATGGACTATCTGCCGACTTTGGCCCGACAGTCAAGATGGCAACCACTCTGAAAACAGCTGTTCGAGCAGCTAAGAATGTAGAGGCCCAGCAGAAGGAAAAGGGTCTGGAAAGGATAGAAGTTGGTGAAAAGAGGAAGTTTGATGGAACTTCAGGGTCCAACAAGAAAAACAAGTTCTCGAAGTCTAGTTCGAGAGGAGGAAGAGGCGGAGCGAAATGGTGCGAAAAATGTAAGAAGAAGCATCATGGAAAATGTGAGGTAGTGGCCACATGTTTTAAATGTGGAAAGCCAGGGCACTATGCCAATGAATGCACCCTCACTAAGAAAGTTTGTTATGGTTGTGGTGAGGAGGGACACATGTCGAGGGACTGCCCGAAGAAGAAGGAGGCAGGTAGACCCAACATTCCGCCAAAGCTGAAGGCGAGAGCATTCTAGATGACACTGGAAGCTGCTAAAGATGAAGGTGATGTTGCTTCAGGTACCTTTCTCGTAAACGAATTGCCTGCCCAAATTTTATTTGATTCTGGAGCCAACTACTCCTTTATTTCGCATGAATTTGGTAGGAAACTAGCTTTGCCTGTTGATAGACTAGATAATGCCTTATTAGTCGAAGTTGCTAGTGGCAAGTTTGTACCTGTTAGCCATCATATAAAAAACATCTTAATTAACTTGAATGGGAATAAGTTCCACGAGGAATTATTGCCTATTGAACTAAACGGTTTTGACATCGTGCTTGGAATGGATTAGCTTAGCGCCAATGACGCCGAAATATTATGCAAGAAGAAGATTGTAAAGGTAAACCCGCCAAGGAAAGAGTCGTTTATGGTGTATGGAGATAAACGCAGAGTAAATTCTGGAATCATTTCATTGATGAAAGCCAGAAAGTGTTTAGCCAAAGGATGTACATCGTATCTAGCATTCGTGATCGATGCTAAGAAGGAGAAAAAGGTGATGCAGAGCATTCCTATCGTGTGTGAGTATCCGGAAGTATTTCCCGAAGATCTTCCCGGATTACCTCCTGATAGACAAGTGGAGTTTAGAATAGACTTGTTACCAGGGACGAAGCCAATAGCAAAAGCACCTTATCGATTAGCACCGACGGAGATGAAGGAGCTGATGATGCAACTTCACGAGTTATTGGACAAACGTTTCATTAGACCTAGTCCGTCGCCCTGGGGAGCTCCGGTGTTATTCGTAAAGAAGAAAGACGGGAGCATGAGGATGTGCATTGATTACAGAGAGCTGTATAAAGCAACGATAAAGAATAGATACCCGTTGCCAAGGATTGATGACCTTTTTGATCAATTGCAAGGTTCGAGCTATTTCTCGAAAATCGATCTAAGGTCAGGATATCATCAGCTGAAAGTAAGAGAGCAGGATATAGAGAAGACTGCATTCAAAACACGATATGGACACTACGAGTTTTTGGTTATGTCGTTTGGACTAACCAATGCTCCAGCAGCATTCATGGATTTAATGAACAGGGTTTGTAATCCGTTCCTAGATAAATCTGTGATAGTGTTCATAGATGACATTCTGATTTACTCAAAGAGCCAAGAAGAGCATGGCAGACACTTGCGAGAAGTGTTAGAAGTCTTGAAGAAGGAGAAGCTGTATGCTAAGTTCTCCAAATGTGATTTTTGGATTTGAGAAGTCCAATTCTTTGGTCATGTGGTCAACCAAGAAGGTATAATGGTTGATCCAACAAAGATTGAAGCTGTAATGAAGTGGGAACAACCGAAAAGTCCCACGGAGATCCGGAGCTTTTTAGGATTAGTCGGATATTACCGAAGGTTTATCCAAGGCTTTTCTTCGATCGCTAGTCCGTTAACAGCTTTGACCCACAAAGGAGCTACTTATGCTTGGAATGATAAGCATAAAGAAGCATTCGAGAAGCTAAAGAAGAAACTATGCGAGGCACCGATACTTTCTCTACCCGATGGAGTTGAAGACTTCTCTGTTTATAGCGATGCTTCTGGTGTTGGATTGGGTTGTGTTTTGACCCAAAGAGATAAGGTGATCGCATATGCGTCTAGACAATTGAAAGAGCATCAAAAGAACTACCCGACTCATGATTTGGAGTTGGCAGCAGTAGTTTTCGCTCTGAAGATATGGAGGCATTACCTCTATGGCACGAAGTGCAAACTTTTCACTGATCATAAAATTCTCCAATATCTCTTTAATCAGACAGAATTGAATATGAGGCAACGACGCTGGCTAGAGTTACTTAAGGACTACGACTGTGAGATACTTTACCACCCTAGTAAAGCAAATGTTGTTGCTGATGCTCTCAGTCGGAAAGTCGATCTTGAAAGGAAAAGGCCAAGAGCGTTGAGAATTGAAGTTGTCTCGACCATTGTGGAAAGTATAAAGAAAGCTCAAGAGGAAGCTTCTGAGAAGAATGACCGAAAGGAGGAACGTTTGGGCAAAAAGTTGGTGTTCGGTATAAATAGTCATGGACTGAAGGTGTTCCAAGATTGGATTTGGATACCTAAGACAGGAGGAGTCAGAGATCTTCTGATGGAAGAAGCTCACAAGACCATGTACTCGATTCATCCCAGTAGCACTAAAATGTATAGGGACCTGAAACCCTACTACTGGTGGCCGACGATGAAGCTTCATGTTGCAAAGTATGTGGCCGAGTGTGTGACTTGTGAGAGAGTCAAGACACAACATCAGAAACCGTACGGGAGTTTAGAACCATTGCCTGTGCCTATGGGTAAGTGGGAAGCCATTGTTATGGATTTTGTCACTAAACTGCCCAGAACAAAAAGTGGTCACGGCATGATTTGGGTGGTCGTTGATTGATTCACTAAGAGTGCGTATTTCATAGCAGCCAATGAGAAATGGTCTATGGAAAAGCTTTCGAATTATTACGTGAAGGAAATTGTGAGGCTTCACGGTGTTCCGTTAACGATTGTGTCAGATCGTGACAGCCGTTTCACCTCACGATTTTGGAAAAGTCTACAAGAGGAATTGGGTACAAGTTGTGTTTAAGTACATCTTATCATCCACAGACTAATGGTCAGAGCGAACGAACGATACAAACACTTGAAGATATGCTGAGAGCATGTACCCTGGAATTCCAAGGTAATTGGGATGAACATTTACCTTTGGTAGAATTTTCCTACAATAATAGTTTCCACTCGAGCATTAAGATGACACCTTATCAAGCTTTGTATGGACAGAAGTGTCGTACGCCGTCTTGTTGGCTTGAGGCTGGGGAAAAGCAGTTTATGGGACCGGAGATAGTCCATCAAACTACTGAAAAGTTGAAAATAATTAGGGAAAGAATGTTAGCAGCTCAGGATCGTCAAAAGTGCTATGCTGACAACAAGCGAAGACCGATGACTTTTGAAGTTGGAGATTCGGTTTTGCTTAAAGTCTTGCCATGGAAGGGACTTATAAGATTTGGTAAAATGGGAAAATTAAGTCCAAGGTTTATTGGACCGTTTAAAGTTCTTTGCAGGATTGGGAACCAAGCTTACAAGCTCAAACTACCAGAAGAACTGAATGGAATTCATAACACTTTCCATGTGTGTTATTTGAGGAAGTTCACAAGAGATGTTCCCGACATGATTCCACTTTCGGAGTTGAGAATCGATGAGAAAAAAAAGGTTGATTGAAGAACCAGAGGCAATCGTTGACCGAAAGACTAAGAAGTTGCGACGCAAGATGATCGAGTTAGTGCTTGTCCGATGGAAACAGACGAATGAACCGAATCTCGCCTGGGAAACGGAGAATGACATGATGGGTCGCTATCTGCATTTGTTTGTTGATGTGTGATTCCGAGGATGAAATCATTCTAAGGTGGAGAGAATTGTAACGCCTGTGTTTCTAGGCTTGTCATTAATGTTGATATAATAGTCCAGGTTAACCTTTGTAACCCGTTTTGAAATAATAAAAGTGTATTATTTGAGTATTATGTGTTTGTGCTTAATTGTGTGTCTTAATGTAATTGAGGATAAAGATAAGCGTCAAAATAAAATGTTAGATAAAGTTGATATCTATGTATACCGTTGTAGTAGTTGAAATGAAGTTTCCGAATATATAAAGAATGCCAAAATCCGAGTTATAACGAAGAAGTTATGACTTGTCGAAGTTTCGCGACAGAACCGGCAACGCTGAATGACGTAAAAAGTGAAATTTACATTAGAGAGATATTTAGCCTTAGTGAGCTAAGTGAAAGTTGTAGAGTTCATTAAACCGAGAGCGTGCATAAAGAGAACGCCCAAATCTGACTTCGTATGAGGAAGTTATGATTTTTCTAAGTTTCGACTTAGCAGTATGCAGCCCGAATACTCGATTCGAGATCAAGTGATTGTTGGTCTAAACAATCTAAACGAGAATCAAAGATCTCGTTAATAGTAGTAAAGTGATAAAAAGATACGCGAAAACGGACGTCGGATGAAGAAGTTATGAATTTATAACGGAGTTTTCCTGTCCCGGCCTACTAAAAATAAATAATAAAAATAAAATCAAAATTAGCCGACGGAGTCTAAACGAAAGTTGTAGAGCATAGTCTCATCTACGCTTGGATATAAAGAACGTCGAAAACGGAGTTCGTATGAAGAAGATATGAATTTCCGAAGTTTTTAAATAATTAATATTTATTATTTAATCTTTAATTCCGATATTATCCGAAGGGGAGTCACCGGACTTATCCGAAGTACGCCCAGCGTACAGCGAAGCATGACACGGCTTGCACTCGAGTTCTTCGGATATGTAAGCAGTGACGATTTGGGAGGAAGTACCCCCCGCGTAAGGCAGTACGCCCAACGTACTGCGAGGCCTCAGCCTCCCACAAAAGGGTTGCGAGGGCAGCCGACTCCATTTGCCAAATTCTCTTCTCTTTCTCCCGTTTTGCCTCGTTTTTCATGCTAGAAGTATCCCGAAGCCCCGGTATCATTCCCGAGCCCCGAAGCAAGTCCCGAAGCCCCGAAGATCCCGAGAAGTGTGATTCCCGAGCCGAAGCTCTGCCCGCGAGAAGCCAAGTTTTGTGAAGATCTTCCAGATCTACCGAAGAATACTACTTCAACAAGTCCTAGTGTTGTCTGATCATCTTCTGATCAAGTGAGTGTGTAGTTACTTTCTTCTAACGCATAATTATGAAGTATTTTATACGAAATACGTGTTATGTGTATAATTTTGTTGTTATGTGTGTGAATGTATATTCACTTTCTTCTATCTCATAGATCTGATTTATTCTCTATGAAATACGTGTTATGTGGGTGTGCCTCATCTGTTATGTGGAATATGTATCGAATGAGAATGCTCTACAGGTTTTAAACTATGTAAAAAAATATATATTTTTATCTACTAATATGTTGGGTAGAACATGGGTGGATAGTTGATGTGTGATAAACAGATGAGAGGCCTCGATGTTGTTGTTGTTGATCTAGTTATTCAGCGGAGTATGGATAACGACCACAGACTCTTTCTAGACAGTCCTGTGGAACGCTAACAGGTTCATAACCTGTAGGTGTTGTGAACGATGTGTTCACCGGTGTACTCTATCCCCCTCATGGTTGCCTTTAGGATATCTATTGTTGATGAAACCCCTTAGCAGTAATGTCCGTCCCGATGAAAATCCTAGATTAGGTCCCTTTAGATAGATGTTGTTTTAGGGACGTAAAGTGAGTATAAATGGGAATGGGTAATCGGGTTATTGTTGGTTGGTGAAATTAAATATAATTTATTTATTGTGGACTGAAAACCCTATATGCTCACCAGGCCCCCAAGCCTGACCCACTCATTTTTATTTGGATTACAGGAAGTGGCGCAAGGGCATAAGATGGATGAATCACCGAGTTGTTTTGTTTACAAGTCTGTATATGTATATATTTGTTGAATGACTTGTAATGTTATCGTTTATGCTTTATGGTCTATATCGGAACATGACAACCCGAGTTTTGATTATATAATCAAAATGCATCTCTTGATGAAATGCTTTGATAAATATTATTTTATCATATCTTGTTTTGGGAACATATTCCGCAACTCTTTTAAATCAAAAGGATTTACTCTGAAATTATTTTAAAAAGCATAAATGAAATCGGTCTTTTCTGGCCGAGAATTTGGGGATGTCACAATATATATATATATATATATATATATATATATATATATATATATATATATATATATATATATTAAACCTATAAAATTATTATAGTATAAGGGTTAAATTTTAAACTTTTAAAGTGCTAAGGTTTGGAACTAAATGTTTCAAAGTGAGACTTTGCATTTACAAATTCCAAAACTTGAGCACAAGTTTTGAACTATTCAAAAAAAATTTGTGTCCATCACTTATGAGTTTAATATAGGTTTTATGAAAAGACTCTTGACATTCCATAAATTGAGAACAAGTTATGGAGTTCATCCAAACATTTATGTAAAAGAGTCTTCAAGCTCCATAACATGTCAACTTGAGGACAAGTTATGGAAGACTTAAAACCATTTTATGATGACATTTAAAATTGAGACTTTTCACTTTCCAATACTTGAGGACAAGTTATGGATTTCACCAAAAACAATTAGATCAAAAAATCTGACTAACAAAATCAAACAATTTGCCTATGATCTAATTAAACTCATAAGTTAAGATAATTCATATCAAACAAGTTTCAAGAAATTAGCCTAATCATATAAACTAATACAAACAATGAAACTTTGAAAATTATCTTTTATTTGGATGAGAATCATCATTACCATAAAAACAAAATCAAATTTTATGAACTAAAACATTTTATGGTAATAATTCTAATCCAAAACAGGCCAAAAAAAACTCGAAAAACTGCCCACTGGAGCACCAACTCGGCAAGTACATGAACTGGGCTCGTCGAGTTGGACTTTTTCTGAGTGGACTCGGTGAGTCCCCCAGTGGACTCGATGAGTTCACTGTCCAGAATGCAGAAAATCAATTTTTTAACTTTGAAAATTACATTTGCAGAAAATATAATAGAAAACAATCCTAGGCTCTAATACCACTGATGAGTTTTAATATACTACAACATCCTATGCTGCACATACAACCCTAAATGCTTTGGATCTATGTTTTCTATAATTATACATGTAATATTGATTCCCAAGCATTAAACCTACAACTAACATACTATTGGATTAGTGTCTAATTCCATAAATATAATTGGTATATAGTTGACCCGACCCGGCATGGTCCATTTGGGTTGCATGGCATCATGCATTTGGATAGACTAAAATGAGAGAAATAACACTTAAGGTTTATTAATATATTATAAGTTCTAATATATTAATAAGATTATTTAATTATTATTGATCAAGAATTAATCTAGAACTAATTAAGTGTTCAAAAGAAGACTAATTAAATATATGGGTTGATTGTGTAAATCATCCATACTTATATAGTGGGCTAATGCTCCATGGATTATCAAGTTAGGCTAAAACCCATAGGATTCTCCATGGATGCTCCATGGTGCATTTGAACCCATGGATCCAAGGAAATGGAAAGCCATGACAATCAGGGTTTACCCTAATTGTGACTAACTATATAATGATCTTATTATTGAAGAAATCGACACTAGTTAAACAAGTGAGGGAAAGCCGATTTTGAAGTGTTCTATTTTCTCTCTAAGTTATTCCAAATGCACTTGATGTTGTGTAAACCATTTGAGGTGTCACACTTGGGGCACTAGGCACTCAAGCTTCATGAAGACACTCTACATCAAAGAGGTATGTAATTCTAACTTGATATATTCATATGAATCAATGTTATTATGCTAGGTAGGATGAATACCTTGGAAAGATCATATTTTCATGTATAATAGAGAAAACATAGATCCAAGGTATTTAGGGTTGCATGTACACTTAGGAGTGTTAGAATGCTCAAAACCCAACAGTGGTATCAAAGCCTAGGCTTGTTTTCAATTATACTTGATGCAAATTGCTGAAAAATGCTGCAAAAATTGATTTTTCTGGCGATCTGGGCACTGGACTCGCCAAGTCCATGAACAAAATCATCCTACTCGTCGAGTAGGTTGATACACGCGACGAGTAGGAGCCCCAGACATCATATTTTCAACTTTTAAGGTTGGAATTGGACTAGAATCATTACCTTAAGCTGTTTTTGAACCTATAAACCTGTTTTTGATGTGGTAATGTTCATTCTAATCAAATTTCTAAGATAATTGTCAAAAGTTTCATGTTTTGTATTAGTTTAATGTTTAGGCTAATTACATGAAAATTGCTTGATTCGAATTGTCTTGTTCATATGAGTTTAATCAAGATTATGAATATTGCTATATATGTTTGTGATAGTTGTTTTTGATCCAAATTGATCTAAAATTTATTCATAAAATGTGTTTTTGTAACTTGTCCTCAAGTTACATGAAAGTTCTCATTAATGAATTTTATTAAAAAAACATAGGTTATGAACTTGAAAAGTCTTTTCACCATAAATTGTTTTATGACCTCCATAACTTGTCCTCAAGTTATGGATTTCCAAGAGTCTCTTCATTAAAAGTTTTGAAAACCTATATTAAACTCATATGTTATGAAATTGAATAGTTTTGAAAAGCTTCAAAACTTTCCCTCAAGTTTTGTAATTTGTAAAGTCACCCCCCCCCCCCATGTACACTTTAATTCCAAGTTAAGCCCTTAAAATTTTAAAAGTTAAAATTCAACCCTTATACTTTATAATATTATAAGTTAATAATATATATATATATATATATATATATATATGTATAAGAGAAAGTCAATCTTACCGTTAGTAATACTCATTCACGAAGCCAGTCTATAAGGGGGGTATAAGGTTACTGCCTATAAACTGGCAGTTTAATGGGTGTCCACTCTCACCCACCGCTTCCTTGACTGGTGGAGGGTTGTTAGCCGAATGGGTTTGAAAGGACATTTAAATTCTCATGAAAATTATAATGAAATAATAAGTGACTAAACACTTATAAATTCCCAATCTTAATTACTTTGTAAAATGTGAATTTGGTGCTAACCCATGAAATTGCACTTTGCACCTTGTTAAGTCGTTAGTGGAGCGTGTGTGGTTAACCAACACACTAATCTGGGACTGATAGTGCATGGAAAATGGTAGCTTGATGTTAATCATAGATCAGTGGAGCATGTGTGGTTAACCGACACATTGATTAGGTGGTTGTAACATTGAGTGTACCACACTAATTTGCATGGTGGAGGGTCGTTAGCCGAACGGGTACGAAAGGACTATAATTCTCCCTTCATTAAAAGTATAATGATAAATACTAAGTAACTAAACACTTATAAATTCCCAATCTTAGTTGCTTAGGAAAATGTGAAATGGTGCTAACCCATGAAATTACACTTTGCACCTTTGTTAAGTCGTTAGTGGAGCGTGTGTGGTTAACCGGCACACTAACATGGGACTGACAATGTGTGGCAAAGGGGGTGACTTCAGTTTTATGATAGATCGGTGGAGCGTGTGTGGTTAACGGAAACATCGATTAGGTGATAAAATTAAGGGTACCAAGTCAATTTGCATGGTTATCCACACCTTGTTTTTGATCCTCGGCATCCCAGTCACAAACTTGAGAGGGCACAATCAAGATTCAAACATGCCATTGAAAGTTCAATGTATCTCAAAAGATCTAGGAGTTTCAAATCCAATTAAAACTTAATGAGTAATTTCGTTTTTCATGGTGGAAATTGGTAAATCGTCATTTACCTACCTTCAAATATTCTATAGCTTGGATTGCGGCATCCCTCATCCAAGTTATAAAATAGTTTGTTGGGTCCTATCCTTAATATCTCATATTGGGTGTTATGTTAAGGAGTTTAAATCAACTAACTTGAATTTCTCCCTTATGGATGTCTCCTTCAGACATCTATGGTCTTCCCAAATCTTTAGGAACAAGCTTCCTAATGAAGATGATATCCCAAAAGGCAATCAAGGTGAAAGACTAATCCCTTTATTGAGCACTAATGGGACTGGAAATCATACTTCATTTCCTCAACCTCCTTCAATAATTCTCTCTATCCCACAAGTTTCAAGACTTGATAAGTTCTAAGTCACTCAATCCCTATTGGCAAGCAAAGTATATATGTGCTTACATCTTAGAGGTTAAGTCACATATTGACAAGCCGGGAGAGTCGGGTGTCAAAGTCTCGAGGTAGCTGGCTGTTGACTTAGTTCTTCAGTCACTCCCTTATGACAGATCACGACATGACCCTTAATGATCTTACCTATTTGCTTGATGATGCTGAGTCAGCAATGATTTGGAGCATTGGTAAAGCAAATTAGATTGGAAGATCTACTTCCCAAACTTTCATGGACATTAACAATGATAACACTAGAAGTCCATAATAACTTTCTCTTCCTAATGGAAAGGGATCGGCCATGGTCAAGTCATTTGACCCAATGGTAAAGAGAAAGGCTAAGTCTGTGATAGTCTCGTGTACCATTTCCAAAGATTCCATATGTTTCTTTTGCCAAAGGAAGGGGCATTAGTTGCGAAGCTGCCGAAGTTACCTAAAAGTCCATAAGGATAGTAAAGTCAAATGTTTGACTCTACTTTAGGTAAAGCCCATTATCTAACTCTATTAAGATCCTGCTTGGAGATTCTTAATACATAATGCAATGTAATTGCATTTTGATGTTTTGGAAGAATCAAAGGAAGCTTAAAGAAAGAGTGTGCTGATTCTGATCGCATGGTTCGATGACCAGAATTTTGAGCCGCTGCATAAGAGTTATGAAATATTGCTTAGGAATAGATAACAACAAGTGCTCATATGTAATTGCATTGTAAGGATAAGTTTTTCCGCAAGTTTTAAAATAAAAGAAAATTTTTGTTTTTTTTTTGGTACCCTTACAATGGCATTTGTGAAAAAAATTGTTGTTTATATGTTTCCATTGATAAGCAATATTGGTAAATGGATTCGATTCTTTCATTTGTGGTAGTGTCATAATTTACCAAATAAGGAAATATTCTCATCACCCAAGGTTTATGTTGGATAGAAACTTGGAAATCATGCAAGTTGTATAGTATGATCAATGAGAATTTACATCCTTGGAAAAATTATGACTAATTCATTGTTCACATCCGCATGTGAGTTAATCGAAGGACTAAAGGATCGGGTACATTAGGTTGTGCACTAGTCAGGTCCACCACAAAGGTTGATAATATTATTCGTTATGATTTACTAAAGTTTAGTAAATATGATTATGCTTACAAGTTTAAGTGTAATTCTGAAACAATGGAAAAGTTTCAATGTATGGTAGAATGAATAAGAAGAATCAAATAAGGTAGAAAGATAAAATTTTCTCAAATCTGAAGAGATGGGAGAGTACTTGTGTATCTTGTTTTATGATTATCTTAGTGACTATGTAACCATATGACAATTGATCTTCTAAGGACACCTTAGTGTAATTGTTGGCTAAGGAGAGGAATTGTGAATTGTGGAAATGGTTTAATCAAAAGATAAATCATACTTCGTTCCAAAAATCAAATCTTAGAGTTATACTCCAAGATTGTAACTTGAGTGACTTAATCTTTAGGAAGTTCATAACACTTGTCAAATGTAGAGTAAGATGTTTCCTATTCTTGTACATTTGAGATTGGTAAGTTGTGATGTTTTGGATAAAACAAAGACCAAATAAGACCAATTGTGAGAAGTATTTAACTTGATTAGAATCGACACTAACTCTTGAATATTTGTTTTGTCAAGGAATGGTTCTTGACAAAGAGAATCTTATAGGTCAAGAGGACAGTGGGAGTATTGAGTTGGTTTCAAGAACTGATCAAGAGTTTTGTTAGTCACTAGCCCATGACTTGAGGTCTATAACCTATCGTGCTGATATATTCTTATTTCTGTGTCTATTCCAGTAAAAGTTGACTATGCTTGTCAATTCTATGAGTTCACAATAGTTTACATAACAAACCAGAAGCAATGGTGGGAATTATGCTACCAGGTGGCAAGAAATTAAGATTGAAAAGGTTCAGTCCATTTGAATTTGGATTTGCCACTAACCTTGTCTTATGATTATGGTTATGACTGATGGGATTTGAGCATTCTAACACTTCCTAAGTGTACATGCAACCCTAATAACCTTGGATCTTTGTTTGTCTAATTATCATGCAAAGTTGATTTCCAAGGTTATGTTCCTATCTAGCATACATGGGGAAAAATTTTCTTTAATTGAAAGATAGAACTACATACCTTGTTGTTGAAAGTATTCCTTAAAACCCTGTGAGCCTAGCACCTCAAGTGTAATGCCTCAAATGCTTCACACAACACCAAATGCAATGAACAAACTTGAGAGAAAACTCTAACACTTGCAAAATTGGCCAAGCCCTCTTTTTCTAGTTAGTGTAGCCGATTTTGGGGAGAAACACATTGCTTACATAGTGTGTTGCATTAGGTAAACCCTAATGTAACATGACTCTTCATTTCTTGATCCATGGGTTAACTCCATGGAGCATCCATGGAGCATCCTATGGGTGGAACCCAACTTGACAATCCATGGAGCCTCTTAGCCCACTATATAAGATATGGAAGATTTACATAATCTACCCATATATCTAATTAGTTATCTTTTGATCACTTAATTAATTCTAAATTAATTCTTGATCAAAACTAATTAAATAATATTATTAATATATTAGAACTTATAATATATTAATAAACCATAAGTGTTATTTCTCTCATTTAGTTTATTCAATTGCATGATGCCATGCAACCCAATGGACCATGCCGGGTTGGGTCAAGTACATACCAGAAATAGTTATGGACTTAGACACCTTATCTAACAGTCTCCCACTTGGATAAGTCTAATAATTATAACTGTAATACTTCAGGAACTGATCAGCAATCGTAACTCTTTCAAGGTTTCTCGGAACCGAGAAAATATTGATACGCCATTTAAGATAAGTGATCACATAATCCTCTGTTCTAGATATCAGCCGGACAAATACATGGAACAATGTCTTACTTATTGTCCAGCAGTTTGTCTCCCGATTTCCGATTTGTTTGACAAAGAACTTAATTGAACACATCAATTTAGTTCTGACCGGGCCCGGTACATAGGTCAAAACAAATTCATCGAGGGGCCCAGATATCAGCTTCTAATCCAAGAAGGAACAGATAAACTTCGACTCATATGTTTGTTCTACTACTCATTGAATTATACACAAAAGCATGTTTTATAACATCGAGTTACCAATGCGTTTACGTATAATCAATGCATAACCAACTCATAAGTAACAAATCATATCTCTAGGTTTGAAGACTTATGTGATATTACCGTCTCACGATCACTCGAGATAAATTCCATGAAGTTATTCCAGTGAGCGTGGGTTGATTCCAGTACTCAGAACTTATGAGTACTCAGGAAGTGTTTTCCTTAACCTTAATTCATATCTACTTCCAACATATGACTGACTGTGGAGATTTGAATAATATGTAGAAACACAACATAATATTCTGGAAGTCAAAACATGCAAAAGAAATTATAGTAAATGATTGACAAAAGATAGTAACACTTTACTCATAAATAAACAACCAACTATTATTTATCATCAAAAGTCAATTACACTTACAAATTTCATAATTTATCTAACTACTAAAACTTATATCATCCTTTAGCCCTATGCTCCGAGCATGCTGAAGATGCTTAGCCCTACTCAGTCCCTTCGTGAGGGGATCTGCTGGGTTCTCATCTGATGATACCCTCTTTGCAACGAGGATTCATTCTTCTATGCGATGTCTAATAAAATGATATTTTATGTCGATGTGTCTGGATCTCCCGTGATCCCTTGGTTCCTTAGCTAAGGCAACAGCACTTTCAGTATCACATAAAATTTCCATAGGCTCCTTTATAGTTGGTACAACTCCAAGGTCTCCAATGAAGTTATTCAGCCATATTGCCTCCTTTGCTGCTTCGCTCGCTGCTATATACTCTGATTCACAAGAGGAATCAGCCACTGTCTCCTGCTTGGAACTCTTCCAAGTGATTGTTCCTCCGTTTAGGGTAAAGACCCAGCCCGACTGAGAGCGGAAATTATCCCTATCAGTCTGGAAGCCAGCATCACTATACCCTACAACTCTCAAGTCATCACTCCCGCCGAGGGTAAGGACCCAGTCCTTAGTCCTCTATAGGTACTTGAGGAAATTCTTTACCGCAGTCCAGTGTGCCTTGCCAGGATTCCCCTGACACCTGCTAACCATGCTTAAGGCAAAGGCTACATCAGGTCGAGTACACGTCATAGCATACATGATCGATCCTACAGCCGAAGCATAAGGTACTTGACTCATTTCTGCTATCTCAGCATCAATACTTGGGCTCTGAGCTTTACTCAATCTGGCATTACTCTGGATAGGTAACTCTCCTTTCTTGGAGTTCTGCATGCTGAATCTCTTCAGCACCTTGCCCAAGTAGGTACCTTGACTAAGTCCAATTAGTCTTTTTACTCCGGTTTCTCAAAATCCTTATCCCTAGAATATAGGTAGCTTCTCCTAGTTCCTTCATAGAGAAACACTTCCTAAGCCAGGACTTGACTTCCTGCAGATTTGGGATGTCATTTCCTATGAGTAGTATGTCATCCACATACAATACCAAAAAGCTAACTATACTCCCACTAGCATTGACATACACACAAGATTCATCTTCACTCCTAGAAAAGCCAAATTCCTTGACTTTCTCATCAAAGCAAAGATTCCATCTACAAGTTGCTTGCTTTAATCCATAAATGGATTTCTCAAGCTTACACACTCGATTAGGGTACTCATTGCTAACAAAACCTTCTGGCTGACTCATGTAAACATCTTCAGTCAACTTTCCATTAAGGAAAGCGGTTTTGACATTCATTTGCCATATTTCATAGTCATGAAATGCAACTATGGCTAACATAACCCTAATAGACTTAATCTTGGCTATTGGAGAAAAGGTCTCATCATAATCCAATCCTGGAGTTTGAGAGAATCCCTTTGCAACCAGTTGTGCCTTATAAGTGTGTACATTACCATCCATGTCGGTCTTCTTCTTGAAGATCCATTTGCACCCTACAGTCTTACGACATGGTACATTCTCAACCAAGTTCCAAACTTGATTGTCATACATGGATTGTATGTCACTGTCCATTGCCTCTTTCCATTTAACAGACTCAGGGCCTGCCATGGCTTCCGCGTAACTGTTAGGTTCATCCAGACCTACTAGTGTCTCATCACTAATAAGTGTATCACCTTCCGCAGTAATATGGAACCCATAGTAATGCTCAGGTGCATTCCTCACTCTCGTGTGAGCTATCTAAGGAAAGGTGTATGATTTTGATAAAGTTTTATCAAAGCATCTCGTATCAGAAATCTGAACTTTGGTAAGAAAGTCAACAAAGTATTGATTTCTAGAAGTCTAGTTGATTTCTGAGTACGTGTCAGAGCTAGTGGGAGCATAAGTGTTATGCCGGTAAGATAGTAATTATTATGCTAGTGGGAGCATAATCAATTATGATAAGTGTTGCAAGTTAGCAATGTTAATTATAGAAACCCAGAGTTTCAATTGGGAAAAGTTGTTTTGCTATAACTAAGGGAGAGGATATTATACTTCATTTCAATTCTAAAAGTTTAGATTGAGTTTTTAATCATCTTTAGTCAAGGATATATATATGAATTTTATGTTGGAATTGTTCAACATCAGGAAATTCTATATATATTGCGTTCTCAAAATTGGATTATGATTACGGCATCCCTCTTCATAGTCGAATTATGAAAACATGGCAAATAAAAAAAATATTGTAGCAAAAGGCTGGTCTAGGATCATGTCTTTATGTGAGACATCATGAATCATGTCCCACATGCTTCGGGTATAGGATCGATTACGTGTTCTATAATATTTATCCTTTCTAAATTTTCCAAATGCCTAGGGAATTTAGAGGGGAAAAGGTCTAGAATTGGATATGACTAAAATGATTAAGCAATTGTCGAGGACAATCTGAGGTTTACCAAAGATGGGTTGCTCATGGACAATTGGAAGTATAGCGTTAATTTTAGAAGGACCATATTGACATATTCTGAAACGAATCAACTCTTGCTCATAAGTGATAATCAAAATGGGAATGTGGAAATGTTTCCATAGGTGGAAGTTATTCATTAAATCTGTGTGAAATTAGAAAACTTAATGCAAAAAGGATGTTCAAAGGAATGTACTTTGAATTTGAGACTTCGTTTCCATGGAATTGCTCTCCATTGGAATACTTTGTAAATGTTTGTTGCCATGTCTTTGTGACTTTTATGCATAGTCATTACAACAGGATCAATGCATATAAGTTTAGAATCTAACAGATTTCAGTAAATGGAATTGAATATTGTATTCGCACATTTGCGGTAAGGATTTGGGATTGTGAAATGAGCATCATTGGAATCATGTTCAATTGGTCTATTTCACAAAGTAAGGATCATATACAAACATAGTGTGCATACTTGGAGTATGGTATAACTATTGTTTGGACAAACATAGTGTACATGCTTGGAGCATGGCAAGACTATTGTTTCAGTTCAAGTATTAAGTTGATTATTAGAAACATTATACAATGAATAATAAGTAATCAATATGGTGTTTAAATAAAAGGTGTTTTATTTACTCTCAAAGGTGCTTGGGGCCATATAGGATTAGTATTATTCTTGTGTTTCACTTTGCATGTTTTGACTTCCCGGATAACTAGGTTATTCAAACTCTCCATAGTCAATCATACTTTAGAAGTAGGTATGAATCAAGATTGTCATGAATTGGCTTATAGATGGCTAAACTGTTTAGACACTGTCACACCCCCAAACCTGAACGGCGGAAACGTTCGGGGGCGGATGACTTCATGTGGTAACGTAACAAATGAATACATCGTAAAGAAAGCAATACAACCATCATATATATAATTGAAAGTTTACATTTGTCAAAAGTTACATGTTCAAAACCAATTACAATATGATGTCAAAATACGAGTTTAAACTGGCGCCGCAGCATCCCTTCGTCAAAGGCAAAATGAATACCTGAAATTACTGATTTCCTGGGACATACAAGAAATTTTGAAAGAGTAGATCATCATTTAAGCTGGTGAATTTCATAAGTATTTAAGTGACAATGTTTGTATGAAATGAAATGTTTTGTCTTTGTTTGTTTGTGTTTAGAAAATCCTATATTTTCTACTAGTATAAAAGTAGCCTTCACTCAAGACAAATGTTTGTTTCTAAAAATGTATGTAAGTGTAAAATAACCAATGTGTTTGAAAACCTTGTAAATCAATGCATTTTTAATACCCCATGTGAGTTTTATAACCATACTATTGACTCGGAATGCCTATACACAACGTTCTTCAGGCGTTGGAATGTTATGACGTTTGTCACCCCAAACGGTGGACTGCAGCTAACAGTCAGGGCGCGGGTTGTCAAGCCCGTATAGATCTATACACAAACACCATGCTCCCCCTCCAAGGGATTCTGGTATATAATACAGGACTTGAAATGTGTACTCGAACGTACATGAAGTTAGTGTCTCACAAAACCGTGGTATAAAAACAGATCTACTTGTTAAAATGTTACGTTTGTTATTGTATACGAAAGTGACTTCTTGAAATTCATGTTTCTAGTACATAAGAGTTAGAAATTTGTTCGTAAAACTATACCTATTATAGTTTTCTAAAAGTGTGTCTCGTTTGTTTAGAAATACCTAGAAAAAGGAATCATTTGTTATGAAAGCATAGATTTTTGGTGTAGAGTCCAAGATAGACAAGTATAATCTAAGAAAAGTTTAGTTTATACATGCATTACAACAATTTATATTTCAAAAGATAGAATGCTAGTTTAACATATGTTATATATATATATATATATATATATATATGTAAAGATATATATATATATATATATATATATATATATATATATGAAAGTTCCTTATAAAGTTTGTAAATCGCATGTGATTTGGATATATAAAAGCATATAAAATAGTTCTTTATGTAACACACGATAATACTCGTGTGTTTTACTTGTAATCCCCCCCCTTGAAAGCATATAAAAGAATTTATAGAACATTTAAAAGGTAAATTAAGGGGTATGAACTCACTTGAAAGTTTGAAGATAGCGAGATGGAAAACCGGGCAGAGTTTCGTCTCGGGAAACGGATTTTTCTCGGGATTCTCAGGAATCTCGGGAGTAAAATCGACCCTCGGGACTTGAGCAAAAAGTCCAGAGCTTTGGGTTTGAACGGGCACGGAAAACGAGGCAATGTTGAGAGAGAAAGGAGAGAAATGAGCATCTTTTTCGGAAGCCCTCGCATGCTATTTATATGGGGGTCTGAGAAGCCTCGTACGCGGGGCGTACGCTTGTACGCAGCGCGTACGCGTACGTCATGCATGACCGAAGCCTCGACTGCCTCGGCTTCGGATGGGACGGATCAGTCTGGCGGGTCGGATGGGACGGCGGGTCGGACGGGTCGGTCGGACGGACGGGTCTGACGGGTCGGCAGCCTCGCATAGGGCGACGTGGACGATCAGAGGCCAAGGCCCTCGGGTACGCAGGGCGTACAAGAGTACGCAGCGCGTACCTCGGATGAGGACGCTGACTCCTCTTCGGATAATGCTTGAATTTTGAATTAAATAAATATATAATTTATTTAATAAACTTCAAAAATTCATATCTTCTTCATACGAACTCTGTTTTCGATGGTCTTTATACCCACGCGTAGGTAAGACTACGCTCTACAACTTTCGTTTAGACTCCGTTGGCAAATTCCGAAATTATTTTTATTATTTATTTTTATAACTCATCGTGTTTAAGGAATTTCTTCAAAAATTCATAACTTCTTTATCTGACGTCGGTTTTTGCCAGACTTTTTACCGCTGAAATACCATTGTCGAGACCTTCGATTCTCGTTTAGGTCATCCCGGCCAAAAGTCGCTCGATCTCCGATTCGAGTTTTTAGCTGTCTGTTGCTAAGCTGAACTTGGAAAAATCATAACTTCAATATACGAAGTCGGATTTGGGCGTTCTTTTTACGTACGATCATGGTTTAAAGACATTTAAACATAGAAGAAATTTAAATAGAACTATTTGGACATTTTATTATGAAAGTTAATTTTATTAACTCAAAAGTGGTTACAATACTTGACCTTTTAGGTCACTACAAAGAGTTGAAATATCGGGTTGTCACATCATCCCCCCGTTAGAGAGAATTTCGTCCCGAAATTTAAAGTAGTAAAGATACTAGTGAACATGAAAAAGATGAGGGTACTTTTGTTTCATCTGATCTTCGCGTTCCCATGTGAATTCAGGTCCCCGCTTGGCGTTCCAGCGAACCTTCACGATGGGTATGCGACTTTGTTTTGTTTGTTTGACCTCTCAGTCCATGATTTCTACTGGTTCTTCCACAAAGTTGAGGCTCTCGTTGATCTTGATCTCGTCGAGTGGAATAACAAGAGTCTCGTCGGACAGACACTTTTTCAAGTTTGAGACGTGGAAGGTGGGATGGATGTTACTAAGTTCGCGCGGTAGGTTAAGCTTGTAAGCCACAGGGCCGATTCTGGCAAGAATCTCGAAAGGCCCTATGTATCTTGGATTTAGTTTCCCATGCTTTCCAAAGCGTATTAAACCCTTCCACGGTGAGACCTTTAATAAGACGTGGTCTCCTACCTGGAATTCCAAAGGTTTCCTCCTTTGGTCAGCGTAGCTTTTCTGTCGGTCTCTAGAGGCTTTCAATTGTTCACGAATCTGAACGATCTTCTCTGTCGTTTCTCGTATGATTTCCGGACCGGTGAGAGTGCTCTCAGGAACTCTTCTTCTAGCTAACTGGGTATCGCCAACTTCAGTCCAGCACAGAGGGGATCTGCACTTTCGACCATAGAGGGCTTCAAACGGAGCAGCCTTTATGCTTGTATGATAACTATTGTTGTATGAAAATTCGACAAGGGGTAAATGCATATCCCATGCCTTTCCAAAGTCAATCACACAGGCTCTCAGCATATCTTCTAAAGTTTGTATCGTTCTCTCACTTTGTTCGTCTGTTTGTGGGTGGTAGGTTGTACTCATGTCTAGCCTAGCCCCCAAGGAACTTTGTAGTGACTGCCAGAATCTTGAAGTGAATCTACTATCTCTATCAGAGATAATGGATATCGGAACACCATGCAGTCGCACTACTTCCCTTAAGTAAGTTCTTGTAAGCTTCTCCATTTTGTCAGTCTCCTTGATGGTTAGGAAATGCGCGGATTTGGTCAATCTGTCGACAATGACCCATATGGTATCGAGTCCACTTGTCGTCTTGGGTAACTTGGTTATGAAGTCCATAGTAATCCGCTCCCATTTCCATTCTGGTGTCTCTGTTTGTTGTAGTAATCCTGACGGTTTCTAATACTCGACCTTAACCTTAGCGCAAGTAAGACATTTACTTACGAAGGTAGCAATTTCTGCTTTCATGTTAGGCCACCAGTACAGTTTCTTAAGATCCAAATACATTTTATCTGAACCCGGGTGAACGGAATACCTTGAGTTGTGAGCTTTGGTCATGACTACGTTTCTGAAACCACCATGTTTCGAGGTCCAGATTCGGTCCATGAGATAGTAGGCTCCGCCACCCTTGACTTCTAGATTCTTTTCCATTCCTCGCAGGGATTCACCCGCCACATTTTCAGGTTGCAAAGCTTCCATTTGTGCCTCCTTAATTTGTGTGGATAAGTGGGAATGGATAGTCATAGTCAGAGATTTGACCCTCCAACCAGTGTATTCCTTTCGACTGAGGGCGTCAGCTACTACGTTGGCCTTGCCAGGATGATAACGAATTTCGCATTCGTAGTCATTTAGTAACTCAACCCATCATCGTTGTCGCATGTTGAGTTCCTTCTGATCGAAAATGTGTTGAAGGCTCTTATGATCGTGTGTCGTATAGTTCACTTCGTGTGTCTTAAGCTGTCGGGAGGCATAAGCGATTACCTTCCCTCTCTGCATAAGAACACAACCAAGTCCTTGATTTGACGCATCGCAATACACTACGAAGTCTTCTATCCCTTCGGGGAGGGATAGTATCGGTGCGGTGCACAAGGCCTGTTTTAGTGTCTGGAACGCCTTTTCTTGTTTCGCTTCCCAGTCAAAGGCCACGCCTTTCTGGGTTAATGTAGTAAGAGGTTTCGCAATGCTAGAGAAGTTCTTTATAAATCTACGATAGTAGCCAGCTAGACCTAGAAATTGACGAATTTCTGTAGGTGTCTTTGGTGCCGACCAGTTCTCAATGGCCTTAATTTTGGAGGGGTCCACGTGTATACCTTTCTCGCTAACAACGTGGCCTAAAAATTCGACTCTTCGAATCCAAAATTCGCATTTAGAGAACTTCGCATAGAGTTTCTCCGTTCGCAGTGTTTCTAGGACTTTTCGTAGGTGCTGACTATGCTCTTCCTCACTTTGGGAGTAGATAAGTATATCATCGATAAAGACAATGACGAACTGATCCAAGTAAGGACGACATACCCTATTCATTAGGTCCATAAATACTGCTGGTGCATTGGTTAATCCGAACGACATCACTACAAATTTGTAGTGTCCATAACGAGTTTGGAAAGCTGTCTTTGGAATATCCCCCTCTAGAACTCGTAATTGGTGATATCCGGATCGTAGGTCTATCTTTGAGAAGTAGTTCGCTCCTTGAAGTTGATCGAATAGGTCGTCAATACGGGGTAGAGGATAGCGGTTCTTGACAGTAAGTTTGTTCAGCTCTCTGTAGTCGATGCACATACGGAACGATCCGTCTTTCTTCTTTACAAACAAGATCGGTGCTCCCCAAGGTGAGAAACTTGGTCTTATGAATCCTTTTTGAAGGAGTTCATTAAGTTGACTGGAAAGTTCCTGCATCTCTGCTGGTGCGAGACGATAAGGCGACTTCGCTACTGGGGTAGCTCCTGGAACTAAGTCGATTCTGAACTCGACTTGGCGTTGTGGTGGTAATCCTGGTAGTTCTTCTGGAAAGATATCGGGAAAGTCGTGTACTACCGAGATGTTCTTGATGTCCTTCAGTTCTTGACTTGTATCAACGATGTGTGCTAGAAATGCTCGACAATCCTTCTGCAAGCACTTTCGAGCTTGGATGCACGAAATGATGCGAAGGTTTGTACTAGATTTGTTGCCGTAGATAACTAATGTTTCGTTGTTAGGGAGGTTAAGACGAACTGCTTTTTCAAAGCACATGTTGTCGGCGCGAAGAAGACTCAACCAATCCATGCCGACTATGACGTCGAAACTTTTAATTTGGACCGGCATGAGATTGATTGGAAAAGAATGGCCGTCTAAAGTTAACGTACAACCCATGTATATGCAGTTAGTGTTTTTGGTTTTTCCATTGGCCATCTCTACAGTGAATGATTTTTCTAACTTGCTAGGTTTAGGTTTAAGTAAATGAATAAAGTTTTGACTCACGAAGCTTCTCTCCGCTCCACTATCGAATAATATGCATGCATATGAATTATCGAGAAGGAACGTACCAGCAACTATAGTTGGGTCAGCTACAGCTTCGTCGTGGCCTATTGCCAAAACTCGTCCCACACCGCCGGTGCCTGCTGCCTTAGGACAGTTCCTCTTGTAGTGGCCCACCTCGCCACAACCGTAGCAAGTCTGCCCTACACCCGCACCGGGAACTTGAGTGATCGGCTTTGCGGGGTCCTTGCAGAAACGGGCTGTGTGTCCCTTCCTGTTGCAGTTGGCGCACTGCATTTCCCGACAAGGTCCATGCTGGTGGTAATTGCATTTGGTGCACTTTGGGAGGTTACCTACATAAGGATTTGTTGGGTAGGTATTTGTAGGAGCTGTAGTAGGTACAGTGGCAGCATTCACTGAAACCAGTTGTTTCTTTGTGGATTCTTGGGAAGACCCACCCTTCCCTTTATTCCACACTCTCTTTCTGCTATTGTTGTTGTTGTTGTAGTTGTTGTTGTTGTTGTTGTTTCCTTTCTGTGGTTCTGGTGCAGAAGTGTTTGAGTTCTGATGACCTTCGTAGTCAATCAGAGATTGTGCCAGTTCCTTAGCACTTTCAAAGGTGTCAGGTTTGGAAGCTAACACGCTTGATCGAAGTTGGGGAGTCAGTCCCCAGATGTACCTTTCTATTTTCTTGCTCTCGGGAGCAATCATATCTGGACAAAGGATTGCCAGCTCGCAGAATTTGTTGGTATAAGTAGCGATGTCGGTACCAACCATTCCGAGAGTCCATAGTTTGTGTTCGAGCTTTTGAATCTCTCCCCGTGGGCAGTATTCTCTCATCATCATGGCTTTTAGGCTCTCCCAGCTTATGGAGTTTGCCACGATTAGGGTAAGTACTTTAACGTGGCCATTCCACCAAGTTAAAGCTTTATCAATAAGGGTGAAAGTTGCAAATTTGACTTTGATGTGCTCGGGACAGGAGCAGATTTCAAAGACTGCCTCTGTCCTTTCAATCCACTGCCTCAGGGCCATCACACCACCAGTTCCATAAAACATCCGCGGTTTGGCATTAGTGAAGTCCTTATAGGTGCATTCTCGAGGTGGTCCATGACTCTCGCCATGGTTGGATGGATGTGTGCCAGATCCCGAGCCATTAGTACTCGAGTTATTGATCTGTGACATGGCAGCTGCCACCGCTGCGGTGACTGCTGCTTGGAACATAACAGCATCAAATTGAGGTGGTGGAGGTGGTGGTGGTATAGGTGCTTCCCCACCATTGTTTCGCCTTGGATTCCTATGCGGAGGCATCCTTCAACTATAGGTTGAAAAGACAAGGATAAGAATTTCATAGAATAGAAAATGTATGTGTCTCATGAACTAAATCGCTATAGTTCAACAACAGATGATAGTATGAGCCTAAAAATAGAAGAATGAAAGTTATTTGTAAGACTGAAGGTATGAAACAAGTATTTGGTTTCACAAAGACCTTTCAAGGTTTGAACGAAATACTTAACATAGTAATAATAGTGTCACTTATATTAATATAAAAGTTGTTACAACGATCATGAAAATTTGACCCCTATAAGGGTCTCCGATTACAAAGTTCGAGAAATTTAAAGACTTTTAGTCGATGTCCTAAGCTATAACAAAATTTGAGTCTTTGACAAGCACTACTTGCGACGTAGGTTACGCTTGGAGCTTGACTCCGCATCTGATTGCTTCGACTCCATTAGACGCCTATCAAAAGCGGCTTGTTGTTCCCTTAGTTCGGTGAGGGCTGCAATCATTTGCGCTTGAAATGCTTCGGTTTGGAGTTGAGCATTGTCTTGTATCTTGTCCAGCCTACGGATGTCAGAAGTGTGAACCTGCACTTCCACGTTGACATCCCGGAGTCGACTAGCTTGAACTCCAGACTGATAGGACTGATTGGCTAACTTACCCACCATTACCGGAAGTGCTCGATCAGCCGAACCTCCGCCGTGGACATCATAGAAGTCCCGGCACATGCCGTAGGGAGGGCGTAGGTTTTGCTGTTGGCTCCAATGGTGGAGGTGACTTCCCCAGACGGGAGTCGGTCCTTGAAAGTTCCTTACGAAGACGGGAGGTTGAATGGGTGGTGGATCGATAACTTCCGGCTCTGAGTCGGTACCGGAGTCATCACCCACTTCTATGGGTTCCTCATCCTCTTCGGGATCATCTTCAATCCATCCTCCGTTGCCTTGGTTGGGAAAGTAGGGGTCGCCAGGGTAGTGAAATCTAGCCATTTGACTGTACGAGAAATAGGGTTATAAGAATGGAATAAAGTTGAAACATGCAAAACATGTAAGTTAAACTAGTTTAGATAGCAAATACTCCTATAGTATTTAAATTCTTGTGTTTGATTCTAGTAATGGTTTGGTAAGTTTTGACTTGTTGCTTACTACGATCATTCCTCGATATACGTTGGTCCAATCTCGGGCAAATATAGTTGATCACGCTATATTTGTCCAAACTCTGATTACATATATCGAGTCTCAATTGTAGTGTCAACTTGTCTAAATACTTGTATAGTTAGATAACATGAAAATAATTTGTGGTATGCATGCAATTGTACTTAAATGAACTATCAATTTAAGTTGGACGCAATGCTGCTCAAGCGTAAAAAGAAAATTTGTTTTGTCAGAGAGTATTAGTCCCTTAAGCATTTATAGTTTGTATATCTTATGTGGTTCGATATACTTAGTTCACTATAAACATTGCTCTCATACCAATCTGTCACACCCCCAAACCTGAACGGCGGAAACGTTCGGGGGCGGATGACTTCATGTGGTAACATAACAAATGAATACATAGTAAAGAAAGCAATACAACCATCATATATATAATTGAAAGTTTACATTTGTCAAAAGTTACATGTTCAAAACCAATTACAATATGATGTCAAAATACGAGATTAAACTGGCGCCGCAGCATCCCTTCGTCAAAGGCAAAATGAATACCTGAAATTACTTATTTTCTGGGACATACAAGAAATTTTGAAAGAGTAGATCAGCATTTAAGCTGGTGAGTTTCATAAGTATTTAAGTGACAATGTTTGTATGAAATGAAATGTTTTGTCTTTCTTTGTTTGTGTTTAGAAAATCCTATATTTTCTACTAGTATAAAAGTAGCCTTCACTCAAGACCAATGTTTGTTTCTAAAAATGTATGTAAGTGTAAAATAACCAATGTGTTTGAAAACCTTGTAAATCAATGCATTTTTAATACCCCATGTGAGTTTTATAAAATACTATTGACTTGGAATGCCTATACACAACGTTCTTTAGGCGTTGGAATGTTATGACGTTTGTCACCCCAAACGGTGGACTGCAGCTAACAGTCAGGGCGCGGGTTGTCAAGCCCGTATAGATCTATACACAAACACCATGCTCCCCCTCCAAGGGATTCTGGTATATAATACAGGACTTGAAATGTGTACTCGAACGTACATGAAGTTAGTGTCTCACAAAACCGTGGTATAAGAACAGATCTACTTGTTAAAATGTTACGTTTGTTCTTGTATACGAAAGTGACTTCTTGAAATTCATGTTTCTAGTACATAAGAGTTAGAAATTTGTTCATAAAACTATACCTATTATAGTTTTCTAAAAGTGTGTCTCGTTTGTTTAGAAATACCTAGAAAAAGGAATCATTTGTTATGAAAGCATAGATTTTTGGTGTAGAGTCCAAGATAGACAAGTATAATCTAAGAAAAGTTTAGTTTATACATGCATTACAACAATTTATATTTCAAAAGATAGAATGCTAGTTTAACATATGTTATATATATATGAAATTCCTTATAAAGTTTGTAAATCGCATGTGATTTGGATATATAAAAGCATATAAAATAGTTCTTTATGTAACACACGATAATACTCGTGTGTTTTACTTGTAATCCCCCCCTTGAAAGCATATAAAAGAATTTATAGAACATTCAAAAGGTAAATTAAGGGGTATGAACTCACTTGAAAGTTTGAAGATAGCGAGATGGAAAACCGGGCAGAGTTTCGTCTCGGGAAACGGATTTTTCTCGGGATTCTCGGGAATCTCGGGAGTAAAATCGACCCTCAGGACTTGAGCAAAAAGACCAGAGCTTCGGGATTGAACGGGCACGGAAAATGAGGCATTGTCGAGAGAGAAAGGAGAGAAATGAGCATCTTTTTCGGAAGCCCTCACATGCTATTTATAGGGGGGTCTGAGAAGCCTCGTACGCGGGGCGTACGCTCGTATGCAGCGCATACGCGTACGTCATGCATGACCGAAGCCTCGACTGCCTCGGCTTCGGATGGGACGGATCAGTCTGGCGGGTCGGATGGGACGGCGGGTCGGACGGACGGGTCGGCAGCCTCGCATAGGGCGACATGGACGATCAGAGGCCAAGGCCCTCGGGTATGCAGGGCGTACAAGAGTACGCAGCACGTACCTTGGATGAGGACGCTGACTCCTCTTCGGGTAATGCTTGAATTTTGAATTAAATAAATATATAATTTATTTAATAAACTTCAAAAATTCATATCTTCTTCATACGAACTCCGTTTTCGATGGTCTTTATACCCACGCGTAGGTGAGACTACGCTCTACAACTTTCGTTTAGACTCCGTTGGCAAATTCCGAAATTATTTTTATTATTTATTTTTATAACTCGTCGTGTTTAAGGAATTTCTTCAAAAATTCATAACTTCTTTATCTGACGTCGGTTTTTGCCAGACTTTTTACCGCTGAAATACCATTGTCGAGACCTTCGATTCTCGTTTAGGTCATCCCGGCCAAAAGTCGCTCGATCTCCGATTCGAGTTTTTAGCTGTCTGTTGCTAAGCTGAACTTGGAAAAATCATAACTTCAATATACGAAGTCGGATTTGGGCGTTCTTTTTACGTACGATCATGGTTTAAAGACATTTAAACATAGAAGAAATTTAAATAGAACTATTTGGATATTTTATTATGAAAGTTAATTTTATTAACTCAAAAGTGGTTACAATACTTGACCTTTTAGGTCATTACAAAGAGTTGAAATATCGGGTTGTCACAGACACCGAAAAAGTTGCTGCAACATTCATGAGTGCTCCTAGAATGAGATTCGAGTATTGGATTAAAACCACGCTCATTAGAATCACTTCATGGATTTTATCACGAGTGATCATGAGATGATAATATCTTATATTCTTCAAACCTATATATATGATTTGTTGACTATGAGTTGGTTATACATTGATTGTACGAAAATGCATCAGTAACTTAATGTTATAAAACGTGCCTTTGTGTATGATTCAACAAGTGGTTAGTACTAGCATATGAGTCGAAGTTTATCCATTCCTTTTACCCATGGAGGGATAAAAAGCGATATTTGTGGGCCCCTCGATGATTTAGTGATGACAAACGTAAGTGCTGGGTCGGGCCTAGACTGATTTGAATTTGTTCAATTAGTCAGTCGTCATAAATCGGAAATCAAGAAACAACAAATGGACAGAGAGAATGATTATAATCCATGTCTCAGTCCATATAATGTCAAGAATGGAGGAATATATGATCCCTTATCTAATGGACATGTCATTGACTATGTCAGAGTTCAACAACAGCTTTTAAGAGCTACGATTGCTAGTCGGGATCTTGGAGTTATATTTGCAATAATAGTTTTAGACTTATCTAAGTGGGAGACTGTTGGATTAGATGTCTAAACCCATAACTACTATTGGTATATACTCGAACCGAGAGTAGCATGGTCCATTTGGGTTGCATATCATCAGGACAATTTGTTAAGATATCTCATGAGAGAAGGTTATATATGATTTATTAATATATTATAAGTTATATTAATATGAAATCATATGTTTTAATTAGTATTGGTCAAGAATTGATTTGGAATTAATTTAGTGATCAAAAGAGACTAATTAAATCTATGGGGACTAATTATGGTAATTAGTTATATTTATATGTGTTGGGCTTATGATTCATGTTGGACCAAGTTTATGTATGGACACATAAAGAGTTGGGCCACATGAGCTATGGATCATAAAACCCATGGGTGTGGTTTTGGTTTAAACCCATGACCCTGCTTCATGACCAAAAACATCTGCTTCTTTTCTTAGTGAAAAATGGAGGTGTTTTGGTGCATGGAATTCTCTCTCAAATGTCTACCTTTGTCTATGATGTGTTGTGACTTCATTTGAGGCTTCCACACTATTGGGGCTAAGCTCTTACGGCCAAATACATCAAGACATCAAGCTACATAAAAGGTATGTTACCCTAACTAGTATCTTATATGGTTTATGTCAAATGCATGCTAGTTATAGGTTTAATGCCTTAGAAACCATTTGCATGTATAATTAGTGAAAACATAGATCCAGGGTATTTAGGGTTGTATTTGTACCATAGGATGTTGTAGCATACAAAACCCATTAACTCTAACATCCACTGACCGAGCCTGCAATGCTCGGCTCTTCGTTGTTAGGGCTACCACCATATCCTCACGACAGCCAGTGATCCTTAAAGTAACCGGAGCAGGTGCACTTACTAATCCATCCCTCAACATCGGACACTCGGCCTTCTAGTGGCCTACCTGGTTGCAGCAAAAACACATCAGATCCGACTCACGAGCCAATCACGACTAAAATGACCCATCTGACCATAACTGTAACACCCTTGGATTGACTCTTGATATCCTCCCTTATGGGTCATCCCACTCTTGGCACAACGACCCCGGCCCTGATGGCCTCTCTACCGTGAATCTTGAGCCATGGGCCTCTAGCAATCATATCATTTAGGGTCTCACACCCCGACAACTCACAACTCCCTGATGGCATCCCTTAACATGCCATGATACCTTACCTTCTTCATTTCCTCTCAAACAAGACAAACATTTACCAATAGGAAAAGAATGCCACATTAGTTAACCATCTCTCACTAGAAATGGGGTCTTTCTCCTAAAAGAAATCCTGAGTCCAAAAAACATGGATCTCATGGAAGGAAAGAGTGCAAGCTCCAACAATAACCATAATCTCAGTACAGAATGCGCCCCGACGCCCAAAATCTCCAAAATCCCCTCCTTGACCGTACCAAAGATCACAGGAATCTGTTCCAATATATTGTGGGTAATCTCCAATGAAATGAACTCCCGCATCCGCTCATCAATCCGCTCAGTACCCGCACCTGAGCCTGAACCAAAACCTGAAGCTCCTCCTAGTGTGCTCATCACCACACCGAGACAAAACAATCATATCAATAACCAGAACATACCCAAGAATCCACTTCCCACAGGCTTCCTAGATTCTGCAAGACTCTCCCCGATTTGAGTATGGACCCTATGCTTTCAGTAATACAGGATCAATACTACCTTCCACACCTATCTATACTTTCCTCAAGAATCATCCCAAATCCTCTAAGTCACCTTCTCAAACTGATACTCAAAATTCTTGCTAAATAGCGCAACTAAACCCACTGAAGCACTTCCTAGGCTTTCCTAGGTTTCGACCTCACCCTGCCATCAACTATTGAAAAAATCCCAATAATGTCAGTTAACTACCTCATGAATACAATCACATGCGAAAATTCTTAGATAATCCTTCGAGTAAAAGACTCAACCCTACAATGGTTAGACTCAAACGAGAGTTGCGCAATAGGTTCAAATCCGTAACTCTGAGTTTATCCAACCTTTGCCACATGTGACTTAACATATCTATTTAATATTTAACTCACATCACTTAGGAGATCCACAAAGCACCAAGCAAGCAACATTAGTGCAGTAACGCTCCAAATCACAGCCAAACGAAGAACATATCAATTCCACTTTCTATTAGGAAGATTTCAGATCTAACATAACATCCAATCCCTTTTAGTCTACAAGGCATCACATATCAGGTCAATCCACCCAGTTGTCTGAAATCCATACTTACTACCCTTAACAAGACAAGGTTCCTAGCACTAAATCTCTTCCTAGGCTTCCCCAGGGTAATCAGCACACCACTCTTCACCGTCAGTTGCAGAAAGAACTCCCGCTATCTCCCTCTAACTAACTCACGAATATAATTATATATCACCAAAACCAGATAATTCTTCGAATGAGAGGCCTCACACTACAACGGTTAGACTCAAACGAGAGCTACACAATAGTGTTAAAACCTAACCTTCTAAAATTATCTAGTCTCATTAATATGTAATTTAACATATTCGCTTACTAGTTAGCTGAAACTAGTGAGAACTCCTAAAAGCACAAAGTAAGTAGCATTCGAGCATCAAGTAATCAGAACCAAGCATAAACTAATCAGGTCATCCTATCACTAACTGATCAGTACTAGAATGCAAGTCTACAAGCTCATATAGTAGGCATACTAAGGCATTTCTCCTAATATTCTATGATGCAAAAATTGACCAGGTCCTTAGCCCTAACTAGAATGCAATTCACAGATTCATAAATCAAACCATCTCAGATAACATGTATTGGTATTTTTGGGAAAAGTTACTTGAGCTCGGCCGATTGAACACATCATACCCCCTTGGTCTTTACAAAATCCTTTTAGAAATTCTTTCCTTTTTAAAAAAAGTCTTTTTAAAACTCGTTTTCTTTTTAATAAAAACTACAAATTCCTCAATTTGAGTTCAGTCACACTCGAGATGTGCCCGAATCCCTCAAACCAAGGCTCTGATACCAACTTGTAACATCTCTAAATCATGAGGTAAAAATTTTGATTTTAATTCAACCAAAACATTAATTATCTTTAAGTCAACATTCAATCATCCCTTGCTAAAAATTCAAAAGTAATTTGTAAGAAACAGTTCTCAGAGTACAATCCCAAAATCATCATAATGCAGAAACATGGGTGGATGCGCTACGATCAAGTTGGGCCCTTGCTTTTAAAACAAAAGTACCTAAAACATAAACTGAAAACCGTAAGCACAAAGCTTAGTGAGTTCCCCAAAATACTACATACCATACATATCAAAATATACTAGGCCCCACCTGTAATGCCCGTGTTTCTAGGCTAAACATTATTATAATGATGTAATAGTTAGGGTCAACAATTGTAACCTATTTTCAAGTAATGAAAATGAATTATTTGAGTATTATGTGATTTATGTGCAATATACGTGCTTATAACGATGTAATAAAATAATAATAAAAATATGCGTCAAAAATAAAATATATGATAGACCCAATATCTATGAAGAAATTTGAAGTGGTCGCAACAAGGATTTTGGGGATATAAGGAACACTGAAATCTGTCATATAACAAAGAAGTTATTACCCGTCGAAGTTTTACGACAAAACCGGCATGACGTTGTGTATCGTAAAAAGTGATTTTGAAATAAAATACTTTTTAGCCTTAGCAATCTAAATGAAAATCGTAGTATACATTAAACCGAGAGCGTGCATGTAGAGAACGTCCAAATCTGACTTCGTTAGAGGAAGTTATGATTCTTCTAAGATTTGGCATAACAGTATGCAACCCAGAAATCGAATTTTAGATCGATCGATTTTTAGCCGACACAACTTAAATGAGAATTAAAGATCTCATTAATCGGAACTCAACGATATCAAGACAGACGAAACGGACGTCGGATGACAAAGTTATGAATTTTTAACGGACTGTATCTGTCTAAGCCTATTAAAATATAACTATAAAAATAAAGTGAAAGTTAGCCGACGAAGTCTAAATGAAAGTTGTAGATCATGTCGCTACCTACACACCGATATAAAGAATGTCAAAAACGGAGCTCGTATGCAAAAGTTACGGAATTTAGAATTTAATTAAATTATGGGTTGATGCGAGGCTGACACGTGGCGATCCCCACCCTCCCTTTCTCTCCACGGCTTCACATCGGATTTCGACACCTGCCCCTCGTACGCACAGTGTAGGGCCTCATAGGCCCAACATACTGAGTACGCCCAGCGTACTCCGAAGTTACGCCCAACATACTCCGAGGATTCAGCCTATAAATAGAGGCGATGATCACTCTAAAAACTCACACATTTCCCATTCTTTCTCTCTCAAATACGCTTCTTAGTCCCTCCCACTCCCTAGCACTTCCCAAGTGCTAGAGGCGAGTCCCAAAGTGCCAGAAGGCTCTGAGAAGAAGAGCTTTCGGCTCATAAGTTCTACCCCCGCAGAGCCCGACTCCTAGATAAACTCCATTGTAAGTGAGTTATGCTTACCATACTTTAAGTATAGCTTATGTTTAAGTTCATTATCATTATTATGAACCTATAAACAATATATGTGCTAACTATTATAAATTATACAAAGTGTTATTATAATACATTTTAACTGCTCGCGGTACGGGGAATCTAGTTTGAAGGGCCGCATAAGGTTGTTGGATTTCAAAACAACTTAAATGCCAAAATGGTCCTGCCCTCCGGTGTTTCATGTCTGGCCCCTGTCTGTACATAGTAGTTGAAAAGTGTTGTTTAACACTTATATAATACAAGAAAAACAATATTTCCTAGACTAATAATTAGTCTTAATAAATATTAAACTAAAATGTAGTGATAATGATACTAGGTTTCGTCAAAGGAAAATTAAATTGTTAGAAGCGAAGCGCTGCCCGAGTTTGGAGTCATCACTTTAACAAGTGAGAGCATAGTTACTTTCATCTTACACATAGATATGAAGTATTTAATGTAAATTACATGCTATGTGTGCAAATTATCTGTGTTCTTGATATCTATGTTGGATGAACAAAATATACATGTTTTATTCGATTTAAATTGTATATGTATTTTATACCTATAATTATGATGGGTAAAGATGGGTAGATGATATAGATGATGAAATAAATGATGAGAGGCCTCGATGTTTAAGTTGATCCCGTCATTTAGTGGATTATAGATGATGACCACACACTATTCTACACAGTCTAGTGGAACGCTGAAAGACTCGCAACATGTAGGTGTTTTTGAACTACGTGTTCACCAGGTGTACTCCATCCCCCTCATTGCTGCTGTAAAGTCCCGAAAATAGATCTACCAACGATCAAAGACAATCACAGATGCAAACACAAATTAATAAACCAATAATGAGCAAAATACCAAGCTTGCATACGCTTTAATACTGTAAAACGTCTGATACAACTTGGAAGAATACGAGAGCATCAACAACCCAAAAAGACTGACACAATTCGCTATTTAAAGACTTGACTAGGGACCGTAAGGTGTTTACGGCCGTAATCACAGATGCAAACACAAATTAATAAACCAATAATGAGCAAAATACCAAGCTTGCATACGCTTTAATACTGTAAAACGTTTGATACAACTTGGAAGAATACGAGAGCATCAACAACCCAAAAAGACTGACACAATTCGCTATTTAAAGACTTGACTAGGGACCGTAAGGTGTTTACGGCCGTAAACCTATTTTGGCCATAAACACCGTAAACTCAAAACAATACACGAACAATTACATTTCTACTGCTATCTATGACTATGCCTAGACCAAACCACTTTACAAGGTCTTTCAATCTCCCCCTTGGTTTGGACTAGCTCGGCCCCATTCCTTTCTTTACTAGCATGACATCCATTTGGCCCATAGCACCATTCCACATCTTTTTGCTCAAAATCTCAGCAACCATCCTGGTATATGCCTTGGCTCCTTGTTCATAGATATCTTCAACCACTTTGATTTGAAAATTGCTCAGATAATGAATATCCCACTTCCTGAACTGTAGAAGGTCTCTTCGATCATACAACCGTATGCACCCATTCTTGAGCTTAATGACCGCACCACAAGTATTTTCATCATAAACCCAACACTCCATAGAACCAAGAGATCCATCTTTATAACCTTGAACTATGGGAAATTGTTTAACTTGAGTCGTAGGTGGCCACATAACCAACTGTAGAGGTTTATCAGAAGAAGCTTCAAACACATCTGGATGTTCCAAAATGACTGACTCAGCAGTTGGCATTGTAGGAAATCCCTTCTTCACTTGCTCATCTAAAAAGAATTTGAACTGCGAAACCTGAGGATTGTTTAATAGATTAATAAACGGAGCTTGTGATAACTCCGTAAGATCAACCCTGGTCAATGAACTAAAAGCACGAATATCCTTATACAACTCTGAATTACCACTCTTGCGAATAATAATCCAAAGTCGAAGAGGATCGTGAAATCCCCAAGCAGCTACACCCGACCGATCTCCAAAAGTATCTCTGAACCGAACAATTTCAAGATCAGTGACAGTGATCAAAGATTCCCCCTTAGAATTGCTCTGAGTAACATTTCGCTTGAATAATAATTGCCCTCGTTCAGTATCATCTTCTTGATTTTTCCGAATGATCTCTTGAATATGAGAAGCCATAGGAGGAACAACTCTAATACGCTCAGCAGAACCAGAAGATTGACCAGCTGGCACATCTACTGGATACGCTTCCACATGTAAATTTATTCTTTGTTCTTCTACGCTAGTTTTATACTTCTCACCAAAATCATCCTCCAGTTTCTTTTTCAATTCGAAGTAGCTTGAAGTCAGCAGATTGAAATGTTCTTGAAGGTCAGAAATCTGCTTATCTTTTACTTTTCTATCCCTCTTAACTTCTGCGAGTTGTCCGCCAAGATAAGTTCTATCCGACTGAAGTTTAGACACTTGAGTACATAACTCAATGTTCTGAGCACGAAGTTCAGCTACCTGAATGTCAAGCTCTATGTTCTTTTGACTTAATACCGAGATCTCCTTTCGCAAACTATCATCAGATGAATCATCATCAGGAGCACCCCCTTCACTCATAGAAATGTTCCTTTCTTGAGGGCTAGACGAACGAAACTGTTCCTCGGCCATATGCAAAGCTAGTCTCTCAGAAGCAGCATCCCTACTAAATCTTGGAACAGGAAAACCAGGCGGAGCTGAAGGGCCACCAACATCAAAAACTGAACTAGGTCCAGTAGCAAACATCTTTGTTACAGAAAGTCGTGTAGTAGCAGTAGTGATTGGTGGTGTAGGAAGACCACTGACCAAACTAGTAATTAGCTCGGATTGTCTTTCATCAAGTCTTCTCCTCTTAGATTGAGGTTGGTCAGCCTGTGGAGGTAGTACACTAACAAATGGCTCAGATGACGGAGAAATAGACACAGGAGGGGAACATCCCACAACTACCTCCATTGGAATTGAAGTTGACACCATCTGCTCGGAAATTGGAGTAAGAGTTTCACTCGTTTTTCTCTTCTCAGTTGATGGCAAAACACTATCATCAACATTTTGAAAAATTGTGTCAAATATCTCGTTAGACACAACATTAGCACTACTGGCTAAAGAAGCCGCAATATCATCATTATCAAATCCCGTAAGATCAAGATCTTCAAATGAGTCTCGTCCATCATCACCGGTACCTATTTCCTTTTCATCCTGTCTTTCATTCAACTCATGTTCATGACTGGAGGTACCTTGATCTCTCTGAGCTTGTGAATCTTCATCCTCTTCAGTCACGTCTATCACAAAGTTTGCTGGAGTCGAACCCTCAGTAGACGTTTTCTCAGAGGAAGTCGGTTCTGATGATTCATATGTCACTGGCGTCTCATCCAATTCTGTAAACTTACCGAATTTTTCCAATCGATAACGCCCTCGAAAGACAACTTTTCCTCTTCGGTTTTGCTTAATGAGTCCCATAGTATGTGGACCCAACGATTTCATATCCAGGGTATCTCCCGACTTCCTAACCTCAGGAAACTGCATCTCGACAAACAATTGAATGAAACGGGGATATTGGAGAAAATTATCCCTTGTAGAAGCCCGGATGTTTATGACAAATTCCTCTAGAATGAACTTTGAGAAATTGAAATGAATTCCAGATGCCAAAGATACCAATGCACCAGTTGTGCGTTGAGAAATTTCATCATGCCCACTCCTTCTACCGGATACACAACTTACGAACACATGAGCCAGAAATCTCCAATATGGATGAAGCAGCTTTTTCAACGTTGGCGGGTAGGTTCCTTCATAACTCATACGTCGTAGTATTCTCTGAACATCCTCTATTCCAATTTCCGTCGGATAGTTCGGTTGATCATCAATCAGCAACGCATTTCGAACAAAACTTTCATCGATTACAATATCTCGTCCTTGCACCTTTGCCGCGACTGTGAAATTTCCATCATCATCCAGCTGCGTCCTTGCCGTCGCCCAAAACTCTCGAACGATGTTCTGGTAGATCACCGGATTGACTGTCAAAGCTGATGCAATACAACATTCACGCAACCTGTGAATCATTGAAAGCATATCGGAATGAACGACAGGTGGATCAGCAAGAACTATCGCCAGATTGTGCATGTCTGCAAACTTGAGATTTGCCATTTATCTGCACTCAAACACAGTTGTAAGAAACCTACACCAATGATAAAACTTATTTTGACAAACTTATGACAATAAAATTTGATCAAAATAAAAATTATTTATTAGAGATGTATGTTTCAAAAAATCAAACCTTTTGACAGTTTTGGTTCTTGGGCCGTAAACTCTAGTTTACGGTCTAAAGAACTCCCTTAGAAAAATTTAGGTTCACGGCTTAAGCAAGGAAAAAGCAAGCAATCGTTACCCAGTCAAACAAACAGCTTGAATCGACAAATGTTCTTGGGCCGTAAACTCCAGTTTACGGCCTAGAAATTACTTCGAAAATACGATGCATAATTATCTATGAATTATTTCAAAAAGTCCAGAAAATTTTCACTTGAATTCACGGGCCGTAAACTGGGAGTTTACGGCCTATGAATGTCTACACCGAACAAGGCCAAAAATTTGTCTTTTCACTTTGAGATGACGAACGAGAAGCATATAGTCGTGAACACAACGAGAAGTCGCATCATTACAAAACAATTTCGAATCCAAATCATCAAGTTTCAGAGTTTACGGCCTAAGCTTACGGCCGTAAACTCCTCGACTTGAGTTTATTTAATTTTTAAGCACAATGCGATGAGATTCCGTGAAACGAAATATATATTCGTGATCTACACGACACTACCTTCACGATGGTATACTTGTTTTTCCGAAAATCGAGAAAAAAAATTTCGACACCTTGAGAGCCTTTTGGGAGAGGTTTGCGGCTGGAAATTGTTGAATGGGGAGATTCCGGCCGTGAACTCTCCTTTTTTACCTTTTTACCTTTTCCCTTTTCTTACCCTCCTGCCTGATAGCTACTCAGTCTTTCTAATTTTTTGCCAATTAATAAAAATAAAACCTTTTGAGGATTAATTTAATAATTTTTTTTTTTTTAAAATAAAAGTAAAATAAAATTAATATAAAATTTTAAGTTGAAAAATTAAATAAAAATAAAATTAAAAGTAAAATTAAAATTAAAAATAGAAATAAAAATAAAAATAAAAAATAAAAATAAAAATAAAAATAAAAAAATCAACGTCAAATGAATTAAGAAATATTTTAACTACCACTTCTTTTGTGATGCTTGGATCAAAGTTATTGGACGGCCTTATTCTACTTGTCGGTACCCTTATTTTCACATCTTCGTCTGACCGATTGCCAGTATTGTGGTCCACTTAAACGCGAAGGATTTGTGACATTTTGGACCTTTTACCAATGACATGATTCGGGCGTATACCTAATTGTAAATTTCTGATAATTATTATAACTCCTAAATTTTACGTGAAATTTCCTTATGACCATTTAATTGACTACAACCAGGGATATTGTTGTCCACCTAAATTGAGCAGCGAGATCTACAGACAATCTGTATGAGTTCAATTTTTAGGTGTACTGGAACGTGTTTCCCACTTCCTGATATGTCCCAACCATCAAGAACTTCCAGAGTACTCCTTACACCGGGTGAGCAGACAATCATTCAGAGAGAGAAGGGATACAGAATCCTATTGCTAACTACTTCAGAGGGGTTGAGAAGAAGAAGGTTGCATATGCTGTGTACCAGGTCGGATTAGAAGTCGCTCAAAGGAGACAGCATGTGGCTAACAGATGAGAAGTTTTTCACATATACAGTTCACACATATATTTCAAGCGCATATATATTTCCTACAGAGAAATGGAGTTGCATATGTTGTGTACCAGGTCGGATTAGAAGTCGCGCAAAGGAGACAACATATGGCTAACAGAAAGAAAGAAAGAAAACGATTTTCTACAGACCTAATTTATCGGAATTTACCAGTCGCCCCATCCAACCGGAATTAAGGACAGAATCCGCACATCGAGGAAAAGTTAAGCCACGGTTCCAAGTACGGGTTCAATTAATGTGACGAGTAGATTCTCATGTTTATCTCCCTGCTCAACCTATCCGAGCGTCGTGATGTCAGATTAAACGGATCTAACTAGGTCAAGTTTGTCGAGTCCTTAAATTCATTAGGTTCAACTTTCCTAGTCAAGTCCTCTTTTAAAATCTTTCGCGCCTGCCAGCACATCGAGCGCAGAGCGTAGATGATTCAATGTAGGTACGTTACGCCGATTCAGGTCGTCCTTTATCACTTATTAATATCATTTCCCATCACACTACTTACAACGAAGGCTGCTTTGAAATAACCCTAATGTAGATTCTTTACTGAAATGACATTATTTTTGGATTTTTGTAATTTTTGTTGTTTTTGTATTTTCTTTCTCCCCCTAAATTTGTGCATAGTTGAGAGTTTTAAACAAAAGAAAAAAATGCGCAAATTTAAACACTCCTAACACAGATTGAAGACAAACTTGGTAAAATGTTAAAATAGACTAAGAGGACCAAAAATGAAATAAAATTAAAACTAAAATAAAAAATTTAAAAATAAAAAAAAATAACAAATAAAATAAATAGATAAAAAAAACTTAATCCTCAAAACGTATCATTTTCAGAAATCCCACAAGCACATCAAAACGAGCTTTGTTAAAAGGTTTTGTGAACAAGTCAGCCACATTGTTATCAGTGTGGACTTGTTCGATTCGAATTAACGATCGTTCATAACAGTCTCTGATAAAGTGAATTTTAATATCGATGTGCTTGGTTTTAGAGTGTTGGACTGGGTTCTTAGCAATTTGTATGGCAGCCTCATTATCACAAAAGATAGGGGTTTCTGAGTAATTCAAACCGTAATCCAACAGCTGATGTTGGATCCAAATAACTTGAGAACAACAGGCTGATGCTGCCACATATTCTGCCTCTGCTGTCGAAGTCGAGACAGTGTGCTGCTTCTTGCATTGCCATGAAACTAATCTGTCACCTAGGTATTGACATCCTCCTGAAGTTGATTTCCTGTCAAGCTCACAACCTCCATAATTACTGTCAGTAAAAGCATAAAGATTAAATTCAGAATTCTTCGGATACCAAAGACCCAATTTAGGGCTTCCTTTGATATACCGAAAAATTCTTTTAACAGCAATAAGATGAGAGAGTTTAGGATTAGCCTGAAAGCGAGCGCATTGACAAACTGCGAACATAATGTCTGGTCGACTTGCAGTAAGATACATTAGAGATCCGATCATCGATCGATAAAGAGTTTGATCTACGGGTTCGCCTTCTGGATCTGGAGACAGGAGGGGTCGTTCAGCCATCGGTGTTGAGGCAGATTTAGCATCATGAAGTGCGAACTTCTCAAGAATATCATCCACGTACTTGGCCTGATGAAGAAGGATGCCGGTTGAATTCTGTTTAACCTGAAGCCCCAAAAACATGGTCATTTCTCCCAAAGAACTCATTTCAAATCGTTTCTTCATTACAGTTTCGAACTCCTTGCAAAGTTGTTGGCTTGTTGATCCAAAGATTATGTCGTCGACGTATAATTGAACAAGTATCTGGTCCTTGTCGACATGCTTTATAAATAATGTTTGATCGATAGTACCACGTGTATAGCCATGTTCGAGCAAGTGCTTTGTTAGAGTTGCATACCATGCTCTAGGAGCCTGATGCAGTCCATACAACGCCTTATCCAACTTGTAGACATGATTAGGAAACTTTGGGTTGACAAACCCTGGAGGTTGATCAACGTAGATTTCTTCCTTCACCTTGCCATACAAGAAGGCAGTCTTGACATCCATCTGAAAAACGGTGAAGTTCATATACGAAGCGTACGCCAAGAAGATACGAATGGCCTTTAAGCGAGCTACGGGAGCATAAACCTCAGTGTAGTCAAGACCCTCGACTTGTCGAAATCCGCGAACTACCAATCTGGCCTTGTTTCGCACAATGACCCCTGAATCGTCCTGCTTGTTACGATAAACCCATCGTGTGTCAAGAGACTTTTTGCCCTTTGGTAACTCAACTAACTTCCAAACACCTAGTTTTTCAAATTGATGCAATTCTTCATGCATCGCATCCACCCAGCTAGGTTCATTTAGAGCCATTTCTACATTCTTGGGCTCAATTTGAGAAATGAAACAAGAATACAGACATGTATTCACGTCTCCACTTTGACTTTTGGTTTTAACACCACTGTCTAGCTGGCCTATAACGTTCTCGAGCGGATGATCTCGTTGAATCCTAGAGGGAATTTCTTGGCTGATGTCATTGATAGAGACAGGTAGAGTGTGAATGTTAAGTCCTCCTTCATTTGCTTGTTGAGTAGAAGTAGATGGTTCTGCAACATACTCATCAGCGATAAGGTCAGGAAAGAGTAATTCCATCAGGTTTGAAGAGACAGCGGAAGCATCAGTTGGAATGAACTCTTTCTCTAATAATATGGAAGGTCTTGATTCAACATTCGAAGAATCAATGTGGTCTGATTGAGGATTGAAGGATGTTGCTGAAGATTCTTCTTCAATTTCAGCAGACGGCTCCCCCTCAGATGAAGTAGAGGACTCCCCCTCAACTGGAGCAGAAGATTTTCCTTCGTGCGAAACGGAGGACCCCCATTCAGTAGAAGCTTTAGATTTTTCTTTCAGTGAATTGGAGGTTTTAGATATAGGTTTGTATACTACTTCTTCGACTTCATCTTCAGAGATACTTTTCAAATGTGAATCAGCTCTTGTAACATCATTTGAATACACGTTTAAGGATTTGAAAAGTGACGTGTAATCAAACAACCAGTCCGGACCCACTCTCGCGTCTGTCTCATTCTCTTCTAACCAACGCACGTCATAGGATTCCACAATCTGTTTGGTTTTCTTGTTGTAGACTCGATAAGCAGTACGTGCAGCATATCCAACGAAATAGCAGTCATCAGCTTTGGCATTAAACTTCGGATTGGCATCTAGGTGAAGAAGGGTGCAAGGACAGCCAAAAACTCGAAAATGACTAACTGACGGTTTGTGACCATAGTAAATTTCATATGGAGTTTTCATTTGAGCTTTGTTGATGAGTACTCGATTTTGAACATAACAGGCAGTGTTTATTGCCTCTGCCCAAAAGAAAACAGGGAGCTTGGAGTCACACAACATCGTCCTTGCTGCATCCTTAAGTGTTCTGTTTCGCCTCTCAGCAACACCATTTTGTTGAGGTGTGTGAGCGGAACTAAATTGATGTAAGATCCCCTTCTCAGAACAGAAGTGATTGAGAACCAAATTTTTGAATTCCGTACCATTATCGGTGCGAATAGCCTTCACCCTCTGATTGGTCTGATTCTCAATAAGTATGATGAACCTCTTGATCAATTCAGCGACACCAGCTTTGTTGGATAGAAAGAAAACCCACGTAAAACGAGAAAAATCATCAATGACAACTAGACAGTAGGAACTCCTGTTGATGCTTAGCACATTCACTGGACCAAATAGGTCCATGTGAAGAAGTTGTAGAACCTGACTTATTGAGTTAACTTGCTTCGGTAAATGTGGCTTTCGATGATGCTTTCCCTGAGCACAGGACACACATTTCTCAAATGTGATAAAGTCTTTGACAGGTAATCCTCGGACCATCTCATTCTTTGCAAGACGATTGAGATTTTTGGCATTGGCGTGACCTAATCTTCGGTGCCATAACATTGCGGTTTGCTCAGTGATCTTGGAGAACAAACAAGTAACCTGCTTTGGAAGATTGCTATTCATATCGACAATATAGGCATTTCCATCCCTTTTTGACTTTACGAGAATCCATTCTTCAGGGATGACAAAACCTGGCTTTAGAATCATGCATTCCTTGTCAGTGAAATGCGTAGAATAACCTTTGTCGCAGATTTGCGAAACACTTAGCAGGCTGTGTTTTAGCTCTGGAGCGAAATTCACATTTTCAAAACTCAAGACTCCATTTGATACCGTGCCCTTTTGTGTAATTTTTCCTCCATCTCCACCCGCAAAAGAGACGTATCCCCCATTAAATGATTGAATGTCGTTCAATTGGGTGATGTCTCTTGTCATGTGCCGGGAACAGCCGCTGTCGACGAACCATGGTCTAACGACATTTCCCCGCAACTGCCCCTGCAAAATGGGTGGGTTTAATTAGATTTGGGCACCCAGGTCATAATCTTCCTGGGTGATCCCGACGCCTTTTCAGATTTATTGCACATGAGCTTCTCTGAGGATACAGAAGACGTATTGGGAATAGATTTGGGTTTCCATATATAATTAGGTTTTTTGAAAAATTCAGTCAACTTTGTCATTTTATGTCTGACGGTCTGCTTAAAGCAAAATTTACTTCTACCAGAATTGGTTGAAGATCCATTATAGCTTTGGGATGAGCTTGACCTTTGCATGGTTATGCTCCCTTTTGACAGACTGTTCAGGACAAGGTGATTAAAAAACCTTTTATGACTGTGAAATATGCCCCTTTTTCTATTTCTTTTATCTACCCAATAGTCATTTCGAGAGCGACTTCTAGAGGAATTTCTATTTAATGATCTTCCTCTGAATTCGTTCTCTCCTCTTGGAAGATTAAAATTCACGAACATTCGATTAAGACAATTTCTAGCAATATGACCCTTAGTGCCACAATTAAAACAAATCTGATAGTTACTGTTAGAACTTGTGTTGCATTTGTCAGATTTGTTTTCCCCACAAACACCCTTGCTTGTCTCACAAAAACATGCAGTATTATCAAGTGGTGAGGCAAGTGAGGGTGCTGTATTTGTTGAGGGTTGTGAGACTAATGGTATGTTAACATTTTTATCACAGACGTTTAAATTGTCAACCAAAGTGTTCAAAGATTTATCAGACATATCAGAAACATTCAAAACTGTATCAGAGATAGCAGCTACTGTATCAGAATAATTTAAAACACCACAAGAAAAATTGTCACTCAAAACATTTAACAAAGAATTGTCTTTATTTAAAACAAAAGCTTCAGGTTTAGACTCGATTTTATTTTCAGAAACACATCCTTCAACTTTGTGCTTTGACTGATTCAAGGATTGATCTGCAGGAGAAGTAGAAATGTTAGTACTTTCAACATTAATAAATCCTCCCGAAACAAAACCGGAGGGCTTGCCATAAATCATAAATGATTCATTGGCAATCTCTTCTTTGGACAAAGGCTTGGGCTCGTATGAATGATTGAAGGGAGGAGGTACAAATTTATACCCTAGACCTTTTGATTGATTTCTTTTAAATTGCATACTTTGGTCTATCATATTTGCAACCACCTCACTTGAGAAATCATATTTTCTGACATCAAGTTTGGCGGTCTCAAAGTTTCCTTTCAATGATTCAACTTCAGCTACAAGCTCAGCATTTTGTTTGACTACATAATTGTAATTTTCACATTTGTTGCTGTAGTCTTCCTGGAGTCTCCTAAAGTCTTTAATTTTTTATTCTAGTTGACCTTTAAGTGGTTTTTGTCCTTTTCGAAGTCGATACCCTTCATATCTAAGGTCTTCTACGTCTCTTATTAATTTATCATTGAGTTCACGAAGAATCCTAAGATTTTCTACTTCATTACCTAATGTCTCAATTTTATCCTGTAAAGTTTTCACATAATCTATACAAGCCTTAGAACATGATGGGAGACTTACCTTGTATGAGTTAGGTTCATGGGAGGAGGATACCATCAAGCCAAATTGAAATTTCATCATGTTGTCTTCAGCTGCTGCAGTCTTTGCTTGAGCGTCATTCCTCACTTGTGCTAGATGAGCATTTTCTGGTCCAGACAAATTTAGGGCTTGTATTTGATCATCCCAGTCAAATGATTGAGCAACCATAGCCTTTTCATTGTTTGCTTGACCACTGCTTCGATTATTCCCAACTGCAACCATTGTTCTGTCATTATTGACCCTCCTATCAGGATGTGGGCAATCACGAGCAAAGTGCCCTGGCTCGTGGCAATTGAAACATCGAAGCTTTCCTTTGTTGAATCCAACCTTCTTGTCAGCACTCATTCCCCAATTGTTCTTCCCTGTCTTTTTGGCAAACTGTTTTGCCCTAAATACAGCCATTGCAATTTGCCATGTGATGTCCATTTCCTCCACATCCTCTGGATGGATTTGATCGAGATCTGCAAATGACAGTTGAGGAGGAAGTTCCCCAGCTACAAGAGCATTGTAGCAATTCACAAGTCCTGCTGCAAAGACAAGGTTTTCATCACCCTCCTTTCCCTTTGATGAAGAGGCCACATTAGAGGATGAAACATTTTGGGTAGATGTAATAGGCTGGCCTTGTGGGTAAGGAAAGACCGGAGCAGAAGCAGATGAACCTGCATAAGGAATGATCGGAGCAGAGGCAGATGAACCTGCAGAAGTATAGGAGAAAGAGGAGAGAGCATTATTAGATGAAATGCCAAGATTGGCAGATGAGTATGAGTTCACATGATTGATCTCTCGCTGTTTGTCATCAATATCACACGCTTTGATGACAGCCATCACTTCAGCTAGGGAAAGTCGACTAAGATCCTTAGTCTTCTTGATTACTGCAACATTCATGTCCCAAGATTTTGGGAGAGCATTTAGTAGCTTCTTGTTAATCTTTGACTTCGTATAGAAAATCCCTGTCACAGTCATTTCAGTGTTGAGAGTGGTAAATCTCTGCAGTTGGGCTTCGAGAGTCTCTCCAGGAACATAATTAAACATGTTGAAGCGTTGTCTCAGCATATCTTGGCGACTTTCCCGCATGTCTTCATTTCCCTCATACACTTCAATGAGAGCTTCCCACAAGGCTTTGGCAGAAGTATACTCTCTGAATCCTTGAGCAATGTCTGGAGATAAAGCCATAGTCAAAATGGCCAAAACCTTTTCTTGTTCTTCTACACTCTCAAAGTCTTCATCAGTGTAGTTTTCAATTTCCTTGTCGACTACCTTTCCCCCAACCATAGTGGTGATTCTGACTGGATCCTTTAAGACACATTTCCAAATCTTAAAGTCTTTCATCTTTATATACTTCTCAATTCTATATTTCCACTCGGGGAAACCATCAGCTGACATAAGTCTTGGAATTCGCGTGGTTGTACCTATCATAGCATCAAGCTCTTGGTATTGAGTTGAATTTTGTGTATCCATTTTTTTTTTATTTAAAACAAAAAAAATTTAAGGCTGTAAAAATGTTGATTTTGTCGTGAAAATTAAGGCAGAAAATACTGGGCCGTAAACTCCCGACCGTAAACTGGAGTTTACGGTCAAAAGTTATTTTGTTTTAAAACTAACTCAATATTTAATTTCAATTTTATAAAATCAACTCACGTAGCCGTAAACTTTTAAGCCGGAAACTCGATGTCGTAAACCTTAAGTCAAGTAGTTTACGGCCGTAAACTTGAGTTTACGGTCCAAGAAAACTTATTGATTTAAACTCCGAAAAATAATGGTGCAAATTTCAATTAACAGAAAGTCAATTTTTGTGAGTAATTTAGTTTACGGTCAATGAAATTCAATTAAAAGGTTCGAATTTAATTTTAAAACACAACTCAATTAAATCCCAGAACTAAGGTGTGAATACGAAGGCTTGGAGACGAAAAAGAACTATCGATTTCGAAGAGTGCAGAAGAGGCCGTAAGAGGAGTTTACGGCCGTAAACTTAGGCCGTAAACTTCTGGAAACCTTGATTTCGACTGAAATAAATTTCTCTAAACTGCAGTGGGTGTCGATTTAGTTGAAAACGCAGCTGTTGAACGCCTTTGACACTGGTCTTGCTCTGATACCAATTGTAAAGTCCCGAAAATAGATCTACCAACGATCAAAGACAATCACAGATGCAAACACAAATTAATAAACCAATAATGAGCAAAATACCAAGCTTGCATACGCTTTAATACTGTAAAACGTCTGATACAACTTGGAAGAATACGAGAGCATCAACAACCCAAAAAGACTGACACAATTCGCTATTTAAAGACTTGACTAGGGACCGTAAGGTGTTTACGGCCGTAAACAGTTTACGGCCGTAAACCTATTTTGGCCATAAACACCGTAAACTCAAAGCAATACACGAACAATTACATTTCTACTGCTATCTATGACTATGCCTAGACCAAACCACTTTACAAGGTCTTTCAGCTGCCCTTTTGGCATATATTGCTAAGGAATCCCCTAAGAAGTTTTGTCCATCCCGATGATAATCCTTAAGCTAGGTCCCTTAATTTAGATGCTTTAGGGATAGAAAGTGAGGATAACGAGAACGGGTAATCGGGTTGAATGATTTGATGAAATTAATAAACTTAATTAATGTGGGTTGAAAGCCCTATGTGCTCACCAGCCTCCCAATCCTGACCCACTCAATTTTTTGTATTACAACTTACAAGTAGTGGCAATAGAGCACAAGAGTGATGATCTGATGAGTGATCAATGGATTATAATCCATTAGGACAATAAATGTTGTAAGGCCTATACTATTTCTATTTATGGTTATGTATTGCATTGACAATGACATCTCAATGTTTTTAATATAATGAAAACACATTTCTTCGGAAATGCTTTGATAAATTACTTATCATATTTTTTGGAACAAATTCAGCAACATATTTCTTCAAAAGGATACTCTGATTTTCAAATAAAGCATAAAAAATTAGTCTTTCCTGGCTATGAAATTGGGGATGTCACACCGCCCATCATCGGACCCCGTCTGACATTAGGCCCCGCCCGACATCTAGCCTCGCTAGTTATGCAGATCTGTCAATCATCACGCCCCGCCTGACCTCGGGCCCCGCCCGGTATAAACATATAAACACACAACATATGCCATAATCAAAAAGATAAATAGCATACAGACTAACCTTTGGGCCCCGCCCAACATAGGGTCGTACCCGGTAATCATAAAAACACATACATATAACTAGCGTACAATATACTCATCAGGCCTTGCCTGGCGTCGGGCCCCGGTCGGTAAAAATAAAACACTTAACATATGAAAGAGTCAAGCAGACAACGAACATACTAAGCACAACAAACCATGGGCCGTCATTGGTGCCTTCGACCTGCTAAATATAGTGGGGAAACTCACCCCAGGCTGCTGACAACCAAATAACTACTCAGACTGCTGAATCGGATACCTCGCGCCAACTAACAAAAAAAAAATACAATATTAATCAATAATTAACCCGATAATCCAAAAATTTAAGGCCCACTCCATAAACCAACCTCCTAAAGGGTAAAAGAGCATTTTACCCTTTTCTCACTTGTTCCATAACCAAGGTCCAACCCAAAATGCATAAAAGGCCCAAAACACAAAATGGCAATCCAAAGCCAAAATCAAAAGCAACAAAAACCCATTCTGGCCCAATAACCTGATTGGGCCCCAAAACGAACATGGACCTACTTCCAAGAAAACCCTAAGTTCTTAACCCAATAAGACATCACAACTGTTGCATGGAAGGGATAGAAGGGTCAAGATCACATTTTCATAGTTCATAATAGCTTTATAATGGATAAAGTTTCCAACTTTATCCATTAGAATAGTCCCAACAAACAAGATCTAGTCTTTAAGTCTCAAAGGGACCCAAAAGTTCATCTTTTTCAACTTAATCCATTAAGTACAAGTCTCCAACTTTTAGATCTGAATCAAAATGATTTTTAGATAGATAAAGTTTCAAACTTTTTCCATAACAAGGTAACAAACTTTTAAGATCTAAACTTTATACACTATACCAAAAGCTCATAACATCCAAAACTAGCTAGATCTAGGAAACACGTCATCAAGATTCAAACTTTATACCTCGAGAAGATAGATCAAGGTGAACAAAGTCCAGATCTAAAAGCTCCAAACCAACCAACACTTCTCCAAGAAGTTCCTTCTTCTCTAAGGTGCACCATGCATACTCCACAACACTCAAACCATCTTCTTTTAGCACACAATGCTCAACTAGGTTTAGGGCTTCATGGAAGGGGTGTTGGAGGGGTGGAGGCTGAGAATGGAGTGGGTTTGGAGAACTTAATGAGCTTAAATAGGGCTTAAACCACGAAAATAGGGTTTAGAAACTAATCGCGTACATCCAGCGTACTCCTGGCGCACCTAGCATACTCAACGTGCCTCAGTATGCCCAACGTACACCCCTCTGTACGCCCATCATACTCAACATAACCCAAAACCGACCAAACTTCAAACGGGCATAACTTCTTCGTTTTAACTCTGATTTTGACATTCTTTATATCCACAGAAAGTTATTGAGGAGCTCTACAATATTATCTAAATATCTTGGAAAAAAAACTTCTCAAACAAAAATCCTTATTTCATGCAAGAACTCGGCCTATGACTTTTCCCGTTTTACCCTTTGACTCCAAAACATAATTCAAATGTTTGTATCTCATAACCATCATTACCTTCATCTAAAAGGTCTAAACATCGCCTTCTTAAAGCCCAAAGCCTTTACATAATCAACTTCCGACCCACGACCCTGAATTATAGAATGATCCTGAACAAGGGTGTTGTTGGTGATTTGTTTCACTAATTGTAATTAAGTGTAATGGGTTGACTTGTTGATCAAAAATCAATCTTGATGAATATTAAATAAGTATGGAAGGTGTGGAGTGCACACTTGTTTAAGTTTATTCAAGATTAAAAGTAAACTGTCATTTAGGGCGAAGCCCCTGAACGAACGGGGGTCCTAGGGCAGCGCCCCTGAGAGCGGGGTCCAAGGAGCAGAGCCAAATTTTGAATATTTGACCCATTTTTTGACTTTGAATTAATCCTTATAGAAAACCCGGATTTATGACAGTTTTGACTATTGAGAAAACCGTTTTATGACAGTTTTGACAGTTTTCAGACAAAGAAGGTTTTTAACCAATTTTTGGTCAATTTTCTGGTACTTACGAAATTCATACATTTTTATTCTCTGTTCTTTTGTCTTTCGAGTCTTATACAATCAAAGATTAGGGAGTACCACCCAAATACTTTCATTTGAAAGTGGAATCACAATTCTCAAAATATCTAAAAGCCTTTCTATACCCAAAATTATAACAGGTGTGATATATATTCTACAAAAATATCACATAGCAATTGAACATTCTTCGAGTTGCCCCAATATATATATATATATATATATATATATATATATATATATATATATATATATATATATATATATATATATATATATATATATATATACTAGGTTTAAACTCGTGTATTATACGGTTGACAAATTAAACTAATACAGATTAAAAGACAAAATTTAAAATCATTAATCTACATAAAAGAACACCTAATATAACGGTCGATTAAATAGTATCGTTTACAAAAATCGTTTTTAGTTTAATATCCAAAAAATTACGTGAAAACATAACTTATTTTTTTTATTTTTTAACTTTTTACTACATACACTTTAATATATTAGTAGTTGGGAGACACAAATGTCTTACATGAGTTAATTTTAAAAGAAAAAAAATTAAATACAAATGTCAAAATATTTGAAAACTTTGAATTTATAAGAAAATAAGAAAAATAATAAATTACTATAATGAAAATGTTTTTTTTTTATCTTTTTAAATTTAAATAATTAATTTAAATAAAGAAAAGAAACTAATAAGCTTTAATTTTAGGAATTTTAAAATTAAAAGGTAAGTTTATTAATGAAATTAATATATATTTATTACTACATTTAATGCAATTATTATATTAAAATATTATGTGAAATTTAATAAAATAGAAAAACTTATAAAATGACATGTGGAAAAAAAATTAATCGAAAATAACTACAAAATGATATTTGGCAAATTGAATAAGAATGTGACAAGTGACAAAAAACCTTCATTTATTAGAGAGGATATTTTATTTTTTATGTGATCATCAAAATAGTTTTAGCATAGTATCCAATGGTTTTGACTAATACTCCCTAATAAATAAAGAACTTTTTGTCGCATGTTTTTTTTCCATTTCATTTGGACACATGACATTTTCTAAAAATTTTGGATTTTCTATTTTTCACTTGTCATTTTATTAAATTAAAATTCCATATTTAATATGTAAGCTAATATATATGTAAAGTATTTATTAGAAAATGTTTATATATGTAATGTATTCAATACATTAAAACCCTACTAATTTTAATAATTCAAAAATTTTCTTATAAATTCAAACTTTTCACATTGTTAAAATTTCATATTTAATTTTTTTTTAAATAAACTCATTAATACATGGGTTTCACACCTAGTTATATATAATCTGTATTTGGTTGGTTCCAAATCTTTTTCAAACAAAAACTTAAAAGCCATATATTGATATCAACTATATTTATAGTTTATTTGCTCGTTCAAAAAAATTTTAAATATATATATATATATATATATATATATATATATATATATATATATATATATATATATATACTAAAATGATATGTGAAAAAAAAAAATAATCCAAAATAACTACAAAATAATATTTGTTAAATTGAATAAGAATGTGACAAGTGGCAAAAAAAACCTTCATTTAGTAGAGAGGATATTTTATTTTTTATGTGATCATCAAAATAGTTTTAGCATAGTATCCAATGGTTTTGACTAATACTCCCTAATAAATAAAGAACTTTTTGTCGCATATTTTTTTTCCATTTCATTTGGACACATGATATTTTCTAAAAATTTTGAATTTTCTATTTTCCACTTGTCATTTTATTAAATTAAAATTCCATATTTAATATGTAAGGTAATATATATGTAAAGTATTTATTAGAAAATGTTTATATATTTAATGTATTCAATACATTGAAACCCTACTAATTTTAATAATTCAAAATTTTTCTTATAAATTCAAACTTTTCAAATTGTTAAAATTTCATATTCAATTTTTTTTTAAATAAACTAATTAATACATGAGTTTCACACCTAATTATATATAATCTGTATTTGGTTGGTTCCAAATCTTTTTCAAACAAAAACTTAAAAGCCATATATTGATATCAACTATATTTATAGTTTATTTGCTCGTTCAAAAAAATTAAAAATATATATATACTAATAATTTAATTAAAAAATTGGTTTGAAAATGTGCTCACAATTGTCTTTAAGTCAAAAAATTGCTTTTATAATCGATAAATTGGTATAGTTATCTGTCGACGGTCAAGAGACCCATAAACGTTTCTTTGAATATCCAAAAAAGGGGAAATATCTATTCCCTTGTTGAAAAAAAAAATAGCTTCAAATCAAGAAGTTAGAAACGAAGCCAAAGTTCTGGTAGAAAAAAAACTAACTCGCAGTATTTATGTAAAATTAAAATCATATCAATTATTCAAGGCAATATGTTCGGCTTCCCTAAATTGATTGGATTCAGTTTGGGATAGTATTTTGTTGCTAATTTCTAGCAATTTACTTGGAAACCCAAATCTTCATGCGGTTGATTTTATGTAATCTATTCATTAAGGACAGTTCTGAAATTTCACTTTGAGAAAGAAGGGATTAAGAAGATGACACGCAACATAAAATGGACTCTTTTATTAGATAGTAAGATAAGATAAGATAAGATTATTAGATAGGAATATATATATATATATATATATATATATATATATATATATATATATATATATATATATATATATATATATATATATATATATAATCGTAATCAAATATTTCAGAAAATGGTAGTAAAAATGTACGGAACCGAAGTGTCAACGAAATTGCAGATTCCGTATGCCCATCTTCAATTTCGTCATCGGTATCCCAAGAACGAAGAACGAACGTAACAACAAATGAGAGGAGAGGAAATTACAAATGGCCTAGGTTATTACCAAATAAGATGTGGCGAAACTGTAAATAAAATAACATGATTTGCGGTTTTAATGATTATCTTTTAAAACAATCCTAAATTTTGGCTGTTTTTTGCAAAGACATTAAACAAATTAACTAGATTTGTAAATCTAATATATAGAAAGAAGATATACGGAGCCGGAATAAAATATGATTTTGTTAATTGGTTTGAAGTGGTAGATTTATTCTTAAAATGAAAGTGAGGGTGAGGATTCTTGTCCCTAAAAAGTAGATGGGTTGATGTAAGAAAAGAAAAAGTTATGGGGTCGAATCGATAAAAGTAGTAAAATGTAGTCATGCATGTTGTCATATTCGTTCTCTGAAACTTCTTTATGGGGACCGAATCTAGCAAAGACAAACTCTGCAACAACAACCGGTACTTTTACCTTCTTCACTTGTACAAATTCTATCTATCATTCTGGTCCTTCTTCTTTCTTTTCTTATAAAAGCTTCCAAAATCTTCTATAAAGCGCTAAAAATTGAATTCCAACTTTTTAAGATATATTTATTTTAAGAATTCTTTTTTTTGCATGCACGTGGAAAGTGACACTTCTTAACAAGAGGCAATTATTGGAGATGATTTTCCATAAAAGCCCCTAAAATGTTTAACATTATTAGAATTGGTCCCTAATCATATTAAGTCATTAACAGACCTCAAATGGTCGACTTATGGCATGATTTAAAATTATTCTCACATAATACTTTCACTAATTTAACAACTACTTAAATTTTTCTTTAATGATCAACATCCACAAATACTTTTTTTTTATAAATATATCTAATTTATCATTACCACTCAACTAAATGTTTCGTAGAACTCATTAATTTAATTTGTCATTTTTTAAACATATATATATATATATATATATATATATATATATATATATATATATATATATATATATATATATATATATATATATATATATATATATATATATATATATATATATATGTTGCAAAAGTCGAAATTACGGCCAATTAGTTAGGGATTAATCGATTAGCGGTATGCAACCGATTACGTTAGGGGTGTGTGGTGGAAATTAGTCAATATCTATCAAACTGGGGTTAGGCGGTCCTTGGTGCTCCTAGACGGGAACATTTTTTAAAATTCCAAATATTACACTAAAATTTACAAAATTTTAAAATTTTAAAACTTTAAAATTTTAAATATTCAAAATTTCAAATATTATACCAAATATTTCAAAATTTTAAAATTTTTAATTTTCAAATCCTAATTTTCTTAAGATATATTACATTTTAAAATAGTTTTATTAGTAATTTAGGTGATAGAGGGGGTGGGGTAGGGGTGATGGAGGAGGGGTGGGGGTGGGGGGGACAGTGATGGTGGTGTCGATGAAGATGGTAGTATAGGTGGCGGTAGCAATAACAAAGGCGGTGATAGTGGTAGTGACGGCGGTTAGTATCGGTGGTGGTGGCGGAATAGGTGGTGATGGTGACGTTTGTATCGTCCACGAATTCATGTTAGATGTTTTAAGTGATTTTAGTAATAATTATTTATTTTTTTGAATAATTAAAATCTATGAATAGGATAATCGTAAATCCTTTGACGCGATCCGAGTTCTATAAATGATATTTATATATTGCGTACACGTTTTATGGACAAATATTATGGGCCTATAATATTTTTATAAAACATTATTATAAATTTAACGAATTACAATAAATAAACGTTTAAAAATAAAAGACTATTTAGGATATAATCTTTATGAAAGTTGTAGTAGTCGTGACAATTTCGTACATATAAATAATACTTAAATTTGACTTCATATGAGGAACTTATGATTTTTCATAGTTTTTGTGTGATACAGTACAATAGCGTGCGACACACAAATTGAAATGAAAATCGGTTGATTGTTCTCCGAAACAATGTAAACGAGAGTTGAAAATCTCGTAAATATGAGTTCATCGATATAGAGAATATCAAGAACGAAGTTCATATGAAGGATTTACGATTTTTGCACAGACTTTAACAGTGTAATCTCTATAAAAAAATACAAAGTTAAAATAGACTAAGAATTAGCTATTCAGATCTAAAGGAAAATTGTAGTACTCGGAAATACCTACACGCAGAGATAAAGAACTTAAAAATAGAGCTTGTATGCAAAACTTTTGACTTTTCGAAGATTGTGAAAAATACCTGTGAGGCGATGATGTGGCGACACTAGAGTGCGCCATGTGGCGAGGCGGAAGCCTCTTCTCCCAACCGACATGATGACATGTTGACGACATGGACCATAGGAATGATGACACGTGGCATCAAACCGTACGAACATCATTAATGAGGCGCGGCACACCTACGGCTTAAGGGCGCGGCGCTCCCCCTGGACGCCCAATAAATAGCTGTCGAAAATTGCTCATTTCACATAAACTTTCCTATTTTTCTCTCTGGAGACTTTTCTGATCCAGAGCCCTAATATTTCTGAATTTGTACGCATTTTAGCGAGACTATGCGGCGATAGAAATCCCAGCGAAATGAAGTTCTTAGAGTCGAAATTCGGCCTACGAATTTTCCGACTTTGTGCTAGAAACTCTGTAAGCTAAGTTACATTTAATATGCTTTAAGTGTAACTTATTTTTAAGTTCATTATTGTTATTACAAACCTATAAATAAGATTTATCAGTGATTCCGATTGTTATACTAATTAATCTATTTACAGGAGTGATGTCTAGGCTAGATTTAGTGAGGTGTTTAAAGTGGATTTTCCAAACAATATATTCTATATACCAAACGGATCCAACCACTCATATGATCTTACGTGGTTGTTCCTTATTTGATAGAACCTTAAGTATTTCCTGGGATGATTGAAGAATTCAAAAGTAATTTAAAAGCTTATAAATACGAACGAATACTGAAGCATAGTAATATTCGTATTTAGGTTGTTTAAAAGGGATAATCTGAAGTATTTGCAGAGGAGCTAGCTTTCTCAAGAATCTTCCACCTCAATCAGGTGAGTCCATAATTACTTTCATGAACATAATTTTAAATGAAGTATTAATAAAAGTATTAAATATATGTTGAAAGTTTATATGTGAATTATATGCTTATTAACTAGAATATGTGTTAGATGTACGTTATATATATATATATATATATATATATATATATATATATATATATATATATATATATATATATATATATATATATATATATATATATATATATGTAACACTGTGAATTTCAAAATAATTTTTCATAATTTATAAAAACATTTCTCATTTAATTTCATAAAAACATAAATTTAAAAATCCCAAATCACATCATACGAATCCCAAGATTATATATATATATATATATATATATATATATATATATATATATATATATATATATATATATCAAAATCCCATGCGTGTGTATAGATCAAGCCGGCGCCTTCCCACGGTCATCGCTAGTACCTGAAACAACAACACTAACACAGTAAGCACAAAGCTTAGTGAGTTCCCCAAAATACCACACACATAACACATATTAGCCACTCGAGGCTATAACTCTATGGGTCCGTGCACCCAAACTCTGTGAACCCTCAGGTTCTAACTCTGGGAACCTTCCGGTTCCAACTCTATTAACATGCACAGCATAAATCACATAGAAATAATGCAGTACAACACATCACATACATATAGCATACAAATACTCTGATCACGTAACTCTGGTTACCTACTCAAGGTAAAGTATAGTGAGAAGACTCACCTCGCGTATCTCGATAACTCGTGAATCCTAGAATCACTCGTGCTCGATCCTCCGAGCTATAATCCTCCTATAACATCATATGACTCTAATTAACACTTTTACCACTAAGGTTGACTACCCCTATCAAGTCAACACTGGTCAACTCTGGTCAACGGTCAACTTTGACCGGACTCGGCGAGTGCACTAGGGCGACTCGGCGAGTCTAAGCGTTTTCACCAACTCTCTAGGATTCCCTTTTTGACACGTCGAGTATTCCCCTAACCCGACGAGTTCCACCTGGTATGAATCGCGGGGCCACCCCGACTCAACTTGTCGAGTCTCAAGAACAACTCGGCGAGTTCCAGTTCGACTCAGTCCACTTGTCAACCCTCTCTAACTCTCCCTGACTCACTGAGTCAACTCATAATTCGGCTGGACCACTCACCGAGTGGTCAAGGACAATCTTCATGCTACTCGCCGAGTCTGTTCTTCAGACTCGGCGAGTCCATGCCATGCACCAACTCAAACTTGCTTCTGAGGTCAGATCCGCTCCAACAACTCATAGATCTGGCCCTCCTAAGCTAATTCATCACGTAAAGTCCATAACTTGGTGCTCATAACACACCCCATGACTCATAAATGGTGTTTTGACCTTAAGCACAAAGAACCCAATCCAAAACCCTCATAGATTCATAAAAAGCTTGGGCAAAGGGACACTCTGGACCTCCAAAGGTCCAGATCTATAACCTAACTCACTTAAGGGACCAAGGAAGCACTAGATCTAACCACAAAAGGGCTCAATAAGCCCTAAATCAACATAAACATCAACATAACAGAGAATAGCTCGAAAGTAGTACCTCAAATGTGATGTTCTGGACCTCAAATCTTCAGAAAGTGGCTCCACTTGATTCCCTTAAGCTATTGCTTCCTTTCCCTTGCAATATAACACTTCCAAGATCAATAATGGCTCCTTGATTTGCTCCAATCGCTCAAACTCGCTAGGGTTTCACTCAGGGGGTCTGGTGAGCACAAATGATGGCCTTAAGGCCCTTTAAATAGGTTCCAAACCTGAGAAATTAGGGTTTCATTAAACAGCACAGACTCGCCGAGTCCATACCTTGGACTCGCCGAATCCAGGCGCAAACCCGCATCCAGAACCGCGATCCTACTCGGCGAGTCTGAGCTCCAACTCGCCGAGTCCTCTCACAAAACACCAAAAACATAAACACAAAAGATACCTGGAAATCCGGGCTGGTACAACTCTCCCCCACTAGAACTAGACTTCGCCCTCGAATTCTCGCTCTGAAAATAGCTCCGGATGCTGCTCACGCATCTCACGCTCTGGCTCCCAGGTCATCTCTGATCCCTTCCGATGTTGCCACTGAACCAACACCAGGGGTACCTCCTTGTTCCTCAGAACCTTGACTTTCCGATCTCTGATGGCCACTGGTCTCTCAGCATAATTCAGGCTCGCATCTACCTGAATATCCTCTAATGGAACCACTACCGACTCATCGGCTATCCACTTCCTCAACTGCGACACATGAAAAGTGTCGTGAATCTGCCCCAACTCTGCTGGCAAATCCAAACGATAGGCTACCCGGCCCACCCTCGCGAACACACGGAATGGACCAATATACCGGGGCCCCAACTTGCCCCTCTTCCTGAATCGAATCACTCCTTTCCAAGGAGAGACCTTCAGGAGAACAAAGTCACCGACCTGGAACTCAATCTCGGACCGGCGTCTGTCTGCATAACTCTTCTGTCGGCTCTGAGCGGTCAACAACCTCTGTCTGACCTGCTGAATCTGCTCTGTCGTCTGAAGCACAATCTCTGTACTGCCCATCACTCGCTGCCCAACCTCTCCCCAACAAATGGGGGTCCGACACCTCCTCCCATACAACAGCTCAAAGGGCGGCATACCAATGCTCGAATGATGGCTGTTGTTGTAGAAAAACTCTGCCAAGGGTAAATACGCATCCCAGCTACCCCCGAAATCCAACACACATGCCCGGAGCATGTCCTCAAGCGTCTGAATCGTCCGCTCACTCTGACCGTCTGTCTGGGGATGATATGCGGTACTAAAATGCAGTCTAGTACCCAACTCCTCATGAAATTTCTTCCAGAATCTGGAAGTGAAACGCACATCATGGTCTGAAACAATCGAGATCGGTACCCCATGTCGAGATACCACTTCCCTCACATACACCTCCGCCAATTTCTCTGCTGAAGAACTCTCACTGATGGCAAGGAAGTGAGCGCTCTTCATCAACCTGTCCACAATCACCCAAATTGCATCAACTCCTCTGGCAGTCCTCGGCAATTTGGTGATGAAATCCATAGTGATATGTTCCCACTTCCACTCGGGAACCTCTAATGGCTGTAACTTGCCATGCGGCCTCTGGTGCTCGGCCTTAACCCTGCGGCAGGTCAAGCACCTCTCAACAAACCATGCGACGTCCCTCTTCATACAGGGCCACCAATACTCCTTTCTCAAATCCAAATACATCTTAGTGGCCCCCGGATGGATCGAAAATTTCGACCGATGAGCCTCCTCCATCAAAGTGGTACGCGTTCCTCCTACAAACGGCACCCAGATACGCCCCTGAAATGTCATAAGCCCCCGACCATCGGTCACGAACTCTGAAACCAAACCAACAACCCGTTCCCTCTTCTGCATCTCAGGTTGCACAGCCTCGGCCTGTGCCCCGCGAATGGCGTCCAATACCGGAGCTATCACGGTCAATCTCAAACATACATCCCGCAGTGGAGTGCTCTCCGCCCTGCGGCTCAACGCATCGGCTACCACATTAGCCTTGTCTGGGTGGTACAGGATCTCACAATCATAATCCTTGACCACATCCAACCACCTTCTCTGTCGCATATTTAGGTTGGACTGATCCATCAAGTACCTCAAACTCTTATGGTCCGTGTATATCGTACATCGAACCCCATACAAGTAGTGATGCCAAATCTTGAGGGCGAACACTACTACCCCCAACTCTAGATCATGGGTGGGATATCTCGTCTCATGAGGCTTCAGCTGCCTCGATGCATATGCTATCACATGCCCTCTCTGCATCAGCACCGCTCCCAGCCCCAAAATCGAGGCATCACAATATACCACAAAGTCCTCCATCCCTTCCGGGAGAGCTAATACCGGGGCTTCGTACAACCTTTGGCGAAGTGTCTCAAAGGAGGCCTGCTGCTCAGGACCCCATGAGAAAGTAACACCCTTCCGGGTCAATCTGGTGAGTGGCACTGCGATCTTGGAGAAATCCTTGATAAATCTCCGATAATACCCTGCCAACCCTAGGAAACTCCTGATCTTGGAGGGTGACTTCGGCACCTCCCAACTCATCACTGCCTCAACCTTGGCCGGATCGACCAATATCCCTTCCTGGTTAACGATATGTCCTAAGAACTGAACCTCCCGCAACCAGAAATCACACTTAGAGAATTTGGCATAAAGCCTCTCCGATCTCAGAACTCCGAGAACCTCTCTCAAATGCTCCTCATGCTGCTCTCTAGATCTCGAATATACCAAAATGCCATCGATAAATACAATCACCGACCGATCCAGCATCGGCCTACACACTCGGTTCATGAGATCCATGAACACCGCTGGGGCATTGGTGAGCCCAAAAGGCATCACCACAAACTCATAATGCCCATAACGCGTCCTGAACGCTGTCTTCGGGACGTCCTCATCCCGCACCCTCACCTGATGATATCCAGACCTCAAATCAATCTTGGAGAACCAAGATGCTCCCTGCAGCTGATCGAACAAATCGTCGATCCTCGGCAATGGGTAACGGTTCTTGACCGTCAGCTTGTTCAACTCCCGGTAATCAATGCACATCCGGTGTGAACCATCCTTCTTCTTGACGAACAGGATAGGCGCTCCCCACGGCGAGCTACTCGGCCGAATAAACCCCTTCCCCAACAGCTCCTGAAGCTGTGAGGATAACTCTTGCATCTCTGGAGGTGCAAGGCGATAAGGCACCTTAGCGATAGGCGTAGCCCCCCGGAACCAAATCGATACTGAACTACACTTGCCTCACAGGAGGCACACCTAGTAACTCCTTGGGAAAAACATCTGGGAACTCACGCACCACCGGAACCTCCTCAACTGAACTCGGCCTCTCGGAAACCACCCGCGTATCCATCACATACGCCACAAAACCCTTACAGCCCTGCTGTAGACACTGCCTCGCCCTAGCGGCCGAACAAAACGCGGATCCTGAATGTGTACCCTCGCCATACACCGAAAGAACTCCCCCACTAGGGTCTCGTATGGTCACCAGCTGACGCTCGCAGTCGATGACCGCACCGAATCTGCTCAACCAATCCATGCCCACAATGACATAGACATCACCCATCACAATAGGAACCAGATCAATCGGGAACTCAACACCGAAAATCTCGACTATGCAACCTCGGAGAACCTCCGTGGCATATATCACTCTCTCATCAGCTATGGAAACTCTCAGAGGCCGACTCAACGCCTCACGAATAACACTGATATGTTGACTAAAAGCCAAAGATACAAAAGACCGACTCGCACCTGAGTCAAATAACACCAAGGCAGGTACAGAATTCACAAGAAAAGTACCTACGCATAATATAACATAAGCATAATATCTCAACATAAAAAAAATACATGAAAGAATACATACCAGCCACAACATCGGGCGCTGCGCGGACCTCCTCCGCGGTTAGCTGAAAAGCTCTCCCTCGTGCCCTCGGCGCCTCGGCCTTCACCGGCCGACTCTCTGTAGCTCTGATGGCGGCAGGGGCGGATCCCTGAGGTGCTCCCTGAGCTGATCCTCGTAACTGCGGACACTCTGCCTTCCGGTGTCCGGTCTGGTTGCAGTGAAAACACACCGCAAACCCCTTGGGGCAGTCCTTGGCCATATGCCCCTCCTTGCCACACTTGTAGCAAGATCCCGCTCGACAGACTCCATCATGACCCTTGCCGCACTTCCCACAAGTGCGGCCCTTCTGGCTCCCTGGTTTGGGATCAGCGGGCTTGGCCCGCTTGGCTGCCGGCTGAGACTGTGCCGGTCGCCGATCCCTCCCCTGAGACTCCGCCTCCTCCCTGGCCTGAGTCTCTAGCTCAATCTCCCTCTTCCGGGCATTTGCCTGAAGTTCAGCAAATGTCCGATACGAGGAGTTCGCTGCGAACTCCCGAATATCCCGCCTCAAAATGCTCAAATAACGGCTCATACGTGCCTGCTCAGTGGACACGTGCTCAGGGCAGAACATCGCCCTCTCATGGAACATCCTGGTAATCGTTGTAACTGACTCAGTACCCTGCTTGAGGGTTAGAAACTCCTGGGCCAAACGCTCCCTCTCCACCTTGGGAACATACTCATCTCGAAACATGACAGTGAACCTCTCCCAGGTCACTGCCGCAAGCTCAGCAGGCGTGAAATGCGCCGTCACAAACTTCCACCAGTCCTTCGCTCCCAAGCGAAGCTGGTTCAGCGCGAACCGAACCTTCAAATGCTCAGGAGATGACCAAGTGAAGAAACACCCCTCTATATCAGATATCCACCTCATAGCTGCCACCGGATCCTGGGTCCCATCAAACTCTGGTGGTTTTGTGTTGCTGAACTCCCGGAACAGCAACGCATCACCACCTTGCGGCCTCGCGGCAGCAACAGCCGCGGTGGCCGCTGCAACAGCAGCCTCAGAAAGAGCGGCATAACGCTCGTCAAAGGTCTCAATCAGCGTGGTCTTTATAGACCCAAACATCTCTGGTATCTCTGCCCTGATGGCTGCAACCACCTCCTCATGGATGATCCGGCGGATCTCCTCATCACTGGTACCACTTCTCTCGGGCATCAAGCGTGTCCTCACCATGATCTACCTCTGAAATACAACATACGATAAATTAGAACCCATACGAGCATACTCACACTCGTCAACTCTTTCCTCCTTGATCCTTGGTATTCCAAAGATTCTTACTTGGGCTGTACACCGCTCCGGTGTTTTCAGTAGTACAGGCCCAATACTACTGTCCACACCGTATTAGAATACACCCCAAGTCCTCCTCTTCGGATCCCAAATTCCAAGTACTCTATCATGCATAAATCTCCTTCTAATAGATCTCTCATAAGCCCCTCGCTGCTACCTACTCACTCTCAAGCATCTCAAAGCAGCTCACCTCTTCCTAGGCTAAGGCATCACAAATCAGGTCACTCTAGTCCTAATAGGGATACCTAGCCTACTCTAGCATGCGAATACATCATATCAGTATCAATATCACATAACATAAGGGTATTTTGGGAAATCACCGTTTGGGTGTGGACTGATCGTACACACAACTCTGCTCTGCATTTTCAAAATCTTTTATTCTTTTTGAAAATACTTCTCAAATCCTCAGTTTGAGTTCAAATACGCCCGAAGGTGTACTCGACTCCCTCAAACCAAGGCTCTGATACCAACTTGTAACACTGTGAATTTCAAAATAATTTTTCACAATTTATAAAAACATTTCTCATTTAATTTCATAAAAACATAAGTTTAAAAATCCCAAATCACATCATACAATCCCAAGATCATATATATATATATATATATATATATATATATATATATATATATATATATATATCAAAATCCCATGCGTGTGTACAGATCAAGTCGGCGCCTTCCCACGGTCATCGCTAGTACCTGAAACAACAACACTAACATAGTAAGCACAAAGCTTAGTGAGTTCCCCAAAATACCACACACATAACACATATTAGCCACTCGAGGCTATAACTCTATGGGTCCGTGCACCCAAACTCTGTGAACCCTCAGGTTCTAACTCTGGGAACCTTTCGGTTCCAACTCTATAAACATGCACAACATAAATCACATAGAAATAATGCAGTACTACACATCACATACATATAGCATACAAATACTCTGATCACGTAACTCTGGTTACCTACTCAAGGTAAAGTATAGTGAGAAGACTCACCTCGCGTATCTCGATAACTCGCGAATCCTGGAATCACTCGTGCTCGATCCTCCGAGTTATAATCCTCCTATAACATCATATGACTCTAATTAACACTTTTACCACTAAGGTTGACTACCCCTGTCAAGTCAACACTGGTCAACTCTAGTCAACGGTCAACGGTCAACTTTGACCGGACTCGGCGAGTGCACTAGGGCGACTCGGCGAGTCTAAGCGTTTTCACCAACTCTCTAGGATTCCCTTTTTGACACGTCGAGTATTCCCTTGACCCGACGAGTTCCACCTGGTATGAATCGCGGGGCCACCCCGACTCAACTCGCCGAGTCTCAAGAACAACTCGGCGAGTTCCAGTTCGACTTAGTCCACCTGTCAACCCTCTCTAACTCTCCCTGACTCACTGAGTCAACTCATAACTCGGCTGGACCACTCACCGAGTGGTCAAGGACAATCTTCATGCTACTCGCCGAGTCTGTTCTTTAGACTCGGCGAGTCCATGCGATGCACTAACTTAAACTTGCTTCTGAGGTCAGATCCGCTCCAACAACTCATAGATCTGGCCCTCCTAAGCTAATTCATCATGTAAAGTCCATAACTTGGTGCTCATAACACACCCTATGACTCATAAATGGTGTTTTGACCTTAAGCACAAAGACCCCAATCCAAAACCCTCATAGATTCATAAAAAGCTTGGGCAAAGGGACACTCTGGACCTCCAAAAGTCCAGATCTATAACCTAACTCACTTAAGGGACCAAGGAAGCACTAGATCTAACCACAAAAGGGCTCAATAAGCTCTAAATCAACATAAACATCAACATAACAGAGAATAGCTCGAAAGTAGTACCTCAAATGTGATGTTCTGGACCTCAAATCTTCAAAAAGTGGCTCCACTTGATTACCTTAAGCTATTGCTTCCTTTCCCTTGCAATATAAAGATCAATAATGGCTCCTTGCTTTGCTCCAATCGCTCAAACTCACTACGGTTTCACTCAGGGGGTCTGGTTAGCACAAATAACGGCCTTAAGGCCCTTTAAATAGGTCCCAAACCCGAGAAATTAGGGTTTCATTAAACAACACAGATTCGCCGAGTCCAGGCGCAAACCCGCGTCCAGAACCGCAATCCTACTCGGCGAGTCTGAGCTCCAACTCGCCGAGTCCTCTCACAAAACACCAAAAACATAAACATAAAAGATACCTAGAAATCCGGGCTGTTACAATATATATATATATATATATATATATATATATATATATATATATATATAATATTATTACATAATAACAAAAGTATTATTAATGAGAAGATAAATGTATATTAATACCTAATACCCTGTATTAAATATATACACTAAATTAGGACAGTGTTGCCTTAACAAAGTTTGTAATGGAAGTAGATTACATATATTGTAGCCTAGTCTAGTTTCTAAACTAAGACAAAAAAGGATGTTTAGATCCAATTAAGTTGGATAATAGTATACTCATACTCTATATTGGGATGATATCGTGAAGACTGTACATGTCTAGTTACAAACTAATGTTTGTTAAGGGAATTTAGTTCACGTTAAGTTGAAAGAGTGTTAATCATACCATGTATTGTAAACATATTACGTAGAAAATAAGGTTTGTGTGGGAGTTTGATTATAGGTATGATAATCTTGTCTAGTTATAGACTAAAACCCACCCAAAAGAGATGCTTATTTCAACTAAGTTTGGATAATGGGTAGCATTATATTAAGGGTATGTGTGAGATGGGAACAGATAGTAAAACTCTGTTCAATGACATTGATGTTTGGTGGGGTACGTTTTACGTACATGAGGGCTATACTAGTATTGACCCTCCTTTTAGACAGCCAAAAATGGTGTGTTTGTTTTAGAGAGCTAGATAGGGTGCGACGATATCATACCACTACTAGGCATGTCTAAGTCATCCAACAGAGTATAGATGACCACCCCTAAATAAACCCAGTCTTGTGGTGTTAATGAATTATACTAATCCAAATAGGATTGTATGATCATCCGATGTACTCCATGTCTCCATCCCCCGTATGGCTGCATTTATTGACTAGCACCTGCTGCCAAGGACTCCCCAAAGTAATATAGTAAACACATTGTTTATAGTGATCCATTAGGACATATCTCAAGATAAAATATATTATGATCAGTATGTTAGGATCAAAGAGATGGGTAACTTAGGGTAAAATGTCTTATAGATGTTTATGGTATATTGATTGGATGAAAGTTAGTTTTTCAGGTTTATCGATTATGGATTATTATCATAATAACATTGTGGGATTGAAAACCCTACGTATCTCACCAGATTTCCCATCCCGACTCACTCAATTTATATGCATCACATATAGTGGAGTTAATATTATTGAAGACTTGAATATGATGTTGCGTTATTGCAGAGAAGACCTACAATAGTGTTCAAAACCATTAGGTCTTTATGCTGTAAAATATGTTGTGTATTGATTATGAAATCCGTAGAGTTTTGACATTTTAAAATAATAAGTTGTACTCAAAATGTTGTAATATACTGTGATTTTCTGCAAATAAAGATATTATGAATTTTAAAGCGTAAAGAATTTTTTTTTTGGTTATGAAAAATTAAGGATGTCACAGTGTTGGTGGTCATGGGGAAGGTGGAAAATGAAAGGGGAGGTGGTGGCAGTGGTACGTAATCTTCATATATGAATATAATTAATTTTATATTCACATATTGATATTAGATCTCTACGTCGTGCCGATATAGTGAAGCAAAAATAAATAAATGTGTGTGTAACACCCAAAAATTTAAACTAATTTAAACTTTTAAAAACATTTCAAACCATTAAAAATCATTACAACTTTGTTTTCAAAATGTATAATATCAGAGTTTTCCCAAAAACATAGACAAAACATGAGGAGCTGTACGATCACGCATTCGCTTTGCCGGGATCCCCTGATGTACCTGAAACAATAAACTGAAATTGTAAGCCCGAGAGCTTAGTGAGTTCCCCCAAACTGAAGTAGACTCTGGATCCACACAAAATCCTTGATGCTAGTCTCTTGATCTACAAGTTTCCTTCACAAAAGTCACTTCTCAAAGCTCCAAAACACTCTCCAAGCTCTCACTCATGGAAATTAGGGTTTTTGGCTCTCAAGGGGTGATAAAGGACAGTGGGAGGCGCTAATGGTCCAATATATAGGGTGCAAAAACCCTGAAACTTAGGGTTTCAACTGCTAGCTCCTACTCGTCGAGTCCCCCATGCTGAATCGACGAGTCATTTATTTATTGACATGTCCCGACCCTCTGCTACTCGACAAGTCATAGTGTCAACTCGTCGAGTAGACCTTAAACATGAAATCTAAATTGAAAATTAATGATACCTGATGGTTGGGATGTTACAATTCTCCCCCAATTGACTTAGACTTCATCATCGAAGTTTGCTGTAGCGAACAACTCTGGGTAATGCTCCCGCATCTCAGCCTCCGGCTCCCATGTCCACTCGGATCCCCCCCCCCCCCCCGATGTTCCCATTGTATCTTCACCAACAGGACCTCCTTGTTGCGCAGGATTTTCAATTTGTTTTCCAAGACGGAAATTGGTCTCTCAACATAATTTAGGCGCTCATCAACCTGAATGTCATCCAGTAGCACCACTGCCTCCGGGTCCATAATACACTTTCGCAACTGCGAAACGTGAAAGGTGTTGTGAATCCAGCTGAGTTCATCGGGTAGTTCCAGCCGGTACGCCACTTTACCAATCCTGGCGATGACCTTGAACGGCCCAATATAGCGAGGACCCAATTTTCCCCTCTTCCTGAAGCAGATCACGCCCTTCCAGGGTGAGACCTTCAGGAGTACCATGTCACCGACCTGAAACTCTAACTCGGATCGGCGTCAGTCGACGTAACTCTTTTGCTGACTTTGAGTGGTCTGCAACCGCTGCCTAATCTGTTGAATCTTCTCAGTAGTATACATGACCACCTCCGTCCAAACCATCACCCTATGACCCACCTCACCCCCAACAAACTGGAGTGCGACATCTCCGCCGGTACAACAACTCGAATGGCGGGGCGCCAATGTTGGAATGATAGCTGTTGTTGTAGGAGAACTCTGCAAGCGGTAGGTCGGAATCCCAGCTCCCACCAAAATCAATGACACACGCCCTCAAAATATCCTCGAGGGTTTGAATAGTCTGCTCGCTCTGACCATCAGTATGCGGATGGAATGTTGTGCTGAAGTGCAACCGCGTGCCCAGCTCCTCGTGAAACTTCTACCAGGAGTGGGAGGTAAACTTGACATCCCGATCAGAGACAATGGAAACGGGAACCCCATGGCGAGACACGATCTTGCGAACGTATACATCGGCCAATTTCTCGGCCGATGAGCTCTCCCAAATGGCCAAGAAATGGGCACTCTTGGTCAATCGATCCACGATGACCCATATAACACCAAACCCCTTAGCCGTCCTCGACAATTCGGTAATAAAATCCATCATGACATGTTCCCATTTCCACATGGGGACCTCCAGGGGCTGCAGCTTTCCATGTGGCCTCTGATGCTCGGCCTTGACCATCCTACAGGTCAAGCACCTATCGACGTACCAAGCGATTTCTCACTTCATGCACGACCACCAATAGCTCAAACTCAAATCCCGGTACATCTTGGTGGCCCCTAGATGAATAGAGAAATGAGATTTATGAGCCTCCTCCATAACCGTCTGCCTAACCCCACCAGACATCAGAACCCAAACCCGACCGCATCGGGTCAATAACCCCCGACTATCCTACTCAAACAGGGTATTCTCACCCTTGATCCTCTCCAGTTTCCAATTCTCTAGTCGCATGCCCTCAACCTGGGAATCTCTGATCAAACTCACAAGCGGAGAGTCTACTGCTATCCTCATACATACCGCTGGGGTGGAAAACCCAGCTGACTTACGGCTCAGAGCATCTGCAACCACATTTGCTTTACCAGGGTGGTAAAGGATCTCACAGTCGTAGTCCTTGACTACATCCAACCATCTGCGCTGCCTCATGTTCAGGTTTGGCTGATCCATGATATGTCTCAAGCTCTTGTGGTCTGTGTATATGGTGCAACGGACCCCGTAGAGGTAATGTCTCCATATCTTGAGGGCAAATACCACCGCCCCCAGATCCAAGTCATGCGTAGGGTATCTTGTCTCATGCGGCTTCAATTGTCGCGACGCATAAGCTATCACTCATCCTCTCTGCATGAGGACCGCCCTTAACCCTGTGATGGATGCATCACAGAGCACCACAAAATCCTTAAATCCCTCCGGGGGTGTCAAGACTGGGGCCTTGAACAACCGCTGTCGGGGGGTCTTAAACGCCCGCTGCTGCTCCGGGCCCCACTGGAAATCCACCCCCTTCCTTATCAGATGAGTGAGGGGTACCACAATCTTGGAGAAGTCCTGTATGAACCTCCGGTAGTACCCTGCCAATCCCAAACACCTCCTGATGTCGGAGGGAGATTTTGGAACCTCCCACTGCATAACCGTCTCAATTTTGGCCGGATGGACCAAAATCCCCTCTGGGTTAACGAGATGTCCGACGAACTGGACCTCTCATAGCCAAAACTCAAACTTCGAGAACTTAGCATACAACTATCTCGTCTCAGAACTCCCAAAAACTCTCGCAAACGTTCCTCATGCTGCTCCCGGGTCTTGGAATACACCAAGATGTCATCTATAAACACTATGACCGAGTGATCGAGCATCAGTCTACTGACCTTGACCTGATGATACCCAGACCTCAAATCTATCTTGGAAAACCAAGATGCGCCCTGCAACTGATCGAAGAGATCATCTATTCTCAGGAGTGGGTAATGGTTCTTCACCATTAACTTGTTCAACTCCCGATAGTCAATGCACATCTGGTGCGAACCGTCCTTCTTCCGGACAAAAAGGATCAATGCTCCCTATGGAGAACTGCTAGGTCGAATGAACTGCTTGCTCAGCAGTTCCTGTAGCTGCGACGACAACTCTTGCATCTTTGGTGGTGCCAATCGGTACGACACTTTAGCGATAGGCACCGTACCTGGTACCAGGTCGATCCTGAACTCGACTTGCCTCTCCGGAGGTACTCCGGGTAATTCCTCTGGGAATACATCAGAAAACTCTCTAACTACAGGGACCTCCGAAACTGATGTCTGATCTCTCACCCCGCGTATCTACCACATACACTAGATAACCTGCACACCCGTGCTGAATGTACTGCTGATCCCTGGCAGCTGAACAAAACCCTGATCCCACTCTGGTGCCCTTGCCATATACAATTAGTTCTCCCCAAATTGGAGTTCGAACTACCACTCGCTGGCCCTCACAATCAATCATAGCACCGAATCGACTGAGCCAATCCATGCCTACAATCACGCACACCTCCCCCATGGGGATCATAATCAAATCTATCGGAAAGGACACCCCGAAGATCTCCAAATCACACCCACGATAAACCGAAGAAGCAGAAACCTCATGTTTGTTGGTGATAGACACTCGCAACGGACACTCTAACTCGCCTACTGGCACATTGAACTCCCTACTAAATGATTGAGATACGAAGGACCGACTCGCCCCCAATTCAAATAAGACCAAAGCAGGAAAAGAGTTCACTAAAAACGTACCTAATCACATGTACAACAGATAAGCATACAACTAATATAATAAACGAGATAAAGGATAGAAACATACCAGCAACCACATCCGCTGCTGCCTTGGCCTCCTTGTCCGTAAGCCGAAATGTGCGTCCCTGAGCCTTCGGAGGCTCTGCTCTACCCTGCCTCCTATCGGTAATCCTCAACGTAGTCGGTGTAGGAGCCTGTGCCGGCTTGGCGGCAAGTAGTGGGTAGTTGGCTCTCATGTGGCCAACCTGATCGCAATGATAGCATAACCTCATACCCTGAACTGGGACAGCCTGGCGACAATCCTTAACGAAATGTCCCTCCTTGCCACATCTATGGCACCCACTACCAATTCGACACATAACATAATGACCCTTGCCACACTTCCCACAAGTGCGGCTCTACTGACCCCCAGTCCTAGTATCAACGGTCTTAGACCGCTTCGGCGCCGGCTGAGATTGTGCCTGGGCCTGCCCCTGCTCTCTAAACTGCAGCTCAATCTCCAACCCACGCCGTCTGGCGGCCTCGTGCAACTCTAGAAGAGTATCACATTGCTGGGTAGACACAAACTGATGGATATCCGTCTTGAGCAAGCTCAGATAACGGGTCATCTGAGCCTGCTCTGAAGCAAACTCTGGGCAAAACATCACCCTCTCAGTGAACATACGGGTGATCTCTGTCACTGACTCCCTATCCTATCTCAAACTTAGAAACTCATGTGCCAAACGTTCCCGCTCAACCCGATGAATGTAACAGGAGCGGAACATGTCCCTGAACTGCTCCCATGTAACAGCAGCTCTCTGATCATCATTGTACGATCTAGTCGCAAGTCTCTACCAGTCCTTGGACCTAGACATAAGCAGGTTCAGAGCACACCTGATCTTCTAGTCAGCAGGACACAAGCAGGTGAAGAAACACCCCTCCACATCTGAAATCCATCTCATAGCCTTGATGGGATCTTGCGTCCCATCAAAAGTAGGGTGCTTTGTGTTATCGAAGTCCCTGTACTGGAAACCCCTACCAACTCCTCCCCCTTCTGCTGATACGGCTGATGTAGCTACTGCGGCGGCTGTCTCAGCAAGGGCTGCATAGCGCTCATCAAAGTACTCCACCATGGCGGTCTTAATCAACCCAAACATCTCTGGTAACTGTTCCCGGAACGCAGCAACAACCTCATCATGCAGTACGCATCTGCACCACTGGCTCAGGTGCTGTTGGCCCCTCCTGGACTCTGCCCCTGATCCTGATCCCGAACCGGATCCAGCCATGAAGCGTCTCGTCATCACCATTCAGAAACATACCACAAGACATCATATAATCCATATAGATAACTGGGAGCCAGCTCCCGACTAACCCTAGGGATTATGACTTACTTGACACGCGTATGGGTCTTGTGCTTTCAGTAGTACGGGTCCATACTACCTTCCACACCTACCTATATTTGTCTCAAGCATCACCACAAGGCCCTAACTGCATACACAACATAGAAAATTCTCATTCATCACTCCTATAGGAATGCTAAATATCTCCTAACTGGCCTCTTGGCCTCACACAACCCACCTATCCATGAAACTTCCACCAACCTTGTAGCACTAGTGTATGCTAGCCATACATGACGCTAGACCCTATAGACTTTCGAATATCCAATCCTACCCTAAGCTCCTAATCAAACAAAAACATAACATAAGGCCAAATCAAACATTCTAAGGCTATAAGATCTTGGTTATGTATAACCGTGATGCATACACTAAGCAACTACAGTAATGATGTCAATTTCGTATAATGGAAACCCTAGGCTAGCAAGCATCATGTAATCAGGAAATTCTATCATGCAATTCCTGAAGTCTGAAGATCCATAGCCTAGTACTAACATGTTGTTCTAACATATCTCATAATCAAATAACGTGTATGGTATTTTGGGGTCTACTTACTGGCTCCGGCTGATCGTACACCCTGCACCCTTCCTTACTTATTTTGAAAACCTTTTGAAAAATCATTTTGAAAATCCTTTCCTTGATTTGAGACTAGAGTTACACGAATGTTCCTCCAATTCACTCAAATCAAGGCTCTGATACCAACTTGTAACACCCAAAAATTTAAATCAATTTAAACTTTTAAAAACATTTCAAACCATTATAATTTATTACAACTTTATTTTCAAAATGTATAATATCAGAGTTTTCCCAAAAATCATAGACAAAACATGAGGAGCTGTACGATCACGCCTTCACCTTGCCGCGATCCCCTGATGAACCTGAAACAATAAACTGAAATTGTAAGCCCGAGAGCTTAGTGAGTTCCTCCAAACTGAAGTAGACTCTGGATCCACACAAAATCCTTGATGCTAGCCTCTTTACCTACAAGTTTCCTTCACAAAAGTCACTTCTCAAAGTTCCAAAACACTCTCCAAGCTCTCACTCACGGAAATTAGGGTTTCTGACTCGCAAGGGGTGATAGAGGACAGTGGGAGGCGCTAATGGTCCAATATATAGGGTTCAAAAACCCTGAAACTTAGGGTTTCCACTTCCAGCTCCTACTCGTCGAGTCCCCCATGCCGACTCGACGAGTCATTCATTTATTGACGTGTCCTGGCCTGCTGCTGCTCGACGAGTCATAGCGTCAACTCGTCGAGTAGACCTTAAACATGAAATCTAAATGGAAAATTAATGATACTTGACGGTTTGGTTGTTACAGTGTGATCCATAAATCATTCTTGTATTCTAAACCTTTTTTTTCATTCTCAAATGAACTTAACTCTCTCTCTCTCTCTCTATATATATATATATATATATATATATATATATATATATATATATGTATATATATATATATATATATATATATATATATATATATATATATATATATATATATATATATATAACGAGATAAACTTATTGGAAACCATTTACTTCAGGTACTTTGGTTCAAACTTGATTAGATCTCAAAATCATGGTTATTGACTAAAGTGAAATGGTTATTTATTCGTTATTTATCGATTTCTATTGTAATTAGCTATCTTGGTTAGATTAACTAATTTTGTATAATCATAAAGACAATCAACATGTGGATCGTGCAACTAATCATCCAAAACTTATAATTATATTCATATTATGAGAGATTTAATCATTGAATTAACTTCAGTGGTCATTAATATTAATAAATAACATAATTTTGTTACAGTCGTTCTCATACACATTAAAGTTACGATTATATCACCAAACATAGTTTTGTTCAAAACATTTGTCATAATTATTTAATGGCTATAAAAAACTATGATTTAAGCTAATAAAATCATATTGGTTGTCTTAATTCTACTAACTCTGTAATAAGTAAAAAAATCACAACTTTAAATCATAAGATATTTGATCAAACAAACATAATATATTGAATAACTCTAAATATCAAGATAACAAATAAACATTTAATTTATTGATTCATCTAATTTAAACACAAAGTAAAAGGGTTTTTAATCCTTAAATCAGAAGACAAATACATAAAGAAAATTGAATGACTCCCTTTTATGAATCGACTCTCCAATTCTTCAAATCTTCACTCCATTCAGCTTAACGCCTCCGCTGGTCGCCTTCTAGAGTCTCAAAACCGCAACTTTGAGGTTCCTTGTCGACCAAGTTGTCTTGGATTATCAGATGTATCTTTAGGGTGAATTTTCAAATCTATTTATAAGCGTGGACATAAATTGTGTCACGGTAGATAAGGCTTCGCGTCGTGACGTTTTGAATTCGTTGTTATTTTGTAACGACCCAAATTTTAAGTCCAAAAATTTCTTTTTAAATTAACTGATTCATAAAAACATTCATGAGGAAATACTGTGAAATTACATCGTCTCATAAAACAATGTATCATGTCTGAAAACCCAAGTCACAAAATAATAACATGTCAGAGTACAATCCCAGAATATCCATAGTGCGGAAAACAAAGAATGTGTGTATGATGTGCCGCTACCACGCCAGCTCCTTCCCCATCGCTGAAGAGGTACCTGAAACCAAAACTGTAAATTGCAAGCACGAAGCTTAGTGAGTTCCCCCATCGTACCACATATCATATAATCACATAGCATACATACTGCCAGGCAATTCTGGGGTGCCCGACCTACCCGGTACAACCATTCTGGGGTGCCGACCTACCCGTAAGGCCATTCTGGGGTGCCGACCTACCCATACGGCCATTCTGGGGTGCCGTCCTACCCATGCGGCCATTCTAGGGTGCCGTCCTACCCATGCCAAGCCATTCTGGGGTGCTGACCTACCCGTCGGTCCTAACAACCGACCCTCGGGGACTATTCCACTCCTTACTGCTACTATCACAAATATCATAACATAAACATACTATCAGACATATCTGGGGTGTCCGAACTACCCTTCGGTCCTAACAACCAAACTTGGGGACTATTCCCTCCTACTACCACTATCACATATAACATATCATGCTTGCATATTAACATATCATCACGTACTGTCAGACATATCTGGGGTGTCTGACCTACCCTTCGGTCCTAACAACCGAACTCTACTACTATCACATATAACATATCATGCCAGCATATAACATATCAGGTAGTAGCAAACCTAGATGAATATCACAAAGACAATCATCTAACATACGACTCCTACTGGTAGGCCGACATTGTGGCCGTACACCCACCGCTACTGGAAGGTAACTCACCTCGAACAAGTAACTGCTGATAATCCCCACAAACACTTAGTCAGAAACTGACATCTACAATCCCCACAAACACTTAGTCAGAAACTGACATCTACTCTTAGGGTAAAATGACTATTCTACCCCCAATCAAGTCCAAGTCAAAGTCAACTTCAAATTGACCCAACTCGCCGAGTTGGTCCGTCAACTCGCTGAGTCCCTCACCCTTTACTCGTCCTCATCCATGACCCCACTCGTCGAGTTGGGCCGTCAACTCGACGAGTTCTTTTCTCATATGAAGATCACATGAAAACTCATCCGACTCGCTGAGTTGATGAACAACTCATCGAGTTCATCTTCATTCCTAAGAAGATTGCCTTGGACTCGCTGAGTCCAGTCTTGACCAATTCCATATAGTCGATTTAAATGAGATCTAACACACCAAAACCATAGATCTGGCCTCCTAATGTCCACTTTATACGTAAAGTTCCAAACTTGATGCACATGCATGGGGTTTTTAGCTCAAAAATCTACATAAAGTGTCCTAGAATGTGCATGGGGCTCTCGTGGCCCTAAAGTTGGCACCTTTATGCCATGAGACTCCTCTCAAGGTCCAGATCTGAAGTCAAAACCCACTCAACACTTCCAATTCTGAAACATGACTTAGCAATCCAAAGAGATCTCAAGTTAAAGATGAATAAACACATAGATGAGTCAAGACAGAGGCATTATACCTTGAACTTGCTGAAAATGAAGTAAAATCGCTGGATCTACTGGCCCCAACTCAAGTTCCAAGCTCCTTCCTTCCTTCCAAGCTTTACAACCACACAAGAACACCAAAAATGGCCTCAACAAAGCACAAACGGCTAGGGGTTCAATGAGAAGTGTTTTGGGAGAATAAGGGACAATATGGACATCATATCATTGCTTAAATAGGGTGAAAACCCTCGGATTAGGGTTTTTGTTGGGTCAAAAATATGGTTTATACTTTGCTTTTCTAGGAAAATATATTTTTATGTAATATTGTATGTGTGTGCGGCTGTACACATGTGTATGGCTGGAGGTCCATATAAATAGAGGAGTGCATGTGGGAGTGTAGGTTAAGAAAAGAAGAGAGAAGGCTAGAGAAGAGAGAGAAAGTTAGAGAGAAGAAGTGTGTGTGAAAGAGAATCTATTGTAAGGAGCATCAATCATATCATCAATACATTAGATTCAACATCTTCTTCTTCTCATTCTCTTCTATATTTGATCTGACATCATCCAATTGATTGGGATTCCGCACCATCAATTGGATCTGATTGATATACAAGCAAATTTGGGGACTTATCAATTGGTATCAGAGCTTGGTTGTATCAATCAATTTTGTCAGATCTGGAGCTTATTTGATCTTATTTTGAAAAGAGAATAACGTTTTTGGATAGATCTCGCAAAAATAAGGGGGGTTACTTCTTTGCATTTTTCATAAAAACGAGTTTTTGATCGAGTTTTGGAGCAAAAAAGGGTGAAAAACGTCGTTTTTTTTGTGAATCTGTTGAAGGTGTGCGGCCCGGTTGAAGGTGTGCTGCTGGTTGAAGGAGTGCGGCTCGGTGTGTGCGGCCTTGGTGTGTGCGGCTCAGCAGCCTCGGTGTGCGGCTCAGTGTGTGCGACTCGGACGTGTGCGGTCCGGACGTGTGCGGTTCGGTGTGTGCGGCCCGGAGTGTGCGCCTCGGTGTGCGGTCACGGTGTATGCCTCGGTCTCGCCTCGGATTCTCGGCTCAGCTGCCTCGCTCTCAGATCAACAGCGTGTTCGGCTCGCATTTGGCTCACCTCGCACAGCAGCTTCGTATTTAAAAAATAGGAAGGGGAATTGGGGCTGCCGGGGATCGAACCTAGGTCCATTGGTCATTCAACCAAGCACCTTACCATCTCTTCTAGCCTGAATCTTGTTATTTAACTCCCGTTTTTAATTCTTAAAGACTCCTTCTCGGTTATTATTTTCGAAAATTGGCATTTTTAACCCAAAAATCCATTTCCTTTTATTTTAAAATTCCATTTTCAACCAAAAAAATTTATTTTTTAATTTTGATTTTATTTTTATCTTTGACGTTAAAATTTTGACTTTGACTTTTAAAAGTTGACCTTTGACTTTAAATTTTGACTTTCTCCTTTGAGTTTTAATTTTTCAAATTTGGCTTTTCGTTTTGACTTTTAAGTTTGACTTTTCAAGTTTGACTTTTGAGTTTGACTTTTTAAATTTGACTTTTAAGGTTAACTTTCTCAGTTTTTAAGTCAAAGGGCAATTAAAAATATATATGTATATATATATATATATATATATATATATATATATATATATATATATATATATATATATAATTAAAAAAAGGAAAAAATATAAAAAATATATAAAAATAAAATAAAATAAAAAAAATGAGTTCCACATCAATTCCGGTAAATGAAGTTTCATGTACTCCATCTTGTAAAGCTACGATTAAATTTCTTCGCGAACAAAGTGATTTAATAAAAAGAGAAAATGAGGACATCAAATACGAAGGCTATACTCTAAGGAAAGGTCAAAAACCTTTAAAAGCTCAATTAGAGGCCAAGAATAAGGACTTTAGGAAATTACAAGAAGATTACAACAACAAGTGTGAAAATTATGATCACATTAAACGCAAACTTGCTGCTATAACTGAAGAACTTGATGCTTTGAAAATAAAGTGTGGAAAAACAAAAGTTAGTTTCAAAAATTATACCGCATCAAGTAAGACAGTCGAGTCCTTAGTAGAAATCAATTGAGTTTTAAAGATAATCAAACCAAGGGTCTAGGGTATCACAGTGTGCCACCTCCTTTTAATCACAATTATAACCCACCTTTTGAGACAAATAAGGAAGAAATGTCTGCTCAGTATGGCCAAACCCCTGCTCCAGATTCAGTTAAAACTGAACAATCAGGGCCAACTGAGGGTGTTGTGTTGAACGATACTAATGCTTCTACTTCATGTGCAGGTAAAGTAGCAGAGGATGAGAACAAGGAGAACACCATTGCACAAACCAACATCTCCTTGAACTCTGAATCTGTTGCTTCGAACTCAACTGCTTCTGATCAACCTGCTGTTGGTAAATACAGGCCACCAATTCCAACGCAACAGAGTTCTTGTTGCAAGTGTGCATGTGGGAACAACAAGAGACAAGGCAACGATACGCCACCAGGGGCAGGAAGAAACAATTTCCCAGTGAAGAAAAAGACTTGTTTTCACTGTGGAGCACCTGGTCATATTGCCCGAAATTGTCCAAATCGCGCATACGTTCCTTATTAAGCACAAGGCTGGCAGAACGCGCCAAGAGGGAGATACTCCAAAAGATACCCCTCAAGATCACGATCAGACATTGACGACTGGAATGCCAAGAAGGCCAAGAGTTCAACTCCCAAGGCCAAGAAATCAAATCCCAAGGTCAAGAAGGGAATGTCGGCCAAGAAGCCAAATCCAAGAGATGATCCCGTAAAGCCAAAATCAAAGTCATCTCAACGGCCAACATCAAGATCAAAAGAAAGTATTGAGCCACCCATTAGATCGAAAAACAAATGGGTTAAACCCAACTACAAATGGGTTCTAAAGGCTCACTCTCCCAAATCTTCTAACGCTTCTAATATTTTTACATCTTCTGTTTGTGATAAGCAGGACATGTCATGGGAGAGGGTATCTTGCATTGATGACAAAGGTCGACCCAGTTTCAAAATGGACTGGGTTCCAAAGACCAACTGATCTTTCTCGGTGTCGGAACAGCTATGGAGGCCTATCATCAGAATTCAGTTTGTTGATAGCGGCTGCTCCAGGCACTTGATAGGAGGCATCTCTCAACTGTACAACATTCAAACATTTTTTTGAGAGTATGTTTCCTTTGCGGGAAGGGAAGAAAGGAAGTGATCACTCACGGGGTTTGTGCTTAATGACATGAAGAATTTCCGGATCTATTCTGAGTTTACACGTGCTATTCTCAGACCTTCTGGATGCAAATTCAATCGGTGACTTACGGTTTGAGTTTTCTTCTCTATACTCCTAAGTTTTTCTTAAGTTGATTCGCTTTAAAGACTAATTTTTGTTTTAGGATAGTTTAAATTTGCGCATTACTTTCGTTTCTCTCTTATGTACAAATTTAGGGGGAGAAATAAAAACAAAACAAAAATTAGAAAATTTTAAAAATCCAAAAACATTAGAAAATCAGATAATCAAAAAAAATTGTTGGTTATGAAATGTGCTGCTTGAGGGAGATGTTCTGGGAAGTGATATGATAAAGTGATAACAGACAACCTGAGTCTGCGTAACGTACCCAAAGTTGAAAGGTCTATGCTTTGGTTTGATGTGTCGGTAGGCACGAAAGATTCTAAATGGACATGACTAGGATGAATTGAACTTAGGAAATCAAATGACTTGACAAATCTTGACCTAGTTAGATCCGTTCAGCCTGACAATACGACGCTCGGATAGGTTGAGCAGGGAGATATATATGGGAATCTACTCGTCACAATAATTGAACCCGTACTTGGAACCGTCACAATAACTTTTCCTCGTCACAATAATTGAACCCGGTTGGATGGGGCGACTGGTAAATTCCGATAAATTAGGTCTGTAGAATATCATTTTCTTTCTTTCTGTCTGTTAGTCATATGTTGTCTCCTTTGCGTGACTTCCAATCCAACCTGGTACACAACATATACAACTCTATTTCTCTGCAGGTTATATATGTGAAAGACTTCTTATCTGTTAGCCATATGTTGTGTCCTCTGCGCAACTTCTAATCTGACATGGTACACAGCATATGCAACCTTCTACTTCTCAACCCCTCTGAAATAATAAGTAATAAGTAATAGAATTCTGAATCTATCTTCTCTCTGAATGGTTGTCTGCTCACCCGGTGTAAGGAGTACCCTGGAAGTTCTTGATGGCTGGGGCATATCAGGTTGCGGGAAACACGTTCTAGTACACTTAAAATTGAACATATACAGAGTGTCTATAGATCTCGCTGCTCAATTTAGGTGGACATCAATATCTCTGGTCGTCGTCAGCTAGTGGTCCTTAAGATATAGTATCTAGAAACTTAGGATTAGATATAATATCTACGAACTTAGGATCACATTGTCTTGTCACTTATAGTATGTCCTAATTTTGTCACAATTTTTTGTGTTTAAGTGGACAACAATACCGACGATCGACCAGACAAAGATGTGAATATGAAAGGTACCGATAAGTGGATAAAGGCTGTCTAAAAACTTTGATCCCAAATCTCTCGTAAAGTTAGATATCATTTTTATTTTTGTTAAATTAGTCATAGTTTCTTCTAATTTAAATTTTAGGAGGAGAATTAAAAATAATTCAAAAATCAAACAAAAATCAGAAAATTAAAAATCCAAAAATATTTTTTTTTTGTGCTAATTTTTCTTTTAGTTTTGTTTTGTCTTGAAAATTGATTTCAGGCGTAGATGAGACTCGTGGAGACTGTATTGAAGATCTTCTGAGCCAAGGCTTCATTCGTGAGCATCGAAGAATTCACATTCGAAGGAGCAAGAAATGAAGATTATTCTTTCGACATCCAATCTGTCAACCCCAGAAGCATTGTGAAGTTGTACTTGAAGATTATGTGACGGATTGCATTGAAGCCTCCTCAATCAGTCTGCTGCTATCTTAAACCTACTGAAGTGATCTAGTAGATTATTTCTCTCCGTTGTTCTCTCTGAAGATTCTCAAGCTGAAAGCGCTATCTTTCAAGAATCAGTACATCAAGCCTCCTCACCCAACATGCATTCGAAGTCAAATCTTGAAGAAAAGCCCAACCGCTCGAGATGAAGTCATTCATGAAGATTCATCAAGTTCATCTTGAAGCTGTGAAGAAATTAAAGATTAATGCTGAAGCCAAGCTCCTAATGAAGATTAACAAGAAAAAGCCAGCTACTTTTTAGGGGGAGTTTGTTGGGCCATTTAGAAAAGAAAGCTATAAACAAAGGGGGAGATTGTTGGGTCAAAAATATGGTTTATACTTTGCTTTTCTAGGAAAATATATTTTTATGTAATATTGTATGTGTGTGCGGCTGTACACATGTGTATGGCTGGAGGTCCATATAAATAGAGGAGTGCATGTGGGAGTGTAGGTTAAGAAAAGAAGAGAGAAGGCTAGAGAAGAAAGAGAAAGTTAGAGAGAAGAAGTGTGTGTGAAAGAGAATCTATTGTAAGGAGCATCAATTATATCATCAATACATTAGATTCAACATTTTCTTCTTCTCATTCTCTTCTATATTTGATCTGACATCATCCAATTGATTGGGATTCCGCACCATCAATTGGATCTGATTGATACACAAGCAAATTTGGGGACTTACAGTTTTTGTCCGAACAGTACCTACTCACCGAGTCCGGGACCTAACTTGCCAAGTTCATCAGTTAAGTCCCGCGTTCCGTCCTGCTTTTACTCGGCAAGTTGTTCCTTCAACTCGTCGAGTCCAAGGCCAAGATGCGAATAATACTTAGAAAGAAATACGTACCATGAACTAGGTGCTACAAATCTCCCCCACTTATTTTAGACTTCATCCTCGAAGTCTGCTGCTCGATCCTAAAACAGCTAGGGTTTCAATGAGAAGTGTTTTGGGAGCATAAGGGACAATATGGCCGTCATATCATTGCTTAAACAAGGTGCAAACCCTCAGATTAGGGTTTTTGTCCGAACAGTACCTACTCGCCGAGTCCGGGACCCGACTCACCGAGTTCATCACTTAAGTCCCGCTGCCCGTCCCGCTTCTACTTGGCGAGTTGGTCCTTCAACTCGCCGAGTCCAAGGCCAAGATGCACTCTTACGATGCCTATACTCGTCTTGTATGCAGAGAGTATGAAAATACTAACGATGAAAAATACTTAGAAAGAAATACGTACCAAGAACCAGGTGCTACAAATCTCCCCCACTTATTTTAGACTTCGTCTTCGAAGTCTGCTGCTCGATCCTGAAACAGCTCCGGGTAATGCTCCATCATCTCGTCCACCGGCTCCCAAGTCCATTTCGAGCCCTTCTGGTGCTACCATTGCACCTTCACGAGCTCCGCCCTCTTGTTCCTCAAACCTTTTGACTTCCGGTCGAGGATTGCTACAGGCCGATCGATGTAATTCAGGCTGCCATCAACCTGAATGTCCTCCGAGGGCACCACTGCCGAGTCGTCCACCAGACACTTTTGCAACTGAGAAACATGAAAAGTGTCGTGTATTTGACTGAGTTTGGCTAGAAAATCCAACCTATACACCACCTTGCCCACCCGGGCTATAACCCTGAATGGTCCAATGTACCTGGGGCCCAACTTGCCCAGCTTCCTGAATCGGATAACGCCTTTCCATGGCGACACCTTCAAGAGAACCATATCCCCGACCAGGAACTCCAGGTCTGATCGCCGCTTATCGGCATAACTTTTCTGCCGACTCTGAGCAGTCTGAAGGCTGCTCTGGACTTGCTGAATCCGCTCTGTCGTCTTGAGCACTACTTCAGTGCTCCCCATTACCCTCTGGCCAACCTCTCCCTAATATATCGAGGTCCTGAACTTCCTCCCATATAGCATCTCGAAGGGAGGACGATCAATGCTCGCATGATAACTATTGTCGTAGGAGAACTCTGCCAATGGAAGGTAGGTATCCCAACTACCTCCGAAGTCTAATGTGCATGCTCGTAGCATATCCTCCAGGGTCTGGATGGTCCGCTCGCTCTGACCATCCGTCTGCAGGGTCTGGATGGTCCGCTCGCTCTGAGCATCAGCAACAACATTAACTTTACCGGGGTGGTAAAGTATCTCGCAGTTGTAGTCCTTAAGTAATTCTAGCCAGCGTCGTTGCCTCATATTCAATTCTTTCTGATTAAAGAGATATTGGAGACTCTTATGATCAGTGAAAAGTTTGCACTTCGTGCCATAGAGGTAATGCCTCCATATTTTCAGAGCGAAAACTACCGCTGCCAACTCCAAATCATGAGTCGGGTAGTTCTTTTCATGCTCTTTCAGATGTCGAGACGCATATGCTATCACCTTTTCTCTTTGGGTCAAAACACAACCCAATCCAACCCCAGACGCATCGCTATAAACAGCGAAGTCTTCAACTTCATCGGGTAGAGAAAGTATCGGTGCCTCGCATAGCTTCTTCTTTAGCTTCTCGAATGCTTCTTTATGCTTATCATTCCAAGCATAAGTAGCTCCTTTGTGGATCAAAGCTATCAATGGACTAGCAATCGAAGAAAAGCCTTGGATAAACCTTCGGTAATATCCGGCTAATCCCAAAAAGCTTCGAATCTCCGTGGGACTTTTCGGTTGTTCCCACTTCGTCACAACTTCGATCTTTGCTGGATCAACCATTATACCTTCTTGGTTGACCACATGACCCAAGAATTGGACTTCACGAATCCAAAAATCACATTTGGAGAACTTAGCATACAGCTTCTCCTTCTTCAAGACTTCTAACACTTCTCGCAAGTGTCTGCCATGCTCCTCCTGGCTTTTCGAGTAAATCAGAATGTCCTCTATGAACACTATCACGGATTTATCAAGGAAAGGATTACAAACCCTATTCATCAAATCCATGAACGCTGCCGGAGCATTGGTTAGTCCAAACGACAAAACCAAGAACTCGTAGTGTCCATATCTAGTTCTGAATGCAGTCTTCTCGATATCTTGCTCTCTTACTTTCAGCTGATGATATCCTGACCTTAGATCGATCTTCGAGAAATAGCTCGAAACTTGTAATTGATCAAACAGGTCATCAATCCTTGGCAACGGATATCTATTCTTTATTGTTGCCTTGTTTAGCTCTCGGTAATCAATGCACATTCTCATACTTCCATCCTTCTTCTTCACGAATAACACCGGAGCTCCCCAGGGCGATGAACTAGGTCTAACGAAACCTTTGTCCAATAACTCCTGAAGTTGCATCATTAGCTCCTTCATCTCCGTCGGTGCTAATCGATAAGGTGCTTTCGCAATTGGCGTTGTTCCTGGCAACAAGTCAATACGGAATTCCACTTGTCGATCAGGCGGTAATCCAGGAAGATCTTCGGGAAATACTTCCGGATAATCACACACAACTGGAATATTCTGCATCACCTTCTTTTCCTTCTTAGCATCAATCACGAATGCTAAAAATGATGTACACCCCTTGGTCAAACATTTTCTGGCTTTCATCAATGAAATGATTCCAGAATTCACTCTGCGTTTGTCCCCATACACCATAAACGAATCTTTCCCAGGCGGGTTTACTTTGACTATTTTCTTCTTGCATAAAATTTCGGCGTCATTGGCGCTGAGCCAATCCATTCCCAATACGATGCCGAAACCATTAAGTTCTATAGGCAATAATTCCTCGTGGAACTTATTCCCATTCAGATCAATTAAGATATTTTTCATACGATGGCTAACAGGTACAAACTTGCCACTAGCAACTTTGACTAATAAGGCATTATCTAGTCTAACAACAGACAAAGCTAGCTTTCTACCAAATTCATGCGATATAAAGGAGTAGTTGGCTCCAGAATCAAATAAAATTTGGGCAGGCAATTCGTTAACGAGAAAGGTACCTGAAGCGACATCAACTTCATCTTTAGCAGCTTCCAGTGTCATCTGGAATGCTCTCGCCTTTGGCTTTGGCGGAATGTTGGGTCTAGCTGCCTCCTTCTTCTTTGGGCAGTCCCTCGACATATGTCCCTCCTCACCACAACCATAGCAAACTTTCTTAGTGAGGGTACATTCATTGGCATAGTGCCCTGGCTTTCCACACTTGTAGCATGTGTTCGCCACCTCACATCTTCCATGATGCTTCTTCTTACATTTGTCGCACCATTTCGCTGCACCTCCACTTCCCCTCGAACCAGACTTCGAGAACTTGTTTTTCTTGTTGGACCCTGAAGTTCCATCGAACTTCCTCTTTTCTCCAACATCAATCCTTTCCAGAACCTTTTCCTTCTGCTGGGCCTCCACATTCTTAGCTGCACGAACAACCGTTTTCAGAGTAGTTTCCATCTTGACTGTCGGACCAAAGTCGGCAGGCAGTCCATTAGCAAACCTCTCAATATTGGAGAGTTCCGTTGGCACTAGGTACGGAAACAACTTCATTTTCTCAGTAAATGCAGTAGCATAGTCATCTATGCTCATCTTCCCTTTCTTCAAGTTTTGGAACTCATTGTTCAGATCAATCAGATCTATCTCTGAACAATACTGCACCCTTAGTTGTTCCAAGAACTCCTCCCATGACATTTTCAGGGCTTCTCCTCGTGGCATAGTATCTGCCAACAACTTCCACCAACTCAAGACTCCAGTCTTCAGTTGTCTAACCGCAAAGACGGTCTTCTGTTTGTTGCTACAGTCGCAACTTTCAAATACCATCTCCATTTTGGAGATCCAATCCATTATCTCAACAGGCTTTGGGCTCCCAAAAAGACTTGGTGGTTTGGCGCCCAAGAAATTCTTGTACATTCGCCCATCCTTGTTGTTTCTCCTTTCTGGATCGTTCCTTTGTTCTCCTTGAGTCCCAACTTGACTCATCATGCGACTATTGTTCCCTTCCTCCGATTGCTCAGGAATCAATTCGGGTTCCTCAATAGGTATGATAGGTTCATCCCTATTATCCAACATCCGTCGCATCTCATCCCTTTGTTCGGCTAACATAGCCCGAATCATGGCTTGCACCACACCCATTGTTATTGGTTCTGGTGCTGCTGCTACAACAGGTATTTGCTCAATCACTGGCGGTTGATTCCTATTTTCATCCGCGTTTCCAATGCTACTCCTTGTTCTCACCATTTTGATCTACACACCGAATAAGGTGAAATTAGATCCTCATTCACGATAGATATTCAAATCATCCTTATTACTCTGAAACGTTTACATGCTAGTTCTAATACCGTAGACATACGCTTAGAATCCTACACACATAAGGTTTCTAGATCCGGTCGGCAACAAACCGTAGATCCGAACAAATAATATCATATATGGCAACATATAACATTTAGCACATAAAGCATTTTAGGCAACTTTCCTAAAATAAACTAGTGCTCGTGTCTAAAATCCAACAGACACACATCTCAAAATTCCACTTAGCATTCTAAGTTTAAGTCTAGAAATCCTACAAATTCCTAGTTCGCTTAAACTAATGCTCTGATACCAACTATGACATCCCCAAAATCTCGGCCAGAAAAGACCGATTTTCATTTATGCTTTTAAATAATTTCAGAGTAAATCCTTTTGATTTGAAAGAGTTATGGAATTTGTTCCCAAAACAAAACATGATAAAATAATATTTATTAAAGCATTTCATCAAGAGATGCATTTTCATTATATAATCAAAACTCAGGATGTCATGTTTCGATACAGACCATAAAGCATAAACGATAACATTACAAGTCATTCAACAAATATATACATATACAGACTTGTAAACAAAACAACAAGATGATCCATCCATCTTATGCCCTTGTGCCACTTCCTGTAATGCAAATAAAACTGAGTGGGTCAGGCTTGGGAGCCTGGTGAGCATATAGGGTTTTCAACCCACAATAAATAAGTTATATTTAATTTCACCAACCAACACTATCCCGATTACCCATTCCCGTTTTCCTCACTTTACGTCCCTAAAACAACATCTATCTCAAGGGACCTAATCTAGGATTTTCATCGGGACGGACATCACTGCTAAAGGGGTTTCCTCAACAATAGATATCCTAAAGGAAACCATGAGGGGGATAGAGTACACCGGTGAACACATCGTTCACAACACCTACAGGTTATGAACCTGCTAGCGTTCCACTGGACTGTCTAGAAAGAGTCTGTGGTCGTTATCCATACTCCGCTGAATAACTAGATCAACAACAACAACAACATCGAGGCCTCTCATCTGTTTATTACACACCAACTATCTACCCATGTTCTACCCAACATATTAGTATATAAAAATATATATTTTCATACATAGTTTAAAACCTGTATATCATTTTCATTCAATATATATTCCACATAACAGATGAGGCATACCACATAACACGTATTTCATAGAAAGCAATTCAAATCTATGAGATAGAATAAAGTGAATATCCATTCACGCATACAATCACAAAATATACACATAACAAGTATATCGTATAAAATACTTCATAGTTACTCGTTAGAAGAAAGTAACTACACCCTCACACATATAAACCACAATTTACTTAATACACTCAAACCGTACTTGTATTATTATCGTGTCTATGAAAGGTAGTATACACTCACTTGATCAGAAGATGAGCGGACAGCACTACGACTTGCAGAAGTAGTAATCCACAGCAGATCTGGAAGATCTCCACAAAAATCGAACTTCTCGCGGGCAGAGCTTCGGCTCGGGAACCGCACTTCTCGGGATCTTCGGGATCTCAGGACTTGCCTCGGGGCTCGAGAATAATACCGGGGCTTCGGGGTATTTCTGGCATGCAAAACGATGCAAAATGGGAGAGAGAAGAGATGAAATTAGGAAATTAGCCGGCTGCCCTCGCATCCTATTTATAAGAGGCTGGAGCCTCGGAGTACGCGGGGCGTACTGCAGTACGCAGCGCGTACTGCTTTCGAAATCGTCACTGCATGCGTCATCCGAAGTGTCGACACTCTTCGGAGTACGCGGGACGTACTCGCTTACGCGGGGCGTACGTCAGATCGGACCGCTGACTCCTCTTCGGATAATGTCGGATTTAATGATTTAATTTAAATACAAAATAATTAATAAACTTCGGAAATTCATATCTTCTTCATACGAACTCCGTTTTCGACGTTCTTTATATCCACGCGAAAGTGAGACTACGCTCTAAAACTTTCGTTTAGACTCCGTTGGCTAATTTTGACTTTATTTTTATTATTAATTATTAATAGGCCGAGACATAAACTTTCGTTATAAATTCATAACTTCTTCGGTTGACGTCCGTTCTCGCCTAACTTTTTATCGCTTCGATACCAACAACGAGACCTTCGATCGTTGTTTAGATTGCTTCGGCTAAAAACCGCTCGATCTCAAATCGAGTAAAACATGCTGCATACCGCTAAGTCGAAACTTCGATAAATCATAATCAGATTTGGGCATTCTATATATATTCGGAAACCTCGTTTCAACTACTACAACATTAACCAAAGATATTAAGTTCATTTTACACTTAAATTTTGACGCTTATTTTTATTCTTAATTAATCAGACCACATAATTAAGCAATTAAGCACAAAACACATAATACTCAAATAATACATTCTTATTATTTCAAAACGGGTTACAAAGGTTAACCTAGACTATTACATTGCTAAAAATGGCAAGCCCAGAAACACAGGCGTTACAAGTACCCAGCTCGTCATGAAACTTCTTCCAAAACCTGGAAGTGAACCGCACATCCCTGTCTGAAATCACAAAAACTGGCACACCGTACCGCGCCACCACCTCCCGGATATAGATGTCGGCCAACTTCTCGGTCGACATGCTCTCCTGAATCGGGATAAAATGGGCGCTCTTGGTCAATCGGTTAATGATGAACCAGATTGAATCCACTCCCCGCGCGGTCCTAGGAAGCTTTGTGACAAAATCCATCGTGATGTCTTCCCATTTCCATAGCAGAATATCCAACGACTGCATCTTGCCGTGAGGTCTCTGATGCTCGGCCTTGACCTTCCTGTAGGTCAAGCACCGCTCCATGAACCATGCCACATCTTGCTTCATGCAGGGCCACCAATAGTCCAGACGAAGATCCCTATACATCTTCGTCGCCCTAGGATGAATGGAGAACCAAGATTTGTGCGCCTCCTCCATCAGAACCTGGCGCACACCCCCGTGGTATGGTACCCACACCCTACGGTGTAGTGTCAGTAATCCTCGGCTGTCATAGTCGAATGAGGAAACTTGCCCCACGATCCGCTCGCTCTTCCGATGTTCCTCCTTCATGCCCTCCTACTGGGCCTCCCGAATCTGCTCCAACAGCGGAGTCACCACTGTCATCCTCAGGCAGATATCCCTGATCGGCGCTACCTTGCGGCTAAGCGCATTGGCCACCACATTGGCCTTCCCCGGATGGTAAAGGATCTCACAATCGTAATCCTTTACCACGTCCATCCACCGACGTTGCCTCATGTTTAGATTCGGCTGATCCATGAGGTACGTCAAACTCTTATGGTCCGTGTAGATGGTATAGAGAACCCCATAGAGGTAATGTCGCCAGATCTTGAGGGAGAATACAACGGCCCCCAACTCAAAATCATGTGCCGGGTAGTTCGCCTCGTGAGACTTTAGCTGCCTCGACGCATAGGCGATGACATGCCCTCTCTGCGTCAATACTGTGCCCAAACCTGAGCTGGACGCATCCTAGTACATAACAAAATCGTCCATGCCCTCTGGCAGGGCTAAGATTGGCACCTCGCATAATCTTTGTCTCAGTGTCTTGAACGTGGCTTGCTGCTCAGGCCCCCAACGAAAGACCATGGCCTTCCTTGTTAGCCTGGTCAGGGGTACGACTATCTTGGAGAAATCATGGATGAATCTCCAATAGTAGCCAACCAATCCTAGGAAACTTTGAATCTCAGATGGAGACTTCGGAACCTCCAATCTCATCACGGCCTCCACTTTGGCCGGGTCCACTGAAATCTCCTTCTGGTTCACGAGATGCCTAAGGAACTGCACCTCGCGCAACCAAAACTCACACTTAGAGAACTTAGCATACAAGTTCTCCCTCCTCCAAGTCTCTAGAACCTCACGCAGATGCTCCTCGTGCTCCTCCTGCTTCTTGGAGTAAACCAAGATGTCATCAATAAACACTATCACAGACCGGTCTAACATCGGTCTACATATGCGGTTCATGAGGTCTATGAACGTGGCATGAGCATTGGTGAGCCCGAAGGGCATCACCACAAACTCGTAGTAGCCGTAGTGCGTCCGAAACAAAGTCTTTTGTATATCCTCCTCTCTGACCCTCATCTGATGATATCCTGAACATAGATCAATCTTGGATAACCACGATGCTCCCTGCAGCTGATCAAAGAGGTCATCAATCCTCGGGAGTGGGTAACGGTTCTTCACCGTTACCTTATTTAGCTCCCGATAATCAATACACATCCGATGTGACCCGTCCTTATTTTTCACAAACAGAATCGGGGCTCCCCAGGGTGAACTACTCGGTCTAATGAATCCCTTGTCTAACAACTCCTGCAGCTGTGTAGACAACTCCTGCATCTCAGGAGGAGCCAACCGATACGGTGCCTTGGCTGTCGGAGCCGCACCAGGAACTAGGTCGATCCTGAACTCCACCTGTCGCTCCGGAGGTATCCCAGGCAACTCCTCGGGGAATACGTCCGCAAACTCTCGTACCACGGGCACCTCGCCCACTATCGACTTTCCCGCCTCCGGGTGTCCATGACATAAGCGACATATCCGACGCAACCCTATTGAAGGTAACGCCTTGCCCTCGCTGTCGAACATAAGGTTGGCCCTTTCTGTGGCTTCTTGCCCTGAATCACTAACTCTCCCCCTCGTGGGGCTCTGACTCGCACCAACTGCTGTGCGCAATCTATCACTGCCCCATTGGGGCTCAGCCAATCCATGCCGATAATCACCTTGTTCCCTTTCAACGGAATACGAACCAGGTATACCAGGTAACGCTCATCGAACAATCTCAAAACACAACGCAATCTCGACCTCTAGAGGGCAATCCAACATTCCCGAAGACTTAGGGAACTTCTTGCTAAGCGCAAGAGATACAAATGATCGGGTAGCACCCGAATCAAACAATACCTGAACTGGAATACCGTTCACATGGAACGATCCTAAACAGAGCACATACATAACATATCAAAATCACATCAGCATATCATAATAACATAAATAAGAAGTCATACTCGTCACCACATCGGGTGCAGCGCGTGCCTCCTCGGTAGTCAATTGGAAGGCCCGACTCCTCACCTCTGGAACCTCAGTCTTGGCGTGCCGGCCATCAGTAATCCGTAGGGCCGCCGGGGCTGGTGCCTTCACCGGCGCTGCTGTTGTCAATTGAGGGCAGTTGGCCTTTTTGTGGCCCCCTGGTTGCAGTGGAAACACAACAAATCAGACGTCTGAATAACCGGTGCAGGGGCGGTACAATCCCTGCTGAAGTTCCCCGTCTTGCCGCACTTGTAGCAGCCCGACGATCCCAATCTACACGCCCCCTCATGTGGCCTGCCACATTTCCTGCAACAGCCTGGTCCTGACTGGCCTTTCGGCCTACCGTCTGATCCCTTGGGCTTCTTCCCCGAAGCCCCAGTCGTCTTCGCCTCCTTTACCTTCCTCTTCCGGACATGCTCCGGATCGATCTCCCTCTCCCTTGCCCTGACAATCATGGAATCCAGGGTAGGGCAAGCTGAAAAACTAACATGCTCCCAAATTTCGGCTCGCAGCATGTCATGATAGCGGGTCCTCCTCATATCCTCATCTCCCGCATACTGGGGCACCAAAAATGCCCTCTCCCGGAACTTGGCGGTGATCTCCGTCACAGTCTCCGTAGTCTGTCGCATGTCCAAAAACTCTCTGGTGAAAACTCCTCCCTGAATCTGGTCACATAGTCTGACCAGGTCATAGCCTCCACAGCCGAGGCTCCCAATGAGTCACCAACAGACTCCCACCAGCTCTAGCTCTGTCTCTCAAACACCCTGCTACATATCTCACCTTCGACCCCTCGGGGCAGAAGTTGGTCAGCTGTGCAGACTCAATGTCTGCAATCCATTGTCTGGCAGCAATGGGGTCCTTCGCCCCATGGAAATCCGGCGCACCACTGCCCCTGAAGTCCTTAAAGGATAGCATGCGGGATCCTGACTGGCCAGATGCCATGTCGCTCCGGAACGCCCTAAGGCGATCCTCCATCAGCTCAACAATCCCTTCCTTGATCGACCCAAAGATAATCGGGGTCGCATCAAGGTTGCCTCTAGTGATCTCAGACGCGATGAACTCGCGTAACCTCTCATCCACTGGTTCGGAGCATGAACCCAAACCCGATCCTTCTCCGGAACTGCCAACTGCTGGCCTGGAACGTAGTACCACCATTCTGAAATACACCATGACAACCGTTAGTGATACTAGTACTTCTAGAGGGATCACACCCATCACAAGTTCCTTAGTCTTGCCTCAGCCCTCCTTAATTCGAGTACATATCCTCTGCTTTTAGTAGTACGGGCCCATACTACCTTCCACAACTATCCATACTTTCCTCAAGGACTGCCTTGACTCCACCAAGTCCGTTTTTCCCATGCTGATCTCTACTATTCTCATCCTAGGCTTACCCTAGGGAATTCTCTGACTCCATCCCAACCGGTCCTCAGCTGCCGAAGGCCTCCTAGTAATGCCAATTAGCCATTACCTGAATACCATCACATGTAATGAGGCTCGGATAATCCTTTGAGTAAAAGACTCGTCCCCACAACGGTTAGACTCAAACGAGAGTTGTGCAATAGGGCCAAATCCAACACTCTGGGATTATTCAATCCTAATCACATGTGATGCGACGTACTCACCTAATGGCTAACTCCCATCATTCAGATCCCTACAAGCACGAAGCAAGCAACATTCGGACACAAGAAACTACTCAAGAAACTCTATTCTCCTAACGAGAAACTATACCAGCATACAATGTTGTGCTCATACTACCAGGCATAACCTAACAAGCTATCCTATTACTGTCTACTTAATACTAGCATGCAATTCTCACAAGCTGAAGCACATAAAGCAGGCACATAAGGCATCATTCCTAGATCCTTAGTCGTATTCTAGCATGCTGTTCTACTGCAACTGATAAGCATAATATAAACTTGTATGGGTACTTTGGGGAATACTTACTTGAGCTCGGCCGGTTGCGCACATCAAACACTTTCATCTTTCTTAAAACTCTTTACTCAAAGTCATTTTCTTTGTAAAAATCTTTTAATCCCTCGATTTGAGTCCAGACACCCCCAAGGGTGTGTCCGAATCCCTCAAACCAGGGCTCTGATACCAACTTGTAACGACCCAAATTTTAAGTCCAAAATTTTCTTTTTAAATTAATTGATTCATAAAAACGTTCATGAGGAAATACTGAGAAATTACATCGTCTCATAAAACAATGTATCATGTCTGAAAACCCAAGTCACAAAGTAATAACATGTCAGAGTACAATCCCAGAATATCCATAGTGCGGAAAACAAATAGTGTGTGTATGATGTGTCGCTACCATTCCAGCTCCTTCCCCTTTGCTGAAGAGGAACCTGAAACCAAAACTGTAAACTGTAAGCACGAAGCTTAGTGAGTTCCCCCATCATACCATATACCATACAATCACATAGCATACATACTGCCAGGCAATTCTGGGGTGCCTGACCTACCCGGTACAACCATGCTGGGGTGCCGACCTACCCGTACGACCATTTTGGGGTGCTGTCCTACCTATGCCAAGCCATTCTGGGGTGCTGACCTACCCGTCGGTCCTAACAACCGACCCTTGGGGACTATTCCACCCCTTACTGCTACTATCACATATATCATAACATAAACATACTATCAGAAATATCTGGGGTGTCCGAACTACCCTTCGGTCCTAACAACCGAACTTGGGGACTATTCCCCTCCTACTACCAGTATCACATATAACATATCATGCTAGCATATAAACATATCATCACGTACTATCAGACATATCTGGGTGTCTGACCTACCCTTCGGTCCTAACAACCGAACTCTACTGCTATCACATATAACATATCATTCTAGCATATAACATATAAGGTAGTAGCAAACCTAGATGAATATCACAAAGACAATCATCTAACATATGACTCCTACTGGTGGGCCAACATTGTGGCTGTAGACCCACCACTACTGGAAGGTAACTCACCTCGAACAAGTAGCTGCTGATAATCCGTGTGGGAAGTCTCTGTCTGCTGTTGCTCCGGAAATCCTCCGACTACAATCCCTACAAACACTTAGTCAGAAACTGACATCTACTCTTAGGGTAAAATGATTATTCTACCCCCAATCAAGTCCAAGTCAAAGTCAACTTCAAATTGACCCGAATCGTCGAGTTAGGCCGTCAACTCGCCAAGTCCCTCACTCTTTACTCGTCCTCATCCATGACCCCACTTGTTGATTTGGGCCGTCAACTCAACGAGTTCTTCTCTTACATGAACATCACATGAAAACTCATCTGACTCGCCGAGTTGATGAACAACTCGTCGAGTTCACCTTCATCTGATGAACAAGTTCTGTCCTCGACTCGCCGAGTTGATGAACAACTCGTCGATTTCTTCTTCATCCCTAAGAAGATTGCCTTGGACTCGCCGAGTCCAAGAACGGACTCGCCGAGTCTAGTCTTGACCAATTCCATATAGTCGATTTAAATGAGATCTAACACACCAAAACCATAGATCTAGCCTCCTAATGTCCACTTTATACGTAAAGTTCCAAACTTGATGCACATGCATGGGGTTTTTAGCTCAAAAATCCACATAAAGTGTCCTAGAATGTACATGGGGCTCTCATGGCCCTAAAGTTGGCACCTTTATGCCATGAGACCCCTCTTAAGGTCCAGATCTAAAGTCAAAACCCACTCAACACTTTTAATTCTGAAACATGACTTAGCAATCGAAAGAGATCCCAAGTTAAAGATGAATAAACACATAGATGAGTCAAGACAGGGGCATTATACCTTGAAGTTGCTGAAAATGAAGTAAAATCCCTGGATCTACTGGCCCTAACTCAAGTTCGAAGCTCCTTCCTTCCTTCCAAGCTTTACAACCACACAAGAACACCAAAAATGGCCTCAACAAAGCTCAAACGGCTAGGGGTTCAATGAGAAGTGTTTTGGGAGCATTAAGGGACAATATGGACATCATATCATTGCTTAAATAGGGTGAAAACCCTTGGATTAGGGTTTTTGTCCGAACAGTACCTACTCGCCGAGTCCGGGACCCGACTCGCCGAGTTCATCACTTATGTCCCGCATTCCGTCCCGCTTCTACTCGGCGAGTTGTTCCTTCAACTCGCCGAGTCCAAGGCCAAGATGCGAAAAATACTTAGAAAGAAATACGTACCAAGAACCAGGTGCTACATATTTGTATCCTGATTCTGAGAGGGCGCGACACATCTTGCTTTGTTTCAACATTCTTCTATAATTTTATGATTCAACTACGTTTTTAGTCTTTTTTCCTTCCTTTCACCTCAACAATGTGTAAATCCTACAATATCATATTTAAAAGCATTTTTAGTACCTTTTGTTCTATAATATCAAAATATAACAATATTAAACAAGATAATGCCAAAAATATATGTATAAAATAGGTGTTATCAATACATGTATTCATTGCAACCAAACCAATAAACCAAAATATATTAGACTGAACCTAAAAATATTTTTTGTAATTTATAAACAGAGTATCAAACCAACAATAATCTTCAATGAACTATAAACACATGTGCATATAGATTTGCAAAATTTCATAACATGATATTTTCTAAATTAATAAATAATTATTCATGCATACAATTTATGCGTATATGTTCACATTTCACAAAGCAACATACCAACATTTTTAAATGGATGACATGCTCATCGTAACCAAGGACATTTCAAGAATAAATTTCTTGTAGGTGCTTCTAAAGAATGAATTTGAGATGAAGGATTTATGAGTTTTAAAGAAGATACTAGGCATGAATATTCAAAGGGATAAGAGAGCATGGAGATTGTTTGTTTATCAACAAAAGTATATAGAGAAAGTCTTGTAGTCATTCTACTTTAATCAGTTCAAACCATTTGGAACTCCTTTGGTGGTACACTTAAAGCTTGATCAAAGTACTAAACTAACTACTAATGAGGAATGGAAGTATATGAGCATGGTTCCATATCCAAGTGTTGTTGGAAGTCTCATGTATGCGATAGTTTGTTCCAAACATGATTTGGATCAAGTGGTTAGTATAGTAAACATGTTTATGAGTAATCCTGGAAAAACTAAGTAGTCAAGTGAATCTTGTGATATGTGACAGAACATATAATGTATAGCTATTGTATGGTGCTAACACTCAAAGTTACTTGGTTGGATATGCAGACTTAGAATATGGTGGTGATCTGGTGAAATGGAGATCATTAGTGTGTTATATATTCACTTTATACAAATGTATTATAATTTGGAAGTTAATTCGATAAGATACCGTTTGCTTGTCTACAACTAAATCGGAGTACATGTCTATGAATGAAGGAATAAAGGAAGGTATAAGGTTACACAATCTTATTCATAATCATGTTTTGAAGGTAGGGAAGCCTGGCGTATACTGTAATCATCATAATACACTGAATCTTGTAGAGAATCATGTTTATGTTAGGTTAGATATTATTCGTGATATTCTAGAAGAGGAAAAATTCTTCATATTGAAGATTGATACCAAGGATAATCCAACATATATGTTGACAAATTCGTTACCACCTGAGAAGTTAAAGCTTTGCTTAGACTTGGTTGATGTTTGCAGGAGTTAAGTACTTTCATTGAAATTGGTAGGAGAGAGAGGAATTTCTAGGTTTTTGTATCTTGGAGTATACTCAACTCAAGATGGAGATTGTTAAAATGTGACTCGAGCATTTAGAAATCAAGTTGGAGTATTTGCAATCAAACTTAAAGCATTTAGTGACATCATAGAGCATTGTGAATGAGCTTCTATAGAAGGCGTCCCTTTGGAATCAAGATGCACCCTAAGAACATAAGGTGCACCCATGTATTTTCAAGTGCATTGGGGACATCGTTAGATGTGTTTCATGATTAGTGTTTGTTTATAATGTGTTGTTGAAACATTATCCGTCCTTAAGGATCATAATACATCCCTAAGGTGAAGTATGTTCCCCTAGGATGCATGGTGCGCCCTTTCATAGATAATGCTCCCCCTATGACTATGTTAATGCATTATAGTGTTCAAGGAGCTCCATTGATGTGCTACCGGTGAATGTACTTAAGAAGGATACCCTTATGGAGCATGATATGCCCTCATGAAGCACCATGCACCCTTATGGCACATGATGCACATATTTAGCATCATGGTGCGCTCCATGTGCATGCTTGATGCCCATGCATTGTTCCTCAAGGAAAAGGTCTCTAAAAGAGATTGTATGGCATGACGTGATTGGTTTATATTTTTTTGCTCCTTACAATTGAAGGGTTGATCCCATTAGGGTTTTAGGTCTAATCCTTATTCTATAAATAAGGTTACTTGTAATATTCATTTGATTGTCTTGTATTGAAAACTTGAAGGCTTATACTTCTAACTTTATTGGAATGCTTGTGAATAAGAATAATCTCTCGTGTCATGTGGACATAGATCAACTTAACCAAGCCACGTTAAATACTATGCCTTTTTAGTTGTTTTTTCCAAACACTTTCTCGCTTATTCCTTAACACTCCCATTCTGTATCTATTTTCCATAAAATATATTGACATCATATCATGCCATACTGTGACATCCCCAAAATCACGGCCAGAAAAGACCGGTTTGTTTATGCTTTGTTTAAAAATCAGAGTACTTATTTCATAAAAATGTTGCGGAATTTGTTCCCAGAAAAACATGGTAAATACGTTATTAAAACATTTTCGAGGAAACGTATTTATTTCATTTTAAAACGTTTGGGATGTCATCGTTAATACAGAAACATAAGCATAAACAGAACTTACAATTATTTACACTAGTGATCTACATCTCTTTAAATCTCTCAGTATAGTGTCACTTCATATCAACACCTGTGATATAAATAAACTGAGTGGGTCAGGTTGGGAAACCTGGTGAGCACATAGGGTTTTCAACCCACTAATATAATTATTATTTTTAAACATTAAACAATCAACCCAATTACCCATTCCCGTTATCCTCACATTACGTCCCTAAAACATCTAACACAAGGGACCTAGTCAAAGGACTATCATTGGGATGGAGTATACCTGGTGAGCACACAGTTCACACAGTTCGAATAAACACACAGTTCGGTTAAACACACAGTTCGAATAAACACCTATAGGTTGCGAGCCTGCTAGTGTTCCACTGGACTGTCTAGAATAGTCCGTGGTCGTCATCTATACTCCGCTAGATGACTAGATCATCAAGAACAGCTACAACGAGGCCTCTCATTATTTTATTTTGTCACACAACAACTATTACATCTACCCATGTTTTACCCAACACATTTTGTAGATATAAAATACATATACAGTTTAAAACATTGAAAACATGTATAAAACGTTCATCCAGCATAGATAGCAAGTATACAGATAATATACACACACAGCACGTAATTTATATAAAATACTTCATATCTATGTGTAAGCTGAAAGTAACTATGCACTCACCTGATTAGGTGGTGACTCAGCACTCGGACAGCGCTTCGATACTCTCAAAACGATATTCCTTTGATAAAACCTAGTATCGATACCACTAGGGTTTAGTTTAACGATAACCGCAACAAATTAATTAGTCCGAGTATTATTAAGCGTTAATAATACTCGATATAACTTATAATAATAGTCCAAATAATTATTTTAAGGACCTAATAACATTCCTATAATTATTTGAAAGCTATATTAAAATTGCCTAAGCGTAGCACACTTACAGCGAATTTTATCGAAAACCGGGACTTAATTGGAGCAGCGTTTCGAAACCGAAAAACTCCTTTTTCTCGGGACTCCGGGAGCCTCGGGGCTTCCCTAGGGTGCTAAGGGGGTTTTCTAGGGTTTGGGGGGGGGGGGGATTTAGATGAGCTAGAGAGAGAAACTAGTGAGAGAAAGAAGTGGATCTGGAGTGAAAAACTCGGAATGGCTCGCATGCTATTTATAGCCCCAGCAGCCTCGGACTACGCGGCGCGTCCAGCAGCTACGTTGGGCGTAATCTCGGATTGGGTCGCCAGCTCGCACCAGCTGGCTCGCACTTCGGAAGAAGATTAGGACCGAGGGTACGCTGGGCGTACCGAACTTCGACGCGGGGCGTAAGGCGAAGCGAGGCAACGTGGCGCGATCCGAAGGGCGCTCTGTTGATCGATGATGGACGGCTGCGATGAGGCCACGTCATCTATCTCGCATAAGATTTCGCAATTTGCATGCTGATCTTTAAAAATTCGTAACTTTCGCGTAAGACCTCCGTTTTCGACGTTCTTTATATCCACGCGAAGGTGGGAACGTACTCTACAACTTTCGTTTAGACTTCGTTGGCTAATTTTGGCTCGGTTTTAAATTTTATATTATTAACGGGCCGGGACACGATTGGTCCGTTAAATCCTCATAACTTCTTCATCCGACTTCCGTTTTCGCCCATCTTTTTCTCGTTACGCTACTCTTAACGAGATCTTCGATTCTCGTTCAGGTCATGTCGGCTAAAATCGCTCGATCTAATATTCGAATTTCGGGCTGTACACTGCTAGTACGAAACTTCGAAAAATCATAACTTCTTCATACGAAGTCAGATTTGGGCGTTCTTTTTATCGATATTCTTAGTTTAACATATTCTATGACTTTCATTTAGATTGCTAAGGCTAAATCTCGCTCTATCGTAAATTCACTATTTATGATTCCCAGTGTCGTGCCGGTTCTGTCGCGAAACTTTGACGAGTCATAACTTCTTCGTTATAACTCGGATTTTGGCGTTCCTTATATGTACGGAAACCTTGTGACATAATCTACAACTTGGTTAAGATTATTTATTCTAAATGATCTTTTCTCGAAAAGTCGTTTTTGACCCCTATTGCCTCTAATTTGACTAGCCCGGATTTGCAGGCGTTACACATACCCTATGTGCTTTCTCTGGTTCATAAACAACTTTGTTTGGTTTTTAGACATGATCTACAAGATCCTAAATTTTAAAACAAGGATATTTCTTGAGAAACAACTCTTATTAAAGATCTCCATGGATAAAGTCTGTCTTAACTCCATTTGATACGCTTTCAACTTCTTATGATATGCATAGATACGAAACAAGTTAATATCTTCCAACCTTTTCACTAGAGAAAAACTTTCATGATAATCCAATCCTTAAAGTTATGAAAATCCTTGTGCTTCCAATCATGCTTTGTTTATGGTCATAATTCCATTTTCCTCTACATTATTTGAATAACCCATCGTGTTACAATAGTTATATTGTTAGTTAGTATTGGAACATTTTCCATACTTTATTTATTTTGAATTCCTGAAGCTCATCTTACATGACTTTGATCTATTTAGCATTTTTTTTGATATATCATATGTCTTATTTGGTTTAAACATAGAGACAGAATTTACATATAGACAAATATTGTTGGATACTTGATTTCTGCTTTGTACATCGGCAATTGCATTGCCAATAATTTAAGTGGGATGATGATCTCTTAACATACAAGTAGTAGGAGCATAATGAGAATTAGAGTAGATAGATTCATCATCAGGATCACCCATGGAGGTGTTATCAGCGTGAGATGGAAGATTATCCAATGTGGTAGTATAAGATATTCTAGCGTTATTGTGGATTGGCGTTGAAGGTATGATGTGTGAGATTGATATGTCACATGATTTTTATTTTTATGAAAAGTTGGTCTGCATAAGCTCATCAATGATGAATCCTAATCTTTGTTGTTGTATGTGAGATTGACTATTCATCAAATTTGACATGAATGGGCTCTTTAGTGGTCCTTTTTAGATTATAGACATGAAATGCTTTTGATAATGAAGAGTAACTTAAAAAATTACTTCATCGGATTTTTCTTCGAATTTTAACATATTATCTGTTTGATTGAGCATGTAGCACGAACATCCAATGACATGAAAAAGAAAATGTTTTGCTTTCTTCCTAAGTAGTTCATAAGCATTCTTTGAGTACATTTTGATGACACTTGCCATTTTTTGAGTGAAACATGTTGTTTTGACAACTTCCATCTAGAGTTGGAGAGATAAGCCAACTTCAGAAATCATAGTTCTTCTAACTTCAATCTAGGTTTTTTCCTTTTTTCAGCGACACTGTTTTGATTTAGGGTTCTTATTGTTAAGATATTTTGAGTTATTCCCTTATCTACTCATAATGATTTTAAAGTTAAAACTTTGAACTTTGTGCCATGATCACTTCTAAGTATTTACTATTCAAGAGATAACTCAATATGTTCTATGAATGAGATGATTTTCTTAATTATATCTCCTTTTTTTTTATCAAAAACAGAACATATGTATACATTGGAATTCATTAATAATGACCAAGGAGTATCTTTTACATTCTAGAATTTGATTAAGAACTGTTCGAAACAGATCCATATGAAGTAGATATATGATTATTGATGGATGATAATTTTTTATATCTGAATGAGTTTTTTTGTCCCACTCTTTATTCACAAGTTGGGAAAATTTTGTATTTTATAAACTTCATTTTAGGAATTCCTCTAACAAGCTCATCATTTGACTAGTTTGAAATCGTCTTGAAATTCAGATGAGATAGCCTTTTATACCATAGCCCATTTTGACCAGATTGGGTATTTGAAAGAAAACATATTTTCATGGCTTTATCCATCGACGACATATCAATATATATATATATATATATATATATATATATATATATATATATATATATATATATATATATATATATATATATACACAACTCTTTTAGCATTGAGAAGAACTTTCTTATAATAATCAATGATGTTTCCTTCATTTTTGCTAAAGTGTACCTCATAGTGAGAATCACATAGTTGGCTGATTGAGATGAGGTTATGTTTCAACCCTTGCATATAGGACACCTTAAAAAACGTCATTGATTTTTACTTCAAAATTCCATGACCTTTTATGTCACCTTTGCTGTTGTCACCAAATGTGACTGATGGACCTACTTGTTTGACATACTTTCTAGAAGAGACTTTAGACTTGTCATATTCTTGGAACAAACTCTATCTAGATACCAAATATTCTAATGTCCTTATGGTCACAATTCAAAGACAACTTGATGCTTAACATAATGTTATCATTGTTTTGATTCTTTTTTCATAAGGATAACTTGATGCTTCATGAAATCTGTGTTAACAATTATAACATTTTCTTTTTCTAGATTTCTTTTTACTGGTTAAGAAAGGTTTACTCTTGGAAGTTTTAATAGTGTGAGAGATTTTTAACTTTTCAAATCTTGTTAGTTGATATGGTAATATTTAGCTATATATTTTATGTCATTATCTTAATGTATTTGAGTAAAAATGTTATATTTTAAGATATATGATACTTAATATGCTTTGAAATGTTCAGTTACAGTTAAAATGGGAGTTGAAATGCAAAAGGATGAGAAATTAGCTAAAAAGACACTAAAAGGATGTTGTTGGACAGCTTGACCCTTTGTCAGTGTTTTGGCCATATCTCATGACTTGTAAGAATGACTTCTTTAATAATTTGACTGATAGGTACATACAAACTTTCTGTTATCATTTCAATCATGTAGTAATCCATGTTTTCAAGAACCATCATGGTCTTGGTTGACCACATAATGAAATCATTCACCTCAATTGGAGGATGGTTGTTGATTGATTTCAATGATAACAATACAATGTTTCATGAAGAGGATGTCGTTGTTGATTGCCAACGTATATCAACAACAAAGAATATAAAAGAACAATGCAAAGTACTTCAAAAATGATTCTTTTATTGATGAATAACAATTTCATAAAGTAAGATTTAATCGTAGCACATACTTTGATTAAGAATTTACTCTTGGGGATAATATTTACTTAACAAATCATTGACTATATATAAACATAATACCTAATAATAATAAAATGCTAGCATCACATACATACTAGGTATGTCAATTATTGTAATCCTAAACATCAGGGAGTCTTTTGTTAATACTGGAGACTTTATCTTGACTTCATTAATGTTCATCATTATCAAAAAGTAATCAACTTATGAACGTGTAGTGCAAGATTCCTTAGTCATGTTGTTGTATCTTCACAAACCTCATGTTGTGATCATCAGCACAAACACACCCTGAGGGCCGTTAACGTCAACATAATTAATAACATATGATTTACCCGTTAAGTCAATAAATCATAAGGTTTGAGTCAACGTAATTACATTAGACATAATAGGATTATTATATGAAAATCATTTCAAATCAAAGCATGGAAGTAAGTTTCAGGACATGTACTCCCAATATAACTCACAGTGATATTAAAAAGCCATTTCCTTCACTTCTAGAGTTAATTGAACATCAAATAGTCACTTATTCTTCACAATAATACCATTAATCAATGATTAATTTAAATAATGTCTAACCCTTTTTCTAACCACTTTCAATTACCCGAAATATGTACTAAACTCTTCATACATGTTTTAATAGATAAAATATCATTCAATTATATCCTCAAATCATAATTTACAAACTCAGTATGGAGATTAAAAGCACAAAGTTAAATATTCTCAAAATATTGACAAAACTACATATTAATGTTTCAATGACCAAATTACTTTTAGATCTTCATGAATTAATCATAATAGATGCTTCCATTCCACTTTAGTTGACACTTATTCATACATTGTGATTAATCCATTTAACATCATAATTAGATTCAAAGTGTTAAATAAAAAACATCATCTTCATATATGCTTGAAATCACAAAGAATATCAAATTGAATACATTAACTTGCATACTTACATTAACATTCGTATGATGAGGTTAGTAGTTACTCTCATATACTAGAGTTTTATATTCAAGATCTAGAGACTTAAAACATCATTTCATGAAGTTAGGGTTCATGAATCCTAAAATTCACCATCAAATGTGGAAGTAACCATTCTAGTGGTTGAATAATGATTCTTTGATGATCTAATTATTGAATCCAAATTTTAAGATCATGTAAATACGCTTAACTAAAAAAAACCATGATTCGGGAAAGTAACATATCCTATTTAAATAGAGTAAAAGAACATCATGGATTGTACATTCTAAATTTCATTTGAACATCATGGATGAACATCATAGATTGCATATTGATGGCTCTGAATGTTTCCAACGACCCTTTATCTTCTCTTATCATACATCAAAAGAACAAAACCCAAACTCATTTACATGACCATACCATCATCCTTAGTCCACCATCATCAACGGAAATCGCAATCACCAGAACATCAGCCCCCATAAACCACTGGACCGTCGTCTTCCCTTTCGACATCAAGATGCAGAAAAGAAGACATTGTGATATCAGCATGCCCTTCCTTATTCTCATTTAGGTGCAACAAACCATTCCTACACCACTTAAAGCAATCATCGTCAAATCAAAACCCGATGTCATGGTTTCCGGTGACTGTTCTGAAGAACCAGATGGTTTACAAGAATGATAAATGGGTATCAAGACCCTCTTCCGATCAAAACAAGATGCATCTTGAACTTACAGATGAGCTATAAGAAAGAGAATGAGAATATGTTAGAGAAGGAGAACCTAACGAGACGGGGAAGGCGGTGAGGTTGGATGCAGGGGAGGAAAAACGAGAGGGTGAAGTATATATTGGAAGGTGATTTAGGTTGGGTTTAGGTTTATTACTTTATTTTATTTCATTTTATTTTTTGCTAAATAATAAATAAATAATCAATAATCAAAAAATAAATAAACAAGTCTAATATAGTCTTTTTAGTTATGACAGGGACCAAACGCGCAACAAAATTCCATCATAGGTACTGTCTGAGTTAAAAAAACATAATTAGGGACCAAGGGCGTATATTACCCATACCATAGGGACCATTTGTGTAATTTACTCTTATTTAAATTTAGTAAAATTTAATTTCATACCAAAAAGAAAAAAAAAATTCCCAAAAATACGGATGTTACGCTTATAGTACAATGATTGATGGTTATTGAATTTACGTATTTGTTTAAGGCGTATGAATTAATCGATAAAATGGATGATTTTGGCATGAACTAAAATGAATAGGGTGGTGTACAGATTGTGAATATTGGAAAGATGAGGAAAAAGACTATATTATCCTCACGTGCATGATACATGAGGATCTTAATGGTTCAGTTTGAATGAAATCAATATTGTGGACTAGGTATTACGTTTATCAAACCTTGGGGACTAAACATGGAGTTTACACTAACTTAAATATAAAGAAACAATATGCTTAAAGACGATATCTGTAATCATAATGATGTTAGTAGACAGCAGCCTTTCCCTTGGGTTTTTCTTTTTCTTTTTTCCCTTTCCATTTTTGGCTTCTTCTTTTCTCTTTCCCAACATTGAATTGCTTTATAGTTCTCTGTTCAGTCAAGGTTTATATTCACACACACAGAGTATGACTCTCATCAAAATCTCTCTCTCTCTCTCTCTCTCTCTCTCTCTCTCTCTCTCAAACACACACACACACACACACACATATATATATATATATATATATATATATATATATATATATATATATATATATATGCTCTTTTTCGCTCCCTTTCTTGTGCAGTACGTCTTTGTTTTTGATATTTTATCAAGAGATATAATTAATTTATAACGGAAAACTAAATACAATTGTTTCAAAAAGTCGATATTCACTTAAAGAACTGTATGGTGTGTACTGCATTGTGTCTCCTTGCTCCTACTCTTGAATAGCTTTCTTGATCAAAGTCTTAACTAGATTGTGTTTATATATATATATATATATATATATATATATATATATATATATATATATATATATATATATATATATATATATATATATATATATATATATATATATATATATATATATATATGTATTTTGTTGGGTTCTAGACATGGTGATCAGGGTCTGGCCAGTAGGTGGAGTACTTCAACCAGTCTGTCTCCTGTGGGTTTGTGATGGAACATTCCTGCAATGGAAACAAGAAAATAAAATATATTATATTTTTAGGGTTAGTCTCTAAAAATGTAAGGTTATATCATGCATGCCTGCATGGGATGCAATGGTGCCCAAGTAGAAAACGTTTGGTGCAAGAAAGTTATAAACCGTACGGTTAGATTAAAAATTACACATTATTTACAAGATTTATATGGATTCATGAAAAAGATGACTATAAAAGTAGTATTTAGTAACCGATAAATATTAACATGGTTTATTTAAAGATGAAAGTTCGTTATAATTGTATATAGAAAAATTAAATTGCTTCCTACTTTTAATCCTCCTACCCAATAAAATTATGACAAGTGTCATAATTTCATATTTTTTTAACTAACTCATTAAGGCTGTATTAGAAATATATCAATTACAATTAAATTGAATGGTGATTTATCATAATTTTAATGGATATGAATAATTGTAGGTATAAAAGGTAGGAGGTAATTTAATTTCTCTTGTATATAACCTCGGGACAGGAGCATATTTTCTTAGAGAAGGACCTAGAAAAAAAATATATTAAGGGTTGCATTGAATTGCACAATTTTTTTCTCAAGGGTTATACTATTTAAAGAAAATATAACCCATGGCTACAAGTGAAATTTCAGTTTTGATTTTTTTTTCTATTATCATTAACAATTGAATTTTTTTTTTTTTGATTTTTTTTTCTATTATCATGCAACTACTGAAATTTCATGTTTCATCCCTATTATGGAATCATGCATCGCCTCTGCAATAATCATTATTCATTGTTCACAATACATCACCCAACCCCTCTTAGTATCAAGGAAGGATTATGTCCTTGTTATCTATTGTATTTTTCTTGCTTTCTCTTTTGTCAATTTGTATTTAATCCCATGTAACCTTAATCACATATAATAGTGTTTGCCCAATAACTCCATATTACATTTGAGTCCTCTTCCGCTTAAACGCTCTCTAATTCATGACATCTTGTACCTCATAAACCAAATTATCTTCTTAAGACTTCTACCAATATCCCACCAAACTTACAAAATTCAATTTTTCTGTCTGGCAATCCTAATTAATTTGGCCTTAATAAAATACAAATTTCTTGGCCATATTGATGACATACCTAAACCTACAAAAATGATCAAAGAAATAGTAAAATACAACTATAAAGTCATCGAAAAGAGTGCATTAGAAATTCAGTCTCATATATTTGTCGTCTTCTCATCTTACGTGTAAATATATATGGAGTCCCCATATTAGCTCTCTAAAAGAGTCCTTATAGAGAGAAGAGGGACTCCAACATATATAGCCAATTATAAAACTGTGTCACATCAATATGAGATATACTAACACTCTTCTCATATTTGAAGGCTCGATGAGGATAGATATGGATGTGCTAAGCCACGGGGGTGCTGGACTCTAACTCTTATACCATATAAATATATGTGGAGTCCCTATATTAACTCTCTAAAAGAGCCCTTGTAGAGAGAAGGATGACTCTAACATATATAACTACTTATAAAACCGTGTCACACTAATCTGTATATACTAACATTACAAAGCTTAGAGTCGTATCTCTATTCTTTTGACTAACAAATCTCACTCTTGCATCATGTTCTTATAATAAGAAACTCCATGACAATTGTTAAGGTACTCGTTCTGTTGTAGAATACATACAAGATGTTAGGGCTACTAGTGATGCACTTGTTATGATTGGATATTATGATATAGAAGAAGACCTAATAATGGACATACTCAAAGGTGTTGGTGATGAAATTGAGTCCTACGTTCCTGTTGTTTGGGTCCATGACACCATGGTCACATTTATTGAACTATTTGATAAGTTAGAAGACCTTGAACGTCGGGTTAAGAGATCATAGAACATCATCCCATCAAATCCTATTACAACAAAAAACTATATAACTCATCAGTCTAACCAACATCGATCTCACAACATGAAAATCAACACTTTGGTCTCTCTAATGACACACTCAAACAGCCAATCAAAATCCTGTCAATTATCATTTAAATTAGAATCCTTCCTCATCCAACTTAAATCATCCCTCAAATTGATTTGTTTGAAATTTTTGTGAAATTAAAGGGAATCTAACCGATGAGTGTTGCAAACTCGTAAGATTTCTCAAAACAAAACCAAAACATAGAGATTACTAGCTCTCAAGCTAGTGCTAACATGACATTTCACAACAAACCATCCACAGAACAATGGCTTGTTGCTTCTAGAGCTTACCATCATGTCATTAATGATGTGAACAATTTGCAATAATTTTCAATGTACTATTGATGATCACATACGTTTGAAAATATCTCATAGTGGTGGGAGCACACGTGTCCTAGAAAAAACTAATTTTTCTTAGACAATGTTCTATATTCCCCTTTTATCAAAAACCAATAATGTGTGTGAGTTTCTTAATCCAGATTTAAAGTTGAATACAATGTTGTTGCAAACAGTATCACATATCTCATGTAGATTCAAAATATGCAAACAATTTTCTTAGCTACTTTCCAAATTCTTTGACAACATACCTATCTTTGCATAACACCAATTCCCTACTTTCTCATAAGTAAATATTTTATTTAATCCATCATATTCTTTATCGCTCAATAACTCTATAAACTATACATACATATACATATAAATACACACACATATACACTACGAAAGGTGTTGTGTGGTGTATATATTTATTTAAGTTGTTTTGAATATATATATATATATATATATATATATATATATATATATATATTATATATTCCGAATTTATTCGCAATGACACTATTTTTCTAACACATTTACACTATTTTCCCTTTTTCTCTGTTAGGATTATAATTTTAATCTAGTTAAAAAGAAATTTTAGGTTATATTTTATGTACTAGCTTAAACGTTAGTTGTTAGCTGATAGTTGAAAAGTTAGTTGCGAGCTTATAAATATAAAACTAGCTAATAAACTGATTGAAATATATAAAATTACATAAAAAGATATTTAAGATAATTTGAGTTTTCTATAATTAATTAAGGATATATTAGGAATATTTTTAAAAAAGTTCGTGAAAAAATAGTTTTACCAAACATGACAACTTAAAAAAATTCGAAAAATAAGTTAGTTTATCAAGTATCTGTAGCATACCAAACACTAATTTATACTTTTAATCTATATTAAAATCCACGTCGTAAGCATAATTTTTAAACAATGGATTCATATTTTGTGTTCTTCGAATCCCAGGAATTTTGATAAAGTATTTAGTTCATATAATTCAAATAAATTTATTTATTTTTAAAGATAATTGTTTTTAAATGGCAGAAATATATTTATTTTAAATGATAAGCCTTAATCACATACTAGCGTAAGTTTCCCAAGATTTTCTTTTTGCTTTTCATTTTATGAGGGAAGAGGAGATATGGTAGTTATACCTGAATTTATGATAACTTTTTCTCTTCAATCACGTTGGGTCTTGTGTATAAATTTCTTAGGATACCATACACTTGCTAAAGACTTAGGGTCACCATCCTCTCTTTTCTTTAAAACTTACTTTTAGTCTTGCATTTTAACAAGTTTGTAATCAAATAAATAAAATGAAGATCAGAAGATATTTATAGTTCTATAAACTTGTTCCTTAAATGTTGTTTTAAAAGTAAGATATCTTAAAAACAAAAAAAGCTAACTGTAAATATGCGTATTTTAAGTGCGATTTATCCAATATTTTATTATGATATTCTTAATACATAGTGTTAAAAAAGAAACCTAATATTTCTCTCTAGAGGGCAGATGTAGTTTTTCTTTAATCTTTTTCTCCTGCTAGCTGTTCAGTAAGAAAGAAAAGAGAAGCAGGTTCCACAATTTGTGGCTCATCTTTTGGCTCACTTTTTATCCTATTATTTTCCACCCTAAAGGTATAAATCAAGCATTTCATATGATTTTGTTACATAAAATCCAAAATTGTTAATGGTTTGAATTTCGATTGTCTAACACCGCAAAAGGTATACTCAGATGCAAATAAAAGCCTCTATCACACGACGACATACAGATTTTGTTTATAATTCTTTAATTTAAATGTAGTTATAATTGTCACTCGATATACGATGCTTTTGACAAGATTTTTAACGTTTAGAAAAATAATATTACATTCTATACATTAATATATAGAATACGCCATAATTTTTTTTTTATATATCAGTTTTTCAGATGTGTTAATTTTTTGTAATAAATTAATAACTAGAATTAATCATGTTATAACTTATATGTATTAGATTATTAACTAGAGTGACGTTATACTTGGTAAATATGTATAATAAGAGGTTTAAACTACAAAATGCTTAAAAATGAATGACAAAAAAGTGAAAGTATTACGAATTGTGCAAATGTATCTAAATGAATTACGGGAATATATAAAAATAACTCCTACAAATGTAATTTAGTTGGAGAGTGAAATATTAGATACTTCTTTTTCTCTTTTTCTTTTCAACATTGTGTTACTTCTCAGTGAGAACCATCAAAAGAGATAAAGAGATATACATTAACTTTTCTTTCTTTATTTTAATATTCATATTCCTTCTTTAAATCCAAGATTAATTACTCTTTATCTCTTTTCTAGCTAGTGTTATATATATATATATATATATATATATATATATATATATATATATATATATATATATATATATATATATATATATATATATATATATATATATATATATATATATATATATATATATATATATATATATATATATATATATATATTAGAGAGAGCAAAAAGGTGACAAAACTCACTTCTTTAACATCAGCTGATGATGATGGAGTGCACCCCATTATGAGTTCCTCCAATCCTGATGCTGATCTTCCTCCTATCTTATGATGTTGTTGCTGCTGTTTAATTTTATAGAACAACAAATTAAATTAATAAAATATGCAGACATATATATATATATATATATATATATATATATATATATATATATATATATATATATATATATATATTCAGTTGATTTGTACTACAATAAAAGTGTAGAAATTTTCCTAGATATATTATAATTTAATGCGACAAAATAGGTAATGTTATAATTAATATAATAAAGTAAGTAACATATAATTTATTTATTTAAATAATTTATAACAAGAATCCCACCCATGCATGCATGCTTAAGGCTACAACATATTTAAGTACTCTATTTTGTTTACAGCAATAAAACATAATTATCCATGTGATCATGTATTGTCTTCATCGAAACAACAACTTGGAAAGTGCAAAATGATTACTTGTTCTCAACTTAGGTGACAAGACCAATACCCCTTTATGTTTATTTATTATTATAGAGAAAATAATTAGAACGATTTTCAAATATTTGGAGGTTTTAAAGAAATACTGATTACACTTGTATTGTTTACATTACATTTATGATGTTTAAAATGGGATTTCGATGGTTGATTTTTGTGTTAAAGTTATTGTGTGAAAAACTTTTGTTAAAATGGTACGTGTCTTCAATTTTAAAACAGTTTTTTTGTACTGGCAGAAATTTTATTAAAACATATTTGTTATTCCAGAATATATACTAAAAAATGTTGTAATAATAGACAAACAAGTTTAAATATTTTCGTATCGAAATAAAAATTTAAATAATTATAGTTTAATTTATAGAAAATGATGTTTTAAATAATATGACAAGGATCCTAGAATTGATACAATTTAAGAGTATTTTCTTACCTAAACATAAAAATAAATAAATAAATAAAGTTTGTGGTAAATGCTTTAATATTAGAAAAACGTATAAAATGAAAAATCACGACTTAACTTTTTTCCTTCAACTTGATATAGTTTACAACTTCTTCTTCTTCTCTCTCTCTTTTTATTTACTTAATCATTTTTTTTTGTAATTAATTATGCCATAACAAAACAAAAAGTTATGTTTAGATTGTCAAAAAAAAAGTCTCAGCTACTAGGATACATACAATTTGATTTAATTTGTCCTACTTTGAAATTTTTGTCCATATATATTAAATATCTGCTTTTCCAAATTATGTGCTACAATTACGTAAAAATACATATATTTAATATAATAACTTACCGGAAAATTTTCCATGATCCTAGACACATGAAAGGAGTCATCATCAAGAATAATGGAAGTGTGACGTAGGGGAGAAGGAGAGATGATTGCTGACATGGCATGAGATGGCCTGCTGACATGGTAGGCTGTTTCTGCCACGTGGTGCTGATGTGGATAATGCTGCTGATGATTCTCAAGGCTCATCTGCTGCTGCTGGTGTTGCCTTTGCAGGTTAGGTGCATCGCACGTCAATGAACCCTCCCCTGTCGTCGTTCCCACCTGCACATTTCACTTGTACCCTGTTAGTCACTGCATGCATTATTACTTGTACTCCATGCATTATTACTTGTGAAATATAACGTACAAGCATGCATGAATTAGAATAACGAATATATATATATATATATATATATATATATATATATATATATATATATATATATATATATATATATATATATATATATATATATATATATATATATATATATATTGCTGATAATGCAAGCAATTTCAATAAGAAAAGCAACACTTAAACCGTTTGAGTTCATCTCTTAACCTTGCACTCAACCAATATCCACATTTTTAGCACTCAATTCATTCCCATAAGCCAAAAAGTTGATGTAAAATACAATCAACCAATTAACCCTTTAGCAACAAGAAAACAACCCAGAGTTAAAGTTGTAAATGTTTCTATTTTTATTAATAAAACCTCAAAACATAACACACGGAAGCTCAATATTTTTGCCGACTATTCACTAGGTAGATTCAAATTCAGGATCTTAAAAAAGAGCAAGTTCTGAGTTCTTGCTTTTTGATGTGTTATTTTATTTGGGATTCATCCTTTTGTGATATTGTGAGTCCCATTAATCGAATAGTAAAGATGGTTGTTGGATTTGATCAAGAAACATACCTCACCAAAGCTTTTTCTATAGGGGATGAAGCTAAATTGCTCAACACCTTTGAAATGTTGCATTCGATCCATTGGATTGTAATTCGACATAACCGCACCAACAAACTCATCTCTCATGTTACTATAAGTTTCAACAGTAGGAGTAGCAGTAACAGTAGTAGCATTACCAGCGACATTAATTTCTTTTGAAGAAGAACAACTCCCACTTCCGCTCCCACTCTCCCTCCTACTAACATTATTCTTTTCGTATATATTATTTACACCTTCAATGTGAATGTTGTTGTTCATAGCTCTTTCGGACCAATTACATTGCCTTGGTTGAGTCTGGAAAAATATCTTCGATACAACGAGCTCACCTTCTCTCTCCTCCTCGAGTTGTCCAAGATGATATTGATGCATTACCCAATTTGTCTTTTCGGGTTTTCGGTTTTTCCCAAAGTTGGTATAGAGCACCAAGATTTTCTTGCATCCCTTTTGCTTTTGGTTTACCATAACGGGTCGGGTCTTGCCTGTTTTGTGCCACCGTGTTTCACCGCCTTGTATGTCACATTCCATTTGGATTTTTCGCCTTTTTCGTGTACCCGTGGTGTAGGCTTTAGAAGGCCGATGAAAGAAGTGTCTACTCAATCCATCTCTTGTAACTCCTAAAAGATCAAAGAAGAAAAAAAAATATGAAAGTCATAACAAACAAAAACCCTATAAAAATTAGGTCATCTTAGGTGTGACAAGTGCAAAATTCAAAAAAGTCAAAACAAACAAGAAAACCCTAATTTTCTTGGGTGTCTTATAGTAAAACCTAACTGTTGAACTATTGAAAACACAAGAAAAGATATTTATGTGATCATGTGTTTTCTTGTGCTTGTGGGTGTTCTTTATTCTTATCCTTTTCGGCTTTCCAGGGTGGTGAAACTTGAAACCACCACTTAATTTCCGTTGTAAATCAAAACTCACCAGGGAGTTTTTCAGGATGAGTATAACAAATTCCATCTTCTCCTTCGATAGTTGGGATGAACTCATCTATCAAAGGGTGAGATTTATTTGAGTTTTTAGCTTCGACTTTTGCTTCAAGATGTTCTATCAGCTCTTGATCAGTTGGATCAAATTTGACTCCTGCTGGTAAACCTACCCAATCCTGCAAATGAAAAAAGTAACAAGAAATTATTAATATATATATCATATGAATTTCAACAAAAGAAAAGCTTAGGAATTAATAAATCACTAGAGAAAGACAATCTTTTTATTATGGGATTTGTTTATGTGTATCTTTTCTTGAAACAAGAGATTTAAATATAGAAGGAAAATTCAGTAGCAAGCATAATTCTATTCTCATGTTTGATTCTTATTTGTCAAAATCTTATAGTTGAAGCTAAGAATATTATGAGACGATTGTATCTATATATATGTACATTAAATTAAACAAAATTATACCCCTACAACGTACCGGTTTTCCTTCAAGTTTATGGCCACAACCGGGACACTGTTTGGATCCACAAAATTGATGCTCTTCCAGCTTTGCATCAATGAGATCAGAGCTGCTGATATTCATTTCTCTTACTACAAAACGGGGCTCTGTTTATTGGTTAATCGATCAAGAACTGCGGCATGAAATCCTGATTTTGATCACCACACGTAAGAAAAGAAAATGCTAGAACTCAATCCTCGTTAGTTTCTGCTTCGTCTTCTTTTACTACTACTAATACTATATTGAGATCTGATGGTTCTGGACGGATGATGATGAAGAAGAAGACGAAGAAGTACAGACACTAGAACACGTTCAAATACGTTTTTAGGTGAAAAACAAATGAAAACGAGATTGGAAGGATACCCGGATGAGATATATTCTTCAAAAGTGGAAATATTCCAAGGATAAATATACTGAGAGAGAGAGAGAGAGAGAGAGAGAGAGAGAGAGGAGAGAGAGAGAGAGAGAGAGAGAGAGAGAGAGAGAGAGAGAGAGAGAGATGCTTTAACCATCAAAAACACCAGAATTCCCTCCAACTTTACCTGAAGCAAGTGAGATAAAGGAAAAGGTGTGTCTCTTCTCTTCTCTTTTACTTCCCCTAATTTATATAACATATAGCTCTATCTTTTTTTTTTTTAAGGCGGTTGATATATATATATATATATATATATATATATATATATATATATATATATATATATATATATATATATATATATATATATATATATATATATATATATATATATATATATATATAAAAGCTCTAGATGTTTTGAAAACTCAAAAAATCTTGACAAGAACCAAATTTGGACCACAAGATCAAAAAATTTAATAGCTTAAAAAATATATGATTTTTAACATATTTTTTAGAAGAAACGAAAATTATCAAAAAACGCTTTAGAAAAAGATACCAGACCGATCCTAAAGTATCTCACTTTGCTGCAGTCAGACAGATCTTCAGATATCTCAAAGGGAGTAAGGCCTTGGGTCTCTGTTACCCTGCAAGTAACGACTTTAGTATACACACATTCATAGATGCAGATCATGCAGGCTGCAGACTTGATTGAAACAGAACTTCGGGTGGATATCAGTTTTTGGGTGGAACATTAGTAAGTTGGTCCTCAAGGAAACAAAACTGTGTCTCACTATCAACCGTAGATGTCGAATATGTTGCTGCAACCAGTTGTTGCTCCCAGGTTTTGTGGATGAAGACACAACTTTTGGACTATGGGTACAGGATGTTGCGGGTACCAATCTACTGTGATTCAGAGAGTGCGACAGTCATTTCATGCAATCATATCCACTACTCGAAGATGAAACATATTAAACTACGGTACCATTTCATCAAAGACCATATCCTCAAAGGTAACATTGAACTAGTTTTTGTTCCAACTCAGGAGGAAATTGTTGATGTTTTCACCAAGGCACTCGACTTCACAAAACATAATGGATTTTTCGAAATGTTAGGGATGATGAACCATGACACGCAGTTCTTCTTGAAAGAATAGCTACCGCGGACCTCATAAGTCTTCGGGTTTGAGTAAAATTGCGTTTTTTCTTTTCAAATCAAAATTATTAATGAACTTTACTCATTGTTGTTTCTTTCTAGAATAACTGATGAAGTATATACTTCATAGATTGCTCTTTAGTATACTTTGTATACTTCAACCATTTATAATCTATATACTCCTCGGGTCTCTTTATTTCTTTTATTTCTAACCATTATGATCTAGTTTGTTTTCAGCTCCTAGCTCCCGCAGACGCATTAATGAACCCGCAGTTATCATTCACAGACGCTTTAAATGATATTGTGTGGTACTTAATGAAAGTTAAAACATTCTTCAAACATTCAATTTGTCGCACATGATAATTCAATTACCTTTTCAAAAGACTTTCCGCAACCAGGTCTATTTTTGGATAAAAGATAAATAAACTGATTTTCCATAAACGAAATCGTTTTTACTCAAGCAGTCACATCAAGCAACATTAGGGTCACATCCGTTCAACTTCCCACTTTATTCGACGGACCAAACCATTTTCACCCCACATTTGTACAGCGTGTTATCATGGGCCTGCAACATATTTAATGCTCCTCTTTTCCTTGATAAACCTTTTTAATTTAATTTCATTTTTAAGAGATAATGATAAAAACCCAAAGGTTTTGTTGCTTTAACAGTTGGAATTAAACTGTTATTAATTATTTTTGAAATCTGGTGGTATAAAAACCCTTTTTCTTCCCCAAGAAAGCTTTACTCGTTCTGATCTCTTACAGACGAACTTCTTCTCCTTCATCTCTCTTGAAAAAACCCTTTCAAGCAAGTTCTTCAAACTTTTTTCCTCAACAATGGTGAAATCAGGTGTGTCCACGAAGCAATCAAAGGCCTCTGGATCTGAAAGACCAACTGGTTCTGGATCTACTATCAAGGATTTAGCTCCTTTAATTGATGCTAGCAACTACAGAGGGATATTTGATGATCACGACTTTTACAACGACGCAATCAAGATCATGATCAAGTTTCTCCCAACTCATCCCCTGCTTGGAGCCTTTGATTCAGTTACTGAAGCTATTCTACAAGCTGTTGTCTTCAAGTGTTTATTCTCTGCACTCAGACCTAATGACAAGCCCTAAGAAGTTCATCTCAACCTAATCGATGATTCCCTAGTTGTCTTGACCAAGGAAAAGTTTCTTCCTGCAATCAATTTGAGGGTTTTAACTTCAACCCAATTGTACTCTCTAAGCACCATTGATGTCTACTCTGCACTGTATCGGACGGGGAACCATGGCAAGCTCAAAGGAATCACTGAATTCAAGAAGAGAAAATTTCTTGCTATTTGGCAATTTGTATGACACTATGTGATCCGTTGTCTATCAAGAAGAACTGGAGGGACAAAAAAACATGGGAAAACATCTGCTGGATATCGTATGGAGCATCTTCACCGGAAAACTAGTCAACTACGAGCAAATCCTCTGGGAGGACTATCTACAGTACTTCTGCAAAGGTGCCCAAAAGGAAGGCATGGCGGAACTCACTTTTCTAGGTGCTAGCCTCTATGACTTGTGGATCTTCACAAGGATGCCAATCTCAGCTTGGAAAATGACACAAATCTCTTCTCTGCAAGAGACCTCAAGAGGTATAATCCTTCTAAGGACCAATCTATCTTCAGTCCTATTCTCCGTCTCCCTATGTACATTTTAGAAACTATTTGACTTACCAACATAGAGGTAGTTGACCACATTGTGGCTACAAGTGGTATTTCCCCATATCACTCTTCCCCACTAAGGCCCCTTCAGTCTATCGATGTCCAAGACCCGTAGCCCAAACCCGAAAGAGTCAAATCTTTGGCTATTAAGAAAACACCCACTAACATTATTATTAAGGGTATGGGCCCCTCAAAGAAAAGAAAAGCCAAACCCACAGAACCTACTCCTCAGGTTCAATAATCTCTATCCAAGGCTCATGACTCTCTAGTTAGTGTCATCGATGACAGTCACAATGAGCCTTCATAGTTTAGAGATGTGTTTAGGCGATAAAAGTTGAATCTTACCCCCAGTCAAAGCCAAAAGCGAACCAAGGCACATGTCGAAGTCTCTCAAAAGACTCCCTTAGCCGTTCGAGTCCACACTGACTCACCTGCAAAAACCCAACCTAACCACTCTGATACAGTATATGTATCAGTTTCATCTCAACATTGAGACAAAAACCAATATGGATTCCAAGAGAACCCAGATGTTGATGTCCGCCCTAAGGTCTGTAGGGATTCAAAATTGCACTTTATTTCTCCTAAGGTGCTGAACTCTATTCTTTTTAATGTCACATATACACCGCAATCACAAGTTACACTGCAAGGTCCTTTTTCAGAGGCTATAGCCAAAACAGAGCAGAAGCCAAACTGGGTTTTACACCAAGGAGACTAAGGAAGCTCTGGACATCCTGTTCCACCAACATTACACTCAAGTGGTCTAGTTATGGTGAGCACAAATGTGCAAGGATCCATGAACCTGAGGGACACCTTGGTGAACCAAGGATTTGATGGATACACTTCTGATTATTCATGGTCACGATACCGCCTAACAACAGAATCTGGGCTCATGAAGTTCGAAGCATTCAAACGGGCTCTTCAGGAAAGGAAGGCTCAACATGTGCAGCAACAACAACCGAAAGAAGAATCACTTCTCAAAGTGGCTAAGTATTGGGCCACTATGATCAATAACGCGATGACAGTGCATGACATTCTTTCAATTCAGCAATGGATGTCAGAGAAGGAGAACACTATGAATTAGGTTCAAGGCATGGACAATGTTGTTGGCCCTTCCCAGCCTCCCCTAAACACTGAAGATCATGACTCCAATAAGGATGGTACTGCTATTAAGATCAAATTTGACCCAACTTTTGGTCTCGATGATAATAATGTTGATGAAGTCCAACAACCTCTCCTTGCGGATGACTTCATTATGTTTTTGGATGACAAAGAATCTAGTGGATCCCAACACTCCACTTCCAAAGCAAAACAAAAAAAGAAAAAGAAGTTGGCTGTCTCAAGAAAAGAATTCCTCGACCTGCAATCTAAAGTTAAACAGATTCTGGCCGTAGTGACTACCATGACCCCACACACCATTGATGTTTCCACTCCACAATCTCTCATTGACCACATTGAAGTTTTGGAAACAAAGGAGAAGCTCACCGTAGATAGGGTTCTTCTATGTATAGAGATGGGCATCAGGCAACCAAATAATCAAAGGTTGACTGATCACAAGGAATTTCTTTCCAAGGAAAAAGATCTCATCAAAGAAGTCAAAGAGCTCAGAATTGAACTCCAACAAACCTTTAAAGCTCAAGAAGGTAAATCGAAGCAACTCATAGAGGAAACTCATACTGCCTATGAGTTTGGGTATTCAGTGCTTCAGGAAATAATCAAAGGGTTGAGAAGATCCTTAAATTTAAAACAAAGTGTTGATGAAATTCTCCGTTTCGCCAAGGAGATTTATCAACAACTTTTCAACCCAGAGATTCCAACAAACCAAGTGGTATGTGCAAAGACGAAAATGTAGTTCAACACCACATTTCAGAAAATTGATGATTTAAAGCGTTGGTTTGAGGATCAGATGGAGCCTACTTCCTCAAAAGGGGGGAAGTGATCGGGAGAATGAGATCAGAATTAAAACGACTTCTGAATCATCCAAGTCCAAAATTAAATCAGACAATCATTCCAACACTCCTCCTCAGGATCCACCCTCTCCAGTGCATCTCAGAGAACCAACTCCTCATGGTTCACATTAACAATTTTCTCCTCAAAAGTCAACTCCTCAGGGTTCTCCTCAACAAGCTTCCTAGAGCTAGGGATTGTCTACAAGAAGTCTCAAGATAGTCCAAAATTCTTCATTCCAGTTACCGCAATCCACCGTTTAATAAACAAGCAACTAGAGATCATCCTAACTCCTGTGAAAAAGTCCAAACACACTTATGAAGAAGTAAAGTTTGAAATCACAAGGAGAATCAAATGGCTTTTTGAAGTCACAAAGTTTTGGTGGATCATCATCAAGTTCCTGAAGATGAATAAATGAAGAACTTAGCTGGGAGGTCACTTTGGGGGAAATTGTTGAAACAAGAAAGTGACCCTCTTCAGCTAAGATGGACCCGTAGACCACTTGCACAAGTAAACCCGAAGAGAAGAGCTACCCGGAGAACACTTTTGTCATCTAGTGAGCCAGAAGACCTGTTGCTCTCCCGCAGAAGAACCATACATGAAGATCATTATAATTTACTGTTAATGACTTTACTTGTACACATTGTAATATACAATGTACCATTCAAGGAAGCCTAAGTTAGTTACTTTAGCTTATTTTATTATTTCCTTGTAACTTTAGGGACTCTATAAATAGAGCTTCGCACTTCATGTATTTTCACCATTTCAACAACTGAGCTTATAAAAATATCAAACCATTCATCTCTATGTCAAGCTATCTTAAATAATATTTAAACCGAGTCCCTTTTCACTTATGTTGTTCATCATATACTAACTTGTGTTCGCATGCAAACCTTGTTACAATTCAACTAAGTGTTTACTTGTTTACTACTTATCGATATAACTTGTTTCTATTTACTTTCCTTTACATATCCGCAATCTAACTTATCTAACTTATTATTATTGTTGAGCTAACAAGATCCATTGAGATTAACTTTATTTCGAAACATATTATCTTGTTTCTAACTCTTATCAAAGTTTTTCTCTCACCAAATTTCACATTCGTAGTCATTCAACAGCTCAAGCTATCTTCGTTGTCTTATATTGAGTTCTTTCGGGTTGAAGATGTCTTGAAGACTATTGTGATCTATGTAAATGGTACATTTCATACGATATAGCTAATTTCGCCAAATTTTTAAGGTAAAAACTACAAGTCCCGGTTCTAAATCTTGGGTAGTGTAGTTACACTCGTGCACCTTGAGTTGATGAGATGCGTATGTGATAAATTTATCTCTTTGCATCAATACACATCCCAATCCCTAGTGCGATGCATCGCACTATATGATGGAGTCGTTTATTCCATCTAGGAGGGATAGGATTGGTGCACTACAAAACATCTTTTTCAATTTCTAAAACACAGATTCTTGTTTTTCTGCCCAATCAAAGACCATGTCTTTCTACGTCAATTCATTAATGGATTAGATATCTTAGAGAAATTCTCAATAAATATTCGATAATAGCCTGTAAGGCCTAAGAATTGGCGCACTTCTCTTGGCGTATTTGGTTCTTCCTAATTCTTGATCACCTCAATCTTGGCAGGGTCGATGTGAATAACTTTGTCGCTGACTACATGACCTAAAAAGTGTACTTCTCTAATAAAAAATTCACATATAGATGACTTGGAGTACAAATTTTCCTTCCTAAACATTCAATGATGATTTTCAAATGTTTCCCATGTTCCTCCTTAGTTTGTGAGTATATTAATATATCACTGATGAATACAATCACAAATTTGTCCAAGTAGGGTTTACATACACGGTTCATAGGGTCCATGAAGATTTTTGGGGTATTGGTCAGTCCGAATGACATAATCAAGAACTCGTAATGGCATTTGAATGCTATTTTTAAAATGTGTTCATCCACCACTCGAATTTGATGGTACCCATACCTTAAGTTAATCTTCGAGTGGTAACTGGATCCTTATAGTTTGTCTAACATACCATCGATTCTTGGGATTGTGTATCCGTTCTTGATGGTTAGTTTGTTTAGCTCCCTATAGTCGATACATGAAGAATATAGGGCTACAGAAGGTAAGAAGCTAGGTATAATGAAGCCTTCGTCAAGCTATTGAAGTTGGCCAGATAGTTCTTGCATTTTAGAGGGTGCCAACCTGAAAGGGGATTTTGCCATTGGGGAAGCTCCTGGAATCAAATCGATTCAGAATTCGGCTTCCCAAACTGGTGGAAATACTATTAGACCTTCAGGAAACACGTCAGGATAATTGCACACTTGATGTATATCCTTGATTTTGCTTCCCTTTTCTCTTTTTATCCATGATATGGGCTTAGAAATCGTAGTACTTCTTGTGATGGCACTTTTGTGCTTTCATACAGGAGATGAGTTGAAGGTTTTGGTTGGGTTTAACCTCCTAGATAATTAGAGATTCTCTGTTGAGTAAAAGAAGTTGCACAAGTTTGTCATAGCTCAATATTTTGGCACAGTGAAAGGAAACCAATCCATGCCGACAATGACATAAAAGCTCCCGATAGTCATGGGCATGAGGTTAAAATGAAAGGCTTGGTTGTTTAGAGTTAGTATGTAATTTTCTAATACTTCTTGGGTACTACCGGATTCACCGTTAGCCATTTTTACCATGTAAGTTTCTTTGAGTTTACTGGATTTATAGTTCAGTAGATGTAAAAAATTAGGGTAATAAAGCTTTTATCAGCACCAATATCGAAAAGTACATTTGCATATAAGTTGTAAACAAGAAACGTGCCAGTTACAACGGATGGGTCCTAGATAGCATCTGTGGCTCCAATCACGCATGCCCTTCCATTGGGATTCCCTCCTTGATTCCTTAGCTTTGGGTACTACCTCTTAAAATGCTCATTTTCCCCATACTCATAGCATGATCGACTTCCAGTAATAGCAATTCAAGGGTTTGCTACGGGTGCTGGTGTAGGAGCCATGCTCCTGTATAACTTGATTGTGTGATCTCTCCTTACACACTTTTCGTAGACTGTGCAAGCATCATAATGATGGAAACTGCACTGATTGGATTTTGGATTGTTACCTGCATATTGTTTTTGGGTGCCTGTTGTTGCTGCTGTGGATGAGGATGGTGTTGTGGCTACGTAAACTTAAATCATCTCCCACTTCTTCCTAGGAGTTTACCTTAAGTTTAATCTATATCGATTCCCAGACTTTCACTTGTTTTTCCCAAACCTTGGGGAGGTCAGATTTCTAAACCGTAGTGCCCCGTCAAATTTCTTGGTTAATCAGATTAAAGGCTAACCGTTTGGCACTATCACGTGTAGATGGTCGAGAAGCAGTACCCAGTCCCTGGATGCGCTAAACCAAAACCCATATGTACCTTTCCACCTACTTGTATACTGGTGTCACGATGCTGGGACAGAGAGTGGCAAGTTCATTGAATTGGTTGCTATAGGTTTCAATGTCCGCATCCTTCACGGTTAAGTCCCACAGTTCTTGCTCTAGCTTGTACATTTCATCTTGGGGGAAGTATTGGTCTATCAGTAATTGTTTCAAATCGCCCCAGGACATAGCATTACCGGAACTGATGCATATGGTATTAGCATGGTCCTTCCACCATGTTAGGGTTGCATCCGCAAAGGTACAAAAGACAAATCTCACTTTGCAGACATCAATACAGAAGCTTATCTCAACGTTGACTCCATTTTCCCGATCCAAATGAGTCAGTCTGACTACCCCTTCGTTCCCATGATAAGACCTTGGCTTGCATTTCATGAAGTCTTTGTAAGTGTAGGTCTATGGCCTCGTCCATTGTTGGCATTTGAGCTACTTCTACGTCTATTTTTATTTCCATTTCTAGCACTACTTTCGGCTCTAATGTTCCTGTTATATTCGTATTTAGCCAGAGTGTGAACGACACGTTGAGCAACTAGTGCTTTAATAGCCTTTGATTCCATTACTAATGTAGGGTCTAGGGTAGGTGTTTGTGTTGATGTCCCAGGTCTATGTCTGGTAATTTATCTTGGAGGCATGTTGCAATCCTATTATTGTTAGGGTAAATAAAGCATTAGTCATTTGAAGCCATTTGTTACTCATGTAAAAGTGAGTAATATTAGCTAATTTAGTTGTACGAGTTAGTGTAAAATTTTCAACAATTCTTTAAGGATTTATAAATTGTAATGATCATTACACAAAATTTACATTACCTTAATTTTTTTTTCACAAAATAAGTTTGTTTGATCATTTGTGTTTTCCGAGTGTTAGTGTTTAGTTTTTGGAATCTTCCTCGATTCTCGAGTTTTTCATGGTCAGGTGCATTACAATATTTAACATGACAATTTGCTTTTGTAATAACATAGATTTTTATACACACTTCATTATAAAATTTACATTGTTTTTCACAAAATTTTGTTACGTGAACCACCAAAGTATGGTGTAGTTAGAGGTGGAAAAGTTCGATATACTACAACCCCAAAAGATAGTGCCCAAAAGACCGCAAGGATACTGTCTACTTGTGTAAGTTGACTTTTCTTATCTCCACTAACCCAAAAATATGTCCTTAGGCACAACCCTATGGTGTGGGTCTACCATAATCCAAAATAGATACCCATTATAGTGACCATATGTGTGAGTTGCCGCTGGGTCGACTCAACTCTTATTTCTAAGGCGCATACCATGGCCTCGTCTGCAACCAATATTTTCTCCATGACATGTATCTGAAGTTGTAGCCCGGTGATCAGGGTCTCCTATGTCATATGTTGAGACTAGGATGCCTTCAACTGATCAAAATCCAACTGGGAACTCTCCTCATCCAACACTCTCTCCTTGTCCAAACTTCGAACCCTACTAGATAGTCCCTATGTGTTACCCTCAACCGTCTTTTGTTCTTCATTGATTTTGCAAATCTGATTTATGTGATGAGTGGTGTGTGGGATCAAGACTGGTACGACTGCATCTATAGATGTCTCTAGTGTAGGGAAAGTGGCGGGGCCCGGGATGACTCCACAATCTCAAAGGTGGAACCTATATTGTGTTCTTAATGCCACTCTCAGATCTGTGTCATCCATCAAGGAATCGCACGTGACATTTTAGGAGCCACAGGTGATGTAAGTGGTGAAGCAGGCCTCGTCTGGTTGCACGTGGAAAACGTCTTGCGGGGAGTGTTCTGCATCATCAGTCCACCTGGAACGACTTGTTTGGTGGTGGTGACAGTAATATTATGTCCTTGACAACGGGTCCAGGAAACTCAATCAGATCATGCTGTCCTCCTTGGTGGGATTGTACTCAGTCTCTGTCTCGGATTAGTCAGCCTCCTCTAATGGGTTTATGTCCTCCCAGGTGAAATTATCTCCATCGAAAGACTCATATGAGTTCTCATCTGACTGCTGGCCCGACTTTATGGCAGCAATGTTATCATAAGGCTCCTTTTCTGATTTCAAGGGTGATGGTAGCTCTAGGACCTCTTGGGTTGTGTATCCTCGAGCTCTTGGGAGTTTGGAACCACTTGGTCCTCTTCCAAGTATTGTATCGTCATCCAAATTCCCATGTTCGCCATAACAGTGAGGTGTTCCTGCATAAGATATTAAACACTATAGATGTTTATGAGTGCTAGTGTACTATAAAAATTTATACAAGTATTTACACGGTATAAGTACTTAAAAGATATTACCGACATCTTTATTGAATCTCTACGTAGTGTATATCAGATACATGACTCAAAATTATGACACTAATCCAAAGAACTCTCAATCATTTATATTTCCAACTAGCGCATAAAAGTTTTGTCGTGTGTCAGTCAGACAATAATAAAACTTAGTGATGTGAGTTAGAATCGATAAAAGAGCATGAAATCAATCAAAGATAGCAGTAAGAGCACATCATGTAAATATGATCTGATTAGCTTGTACTAGTCTGAAGAGAGTACAAAGTTATGAGAGTGTTTACAAATTGAAGAGCACCAAAGTTACTCTCAACTCTAGTACCTACCCTATTTATAGGGTATAACTAACCCAACAAAAAAATACAAGGGCTAAACATTCTAGCTTCAAATACAAACAATGCCTTGTAAATACATAGGGATTCAAAATCATTTGGATTTCGAACCCTTACAGACTCAACCTATTTCAACTCCTCACTCTATATGTTTCGACCCCTACAATCTCCCCCTTAGTGAGAGTAGTCGAAATTATGCAATAAGCTTCAAAGTCTGAAGAAGTACATTGCAAACCTCTATATACCACAAAATAGTCTTTTGAATATCTGTATTGCCTTCAACTTCATTCTTCTTGTAGTTGTTAATTCAAACAAGGAGATTGGTATATTAAGCATTCATATACCTCTCTAAATAACTCACTTGAAACAAAAATTTTGCATCTTCCCATTGCTGTTCTTCCCTCAAAACCCAAGAGGCTGATGAATTGTTTCCCCATCTTCATACTTATCAATATTAATCGTTCCTTTCAACAAAGAGTGAGGGACTTTCTAAGGCTCTTTGACAGCTTAAGCAAGCTCAATATTTGTGATTACAAAGTGGTCATAGTAGTTGTCTATGAAAAACTTGATATGAGCAAGCCAATGAAGAAATTATTATTGTTGGTTTCAGTTAGCTTTGAAACATCCACATCAAATTTCTTAAATTCGTCAGTGGGAAATCTGCAATAGAGAACTCAAGAAACATTGTTTGCTCTTAAGACCACATAGCAAATTTTTTGCAAAAGACCTTCAAATTCAAAACACAAGTTTTCTTTTTCAATTGCCAGCTCATAAGCTTTCCATCCAGTAATTAACATACGCCAGTTATGCTCTTTCAATCAAGTTGGCATCCACCTAGATCCCCTGTTGAGAATGTTTGGATAAAGAATCTTGTCTTCGATGGATACCATAATCCCAACGAAACAGTTCCTTTGAGGTAGCGAAAGATATTCTTAACAACATTGAGATGAGGTTCGATTGGTACCTGGCACAATTACACACAACAAACATAAAATTAGGTCGACTTGAAGTTAAATACAAAAGCAAACCGATCATGGTTCTATAGGTCATTAAGTCCACAACAGACTTATACAACGAAGGATTCAAGCATGTTCCTATAGCCATAGGTACTTCAACTTTAGTGTTATTCGTCATGCCAAACCTTTCAAGCAGATAACGTGTATACTTTTCTTGATTAATAAAAATGTCTTCCTTGCTTTGATGAATATGCAAACCCAAAAAGGTATTGATTTTACCCCACCATACTCATTTCAAATTGACTTTTCATGAGTTCCTCAAATACCTTAGATAACAAAGGTTCAGTCGAACAAAAAATAATGTCATCGACATAAATTTGAACAAGCATCAGCTGATCTCCTACTATCGAAATAAAGTAGGATCAACAGATCTTTGTTTAAATTTAGCAATTTTCAGAAAATTGGACAGAGTTACATACCAGGCACAAAGTGCTTGTTTCAGACCATAGACTGCCTTATCTAAGATGTAACAGTGATGAAGATACTTATCGTTAATGAAACCAAGTGGTTGTTGGACACTTTACTGTTTTTGGCTGTAGTCTCGAAATGAACACTTTAAATTTATAATATTCTTGATGAACATTCAACACTTCATTTTTGGCTTGAATCTAGGCTCATGTCAAGACACAAAAATTTGGATCACCAAGAACCTATTCCTTTGGATGATCTCTTGTCCACTTATCCATTGGATGATATGCAGGATCAAAATCTGTAGGCACATTTTTGAAAATATCACCTGCTTCTGAACCTTCACCTATAATTGAGATATTGTCAGTTACATCATGAAAATCATTAGTTTGATCATTGTTTTCATTAGGATTCGATCCACTTGGCTCCCCCTCAACGAATGGATATTAGATGTGATACTCCCCATCAACATTAGCATGGTTCAACATATGCTCCCCCTCGACTTGAGTTGTAGTTGACATATGCTCCCCCTCTAAAGTCAAATCATGATTGATATCTTGTAATGTCGAACTCAAGTGCTCCCTCTCCACTTGATCATTAGTCGAAACCAAAACTCATTCGACATTTACCCTTGAAGTTGATGAAGAATGTGTGTCATTTTCTTCCCTTGTAACAGTCGAATTATCATAATGTTTCGATGCTTCAGGAACATGATTATCATCAACATGATTTTTTGCATCGATAGCCCTATCTGGAATTCCAAAAGTCAAATCAAAATCAATAATATAAGAATTTATGATTTCAAATTCATCATTTGTTTCAGCCATGATAGGCTTTTGAACGAAAGACTATTCAACTCTTTTGACGTAATAGTCATCGAATGTAAGATTGAAAGTTTCTTCGATATTTCTTGTTCGCTTGTTCAACACCCTATAGGAAAACAATGTTGTGTGAATATCCCATGAAGATGATGGGTTTTATGCAAATCAAACAAACTTAAACTCGTAAGTATGCATGCAATGTAAAGATCTATGTTTTGACTATTGAATCTATAACTATGAGCATCAAAAGGAAGCCCTAAGAACACTAGGCTATTTTCTAAAATACCAAATTAGGGTTAAGGATTCGATATTGTTATTGTATCAAATAACAAAGAACACCTTCTTGTTGATCTCTTGGAAGCAAGCACCACAATTATCATGCCTCTAGTGGGATAACACCCAAACTAGCAAGAGGATGAATATGGAGAGAGGAAAAGAGATAGCCAAATTCTTCCAACGCTTCTTGAGGGAAGGAGTGCACGAAAATGTGAAGGGCTAGGTCCTCATTCAAGGAGCTTGGACAAAAAATCTTCGGCCTGCCCAAGTGATCTTCGTCCACCTCTTCCAATGAGTTAATTGGGCCTTCTTTCTTCAACTTTCAATAAATAATCAATAAGTCCCTGCACTTTTAATTAATCTAATTAATCCCAAATTAATTTCAGTTAATTTTTGATTAACTATTAATTAAATAATATGATTTATAATTAATATATTATTTTCAAAATATACTAATAAATCTCAAAAAACAATTCAACCTCCCTGTTTCCAAAATCATCTTGTCTAGTTTCTAGGTTTGAGGGCAACCCAAAAGGACTATGTTACTATCAATTCAAGTATATACCAATTATAGTTATGGGCTTAGACACCTAATCCAACAATCGCCCTCTTAGATAAGTCTAATAACTATAATTGCCAGTATAACTTCTAAATTGATCAGTAAATTGTAGCTTCCAAAAGCCGCAGTCGAAGTCTGACCCAATCAATTACGTTTCGTAAGATAAGTGATCATATAATCCTCCGTTCTGCAAGATATCATTCGGACATGAGACATGCAACAAAATCAATCTCATTGTCCAATACTTTGTTTTCGGGTTTCTGATTTGTAATGACATAGAATGTAACGCCCGTGTTTCTAGGCTAGGCATTAATGATGATGTAATAGTCTACATTAACATTTGTAATTTATTTTGAAATAATAAGATGTATTATTTGAGTATTATGTGTTTTACACTTAACTATTATGATTTAATAAGTTAAGGATAAAAATAAGAGTCGAAAATAAATGTTAGATAAACCCAATATCTATGAAGAAAGTTGTAATGGTTGAAAGAAGGATTCCATAGATGTAAAGAATACCAAAATCCGAGTTATAACGAAGAAGTTATGACTTGTCGAAGTTTCTCGACAGAACCGGCACGACGCTGTATGACATAAAAAGTGAATTTACGATAAAGTGTTTTTTTGCCTTAACGATCTAAATGAAAGTCGTAGTGTTTGTTAAACCGAGAGCTTGCATAAAACGAACGCCCAAATCGTACTTTGTATGAGGAAGTTAGGATTTTTCTAAGTTTCGGCTTAGCAGTATGTAGCCTGAAATACGAATTTAGATCGAGTGATTTTTAGCCAAAACAACCTAAACGAGAATCGAAGATCTTGTTGATAGTAGTAAAACGGTAAAAAGACAGACGAAAACGGATGTCGGATGAAGAAGTTATGAATTTTTAACAGACTTTTCCTGTCCCGGTCTGTTAAAAATATAATTTTAAAAATATATTCAAAAATAGCTGACGAATTCTAAATGAACGTTGTAGAGCACGGTCTCACCTACCCGTGGATATAAAGAACGTAAAAAACGGAGCTCGAATGAGAGAGTTACGTAATTTTGAAGTTTGAAAATTCGGAGTACGCCCAGCGTACTCGTGTTTACGGTCCGAGATTGGCCATGTAGCCCTACTTCTTCGCATGAGATACACGTGTCATAGCCTTGACGCATCTGATACGATCTCTTCGTACGCCCAGCGTACTGGCTAAAGAAGGAGTATGCCCCGCATACTCTAAAGTTACGCCCAACGTAACGCATGTGTTCAGCCACTATAAATAGTGGACTATGCCCTCCGAATTTATGTTACAAACTTTCATTCCCTTACCTTCTACTTTCTACTATATTACAAAAATTACCCCCAAGCCTATTATATTACCCTAGCATCATAAGCAAGTCCCGGAGAGCCCAAAGATCCTGAGAAAAAGAGTTTTCGAGCCAAAACTCTGTCTACGTGAAGCCCAGTCTTTGGAAAACATCATGGTTTTATCATAAGCAATCATTTTAAGAAACGAAGTGCTGCCCAATTATCGTTAAATCAAGTGAGTGTATAGTCACTTTCATCTTACATATACATATGAAGTATTTTATATAAAATACGCGTTATGTGTAAATATATATATATATATATATATATATATATATATATATATATATATATATATATATATATATATATATATATATATTGTTTGTTTATTTGAGATGGATGTGGAATGAATGTTTTATACATGTTTATAATGATTTAAATTGTATATGTACTTTTATCTACAAATATGTTGGGTATAACATGGGTAGATGTAATAGATGTTGTGTGATGAAATAAAATGATGAGAGGTCTCGATGTTGATGATGCTCCAAGTTATCTAACAAAATATAGATGTCGACCATGGACTTTTGTAGACAGTCCAGTGGAACATTAACATGCTCATAGCATGTATGTGTGTTTTTTTTAAACTGAATGTTTACTAGGTGTTTCTGAACTAGGTGTTCATTAAGTATTTTTAAACGGAGTGTTCACCAGGTATTTTGATTTAAGTATTCACTAGTTGTAATCTAAATATCCTGGCAGTTGCGCCTAAATGATAATATTGGCAGCTGTGCCTAATAGAAACAACATAATCCTGGTAGTTGCGCCTAACGGATAACATCGGTAGCTGAGTCTAACAGAGAATATTGGCAGCTGTGCCTCGTTGAGAATAACACAATCCTAGCAGCTGCGCCTAAAGGATAATATTGGCAGCTGTGCCTAATAGAGAACATTGGCAGGTGTGCTATTGGCAACAATGGAATTTGTGCCTATCCCTTAAGCAGTGTTGTTACCCCGGTGATGATCCTTAGACTAGGTCCCTTATGATAGGTGTTGTAACGCCCCATTTTCTGGTATGTAATTTAAATAAGTATTTTCATTTCTTAAAGGGTACTCGACGAGTCTGTAGCCTGACTCGTCGCGTAGAGATGGGATGATCACGCAATTTGAGTTGGCTACATGACGAGTCCATATGTTGGGACTTGGCGAGTCCGTTTGTCTGGATGAAACCCTAACTTTAAGGGTTTGCACCCTATTTAAACATATTTAAGCACCCCAATGTCGCCTCCGTCACCCTTAGAACATTTCTTACAAAACCCTAGCCTCGTTAAAGAGTGTGTGAGTGATTGCTACCTTGTGAAGGAACTTTTTGTGCATCTTGGAGCAAGTATAAGAAGGAGAAGGTTGAAGAGTTCAAGGAAGAAGAAGTAGATCTAGAACACACTCCTTTGTGGTCATCTTTTCTAGTAATAAAGTCTCCATCTTGCTTATTGATCTAATAGATCTAGTTTGTCCCCAAATTGTTGGTATTAAGCTCAAAAGCCACAAATCCTTTGTGATAAAGCCTTATAATCGAGTTATACTTGAGATCTAGCCTCTCTTTGGCTCCAGGAGCTCAAGGAGACCACCTTTTTGGCAACCATGGTTTTGTTTTGGCTTATTGACCCCATAATAGTAGAGTTTAAGTGAAATAGCTTCATTTCTTCTTAGTTACACGCAAAGTTAGCAATTTTACGTGTTTAGATAGTCCAAGGAGCTTAGATCTACGAGTTAGACGCTCTGAAATGGATTAGAATCGACTGTATGGAATCTGCATGTTTAGGACTCAGCAAGTTGTTCTTCGGACTCGACGAGTTGAGTCACGAGTCCCCCTTCTTTCCTCGATTTGTGGGTTCAGGGTGAATCAGTGAGTGGGGAAGGGACTCGGTGAGTTAAAGTCAGAGTTAGTAATGGAGGGACTCGGCGTGTCTACGCCCTGACTCGGCGAGTCCGGTCAACTGAAAGTTGACTTTGACCAGGGAGTTAACTTTGACCAGGGAGTTGACTTTGACCAGGGGTAAAATAGTCATTTTACTATGAGGGCATTTATCAGTACCTGATTTAGTGATTTTGGATTTTGTAGCCGGACAGTTCCGGAGTAGCAGTGAGCCAGTTTTAGAGTTAGCATCTCAACAGTCAGCGTTACGAGGTGAGTTCTCCTTCTAGTAGGAACGAGTCTACGCCCACAATGACGACCCGTCTATTTAGCAGTAGTTCCAGACTTTGGTCCGATGCAGTAGTTCAGTGTGCTTGATGTCTTTGTGATTCAAGCATGTCTTTGTGTTATGTGTCCGGACTTCGGTCTGATGCAGTAAGCAGTATATGTGCTTATGCTAGTTGATATGTTTATGCTATGCTATGTTATGCTCCGTCAGTTTCCGGACTTCGGTCCGATGCAGGGGACACGGGCCCGGTCAGTTCCAGATTTCGGTCTGATGCAGTTAGTTCCGGACTTCGGTCCGATGCAGGGGACACGGTCCCAGTCAGTTCTGGACTTCGGTCTGATGCAGAGGGCAAGACCCTGGTTAGTTCTGGACTTTGGTCCGATGCAGTTTCCGGACTTCGGTCCGACGCAGTGTGCAAGGCCCAATAGTTGTTTATGTGTTATTGTATGGTATGTGGTAGTTTGGGGGAGCTCACTAAGCTTCGTGCTTATAGTTTTCAGTTTTGGTTTCATGTTCTTCCGCTAGCAAAGGGAAGAGCTCGGGATGATGGGATCGTGCACACCTCAACTTCAGTTTTATCCTGGGAGTTTGTTTCGAATATTGTTATGAGTGATACAGTCTTGGTTTGACACAGTTACTATGACATTTGAGTTACTCATTCCGTGGTTTTTAATTTCATATGATACTAGATGATTTGATTTTTAGTAATATTAAAAAAAAGTTTGGGTCGTATTTTGGGTCGTTTCAAGTTGGTAAGCCTTGGTTTGAGGGATTCTGGCACACTTACGGGTGTGACTGGACTCAAACTAAGGAAATAGTAAAAAGATTTTCAAAAGAAAAAGGTTTTCGAAAGAATTATTAAAAAATAGACTTAAAAAGAAAAGAGTTTTTGGAAACGAAAAAAAAAGAAGGGTGTGGTGCATGCGATCAGCCGAGCTCAAGTAAGTACTCCCAAATTACCCATACAAGTTTATATTATGATTATATGTCTCAGTTTCAGTAAGAACAACATGCTAGAATAGGATTAAGGATCTAGGAAGATGCCTTATGTGCCTGCTATATGTGTTTCAGCTTTATGAGAATTGCATGCTAGTATTGAGTAGACAACAGTAGGATAGCATGTTTAGGTTATGTCTAATAGTATGAGCTTAGCATTGTATGCTAGTACAATTTCTCGTTATGAGGATAGAGTTGCTTGAGTAGTTTCCTGTGTCCGAATGCTACTTACTTTGTGCTTTGTGGGACTCCGAGTGATGGGAGTTAGCCATTAGGTGAATACGTCACATCATATGTGATCAGGGTTGAATAATCTCAGAGTGTTGGATTTGGCCCTACTGCGCAGCTCTTGTTTGAGTCTAACCATTGTAGGAACGAGTATTTTACTCGAAGGATTATCCGAGCCTCGCACATGTGATGGTATTCAGGTGATGACTAATTGGCATTACAAGGAGGCCTTCAGCAGCTGAGGACTGGTTTTGGTCGAGTTAGAGATTTCCCTAGGGCAAGCCTAGGATGAGAGTAGCAGAGATCAGTAGCAGTAGCAGTGACTTGGTGGAGTCAAGGCAGTTCTTGAGGAAAGTATGGATAGATGTGGAAGGTAGTATGGGCCGTACTACTGAAAGTAGAGGATCCGTACTTGAATCAAGGAAGGCTGAGATGAGACCAGGAAACTCGTATTAATAGTGATCCCTTGAGATATATCAGTATTCCTGATGTGTTTCAGAATGGTGGTTTTACGCCCTAGGCCAGCAGTCGGCAGTTCAGGAGCCAGTGAGGGATCAGGATCAGGTTCGGGGGCCGAGCATCTAGATGAGCAGACCAGAGAGTTCCTCACCTCAGAGGTTACTCGTATCATACTCGAGCAGACTCCTGTGATCTTTGGTTCGATCAAGGAGGGTATTTTGGAGTTGATGGATGAGAGGTTGAGCACATTCCGTGTTGAGGTGGCGACCATGATGGGGTTGTGCACACTCACCTTCAGGGAGTTCCGAGCTTGTGGAGCTCCAGACTATCATGGGGAGCCGGACCCCATTGCGAGTACTAGGTGGATGGCAGATGTCACCAACGCATTCCGCACCAGCAGATGTCCTGAGGGGGACAAGGTCAGATTAGCATCCTGCCTTCTGAAGGACATGGCACGAGATTAGTGGGAGGAGATCGGGCATGTCATCGGGGATGGGGCAGCACTTGATGCTATGACTTGGGCCGATTTTACTACCAGGTTCAGAGCCAAGTTTGCACCGGTTATCGAGGTGCAACAGTTAGCCAGGGAGTTTCAGGATCTCACCCAGACTACAAAGACAGTGGCGGAGATTACCGCCAAGTTCAGGGAGAGGGCTCTTCTGGTTCCTCAGTACGCAGCTGATGAGGAAATAAAGAAGGCTCATTATCATGAGATGTTGCGGAGTGATATCTACCAGTTTGTGAGCCGGTCCAGCTATAAAACGCTGGATGACATGATTGATAGGGCTCGTGAGAGAGAGAGAGATTGATTTAGAGATGGAGAAGAAGAGGAAGCCAAAGACATCATCTGGCACAGGGAGTTCGGGCAAAAAGCCCAAGGTATCAGATCATAGATTTAAGGGACAGCAGAGTCGTAGTCGGTGTGGCAAGTGTGGGAGATTGCACAATGGGGCATGCAAGGCAGGGAGTCCCGGTTGCTACAAGTACGGCTGGACCGGGCATATGAGCAGAGATTGTACAGCTACTCCCACCGTTACCGCAACATCTGATCTGATTTGCTTCCATTGCAATCAGAGGGGACATAAAAAGTCTTAGTGTCCAAGCTTGACAACAGTAGCAGCAGGGAAGGTGGTAGCACCAGCCCCTGCAACATTGAGGATTACAGACGGCCATTAGGGCCGAAATGAGGCGCCAGTGGCGAAGAGTAGTGCTTTTCAGATGACAGCAGAGGAGGCACGAGCGACTCGTGATGTGGTGACGAGTATGTATCTTCCTTTTATCTTTTTATTGATCTGGATTGTTTCTTATGGTTATATGTTTTGTATAGGGTCGTTCTTAGTGAACGACATTTTAGATACAGAGTTGTTTGATTCGGGGGCTACCCGATCATTTGTTTCACTTGCACTTAGCAAGAGGTTTAGTAAAGCTCCGAGGGAGCTGGATTGTCCACTTGAGGTTGAGATAGCTGATGACAGGACCGTCAGGGTCGCGAGAGTACATAGGGCTTGTTCGTTGCAGTTATTTGATGAGCAGTTTTGAGTGGACTTGGTTCCCATTCCCCTACGAGGGAATAAGGTTATAGTGGGTATGGATTGGTTGAACCCTAATTGGGCGGTGATTGATTGTGAGCTATAGCTAGCGAGGGTCCGCACCCTCAGTGGGGAGAGTTAGTGATTCTGGGCGAGACGCCACAGCGCGGACTGATTCTTTGCTTAGCAGCGAGAGCGAGGTGCTACTTTCAGTAGGGATGCCCGGAGAAGGGCAAGGAGACAGACGACGATGTACCGGTAGTGCGAGACTACCCAGACGTATTCCCGGAGGATTTGCCTGGGATTCCTCCGGAGAGACATGTTGAGTTCAGGATTGATCAGGTTCCTGGTGCGGCTCCGATAGCCAAGGCACCGTATCAGTTGGCTCCTCCAGAGATGCAGGAGTTGTCTACGCAGCTATAGGAGCTGCTAGACAAGGGTTTCATCAGACCGAGTAGCTCACCATGGGGAGCCCTGATCCGGTTTGTGAAGAAGAAGGATGGGTCGCACCGTATGTGCATAGATTATCGGGAGTTGAACAAGGTAACGGTGAAGAAATGTTACCCACTCCCGAGGATAAATGACTTGTTCGATCAGCTTCAGGGAGCATCTTGGTTTTCCAAGATTGATCTGCGCTCCGGTTATCATCAGATGTGGGTCAGGGGTGAGGATGTTCAGAAGACAGCTTTTAGGACCCGTTATGGTCATTATGAGTTTGTGGTGATTCCGTTTGGGCTCACTAACGCTCCAGGCGCGTTCATGGATATCATGAACCGCGTATGCAGGCCGATGTTGGATCGGTCTGCGATAGTATTCATTGACGACATCTTGGTTTACTCCAAGACTCAGGAGCAGCACGAGGAGCACTTGAGAGAGGTGCTAGAGATGCTAAGGAGGGAGAGACTTTTTGCGAAGTTCTCCAAGTGGGAGTTCTGGTTGCGTGAGGTGAAGTTCCTTGGTCACCTCATCAACCAGAACGGTATTCTAGTTGATCCGGCCAAGATTGAGGCCGTGATGCAGTGGGAGGTCCCGAGGTCTCCATCAGAGATTCAGAGCTTCCTGGGTTTGGCAGGGTACTACAGGAGATTCATCCAAGATTTCTCCAAGATAGCAGTTACAATCACCCGACTGACTAGGAAGTCGGTGGTGTTTTGCTGGGGGCCTGAGCGACATACAACATTTGAGACCCTCAGACAGCGATTGTGCGAGACACCGATTCTCACCCTGCCAGAGGGAGTGGATGATTTTTTAGTCTATTGTGATGCTTCGATCACAGGGATGGGAGCAGTGTTGATGCAGCGAGGGCATGTGATAGCTTATGCCTCTAGACAGTTGAAGCCTTACGAGGCTAACTATCCGACACACGATTTAGAGCTGGGGGCAGTGGTGTTCGCCCTCAAGATTTGGAGACATTACCTCTATGGGTTCCGTTGTACCATATACACGGATCACAAGAGTCTAAGGTACCTCATGGACCAGCCGAATTTGAACATGAGGCAGTGTCGATGGTTAGATGTGGTAAAGGACTACTATTGTGAGATCCTTTATCATCCAGGCAAGGCCAATGTTGTGGCCGACGCCCTGAGCCGCAAGGCGGTGGCAGCACTGATTAGAGATATATGTCTGAGGATGACGGTGACTACTCCATTGTTGGAGCAGATTAGAGAGGCATAGGTCGAGGGCATGAAAGAGGAGAGGCAGAAGTGTGAGAGGATTATGGGACGAGTAGCTTCATTCGACTATGACAGTCGAGGATCGGTGACCCTTCATGGGAGAGTCTGGGTGCCGTATCGAGGAGGAGTACGACAGGTGTTGATGGATGAGGCCCACAAGTCCCGGTTCTCCATCCACGCAGGGGCAACGAAGATGTATAGAGATCTTCGACCCGATTATTGGTGGGCCTGCATGAAGCGGGACGTGGCTTGGTATGTAGAGAGGTGCCTGACCTGTAGGAAGGTCAAGGCGGAGCACCAGAGGCCTCACGGCAAGATGCAGCCATTATACATTCCCGTGTGGAAATGGGAGGACATGACTATGGATTTCATCATGAAGCTTCGCAGGACCGCATGGGGAGTTGATTTGATTTGGGTCATAGTGGATCGGCTGACCAAGAGCGTGTGTTTCATACCGATCCAGGAGGGTATATCGGATGAGAAGCTAGCCGATATTTATTTGCGCGAGGTAGTAGCATAGCATGGAGTGCCTGTATCAATAGTATCATATCGAGACGTCCGGTTCACTTCCGGGTTTTGGAAGCGGTTTCATGACGAGATGGGGACTCGTATTCATTTTAGCACCGCTTTTCACCCTCAGACGGATGGGCAGAGCGAGAGGACGATTCAGACTCTCGAGGACATGCTTCGGGCATGTGTCCTAGATTTTGGTGGCATTTGGGATACGTATCTTCCATTAGCGGAATTTTCGTATAAAAACAATTACCATGCTATTATTGACCACCCTCCTTTTAGGATGCTCTACGGGAGGAAGTGTAGGACCCTGATTTGTTGGGGCGAGGTCCGTCAGCGAGTCATCAGGAGCACCGAGGTGGTGCTCAAGACCACAGAGTTGATCCAACAGGTTCGTAGCATACTGCGGAGAGTCGGCAAAAGAGTTATGCCGACAGGAGGCATTCGGACTTGGAGTTTCAGGTGGGCGATATGGTCCTCCTGAAGGTATCACCCCGGAAGGGTGATATCAGGTTTCGGAAGAGGGGCAAGCTGGACCCCAGGTTCATTGGTCCTTTTAGGGTTTTGTCTCGGGTGGGTCGGGTAGCTTATCAGTTGGATCTTCCGGCAGAGCTTAGCCAGATCAAAAACACTTTCCATGTTTCTCAGTTGAGGAAGTGTTTGGTGGATGAGTCAGTAGTTCTACCCTTGGAGGATATTCAGGTTGATAGCAGTCTGAATTATATCGAGAGACCAGTTGCGATCTTAGATCGGAAGATGATGACCTTGAAGAACAAGGTGGTTTAGCTAGTAGAGGTGCAGTGGCAACATCGAAAGGGTTCAAAGTGGACGTGGGAGACCGAGGGGGAGATGAGGGAGCATTATCCAGAGTTTTTTTTTTCCAGATTCAGCAGCAGCAGACTTCAACGACGAAGTATAAGATAAGTGGGGGAGAGTTGTAACGCCCCATTTCCTGGTATGTAATTTAAATAAGTATTTTCATTTCATAAGGGGTACTCGACGAGTCTGTAGCCCGACTCGTCGAGTAGAGACGGGATGATCACACAATTTGACTTGGCTACTCGCTGGTCCATATGCTGGGACTCGGCGAGTCCGTCTGTCTGGATGAAGCCCTAATTTTAATGGTTTGCACCCTATTTAAACACATTTATGCGCCCCAACCTCACCTCTATCACCCTCAGAACATTTCTTACGAAACCCTATCCTCCTTAAAGAGTGTGTGAGTGATTGCTGCCTTGTGTAGGAACTTTTGGTGCATCTTTGAGCAAGTAGAAGAAGGAGAAGGTTGAAGAGTTCAAGGAAGAAGAAGTAGATCCAGAACACACTCCTTTGTGGTCATCTTTTCTGGTAATAAATTTCCATCTTGATTATTGATCTAATAGATCTAGTTTGTCCGCAAATTGTTGGTATTAAGCTCAAAAACCCCAAAACCTTTGTGATAAAGCCTTATGATCGAGTTATACTTCAGATCTAGCCTCTCTTGGGCTCCAGTAGCTCAAGGAGATCACCTTTTTGGCAGCCATGGTTTTGTTTTGGCTTATTGACCCCATAATAGTTGAGTTTAAGTGAAATAGCTTCATTTCTTCTTAGTTACACATAAAGTTAGCAACATTACGTGTTCAGATAGTCCCTAGAGCTTAGATCTATGAGTTAGACGCTCTGAAATGGATTAGATTCGACTGTATGGAATCTGTATGTTTAGGACTCGGGGAGTTGCTCTTCGGACTCGACGAGTGGAGTCGCGAGTCCCCCGTCTTTCCTCGATTTGTAGGTTCAGGGTGAATCAATGAGTGGGGAAAGGACTCAGTGAGTTAAAGTCAGAGTTAGTAATGGAGGCACTCGACGAGTCTGCGCCCTGACTCGGCAAGTCCGGTCAACTAAAAGTTGACTTTGACCAGGGAGTTAACTTTGACCAGGGAGTAGACTTTGACCAGGGGTAAAATAGTCATTTTACCCTGAGGGCATTTATTAGTACCTGATTTAGTGATTTTGGATTTTGTAGCCGGACAATTCCGGAGCAGCAGTCAGCCAGTTTTAGAGTTAGCATCTCAACAGCCAGCGTTACGTGGTGAGTTTTCCTTCCAGTAGGAATGGGTCTATGCCCACAATGCCGGCCCGTCTAGTTAGCAGTAGTTCCGAACTTTGGTCCGATGCAGTAGTTCAGTGTGCTTGATGTATTTTTGTATCAAGCTTGTCCTTGTGTTATGTGTTCCGGACTTCGGTCCGATGCAGTAAGCAGTATATGTGCTTATGCTAGTTGATATGTTTATGCTATGCTATGTTATGCTCAGTCAACTTCTGGAACTCGGTTCGATGCAGGGGACACGGTCCCGACCAGTTCTGGATTTCGGTCTAATGCAGTTAGTTATGGACTTCGGTCCGATGCAGGGGACACGATCCCACTCAGTTCCGGACTTCGGTCCGATGCAGTAGGGAAGGCCGAACAATTTTTTTATGTGTTATTGTATGGTATGTGGTAGTTTGGGGGAGCTCACTAAGCTTCGTGCTTACAGTTTTTAGTTTTGGTTTCAGGTACTTCTGCTAGCAAAGGGAAGAGCTCGGTATGACGACATCGCACACACCACAACTTCAGTTTTATCCTGGGAGTTTGTTTCGGATATTGTTATGATTGATAGAGTCTTGTTTTGACACAATTACTATGACATTTCAGTTACTCATTCCATGGTTTTTAATTTCATATGATACTCAATGATTTGATTTTTAGTAATATTAAAATAAAATTTTTGGGTCGTATTTTGGGTCGTTTCAGGTGTTTAGGGACGTAAAGTGAGGATAATGGGAACGGGTAATCAGGGTTATTGTTGATTGATGAAATTAATATTTATTGTTGATTGAAGAAAATTAATAAAATTATTTATTGTGGGTTGAAAACCCTATATGCTCACCAGGCTCCTAAGCTTGACCCACTCAGTTTTCTATATTACGGGTAATGGAACAAGAGCATAGTTGGACGATGACGAGAGATTTTGGGTTATAGGTCAGTAGATATAAATAAATGTTGTAAGGCCTATATGGTATTGTTTATGATTTTGGTCTGTATCAGAACATGGCATCCCTAGGTTTTATAATACAATGAAAATTCATTTCTTTAAGAAATGCTTTGATAAATTTTTATCATATTTTGTTTTGGAGACAAATTCCGCAACACCTTTTGAAAGATTAATATGATTTCATTTTAAAAAGCATAAGTGAAATCGGTCTTTTCTTGCCGAGAAAATGAAGATGTCATAGTTGGTATCAGAGAATTAGTTTAATCGAACTAGGAATTTGTAAGATTTCTAGACTTAAACTTAGAATGCTAAGTGATGATCGTGAGATGAGTGTCTACCATATTTTACACACGAGCACTAGTATATTTTAGGAAAGATGCCTAAAATACTTTTATGTGCTAAATGCTATATGTTTGCCATATATGATGTTATTTGATCGGATCTATGGTTTGTTGCCGACCGGATCTGGAAACCTTATGTGTTTAGGATTCTAAGCGTACGACTACGATATTAGAACTAGCATGTAAGGTTTTGGAGTGATAAGGATAATTTAAATATCTATCGTGAATAAAGATTTAAATTCTCCTTATTAAGTGTATAGATTATAATGGCAAGAACTCGAAGTGGAGTTGGAAATGCAAATAGAAACCAGCAACCTCAACCCCAAGTGATGGAATAGGTGCCTATAGCCGAAGCTGCACCAGAACCGATCACAATGGTTGGAGTACAAGCCATGACTCAGACAGTGATGGCTGAACAAAGGGAAGAAATGAGGAAATTATTGTTGAACAATTGGAGTGAACCTTCAATACCTGTTGAACAACCTTAATTAAATGATGGTCAATCAGAGGAAGGAAATTACAGTAGATCTGTTGGTCAAACTGAACCACTTGTGGTTAGGAGGAATAACCATGAGGATGGAATGGAGAGAAATGGATGCAAGTATAAAGACTTTATGACTTGAAAGCCATCAACTTTCACTGGAAAAGAAGATCCCGTCGAAGTAATGGATTGGATCTCGGATATGGAATTGGCCTTCATGACATGTGGTTATCAAGGCAAGTTACAAACCATATTTGCAGTCTGCCAGTTCAAAGGTGGAGATGTTCGCTGGTGGAACACTTTGGGGATGACCTTAAGCCCTAATGAGCCACTGCAACTAACTTGGGCATAGTTCTTCGTGCATTTCAAGCGTAAGTACTGCTCGGCCCAAAAGCTGCTTGAGCTAGAGAACCAATTTCTGACATTGAAGAAGGGAAGCATGTCCATCGATGAATGCACCAATAATTTCATAGATAAATGGAGTTGGCTTTGTGTATTGTCCGAGATGAGTTGACACAAATTGACAGGTACATAAAGGGACTTTCATGGGAGTATGCGGTGCAAGTACGTTAGGCACTTAATCTGGAGGCAGCTATCTGGGCTGCCAAGTCTGTTGAAGAGATGATCAAGGGAAGTGCCGCCAGCAAGGTTGAAGTTGAGGACAAAAGGAAGTTCGATGGATCATCATAATCTAACAAGAAGAGCAAGTCTGGTTCAAAGTTCGAAGGACGAGGTGAAGCAAGGTGGTACAATAAGTCCAAGAAGAAACACTTTGGAAAATGTGGCGAAGAGGTGACATGTTTCAAATGGGGAAAGTATGGTCATTACGTCAATGAATGTACATTCAATAAAAGGGTGTGTTATGAATGTAATGAAGAAGGGCAGTACAAGCAAGACTCCCTAAAGAGGAAAGGAGCTACAAAGCTAAACCTACCTCCGAAACCAAAGGCAAAAGCGTTCCCGATAATCCTTAATGAAGCAGGCAAGGATGCAAGGGATCATGAGTAAGGACTATATGTTCCAAAATCAAGATATAACGTAACCATGTGGATAGAATCTTATCACGACTAGCATTTTCAGCTATGAAATTCTACTCCCATGTAAACATCAGCTATTGTAAAAACTTGTACTCTAAGTGAATACAATGCTATATGCTAACATGAAACCATCCATTTGAATCCAAACTCTTGATTTAAGTTCAAAACCTAATACAATACATCTCATATGTTTAACTATGGGTTGAAAACCCTAAAAATCCTGGTTCATGATTATTATGGACTAGGATTCTCTTATTAGGCCTAATGGACCAATAAACTTTCAATTTGACTACTCTGGGCCTAGGAACCCTATTTGGGCTCTAATTGGACCCACATTCATGTATTTTGGGTCATATGGGCCTAGAATGATCTATCTTATTTCTAATGGGACATGAAGGGCCATAAATAGTTTCATAAGACCTAATGGGCCGTAAACTACATCCTTGGGCTTCTTTGGGCCATGAACTCTCATAAAGGCCCAATAGGCCGAAAATAGTTATTTTGGGCCTCATGATTTCGAACTAACGCAAGAAAAGGCCCAAACCATCTCATTTCCTTTTTCTTACCCCATTCTCGGCCCAACATCCAAAAAAAATGGGAGGGAAAGGGGAGTGACACCTCATTAATACATATTGGATATCCATGCAAGAGTGCATGTATCCATGCAACTCTCACATCACCTTCTACTAAAGTCAACTTTCAACTTCTCTCTAATCTCTCACTCTATCTCTCGGCCTTTCTTTCACTCTCCAGCCTCTGTCTCATTTCAAACTCAACCCTTATTCTCTCAACCATCCAACACTTTTCCACCCTTCTTCTCTCAAGAAAATCATAGGTACAAGGAATATCATCAAGAGAATCACTTCAAGCTTCACATTGTGGTAAGATCTTACAAACCAAGAGTTGATATACTTCATCTTTAAACTCAATCACTCCTCTTACACCCATGTTTTCATGAATCATGCTTCTTAGAACCATTTAAGTTCGAAAACCTCCTCAAGAAGCTTGCTAGGGCCGAGATCTGCTCATCTCATCACCAAAAACTAAAAACTTGAAAGAAAAATGTAAGTTCATACCCCCTATTTTCAATTTTTACTTTGTTTTGAGGGAGAATACAAGTTGTTTTGTGTAGATCTATGTGTGTATGCATGATTTTGTATGCTTTCTTTGGTTATATATGTGTTTATGTGGTGTAAACTTCATAAACTAAAAGATCTACTAAAAGATGATGATATTGGTATAACCTAACACTTATTTCAACATATCTCACAAGAAAAAGGTTTAAAATACATCAATGATACTTGAATCTGAGAAAAACTTCATGAAAGGGACTAAAAATGATAAAAATGACAAAACAAGGGTTGTTTATGTAACTCTCAGCTAGTATGTGGTTCAACAGAAAATTTTTGCTAAACAATGGCTAAAATCGACATTTGAGACATTATAGGGACCAAAAATGTAAATATTTTTATAAATGGGCCTTATTTGCGCTTCTCGCGGTTTTGGGCCCAAAATGGTAATTTTTGGTCTTTTGTGGGTTAAATTGTCATTTTCAAATAAGTTGTGTCAAGAATGTAATTTTTTGATAAAAAGGGGCCAAGTTTCGAAATTTTGAACATTTGGGCCAAAAATATGAAATTTTCTATAAATGGGCCAAAAACGTATATTTTTACAAAAATCAAGCCAAAATGATATTTTTGACAAAAATGAGTTAAAGATGTTATTTCTACAAAAAGTAGACTTAAAATACAAATTTTGTCCAAAATGGGGTCAAAAATGTATTTTTACTAAAATTGGGCCTTAATTGTAAATTTTTGGCTTAATGGACCAAGAATGTCAATTTTTACAAAAAGTGGGCTTTTTATGCTATTTTATTAAATAATTGAACTAATATTAGCAAATCAATAACAAATGGACTAATTTTATCATTTTCATGATATTGGGCCTTAGCGGCCCATTATACGCTTGATAGATCATTAACACTATTTATATGCTTAATGGGCCTCATGACCCATTAACATGAATGACGGACCTTGGATACTATTTGCATACTATTTGGGCCTGTAAATACCTTGTGAAATGGGCCTTAGATTTCCTTAAACATATATTTTGGGCCCATGTTATATAATCTCGTTCCTTTTCGGCGTGATAATGACTTACGTGTTTAGTGAGCCTTAGTGGCCGCTTACTTGGTTCATTGAGCCTGGAATGAGTTTTATATGTTTCTCTTCACGTAAAATTCGATTAAGCATCTTATGAGACGTGTCGGTTGACACCTATTGTTTGTACGATCGTAGCTTGTAGTTATAACTAGAGTCTCTTGGAGGGAGAGCTGGGGTTTGTGTACAGATCTATACGGGGATGAAACCCCACACTTGAGTTGTTTGCTACAGTTAGAGTACATCAGTCTAGGGTGACCAAAATCCTTATTCTATTTATGTCGACATTCAACAATGCCAAGACAGGCGAATTTGTCATTAATTAGCATGGTTATAACGACTCACTTAGAGGAATTAACATTATGATATTTACGGGAGACCATTCTCTTTTCTATTGGATTACTCGGGAACATACTCACACTGGTACTCAATCTGGGGGGTTGGTACGACAACATTCTCTTTTACAGGAAACATAGGGTTGTCTGGGGGCATTCTTTTTACATTCTCGTTACTTACTTTTGGGATACTACTAAACAAAAACACACATGCATTAATACAAGATCGGACACAAACACACTAAACTATTTTAAGAAAATATAAGATTTTCTTTTGAGTACAAAATTGTACAAATCATTTTCGCAAAACATGCTTATGAACTCAACATTATTTTTATGTTGACCTTTTTAAATTAACTTGTATTCTCAGGAAAATGCTAAAGCAGGTTTGGCTGAACAATAAAATGGATATTTTGTTATATTTTGTTCATCATACTCTAATTATTTTTGCATGTAATATTTATAGACAACAGTCGATGTAAACAATGTATGTTGTTATATTACATGTGTGATGATGATCATGTTATGTTTCAATTATATACTATGTGATGATACTACAAGGATGATGTCACGCACAAGGCCCCGGAAGTTTCCGCCGTCTGGTTCAGGGGTGTGACAGATTAGTATCAGAGCATTGTTTATAGTGAACTGACATATCTAATCATACAGGATATGCAACTATAAATACAATGGGACTAAAACACTTTTAATAAAATGATACCTAAAAACACTGAAAGCCTCTGGAGGAAATTGAACACTGTGGTTAAACGCGGATAGTTATGTAGTCATATTGGGGATAAATATAGCTTGATCAACTATATTTATTCAAAATATGACCAACATGTGTTTGGGAGTAATCATGGCGGGAAATGGACCTAGAAGCTTACCTTGTATCCAAGAACACTAAGAAACTCAAACTTAAACAATTAAAAATAATATAGGAGTATATTTGAAAATACTATACACATACTCCCTTTACACACTTCTCACTCCTATTTTCTCGCGTAGTCGCCATGGATGAGGCACATCAAGGCATCCTTTACTACCAGGCCCTAGTGGCCCACAGAATGAACGAGGAAGACCATGTAATGGGTCAGGAGGCAGCCCTCGGTGTTGGGCCTAAGGAGTATGTGGAGACGGACTACGAGTCTGGAGAATACAGTGAGGTCATGGAGGAGGATGGGGATGCTAATGAAGTCCCCAGTGAGCCTCCCACTTCAGAGATAGTACATGATCACTCCGCATCACCATGGGATCCCATCGATAGGACTCGCTCCTTAGAGGAGGAGGTTGCCACCCTTCGGCAACAACTATTAGCAGCAGAGGCCCGAGCCGTTCAGGCGGAACACGAAAGGGATGAGGTCGTCAGGGAGATGACCGAGATGGCTAATCTTGTGGCATGACACTTTGGCATGTCATTTTGCCACCAGATCCATCTCGTCGCAACTAGTACCTGTTCACTTACTATCGCCATGATTTTTCTTATGCATTACCCTATGTATTATCGACTACACGATTAAGTGACTACACTACTCATGGAGTCGTTACTCTTTTGGGTTTTATTTCACTTCATGTATTGTATGCCTTATGTATGAAAATTTTCATGTACTCAAAAGATTATCATTAATAAAAACGGTTATATATTTTCTTCTCATGATTTTGTTATCTGCTATGTGTTCTATTACTTCTACTACATGTTGATTATATGCATACACCCACTTACATACAACCGAATCACCAACACTGTACTATAACCAAGAAATCAAGAAACAAACATACATTGGATACTCAACTTCTTTCTGTTCCATGACAGAAAAGTACCTCAAAGACAAACACGCAGGAACCACTACGCAATGCAACACCAACGCCACCGCCTCCACCAGAGATGAACTCAGCGGCATTTCAAGCAGCAGTTTCAGCTGCAGTCACACCAACGCTAGCTCATATCCACAACGGGAACAACGGTGGAGGGAATGGAAAAGGGGCCGGAAGCTCAAACCATGGGGTAAACCAGGGAATCACCTGAACCTATACCTACAAGGACTTTGCTAATGCCAAGCCTTGGACCTTCAATAGGACGGGAGGCGTAATAACTTTGAAAAGGTGGTTAGAAAAAGTGGAGTCGGTTTTCAAGATCTGCGGATGTCCCGAGGAGTGTAAGGTGAAGTTTTCAGTCTTCACATTCACGGATCAAGCTCTCTCTTGGTGGAATGGCCACATGGCGCCCATGACACTCCCTATGGCAAATGCTATGCCCTAGGAAGTGATGGGTTATGAGCATTCTAACACCCCTAAGTGTACATGCAACCCTAGAAAACCTTGGATCTATGTTTGTCTAAAGTTACATGCAAAATATGATTTCCAAGGTTCATAATCCTATCTAGCATACATGGGGAACTTTTAACATAAAAGATGGCTAAAATTACATACCTTGTAGTTGATTTGATTCCTTGAAAATCTTGAGAGCCTAGCACCCCAAGTGTGATGCCTCAAATGTTTCACACAACACCAAGTGCTTTGGAATAACTTTTAGAGAATGTATAACACTTCAAAATCAGCCTAGCCCTCTTCTTTTCTTAGTGTAAGCGATTTTAGATGATATCATGTTCTTTATATAGTGTGTTACATCTAGGATTACACCATGTAAACCCTAATGTGACATGACTCTTCATTTCCATGACCCATGGGTTTGTAACTCCCATGGAGCATCCTATAGGTTTTAGCCCAACTTGATAACCCATGGAGCATTAGCCCACTATACAAGTTATGAATGATTTACATAATCAACCCATATATTTAATTAGTCATCTTTTGATCACTTAATTAATTCTAGATTAATTCTTGATCAATACTAATTAAATAATATTATTAATATATTAGAACTTATAATATATTAATAAACCATAAGTGTTATTTCTCTCATTTTAGTTTATCCAAATGCATGATGCCATGCAACTCAAATGGACCATGCCGGGTCGGGTCAAGTACATACCACATATAGTTATGGACTTAGACACCTTATCCAACAGTCTCCCACTTGGATAAGTCTAATAACTATAACTGCAAGTATGACTTCAGGAACCGATCAGCAATCGTTGCTCTTTCAAGATCTCTCGGAACCGAGAAGATGATGATAGGCCATTTAAGATAAGTGATCATATAATCCTCTGTTCTAGGTATCAGCCGAACAAATACATGGAACAATGTCTTACTTATTGTCCGGCTGTTTGTTTCCCGATTTCCGATTTGTTTGACATAGAACTAAATTGAACACATCAATTTGGTTCTGACCGGGCCCGATACATAGGTAAAAACAAAATCATCGAGGGGCCCAGATATCCGCTTCTAATCCAAGAAGGAACATATAAACTTCGACTCATATGCTTGTTCTACTACTTGTTGAATCATACACAAAAGTATGTTTTATAACATCGAGTTACCAATGTGTTTTCGTACGATCAATGCATAACCAACTTATAGGAAAAAAGTCATATCTCTAGGTTTGAAGACTTATATGATATTACCGTCTCACGATCACTCGAGACCATGAAGTGATCCTAGTGAGCGTGGTTCGAATCCAATGCTCAGAACTTATGAGCACTCATAAGTGTTGTAGCCATGTCCAACAACTTAGACCTCTGCAACTAACTCATGACAGTCTTGATTCATACCTACTTCCAACTTATGACCAACTGTGGAGAATTCGAATAATATGATATACCAAACATAATTATTCTGGAAGTCAAAACATGCAAAAGAAATATAGTAAACGATTGACAAAAGATAGCAACACTTACTCATAAATAAACACAAGTTTTATTCATCATGAAATGTCAAGTACACTTTACAAATTTCAAAATTATCTAACTACTAAAACTAATATCATCCTTCATCCCTATGCTCCGAGCATGGTGGAGATGCTTAACCCAACTCAGTCCTTCGCGAGGGGATCTGTTGGGTTCTCATCCGATGATACCCTCTTTTCCACGAGAAGTTCTTCTTCTATTCGATGTCTGATGAAATGGTATTTTCTGTCGATGTGTCTGGATCTCCCGTGATCCCTTGGTTCCTTGTCTAAGGCAACTGCACTTTCACCATCACAGAAAATTTCCGTTGGCTCCTTTATAGCTGGTACAACTCCAAGGTCTCCAATGAAGTTGTGACATCCCCAAAATCTCAGCCAGAAAAGACCGATTTTCATTTATGCTTTTAAATATTTTCAGAGTAAATCCTTTTGATTTGAAAGAGTTGCGGAATTTGTTCCCAAAAACAAAACATGATAAAACAATGTTTACCGAAGCATTCCATAAAAGAAATGTATTTTCATTATAATCAAAACTCGGGGTGTCATGTTCCGATACAGACCAATAAGCATAAACGAATACATTACAAGTCATATAAAAAATATAAACATATGCAGACTTGTAAACAAAACAACTTGATGGTTCATCCATCTCATGCCCTTCCGCCACTTCCTGTAATACAATTTAAAACTGAGTGGGTTAGGCTTAGGAGCCTGGTGAGCATATAGGGTTTTCAACCCACAATAAATATCATATTTAATTTTCACCAACCAACAATAACCCAATTACCCATTCCCGTTATTCTCACTTTAATGTCCCTAATACAACTAATCATAAGGGACCTAGTCTAAGAATATTTCATCGGGGCGACAACACATGCTTTGGGGGTACCTCAGCAATATAAGTCAAATAAGGCAACCATGAGGGGGATGGAGTGCAGCGAATGAACACCCAAGTTCATTAACACCTACAGGTGGCGAACCTGCTAATGTTTCCACAGGACTGTCTAGAATAGCCCGTGGTCGTCATCTAAACTCCGCTAGATGACTAAATCAAACAACAACGAGGCCTCTCATCTGTTTATTACACACCAACTATCTACCCATGTTCTACCCAACATATTAGTAGATGAAAATATACATTTGTATACGTAGTTTAAAAACCTGTATAGCATGCTTTAATCAACACATAATCCACATAACAGATGAGGCACACACACACAACACATATCTCATAGAGAATAAATCATATCTATGAGTTAGAAGAAAGTGAATACACATTCACACACATAACCACAAAATTATACACATAATACGTATTCTGTATAAAATACTTCATAATTATGCGATAGAAGAAAGTAACTACACACTCACACCTATAAACGACAATATATTTAATACACTCGAACCAAACTTGTATTATTATTGTGTTTATGAAAGGTAGTATACACTCACTGGATCAGAAGATGATCGGACAGCACTACGACTTGTAGAAGTAGTAATCCTCAGCAGATCTGGAAGATCTCCTCGAAAATCGAACTTCTCGCGAGCAGATCTTCGACTCGGAAAACGCACTTCTCGGGATTTTCGGGATCTCGGGACTTGCCTCGGGGCTCGGGAACAATACCGGGGCTTCGGGATATTTTTGGCACTCAAAACGATGCAAAATGGGAGAGAGAAGAGAAGAAATTGGCAATTGGGTTGGCTGCCTTCGGATCCCTTTTATAGAGGCTGAGCCTCGCACGTATGCGGGGCGTACTGGTCCGAATACGTCACTGCTTACGTATCCGAAGACTCGAGTGCGAGTGTCGACATCCCTCGGAGTACGCGGGGCGTAAGTCGGATCGGACCGGTGACTGGGCTTCGGATAATGCTTCCGAATTTTGATTTAAATTTAAATACAAAATGATTAATAAACTTCGGAAATTCATAACTTCTTCATACGAACTCCGTTTTCGACGTTCTCTATATCCACGCGAAGGTGAGACTACGCTCTACAACTTTCGTTTAGACTCCGTCGGCTAAATTTGACTTTATTTTTATTATTTATTTTTAATAGGCCGCGACAGACAAACTTCATTATAAATTCATAACTTCTTCGTTTGACGTCCGTTCTCGCCTATCTTTTTATCGCTTCGATACCAACAATGAGATCTTCGATTCTCATTTAGATTGCTTCGGCTAAAATCCCCTCGATCTCAAATCGAGTAAAACGGGCTGCATACTGCTAAGCCGAAACTTCGATAAATCATAACTTCCTCATACGAAGTCAGATTTGGGCGTTCTATATATATTCGGAAACCTCGTTTCAACTACTACAACATTAATCAAAGATATTAAGTTTATTTTACACTTAAATTTTTGACGCTTATTTTTATTCTTAATTAATCAAACCACATAATTAAGCAATTAAGCACAAAACACATAATACTCAAATAATACAATCTTATTACTTCAAAATGGGTTACAAAGGTTAACCTAGACTATTACATTGCTAAAAGTGGCAAGCCCGGAAACACAGGCGTTACAATTCTCTCCACCTTAGAATGATTCCGTCCTCGGAATCACACATCAACAAACAAATGCGGATAGCGACTCAACTTGTCACTCTCCGTCTCCCAGGTGAGATTCGGCCCATTCGTGTGTTTCCATCGGACAAGCACTAACCCAACCATTTTGCGTCGCAACTTCTTAGTCTTTTGGTCAACAATTGCCTCTGGTTCTTCAATCAACCTTTTGTTCTCATCAATTCTCAATTCAGAAATTGGAATTATATTGGGAACTTCTCCCGTGAACTTCCTCAAATAACACACATGAAAAGTGTTGTGAATTCCATTCAGTTCTTCGGGTAATTCGAGCTTGTAAGCTTGGTTCCCTATCCTCTGAAGAAATTTAAACGGTCCAATAAACCTTGGACTCAACTTTCCCCTTTTACCAAATCTTATAAGTCCCTTCCACGGTGAGACTTTAAGCAAAACCGAATCTCCAACCTCAAAAGTTATCGGTCTTCGCTTCTTGTCAGCATAGCTCTTTTGACGATCTTGAGCTGCTAACATTCTTTCCCTAATTATTTTCAACTTTTCAGCAGTTTGATGAACCATCTCTGGTCCCATAAACTACTTTTCCCCAGCCTCAAGCCAACAAGACGGCGTACGACACTTCTGTCCATACAAATCTTGATAAGGTGCCATCTTAATGCTCGAGTGAAAACTATTATTGTAGGAAAACTCTACCAAAGGTAAATGTTCATCCCAAGTACCTAGGAATTCCAAGGTACATGCTCTCAGCATATCTTCAAGTGTTTGTATTGTTCTTTCACTCTGACCATCAGTCTGCGGACGGTAAGCTGTGCTTAAACATAACTTGGTACCCATTTCCTCATGTAGACATTTCCAAAACCTTGAGGTGAAACGGCTATCACGATCAGATACAATCGTTAACGGAACACCGTGAAGCCTCACAATTTCCTTCACGTAAGAATTCACAAGCTTTTCCATAGACCGTTTCTCCCTGGCCGCTATGAAATGCGCACTCTTAGTGAATCGATCAACGACCACCCAAATCATGTCGTGACCATTCTTTGTTCTGGGCAGTTTAGTGACAAAATCCATAGCAATGTCTTCCCACTTACCCATAGGCACAGGCAATGGTTCTAAACTCCCGTAAGGTTTCTGATGTTGTGTCTTGACTCTCGCACAAGTCACACACTCGGCCACATACTTTGCAACATCAAGTTTCATCGTCGGCCACCAATAGTAGGGTTTCAGGTCCCTATACATTTTAGTGCTACCCGAATGAATTGAGTACATGGTTTTGTGAGCTTCTTCCATCAGAAGATCCCTAATTCCTCATGACTTAGGTACCCAAATACGATCTTGGAATACCTTCAGTCCATGACTGTTAGTACTAAACACCAACGTTTTACCCAAACGTTCCTCCCTTCGGTTATTTTTCTCAGAAGCTTCCTCTTGAGCTTTCTTTATACTTTCCACAATGGTCGAGACAACTTCAATTCTCAACGCTCTTGGCCTCTTCCTTTCAAGATTGACTTTCCGACTGAGAGCATCAGCAACAACATTAGCTTTACCGGGGTGGTAAAGTATCTCGCAGTCGTAGTCTTTAAGTAATTCTAGCCAGCGTCGTTGCCTCATATTCAATTCTTTCTGATTAAAGAGATATTAGAGACTCTTATGATCAGTAAAAAGTTTGCACTTCGTGCCATAGAGGTAATGCCTCCATATTTTCAGAGCAAAAACTACCGCTGCCAACTCCAAATCATGAGTCGGGTAATTCTTTTCATGCTCTTTCAGCTGTCGAGACACATATGCTATCACCTTTTCTCTTTGGGTCAAAACACAACCCAATCCAACACCAGATGCATCGCTATAAACAGCGAAGTCTTCAACTCCGTCGGGTAGAGAAAGGATCGGTGCCTCGCATAGCTTCTTCTTTAACTTCTCGAATGCTTCTCTATGCTTATCACTCCAAGCATAAGTAGCTCCTTTGTGGGTCAAAGCTGTTAATGGAGTAGCAATCGAAGAAAAGCCTTGGATAAACCTGCGGTAATATCCGGCTAATCCTAAAAAGCTTCGAATCTCCGTGGGACTTTTCGGTTGTTCCCACTTCGTCACAGCTTCGATCTTCGCTGGATCAACCATTATCCCTTCTTGGTTGACCACGTGACCCAAGAATTGGACTTCACGAATCCAAAAATCACATTTGGAGAACTTTGCATAAAGCTTCTCCTTCTTCAAAACTTCTAACACTTCTCGCAAGTGTCTGCCATGTTCCTCCTGGCTTTTCGAGTAAATCAGAATGTCGTCTATGAACACTATCATGGATTTATCAAGGAATGGATTACAAACCCTATTCATCAAATCCATGAACGTTGTCGGAGCATTGGTTAGTCCAAACGACATAACCAAGAACTCGTAGTGTCCATATCTAGTTCTGAATGCAGTCTTCTCGATATCTTGCTCTCTTACTTTCAGCTGATGATATCCTGACCTCATATCGATCTTCGAGAAATAGCTCGAACCTTGCAATTGATCAAATAGGTCATCAATCCTCGGCAACGGATATCTATTCTCTATTGTTGCCTTGTTCAGCTCCCTGTAATCGATGCACATTCTCATACTTCCATCTTTCTTCTTTACAAATAACACCGGAGCTCCCCAGGGCGATGAACTAGGTCTAATGAAACCTTTGTCCAATAACTCCTGAAGTTGCATCATCAGCTCCTTCATCTCCGTCGGCGCTAATCGATAAGGTGCTTTTGCTATTGGCGTGGTTCCTGGTAACAAGTCTATTCTGAACTCCACTTGTCTATCAGGTGGCAATCCAGGAAGATCCTCGGGGAATACTTCCGGAAAATCACACACCACTGGAATGCTCTGCATCACCTTCTTTTCTTTCTTAGCATCAATCACAAACGCTAAATATGATGTACATCCCTTGGTCAAACACTTTCTGGCTTTCATTAGAGAAATGATTCCAGAATTCACTCGTCGTTTGTCCCCATACACCATAAACGAATCTTTTCCAGGCGGGTTTACTTTAACTATCTTTTTCTTGCATAAAATTTCGGCATCATTGGCGCTAAGCCAATCCATTCCCAACACGATGTCGAAACCATTAAGTTTGATAGGCAATAACGCCTCGTGAAACTTATTCCCATTAAGGTCGATTAAGATGTCTTTCATACGATGGCTAACAGGTACAAACTTGCCACTAGCTACTTCAACTAATAAAGCATTATCGAGTCTATCAACAGGCAAATCTAGTTTCCTACCAAACTCATGCGAAATAAAGGAGTAGTTGGCTCCAGAATCAAACAAAATTTGAGCACGTAATTCATTTACGAGAAAGGTACCTGAAGCGACATCAGCTTCATCTTTCGCAGCCTCAAGTGTCATCTGGAAGGCTCTCGCTTTCGGCTTTGGTGGAATGTTGGGCTTTGCTGCCTCCTCCTTCTTCGGACAGTCTTTCAAAATGTGCCCCTCTTCATTACACCCAAAACACATCCTTTTGTTGTTCGGACATTCATTGGCAAAATGTCCGACCTTCCCACACTTGTAGCAGGTCACATCCTCGCTACATTTCCCAAAGTGCTTTTTTCTTATACTTATCACACCACTTCGCCTCGCCTCCTTTTCCTCCAAACTTTTTCGAATCAGATTTCGAAAATTTTCCTTTCTTACCAGAACCAGATGTTCCCTCAAACTTCCTTTTCTCACCAACCTCAACCTTGACGGTGGTTCTTCCCTTTATCATGTTCTTAACAGACTTGGCAGCCCAGATAGCTGCCTCTAGAGTAAGTGCCTGATGTACTGGCACCTCGTACTCCCATGGAAGTCCCTTCGCATACCGGTCCACCTTAGTCAGCTCGTCTGGAACGATACGCAAGGCAAACTCCATCTTATCGGTGAAGTTATTGGTGTATTCATCAACTGACATGCTACCCTTCGTCAATGTCAAAAACTTATTCTCCAACTCCAACAGATTTTGAGCCGAGCAGAACTTGCTCTTGAACTGCACCAAGAATTCTGCCCATGACAATTGCAGTGGCTCATTAGGGCTTAAGGTCTTCCCTAGAGTGTTCCACCAACGAACGGCTCCACCTCGGAATTGACGCACGGCATAGATAGTCTGCAATTTACCTCTGCAGCCACAAGTCATGAAGGCTAGCTCCATTTCGGAGATCCAATCCATAACCCCAATCGGATCCTCCTTTCCATTGAAGTTCGATGGTTTGCAAGTCAAAAAGTCCTTGTACTTGCATCCCATTCCATCATTCCTTCCATCGCGGTTCTCTTGCCTAACTATCGGTGGGTTGGCTGGACCAACAGACCCACTGAAGTTTCCACCTTTCGAGTGCCCTTCATTTAATTCAGGCTCTTCCACACGAATCGATAGTTCTTCACGATTTTGTTGAAGCAACCGTCTAGTTTCATCCATCTGACGATCCAACATCGTCTGAATCATCAATTGCACACCAGCCATGGTTATTGGCTCAGGTGTTGCTGCTACGATAGGTACTTGCTCAATCACTGGTGGTTGATTCCTGTTTTCGTCAGCATTTCCAACTCCACTTCTTGTTCTCACCATTTTGATCTACACACCGAATAAGGTGAAATTAGATCCTCAATCATGATAGATAATCAAATCGTCCTTATCACTCCGAAACGTTTACATGCTAGTTCTAATATCGTAGACGTACGCTTAGAATCCTACACACATAAGGTTTCTAGATCCGGTCGGCAACAGACCATAGATCCGAACAAATAATATCATATATGGCAACATATAACATTTAGCACATAAAGCATTTTAGGCAACTTTCCTAAAATAAACTAGTGCTCGTGTCTAAACCACAACAGACACACATCTCAAAATTCCACTTAGCATTCTAAGTTTAAGTCTAGAAATCCTACAAATTCCTAGTTCGCTTAAACTAATGCTCTGATACCAACTGTGACATCCCCAAAATCTCGGCCAGAAAAGACCGATTTTCATTTATGCTTTTAAATATTTTCAGAGTAAATCCTTTTGATTTGAAAGAGTTGCGGAATTTGTTCCCAAAAACAAAACATGATAAAACAATGTTTACCAAAGCATTTCATAAAAGAAATGTATTTTCATTATAATCAAAACTCGGGGTGTCATGTTCCGATACAGACCAATAAGCATAAACGAGTACATTACAAGTCATATAACAAATATAAACATATGCAGACTTGTAAACAAAACAACTTGATGGTTCATCCATCTCATGCCCTTCCGCCACTTCCTGTAATACAATTTAAAACTGAGTGGGTCAGGCTTGGGAGCCTGGTGAGCATATAGGGTTTTCAACCCACAATAAATATCATATTTAATTTTCACCAACCAACAATAACCCAATTAACCATTCCCGTTATTCTCACTTTAATATCCCTAATACAACTAATCATAAGGGACCTAGTCTAAGAATATTTCATCGAGGCGACAACACATGCTTCGGGGGTACCTCAGCAATATAAGTCAAATAAGGCAACCATGAGGGGGATGGAGTGCAGCGAATGAACACCCAAGTTCATTAACACCTACAGGTGGCGAACCTGCTAATGTTTCCACAGGACTGTCTAGAATAGCCCGTGGTCGTCATCTAAACTCCGCTAGATGACTAAATCAAATAACAACGAGGCCTCTCATCTGTTTATTACACACCAACTATCTACCCATGTTCTACCCAACATATTAGTAGATGAAAATATACATTTGTATACGTAGTTTAAAAACCTGTATAGCATGCTTTAATCAACACATAATCCACATAACAGATGAGGCACACACACACAACACATATCTCATAGAGAATAAATCATATCTATGAGTTAGAAGAAAGTGAATACACATTCACACACATAACCACAAAATTATACACATAATACGTATTCTGTATAAAATACTTCATAATTATGCGATAGAAGAAAGTAACTACACACTCACACCTATAAACGACAATATATTTAATACACTCGAACCAAACTTGTATTATTATTGTGTTTATGAAAGGTAGTATACACTCACTGGATCAGAAGATGATCGGACAGCACTACGACTTGTAGAAGTAGTAATCCTCAGCAGATCTGGAAGATCTCCTCGAAAATCGAACTTCTCGCGAGCAGATCTTCGACTCGGAAAACGCACTTCTCGGGATTTTCGGGATCTCGGGACTTGCCTCGGGGCTCGGGAACAATACCGGGGCTTCGGGATATTTTTGGCACGCAAAACGATGCAAAATGGGAGAGAGAAGAGAAGAAATTGGCAATTGGGTTGGCTGCCTTCGGATCCCTTTTATAGAGGCTGAGCCTCGCACGTATGTGGGGCGTACTGGTCCGAATACGTCACTGCTTACGTATCCGAAGACTCGAGTGCGAGTGTCGACATCCCTCGGAGTACGCGGGGCGTAAGTCGGATCGGACCGGTGACTGGGCTTCGGATAATGCTTCCGAATTTTGATTTAAATTTAAATACAAAATGATTAATAAACTTCGGAAATTCATAACTTCTTCATACGAACTCCGTTTTCGACGTTCTTTATATCCACGCGAAGGTGAGACTACGCTCTACAACTTTCGTTTAGACTCCGTCGGCTAAATTTGACTTTATTTTTATGATTTATTTTTAATAGGCCGCGACAGACAAACTTCGTTATAAATTGATAACTTATTCGTTTGACGTCCGTTCTCGCCTAACTTTTTATCGCTTCGATACCAACAATGAGATCTTCGATTCTCATTTAGATTGCTTCGGCTAAAAACCCCTCGATCTCAAATTGAGTAAAACAGGCTGCATACTGCTAAGCCGAAACTTCGATAAATCATAACTTCCTCATACGAAGTCAGATTTGGGCGTTCTATATATATTCGGAAACCTCGTTTCAACTACTACAACATTAATCAAAGATATTAAGTTTATTTTACACTTAAATTTTTGACGCTTATTTTTATTCATAATTAATCAAACCACATAATTAAGCAATTAAGCACAAAACACATAATACTCAAATAATACAATCTTATTACTTCACAATGGGTTACAAAGGTTAACCTAGACTATTACATTGCTAAAAGTGGCAAGCCCGGAAACACAGGCGTTACAGAAGTTCTTCACCCATATCGTCTCCTTTGCTGCCTCTCTTGTTGCTATATACTCTGATTCGCAAGTTGAATCAGCCACTGTCTCCTGCTTGGAACTCTTCCAAGTGATTTCTCCTCCGTTTAAGGTAAAGACCCAGCCTGACTGAGAGCGGAAATTATCCCTGTCAGTCTAAAAGCTAGCATTACTATACCCTACAACTCTCAAGCCATCACTCCCACCAAGGGTAAGGAACCAGTCCTTAGTCCTCCGCAGGTACTTGAGGATATTCTTTACCGCACTATTGAGCCTTGCCAGGGTTCCCTTGATATTTGCTGACCATGCTCAAGGCAAAGGGCACATCAGGACGAGTGTAGGTCATAGCATGCATGATCGAGCCTACTGCAGAAGCATAAGGTACTTGACTAATTTTTGCTATCTCAGCCTCAACACTCGGGCTTTGAGTTTTACACAGTCTGGAGTTACTCTGGATGGGTAACTCTCCTTTCTTGGAATCCTATATGTTGAACCTCTTCATCACCTTATCCAAGTAGGTACTCTAACTAAGTCCAATTAGTTTTTACTCTGGTGTCTCAGAATCCTTATCCCTAGAATATAGGCAGCTTCTCCTAGGTCTTTCATAGAGAAACACTTCCCAAGCCAGGACTTCACTTCCTGCAAGGTTGGGATGTCATTTCCTATGAGTAGTATGTCATCCACATACAATACCAAAAAACTAACTATACAACCACTAGCCTTGACATAGACACATGATTCATCTTCACTCCTCGAAAAGCCAAACTCTTTGACTTTCTCATCGAAGCAAGGATTCCATCTGCGAGGTGCCTGTTTCAATCCATAAATGGATTTCTCGAGCTTACACACTCTATTAGGGTATTATGTACTGAAAAAACCCTATGGCTGACTCATGTAAACACCCTCAGCCAAACTTCCATTAAGGATGGTGGTTTTGACTTCCATTTCTCGTATTTCATAATCATGAAATGTAGCAATGGCTACCAGAACCCTAATGGACTTAATCTTTGCAACTGGTGAAAAGGACTCATCATAATCAACTCCCGGAGTTTGAGAAAAGCCCTTTGCAACCAGTCGCGCTTTATATGTGTGTACATTACCATCCATGTCGTTCTTCTTCTTGAAGATCCATTTGCAAGCAACTTTCTTACGACCCGGTACATTGTCAACCAAGTTCCAAGCTTGATTGTCATACATGGACTGTATCTCGTTGTCCATTGTCTCTTCCCATTTAGAAGACTCAGGGCCTACCATGGCTTCCGCGTAGCTGTTAGGTTCATCCAGACTTACCAATGTCTCATCACTGATAAGTGTCTCACCTTCTGCAGTAATATGGAAACCATAGTAGTGCTCAGGTGCATTCCTCACCCTTGTGGAACGCCTCAGAGGTACAAATTCGTCAATTGGCTCAACAGGAGTTTCCTCCTCAGGTTGAGTGCTTGGGTTTGAAGTTCCTTCACCACTTGATTCTTGAATATCTTCAAGCTCAATTTGCCTTCCACTGTTTCCTTGGCTTATGAACTCTCTCTCTCTCTCTCTCTCTCTCTCTCTCTCTCTCTCTTTCTCTTTCTCGAAAGACACCCCTCCGTGCTATAAATACCACATTCTTACTAGGTCTGTAGAAGAGGTAACCAAAAGATTTATGTGGGTAGCCGATGAAAAATACACCTCTCACTTTGAGGTTTGAGCTTATCGTGAGTCTTGCATCTCACGAAAGCCTCGCAACCCCAAATCTTGATGTGGTCTAGTTTAGGAACATTAACAGTGCACATCTCGTGAGGAGTTTTGGCAACTTTCTTTGTAGGGACCATATTAAGGATATGAGTGGTACTCTTTAAGGCATACCCCCAAAATGAGATTGGTAGCGAAGCTCGACTCATCATGGAACGAACCATATCGAACAAGGTTCGATTATGCCTCTCAGCCACACCATTCAAATGTGGTCTCCTGGGAGGTTTAAATTGTGAGATAATCCCACATTCCTTAAGATAGTCGAGGAACTCTCTACTAAGATACTCACAACCACGATCGGATCGAAGCATCTTAATGTTCCTGCCCAATTGATTCTCGACTTCCTGTTTAAACTCTTTAAACCTTTCAAAAGTCTTTGACTTATGTTTGATTAAATAGACATATCCATATCTACTATGATCATCAGTAAAAGTCAAATAATAACAATTAGCATCCCTTTTAGCAGATTTGAAGGGTCCACACACATCTGTGTGCACAAGATCCAACAAACCTTCACCCCTAGCACAAGAACCAGTGAAGGGTGACTTTCTCATTTTTCCAAGTAAGCATGATTCAAAACTATCATCTGACTTTAGGTCAAATGACTCCAAGACTCCATCCTTTTGGAGCTGGCCTATGCGTTTCTTGCTCACATGTACAAGACGACAATGCCATGATGATGCTTTATCCAAGTTATTATTACTAGAAGAATCAATACACAACACATTATTTCCTAGATTATCTACAATAGATACAGCTTCATACACACCATCACAAGGTAATGCTTTAAAATAAAGAACATTATTAAAGAAAGCATTTATTGCACCGATTTTATTATCAAAAGAAAAGGTAAACCCTTGTTTGTACAAAGCATGAAAGGAAATAATATTTCTTGCCATTTCTGGTGAATAAGAACATTTATTCAAATCTAAAGTAAAACCACTACTTAGCAACAAAGAATAAACTCCAATCTTGGTGACAGGCCAAGCTTTCCTATTTCCCATGATCAAGTTTATCTTTCCATGCTCCACATTCTCACTTCTTCTTAGTCTCTACAAATCAGATTATATATGAATACCTCAACCGGTATCAAGGACCTAAGAGTTAGAATAGGGTGAGTTATTAGATAGAATAGTGTAAATACCTGCATGGTTTGGTTTGACTTTCCCATCCTTCACATCTTTCTGGTACTTTGGGTAGTTCCGCTTCCAATGCGACTTTTCATGGCAATAGAAGCATTCAGCCTCTATTGTGTCAGAAGAAGGAGTGACGAAACCTTTCTTGGTTCCACTTGAAGAAGAGCCATCAACGGTCTTACCCTTGGTACCCTTCGAAGGGCTCTTCCTCTTTTCCCTCTACCTTTCTCGATTGCCAGAACAGGGGCAGAGTTTGGAGTAGGAGTAGGAGTGTTAACAACCGATATACCTTTAAGACCTGTTTCTACGGTCTTTAGGAGTCCTTAAAGTTTGCTAAGTGTGACTTATTCCTTATTCATGTGGTATGTCATGAAGAATTGATCATAACACGAGGGTAAGGAGTGCAAAAGGATATCTATTGCTAGCTCCTCGGGGAAGTTCACATTAAGCTTCAGCAAACGGTCCACATACCTTTGCATTTTCTGCATGTGGCTCGTGATGGATTCTCCATCCTTCATCCTGGTTGTTATCATGGAGGAGATTATTTCATACCACTCTTGACGAGCACTCTGATGGTATCTTTCCATCATATCTTGGTGCATCTCAAAAGGGTAGTAATCCTCATATGACTTTGGTGACATCTCTTTCATGAGTCTGGAAGTCAGCGATCTCCTAGGGAGTAGCAGTGGACTCATCGATCTCCTTTAGCTACTTATCGAGGACATATTCCTTGTCCTCATAGATAGTCACCATCCTGATGTTCCGGATCCAATCCATAAAGTTGGAACCATCGAAGATGACCCTCTCACATAGGTTCATGAGGGAAAAGTAGCCATTAGAGTTTGAGCCAGAAGCACTGTTGTTGGAAGACATCTGAAAAAGAAGAGAACAAGTTTAGTTTAGGTATAAAGATGGTCCTTAATAAAACACCCAAATGTAATATTAAGGCTAGGATCCAATCATAATCTATCATAACTTAGAAGAGGGATGCTGTAATCTAAGCTATAACATATTTGAAAGGTAGGTGATTGACGATTCAGCAATTTCCACCATGAAAAACGAAATATAAATATTAGGTTTTAATTGGTTTTTAGAAATTCCTAGATTCTTTTGAGATTCAATGAACTTTTCAAAGGCATGTTTCAATCTCGAGTGTGCGCTCCAAGTTTTATGACTGGGATGCCGAGGATCACAAAACAAGGTGTGAAGTAACCATGCAAATTACTTGGTACCCTTAATGTTTGTCACTCAATCGATGTGATGGTTAGACACACGCGCTCCACCAACCTATAATAAACCGTAAGTCACCCTTTACCTACCTTGTTAAGTCCAAGTTAGTGTGCCGGTTAACCACACATGCTCCACTAACGACTTACACAAAGTGTAAAGTGTAATTTCACGGATTAGCACCTTATTCACATTTTCCTAAAGTAACTAAGATTGGGAATTTAATAAAACACTTAGTTACTTTATAATAATCATTATACTTTTAATGAGAATTTTATCAGTCCTTGTCCCACCCGTTTGGCTAACGACCCTCCACCGATCAAGGAAGCGGTGGGTAAGAATGGACACCCATTAAGCTGCCATTTTATACGCAGCAACCTTATACCCCCTTATAGAAATTCCTAGATTCTTTTGAGATTCAATGAACTTTTCAAAGGCATGTTTCAATCTCGAGTGTGCGCTCCAAGTTTTATGACTGGGATGCCGAGGATCACAAAACAAGGTGTGAAGTAACCATGCAAATTACTTGGTACCCTTAATGTTTGTCACTCAATCGATGTGATGGTTAGACACACGCGCTCCACCAACCTATAATAAACCGTAAGTCACCCTTTACCTACCTTGTTAAGTCCAAGTTAGTGTGCCGGTTAACCACACATGCTCCACTAACGACTTACACAAAGTGTAAAGTGTAATTTCACGGATTAGCACCTTATTCACATTTTCCTAAAGTAACTAAGATTGGGAATTTAATAAAACACTTAGTTACTTTATAATAATCATTATACTTTTAATGAGAATTTTATCAGTCCTTGTCCCACCCGTTTGGCTAACGACCCTCCACCGATCAAGGAAGCGGTGGGTAAGAATGGACACCCATTAAGCTGCCATTTTATACGCAGCAACCTTATACCCCCTTATAGACCGGCTCGATGAATGAGGCCTACTAACGGTAAGACGAATTGATCTTATACATACACACACACACACACACACATATATATATATATATATATATATATATATATATATATATATATATATATATATATATTATTAACATATAATATTATAAAGTATAAGGGTTGATTTTTAACTTTTAAAAATGTAGGGGTTGGAACTAAAGTTTATTAAGATAACTTTACATGTTCCAAAACTTGAGGGCAAGTTTTGTAACTTAACAAAACTCTTCAATTTATAACTTATGAGTTATTAAAATAAAGACTCTTCATTTTTGTAACATATGTGTTCTTTTAATGGGTTTAAAACAAAGAGACTTTTGGTTATCCATAACTCAAGGACAAGTTATGGACTCCATTAAAACATATAAATATCATGAATTAAGCATTAAACAAGTAATTCCTATGATCTATCAAGAACTCATAAGAACATGAATATTCATATCAAAATTTCAAGAACATATGAACACATATAATCATGTCATTTTGATATTAGCCATTGTAAATGGATTAGAATAACCACTACACTATCTAAAACAAGTTATATAGTACCAAAATAGTTTAGGGTGATGTTTCTAGTCCATTTCCAGCAGCAAAAATCGAAATTCTACACTCTGCCTGGCCAACTCATTGAGTGCACGAACTGACTCGCCGAGTTGGTTGAAGATCCACTTGGACTCATCGAGTCCCCCCCCCCCATGGACTCGTCGAGTCCCCTGTGCAGACAGCTTAAAAATTCGATTTTTACACTATTTTTCATCAAGTATTAACAAACAAGCCTAGTCTCTGATACCACTAATGGGTTCTGAGCATTCTAACACCCCTAAGTGTACATGCAACCCTAGAAAACCTAGGATCTATGTTTTTCTAAAGTCACATGCAAAATATGATTTCCAAGGTTCATAATCCTATCTATCATACATGGGGAACTTTTAACATAGAAGATGGCTAAAATTACATACCTTGTAGTTGATTTGATTCCTTGAAAATCTTGAGGGCCTAGCACCCCAAGTGTGATGCCTCAAATGTTTCACACAACACCAAGTTCTTTGGAATAACTTTTAGAGAATTTATAACACTTCAAAATCGGCCTAGCCCTCTTTTTTTCTTAGCGTAAGCGATTTTAGATGATATCATGTTCTTTATATAGTGTGTTACATCTAGGATTACACCATGTAAACCCTAATGTGACATGACTCTTCATTTCCATGAACCATGGGTTTGTAACTCCCATGGAGAATCTTATGGGTTTTAGCCCAACTTGATAACCCATGGAGCATTAGCCCACTATACAAGTTATGAATGATTTACATAATCAACCCATATATTTAATTAGTCATCTTTTGTTCACTTAATTAATTCTAGATTAATTCTTGATCAATACTAATTAAATAATATTATTAATATATTAGAACTTATAATATATTAATAAACCATAAGTGTTATTTCTCTCATTTTAGTTTATCCAAATGCATGATGCCATGCAACTCAAATGGACCATGCCGGGTCGGGTCAAGTACATACCACATATAGTTATGGACTTAGACACCTTATCCAACAGTCTCCCACTTGGATAAGTCTAATAACTATAACTGCAAGTATGACTTCAGGAACCGATCAGCAATCATAGCTCTTTCAAGATCTCTTGGAACCGAGAAGATGATGATACGCCATTTAAGATAAGTGATCATATAATCCTTTGTTCTAGGTATCTGCCAGACAAATACATGAAACGATGTCTTACTTATTGTCCAGTTGTTTGTTTCCCGATTTCCGATTTGTTTGACAAGAACTAAATTAAACACATCAATTCAGTTCTGACCGGGCCCGGTACATAGTTCAAAACAAAAACATTGAGGGGCCCAAATATCCTCTTCTAATCCAAGAAGGAACATATAAACTTCGACTCATATGCTTGTTCTACTACTTGTTGAATCATACACAAAAGTATGTTTTATAACATCGAGTTACCAATGCATTTTCGTACAATCAATGTATAACCAACTGATAGGCAAAAAGTCATATCTCTAGGTTTTAAGACTTATATGATATTACCGTCTCACGATCACTCGAGATAGATTCCATGAAGTGATCCCAATGAGCGTGGGTTGAATCCAATGCTCAGAACTTATGAGCACTCATGAGTGTTGTAGCCATGTCCAACATCTTAGACCTCTGCAGCCAACTAATGATAGTCTTGATTCATACCTACTTCCCACATATGACCGAATGTGGAGAATTCAAATAATATGATATACCAAACATAATTATTCTAGAAGTCAAAACATGCAAAAGAAATATAGTAAACGATTGACAAAAGATAGCAACACTTACTCATAAATAAGCACAAATTTTATTCATCATCAAATATCAATTACACTTTTCAAATTTCAAAATTATCTAACTACTAAAACTAATATCATCCTTCAGCCCTATGCTCCAAGCATGTTGGAGATTCTTAACCCGGCTCAGTCCCTTTGTGAAGGGATCTGTTGGGTGGATTGTCACTCTAATGCCCATGAATGATCACGTCTTAGTGGAAAAGGATCGAAAGGTTCATTTGGGGAATTACCTCTCCAATTCAAGGAAACGTAATTACTGCAAACCCGGGAACGTATGACAGTGCTAAAAGGCTAGCCAAGAAGTTATACGACCATGGAAACAAGAAAGGTGCCAAAGCGGGAGAAGCTAAAGTTAAAAAGGAAGGTGATAACAGGAAAGGAAAGAACAACAAGCGTAAAGGACGACAAAACTCAGAGTCATCAAAGAAGCAACAAACAGTGGTTGTCCATGCTGCTACTCAAGATACCAAAACACCACATCCTCCAGTCTCATCTACCCCAAATGCTCCCAAACCATACTCAGGGACCCTAACCAAGTGTAGCAAATGCAATTTTCATCATCATGGAGAATGCAAGGAGATGCATTGCACGAGTTGCAATTGAAGGGGTCATACCGCAACATATTGTAGAACTCATCCTCAACAGAACCAACCGTCAAACAACAACAACAACAACAATCGCAACAACAGTAACAACAACAATGTTGGGGCCAATTACACTTGTTCTGGGTGTGGAGGAACTAGTCATTTCAGACGTGATTGCCCCAAAGCCAACAACTAGGGGGCAGGAGTGTCATGAAGGGTATTGACAATGGGTCAAGGTGAAGCAGTTTAGGACCCAACAGTTGTTACTAGTACATTTCTACTTGACAATACATATGCATACATTTTATTCGATATCAGAGTCGAGCGAAGCTTCGTTAGTAACCAGTTCAAACGCTTACTAAATCAACAACCCTAGAAGCTCAACAAAGCCTTCACGGTGGAAATGGCTATAGGGAAAACCGAAACAACCAAAGATGTTTACATAGGATGCACATTAACACTAAACAATCACTCTTTTCAAGTAGATTTGATGCCAGCAAATATTAGGAGTTTTGATGTGATGATCGGCATGGATTGGTTAAGCCCCCATCATCCTGATATTATGTGTCACGAGAAGGCCGTTCGCCTTCACCTTCCCAAATGTGAAACCCTAATAATTTATGGTGATAAACCTAGAGCCAATCTTCGTATTATCTCGTGCATTAAGGCACAAAAGTGCCTGCACAAAAAAACCACGTTTTCCTCACTCACATTGTGGATAAAACAAGAGAAGAAGTAAACATTAAATAAATCCCAATAGCATGTGACTTCCAGGATGTATTTCCAAAAGACCTTCCGGGGATACCCCTAGAAAGGCTAGTCAAATTCCAAATCGACGTAATACCAGGAGCCACATCAATTGCCAAATCACCCTACAGGTTAGCTCCCGCCAAAATGCAGGAGTTATCCAACCAGCTAAGCGAGCTGTTGAGCAAAGGATTCATCCGACCAAGCTTCTCACCCTGGGGAGCTCCGGTCTTGTTTGTCAAGAAAAAGGACGGATCCTTTAGAATGTGTATCGAAAATAGAGAATTTAACAAGCTCACTATCAAAAACCGATACCCACTTCCTCGGATTGACGATCTATTTGACCAACTTCATGGAGCTAGTTACTTCTCTAAGATAGATTTAAGATCCGGTTATTATCAACTTCGAGCCCAAGAAGTGGACATTCCAAAAACTGCCTTTCGAACTCGATATGGTCATTACGAATTTGTTGTGATTCCCATTGGTCTATCAAATTCCCCCGCTGCATTTACGGACCTCATGAATCGAGTCTTCCGCCCATTCCTTAACGATTTTGTGATCGTCTTCATCGACGATATTATTATATACTCTCGAAGCAAATAAGAACATGGTCAGCAACTCCGTCATATCTTGGAAACCCTCAGAGCTGAAAGGTTATATGCGAAGCTTTCCAAGTGCGAGTTCTGGATTCGTAGTGTAAACTTTTTGGCTCATGTAGTCAGCAAGGAAGGGATTCACGTAGATCCTTCCAAGATAAAGGCCATTGAAGGTTGGGCGATTCCGAAAACACCAACAGAAATCCGACAATTCTTGGGTCTTGCAAGCTACTACCGAAGGTTTATTTATAATTTTTCCAAAATAGCCAAACCCCTTACCGTATTGACACAAAAGGGTGTGTCTTTTGAATGGATGGAAAAGTAGGAAGACGCCTTCCAAACCTTGAAACGAGCCCTCTGTAGTGCACCAAGTGCTATCCTTACCGGAGGGAACCGAAGATTTCATAGTCTACTGCGATGCTTCAAATCAAGGATTAGGTTGTGTCCTCATGCAGCGTGGAAAGGTGATAGCTTACATAACCATGCAATTAAAGACACAAGAAGTAAATTACACCATGCATGATCTTGAGCTGGGAGCTGTGATTTTCGACTTGAAGGTTTAGAGGCACTACCTCTACGGTATAAAGTGCACCATCTTCACCGATCACAAAAGCCTACAGCACATACTAAACCAGAAAGAGCTAAACATGAGGCATCGAAGGTGGGTTGAGCTGCTAAATGACTATGAATGTGAGATCAAGTACCACCCAGGCAAGGCTAACGTGGTAGCCGATGCCCTGAGTAGAAAAGAATACTCAGACCACCAGGTGAAAACCCTATCGATAACTATCCAATCCCACCTAACCTTACAAATCATGGAAGCCCAAACAGATGCATTGAAGCCGGAGAACGTCATGAATGAAGCACTGCGTGGGATGGATAATAAATTTGAAGCCAAGAAGGATGGAACTTACTACTTCATGAATAGAATCTGGGTCCCTAAACTTGGGGAATTCAGAGAAATGATTGAGAATGAAGCTCACAAAAACGTGATATTCCATCCATCCGGGTTCATATAAGATGTACCTGAACATTAAGCAACACTATTCGTGGCCAAATATGAAGGAAAAGATCGCCATTCATGTAGGAAAGTGCCTCACTTGCGCCAAGGTGAAAGTAGAGTACCAAAAGCCCTCGAGACTATTACAACAGCCAGTAATACCTGAGTGGAAATGGGAAAGGATTACTATAGACTTTGTAACCAAATTACCTAAGACGTCAGACGGCTTGGTTGCCATTTGGGTAATTGTCGATAGGTTAACTAAAACCGCTCATTTCCTGCCAATAAAAGAAATATACAAGATTGAAAGACTAACACGGATCTATATCAAAGAGATCGTGAGACTCCACGGAGTGTCGATATCTGTAATCTCAGATCAGGACAGTAGATTCACCTCATGATTTTGGCTGTCACTCTAGAAGACTATGGGAACACAACTAGACATGAGCACCGCTTACCACCCTCAAACCGACAGCCAAAGCAAACGAACCATCCAAACACTCGAAGACATGCTCCGAGCCTGTGTGATTGAATTCGACAAGTCATGGGATACCCACTTGCCCTTTATTGACTTCTCGTACAACAACAACTATCACACAAGCATAAAGGTTGCTCCTTTTGAAACCCTATATGGATGCAAATGCAGATCGCCTCTCTGCTGGGCTGAGGTGGGTGACACCCAGCTGGCAAAAGGAAAGTTACAGGATAACACCCTTACAAGACCAGAAATCATTTGAGAGACTACATAAAAGATAATCCAAATCAAAGCCCGACTCCAAGCGTTGCGTGACCGGAAAAAGAATTACGCTGACAATCGACGAAAACCTCTAGAATTCCAAGTCGGAGATCGAGTACTATTAAAGGTCTCTCCTTGGAAAGGGATGATCCATTTTGGGAAACAGGGAAAACTAAATCCACGATACATCGGACCGTTCGATATTCTTGCCCGAATTGGTCCGGTAGCTTATAAGTTGCAGCTACCTTCAGAGCTCAACAACGTACACCTTGTGTTCCACGTCTCGAGTTCAAAAAAGTGCTTATCAGATGAAACTCTTGTCATTCCTTTAGAAGAGATCGAAATAAACGAGAATCCCCTGTTCGTCAAAGGACCAATCGAGATAATGGATAGGATGTGAAGCATACTAAGCAGAGCCACATTCCAATTATGAAGGTTCGATGGAATGCCAACCGAGGACCGGAATTCACATAGGAACGTGAAGACCAAATGAAGCAGAAGTACCCTCACTTATTCTCTCATTCGTGATCCTACCTTTCGAAAGAATTTCGGGATGAAATTCCCTCTAACGGGGGGATGATGTCACAACTAGCATTTTCAACTAGGAAATTCTATTCCCATGTAAGCATCAACTATTGTAAAAACTTGAACTCTAAGTGAATACCATGCTATATTCTAACATGTTTAAGTTGAAAACCTAATACAATACATCTCATATGTTCAACTATGGGTTAAAAAGCCTAAAAATCCCGGTTTAAAATTATTATGGACTAGGATTCTCTTATTGGGCCTAATGGACCAATAAACTTTCAATTTGACTACTTTGGGCCTAGGAACCCTATTTGGGCTCTAATTGGACCCACATTCAAGAAATTAAGGTATTCTGGGTCATATGGGCCTATAATGATCCATATTAATTCTAATGGGCCATAACAAGTTTCATAAGCCCTAATGGGCCGTAAACTACATCCTTAGGCTTCTTCAGGGTGTGAACTCTCATAAAGGCCCAATAGGCTAAAAAATATTTATTTTGGGCCTCATAATTTCGAACCAAAGCATGAAAAGGCCCACACCAACTCATTTCCTTTTTCTTACCCTATTCTCGGCCCAACATCCAAAAAAACAAATGGAAGGGAAAGGGGAGTGACACTTCATTAATACATATTGGATATCCATGCAAGAGTGCATGTATCCATGCAGCTCTCACATCAGCTTCTACTAAAGTCAACTTTCAACTTCTCTAAACTCAACCCTTATTCTCTCAACCATGAAACACTTTTCCACCATTCTTCTCTCAAGAAAATCATAGGTACAAAGAAATATCAACAAGAGAATCACTTCAAGCTTCACATTGTGGTAAGATCTTACAAACCAAGAGTTGATATACTTCATCTTTAAACTCAATCACTCCTCTTACACCCATGTTTTCATGAATCATGTTTCTTAAAACCATTTAAGCTCTAAAACCTCCTCAAGAAGGTTGTTAGGGCCGAGATCTCCTCATCTCATCACCAAAAACCGAAAACTTCAAAGACAAGTGAGTTTATACCCCCTATTTTTTATTTTTACTTTTTTGGGGGGAGAATACAAGTTGTTTTGTGTAGATCTATGTATGTATGCATGATTTTGTGTGCTTTCTTTGGTTACATATGTGTTTATGTGTTGTAAACTTCAAAAACTAAAAGATCTACTAAAAGATGGCGATATTGGTATAACCTAACACTTATTTCAACATATTTCACAAGAAAAAGGTTTAAAATACATCAAGGATACTTGAATCTAAGAAATACTTCATGAAAGGGACTAAAAATGACAAAATAAAGGTTGTTTAGTAACTCTTGGCTAGTATGTGGTTCAAAAGGAAATTTTTGCTAAACAATGGCTAAAGGCGACATTTGAGACCTTATAGGGACCAAAAATGTAAATATTTTTTATAAATGGGCCTTATTTGAACTTCACACTGTTTTGGACCCAAAAATGGTAATTTTTGGTCTTTGTTGGTTAAATTGTCATTTTCAAGAAAGTTGTGTCAATAATGTAATTTTTTGATAAAAAGGGGCCAAGTTGCGAAATTACGAACATTTGGGCCAAAAATATAAAATTTTCTATAAATGGGCCGAAAATGTATATTTTCACAAAAATCAAACCAAAAAAGATATTTTTGACAAAAATGAGTTAAAAATGTTATTTTTACAAAAACTAGCCTTATAATACAAGTTTTGTCCAAAATAGGGCCAAAAATGTATTTTTACTAAAATTGGGCCTTATTTGTAAATGTTTGGCTTAGTGGGCAATGCCAATTTTTACAAAACGTTGGATTTTTATGCTATTTTAGTAAATAATTGAACTAATAATAACAAAACAATAACAAACAGGCTAATTTTATCATTTTCATGATATTGGGGCTGAGTGGCCCATTTACATGTTTGATAGGTCCTAGACACTATTTATATGCTTATTGGGCCTAAAGACCCATTAACATGTGCGGAGGACCTTGGATACTATTTGCATACTATTTGGGCCTATAAATACCTTACTTGTGAAATGGGGCTTAGATGTCCTTTTACATATAGTTTGGGCCCATGTTATATAATCTCGTTCCTTTTGGGTGTGAAAATGACTTTCGTGTTTAGTGAGCCTTAGTGGCCGCTTACACATTTCAATGAGCCTGGAATGAGTTTTATATGTTTCTCTTCCTGTAAAATTCGATTAAGGATCTAGTGAGACGTGTCGGTTGACACCTATTGTGTGTATGATCGTAGCCTGTAGTTATAACCAGAGTCTCGTGGAAGGAGAGTGGGGGTTTATGTATAGATCTATACGGGGATGACACCCCACACTTGAGCTGTTTGCTACAGTTAGACTACATCAGTCTAGGGTGACCAAAATCCTTATTCTATTTCCATCGGCGTTCAACAACGCCAAGACAGGCGAATTTGTCATTAATTAGCATGGTTATAACGACTCACTTAGAGGAATTAATGTTATGAAATTTACGGGAGACCATTCTCTTTTCTCTTGGATTACTCAAGAACATACTCACTGGTACTCAATCTCGGGGGTTTGTACGACAACATTCTCTTTTACAGGCAACATATGGTTGTCTAGGGGCATTCTTTTTACATTCTCTTTACTTACTTTTGGGATACTACTAAACAAAAACACACATGCATTAATACAAGATCGGGCACAAACACACTAAACTATTTTAAGAAAATACAGTATTTTCTTGTGATTACAATGTTGTACAAATAATTTTCTCTAAACATGCTTATGAACTCACCAACATTTTTATGTTTACCTATTTAAATTAACTTGTTTTCTCAAGAAACCGCTGAAGCATGTTGGGCTGAACAGTTAAATGGATATTTTGTTATATTTTGTTCATCATACTCTAATTATTTTGGCATGTAATATTTAAATACAATACTCGATGTAAACAATGTATGTTGTTATATTACATGTGTGATGATGATGATGTTATGTTTCAATTATATACTATATGATGATACTACAAGGCTGAATTCACACACAAGCCCCCAGACGTTTTCGCCATCTGGTTCAGGGGTGTGACTAATCTGATAATGTTGCCTATAAGAGGCATAGTATAGGTTAAACTAGAACATCTTTGTAATCGTTTCAAGTAATAATATAAACCTTCATTTTGTTACCTGATGTGTTAAATGATTATGTGAAATTTTTGAAAGGTGACTTGGAAAACTGTGAGACAATACTTGGGACGAGTATGAGTATGTGTGAATTGTAGTAGACGCCTATACTACTGGAAGCATGACTCACACTTGGATCAGGAAAAGTCACAAGGTTTCCAAGAAGCTAGAAATTGAAAACGTTTTTATTCAAGTGTGTCGTTACCATTGTTTCGGTAATGACTAAGAAGATGATTGATATTCTGACCCTAGTGGTCATATCGAATTGAGTCCGACTAAGATGAGTATGTTACGTGGATCATGGAAAGTTGAGTCCAAGGTTTATTGGACCCTTTAAAGTTCTTCAGAGGATTGGGAACCAAGCTTACAAGCTAGAACTACCAGAAGAACTAGATGGTATTTATAACACTTTCCATGTGTGTTATTTGAGGAAGTTCATGGGAGAAGTTCCCGACATAATTCCAATTTCTGAATTAAGGTTGGATGAAAGCAAGAGGTTAATTGAAGAACCTGAGTCAATCGTTGACCGTAAAACTAAAAAGTTGCGACACAATATGGTCGATTTAGTGCTTGTGCGATGGAAACATACGAATGGGCCAAATCTCAACTGGGAAAAATGGAGAGTGACATGATGATTCGCTATCCGCATTTGTTTTTTGATGTATGATTCCGGGGACGGAATCATCATAAGGGGGAGAAAATTGTAACGCCCGTGTTTCTAGGCTAGGCATTAATGATGATATAATAGTCTAGGTCAACCTTTGTAATTTGATTTGAAATAATAAGATGTATTATTTGAGTATTATGTGTTTTATACATAACTATTATGATTTAATAAGTTAAGGATAAAAATATGCGTCAAAAATAAATGTTAGATAAACCCGATATCTATGAAGAAAGTTGTAGTGGTTGAAATAAGGATTCCGGAGATATAAAGAATACCAAAATCTGAGTTATAACCAAGAAGTTATGACTTGTCGAAGTTTCGCGACAGAACCGACACGACGCTGTATAACATAAAAAGTGAATTATGTTAAAGTGCTCTTTTTACCTTAGCGATCTAAATGAAAGTCGTAGTGTTCTTTAAACCGAGAGCTTGCATAAAAATAACGCCCAAATTTGACTTCGTATGAGGAAGTTATGATTTTTCTAAGTTTCGGCTTAGCAGTACGCAGTCTGAAATTCGAAATTTAGATCGAGTCATTTTTAGCCGAAACAACCTAAACGAGAATCGAAGATCTTGTTGATAGAAGTACAACGGTAAAAAGACAGAGGAAAACGGACGTCGGATGAAGAAGTTTTGAATTCTTAACGAACTTTTCCTGTCCTGACCTGTTAAAAATATAACTTTAAAAATAAATTCAAAATTAGCCCGACGATGTCTAAATGAAAGTTGTAGAGCACGGCCTCACCTACGCGTGGGTATAAAGAACGTCAAAAACGGAGCTCGAATGCAAAAGTAACGCCCAACGTAGTCGTGTTCACGGTCCAAGATTGGCCACGTAACCCTATTTCTTCGCATGAGAGAAACGTGTCATAGGCTTGACGCTTCTGATACAATCTGTGCGTATGCCCAACGTACGTGATGTACGCCCACCGTACTAGCTGAAAAAGGAGTACGCCCCATGTACTCTAAAGTTACGCCCAGCGTAACGCAGGTGTTCAACCACTATAAATAGTGGACGATGCCATCCGAATTTAGGTTACAAACTTTCATTCCCTTACCTTCTACTTTCTTCTATATTGCAAAAATTACCCCCAAGCCTATTATATTATCCTAGCATCATAAGCAAGTCCCAGAGAGCCCGAAGATCCCGAGAAAAAGAGTTTTCGACACGAAACTCTGTCCGCGTGAAGCCCGTTTTTCGAGAAAACATCCTGTTTTACAATAAACAATCATTTTAAGAAACGAAGTGTTTCCCAATTATCGTTAAATCAAGTGGGTGTATAGTCACTTTCATCTTACACATAGATATGAAGTATTTTATATAACATACATGCTATGTGTGTGTATATATATATATATATATATATATATATATATTGTTTGTTTATTTGAGATGGATGTTGAATGAATGTTTTATACATGTTTAGAATGATTTAAATTGTATATGTACTTTTATCTACAAATATGTTAGGTATAACATGGGTAGATGAAATAGTTGTTGTGTGATGAAATAAAATGATGAGAGGTCTCGATGTTGATGATGTTCCAAGTTATCTAGCAGAATATAGATGTCGACCATGGACTTTTCTAGACAGTCCAGTGGAACATTAATAGGCTCATAACCTGTAGGTGTTTTTTTTAAACTAAATGTTCACCAGGTGTTTCTGAACTAGGTGTTCATTAAGTATTTTTGAACGAAGTGTTCACCAGGTATTTTGATTTAAGTATTCACTAGTTGCAGTCTAAATATCCTGGAAGATGCGCCTAAAGGATAATATTGGCGGTTGTGCCTAATAGATACAACATAATCCTAGCAGTTGCGCCTAACGGATAACATTGACAACTGAGTCAAATAGAGAATATTGGCAGTTGTGCCTAATAGATGATATTGGAAGCTGCTCCTGGTTGAGAATAACACAATCCAGGCAGCTACACCTAAAGGATAGTATTGGCAGCTGTGTCTAATAGAGAACATTGGCAGTTGTGATATTGGCAACAATGGACTTTGTGCCTATTCCTTTGGATAATCCTTTGAAATGAATGAATTAATGATAGAGGATTCTTAGGGTGGAACCTTAAGAAACTGCAGAAGTGTACCTTAAGCAGTTTTGTTACCTCGGTGATGATCCTTAGGCTAGGTCCCTTATGATACATGTTTTGGGACGAAAAGTGAGGAGAACGGGAACGGGTAATTAGGGTTATTGTTGATTGATGAAATTAATAAATTTATTGTTGATTGATGAAAATTAATAAAATTATTTATTGTGGGTTGAAAACCCTATATGCTCACCAGGCTCCCCATCCTGACCCACTCAGTTTTCTATATTACAGGTAGTGAATCCAGAGCATAGTTGGACGACGACGAGAGATTTTAGATTATAGGCCAATAGATATAAATAAATGTTGTAAGGCCTATAAGGTATTGTTTATGCTTTTGGTATGTATCGGAACATGACATCCCGAGGTTTTATAATACAATGAAAATTCATTTGTTTAAGATATGCTTTGATAAATTTTTATCATATTTTGTTTTGGGGACAAATTCTGCAACACCTATTGAAAGATTACTCTGATTTTATTTTAAAAAGCATAAATGAAATTGGCCTTTTCTGGCCGAGAAAATGGGGATGTCATATTGAACTTCATCGAACAAATCAATTTAATCCTGGCCGGGCCCGACATTATAAGTCAACACCAAATCACCGAGGGGCCCAAAGATATCACTTTTTCTGTTAAGGAAAAAGGCACGAATAAACTTTTACTTATATGCTTGCATCATTTACTCATCAGATCATGCACAACAATACATTTTATAACATCAAGTTACTCATGTGTTTATGTATCATCAATGCACAACTGACTTGTAAACTACAACTCAGATATCTCCGTTTTAAGACTATAAGATATTATCATCTCAGAATTACTCATGATGAATTCCATGAAGTAATTATCGGAGAGTGGGTTAATCCAATACTTAAAACTCCATTTCAAAGTACTCATGAATATTGCAGAAATACCATTGCTATGTCTAAAACTCTTTAGAAAATCTATAATCTAATTCATGAGAGTCTTAATTCACTACTTACATCCAAAAGTACAAACAACTGTGGAAGAATAATCGAATTATTCGGGAAGGAAAACATGCAAAACGAAACACAATAATAAACAATTGACAAAAGGTAGTAAATAAACTCATAAATAATTCTATATTATTTAATCACCAAAAGTCAATCAGATTTACTTTGTTACTAGTTTCAAACTAACTGTCTAACTACTAAAACTAATATCATCTTTCAGACCAATGCTTCTGGCATGTTGAATGTGTTTGACACGAATCGGACCCTTTGTGAGGGGATCTGCAGGACTCTCCTCTGATGATACCATCCTCACTACGAGGTGACCTTCTTCTACTCTATGTCTGATGAAATGGTATTTTTTGTAGATATGTCTTGATCTTCCATGATCTCTTGGTCCCTTTGTCAAGGCAACCGCTCCTTCATTATCACAAAAATTTTCCATTGGCTTTTTAATGGTTAGAACAATTCAAAGGTTTCCAATGAAGTTATTTAACCAAATTGCCTCCTTTGATGCTTTGCTCGTTGCTATGTACTTTGATTCACAGGTTGAATTAGCCATTGTCTCTTTTTTTGCAACTTTTCCAGGTTACCACTCCTCCATTTAAGGTAAACGGCCAACCAGATTGAGAACGGAGGTTGTCTCTGTCTATTTGAATGTTGGCGTCACTATACCTAATTACTCACAATGTATCACTGTGACCAAGTACTAGGACCTAGTCCTTAGTCCTTCGCAGATAATTAAGAATATTCTTAACTACTATCGAATGAGCTTTACATGGATTTCCCTGATGACGACTGACCATACTCAAAGTACAGGCCTCATTAGGGTGAGTACATGTCGTAGCATAAATGATAGATCCAATGGCGGAAGCATATGGAACTCTTCTCATTTTTACTATCTCTGCATTGGTACTCGGGCTTTGAGTCTTACTCAGTTTGGTATTACTATGTATAGGCAGTTTTCTTTTCTTGGAATTCTCCATACTAAAACGTTTTAGTAGCTTTACCAAGTATGTATTCTGATTGGGTCCAATCAGTCTTTTACTCCTGTCTCTTAAAAACCTTATCCCCAGAATATAAGCAGCCTCTCCTATATCCTTCATAGGGAATCACTTTCCTAGCTTAACCTCTTGCAAAGTTGGAATGTCATTTCCTATAAGAAGTATGTCATCAACTTACACTACCAGGAAGGTTGCTATACTCCCACTAGCGTTGACATATACACATGACTCACCTTTACTTCTTCAGAAGCCAAATTGCTTGACCTTCTTGTCAACGCAAACATTCCATCTGTGAGAAGCTTGTTTTGATCCATAAATTGATTTCTCAAGCTGACACACTCTATTGGGAAATTTTGCATCGACAAAACCCTCTGGCTGACTCATGTAAACATCCGCAGCCAACTTCCCATTAAGGAAAGCGGCTTTGACATCTATCTACCAAATTTTATAGTCATGAAATGCAACTATGGGGAGCATTATCGTAATAGATTTTACCTTAGCCACTAGTGAGAAGGTCTCATCATAGTCAACCCCTGGGGTTTGATTAAATCCCTTCGCAACTAGTCTAGCCTTGAAAGTGTGTACGTTTCCATCCATCTCGGTCTTCTTCTTGAAGATCTATTTGCACCCAACTATTTTACGACTTGGTACATTATCAACCAAACTCGAAACTTGGTTTTCATACATGAACTTAATCTCGCTGTCCATTGCCTCTTGCCATTTGGCTACCTCAGGGCCTGCCATTGATTCCTTGTAGTTAGCCGATTCATTCAGATTTTATAGTGTACTGTCATTGATAAATGTGTCACCATCTCTAGTGATATGGTAACCATATAACTCAGGTGGCATTCTGACTCTATTGGAACGCCAAAGAGGTAATGACTCGTCAACTAGTTCAACTAGAATCTCTTCCTTAAGTTGAACCCTTGCATCTTCAGAGGCTCCTTCATCGTTTGATTCTTGAATCTCTTTGGGATCAATGGTGCTCCCACTATCCTCTTTGCATATGAGTTCTCTCTATCAAAAGACTGCCCATCATGCTACAAAGAACACGTTCTCAATAGATCCGTAGAACAAAAATCCAAAGGACTTTTGTGTAGCCGATGAAAATACATCTCTCACTTTGAGGTTCAATCTTGTGGTGAGTCTCTCATCTAATGAAAGCTTGACAACCCCAAACCTTGATATGTGTTAATGAGGGAACCTTCCCTGTCCACATCTAGTGAGGTGTTTTAGCAACCTTCTTATTTGGAACAAGATTAAGAATATGGGCAGCAGTCACTATGGCATAACCCTAGAATGAAATTGAAAGACAAGCTCGACTCATCATGGAACGGACCATGTCCAACAAGATTTAATTATGACTCTCAGCCACACCATTAAGTTGTGGTGTCCTAGGAGGCCTCAACTATGAAACTATTCCACATTCCTTGAGATAGTCGTGGAACTCGATACTAAGATACCCATAAGATACTCACCGCCTCTATCGGATATAAGCATCTTTATCTTCCTGCCCAATTGATTTTTGACTTCAAGTTTAAACTCTTTGAACTTTTCAAAGGTTTCCGAGTTATGTTTGATTAAGTAGATATAACCATATATGCTATAATCATCTATAAAAGTCACATGGAATCGATTAGCATCCCTTGTGGATGATCTGAATGGCCCACATACATCTGTGTGTATGAGGTCCAACAAATCTTCACCTCTTTCACAAGACCCGGTGAAAGGTGAATTTGTCATCTTACCCAAAAGACAAGATTCACATTCATCATGTGACCTTAGGTCCAATGATTCTAACATTCCATCCTTTTGGAGTTGGGCAATGCATTTCTTGTTAATGTGTCCAAGACGACAATGCCACATGCACACTTTGTTTATACCATTATATGAATCAATTTGAAATACACTATTTCCTAAATTGTCTACACACATCATGGTTTCATACACACCATCAAAGGGTAAAGCTTCAAAATAAATGTTTACCATTTTTATAAGCAGAAATAGAACTATTCTCATCATTAAAAGAATATCTAAAACCTTGTTTAAACAATACATGAAAGGAAATAATGTTTCTTGTCATTTTTTATGAGTAGTACAATTTAATAAATCTAAACTAACTCCATCACTAAGCACTAGACTATAAACTCTAATCTTGGTGAAAGGTGAAGATCGCTTATTCCACATGATCAAGTTTATTCTACCATGCTCCACGTCCTCACTTCTTCTTAGCCTCTGCAAATCAGAACAAATGTGAATACCACATCCTGTATCAAGGACCCAAGAACAAGAAGATGATGAGTTTTTAGATAAGATAGTACATATACCTGTAGAAGTCAGCTTCACCTTGTCGTCTTTGATGTCTTGCATATACTTTGGGAAGCTTAATTTCCAATGCCCTTTGTCGTTGTAGTAGAAGCAAGTGGCCTCTTTGGGATCAGAAACAGGGGGCATCAACACTGGATTTATCTTTGGGTCCATTTCTTGATGATCCAACTTGATACTTTCCATTCTACTTTTGCTTTGGAGGAAATTTCCTCTTTTTCCCTTTTCCTAGACCAATGGCCAGAAGAAGAGCACTAACAGGAGTGGAGGCTACACCTTTTCCCTTCATTCTTTCTTCAGCAGTTCGTAGGAGGTTTTGCAATTGAGAAAATGTGGTCTCATTTTTTTTTCAAATGACAGGCCAAGATGAACTGATCATAACAACTTGGCAAGGAGTTAAAGACTATGTCGATAGCCAACTCCTCATCAAAAGTCACATTGAGCTTGACAAGCCTGTCCATGTATTATTGCCTCTTTGCATGTGGCTGCTAATAGATTCTCCCTCTTTCATGTTGATTTTTATGAAGGGCTTTACCACCTCATAGTATCTCTTAAATTCAAGAGTCATTGTGGCCACCATGATGCAAGAAACTTTTTTTGCATCATTATAGTGTTTCTTGTAGGCAACCATTTCTTCAAGAGTCGACTTCTCTTCGTTAATCTCATCTAATGGTTTCTCAAGGATATACTCCTTGTCCCCGAAACAAAGGGCCATCTTTATGTTACGCATCCAGTCGTTGTAGTTGGTGCCATCCAATGTCACCTCTGAGTAGATGTTCAACAAGGAAAAGTTATGGTTGGAGGAGGAGGAACCAAAAGCATCATTTGAAGCAAACATCTGTAAAAGAAAGGTAGTTTTAGTCAGATAAGAACAATTAATATAACAAACAAAAAATGGAATACTAAGGCTAGGATCCAACTAAGAAAATGCACAACTTAGAAAAAGGATACTATAATCTAAATGTAAATTTTATAAAGGTACGTAAATGACGATTTACGAATTTTACCATCTAAAAAACGATATTTTAAAGAAATTAAGTTAAGTGAAATTCCTAGATCTTTTGAGACTCATTGAAACTATTCAATGGCATGTTTAATCTCAAATTATGCTCTTCCATTTGTGACTGGGATACCGAGGATCACAAAAAAGATGAGAATAACTATCCAAATTATCTTGACACTCTCGATGTCATTTATCATCTTATTTTAATGTTATGGTTAACCACACACGCTCCATTATTCAACGATAATTTTTGAGATGCCCATTATTAATCTGTATAGTCAATATTAGTGTGACGGTAACCACACGGGCTCCACTAACTACTATTAAGTATAATGTGCAATTTCATGGGTTAGCATACAAATTCATATTTTTCCTAAAGTAACTAAGATTGGGATTTAAATAAAGTAGTTTAGTTACTTTTTAACTGCATTATACTTATTAATAAGAACTAATTGTCCTATCAAATACGTTCGGCTAACGACCCTCCATTAATCAAGGAAGGGGTGGGTGAGAGTAGACACCCATTCAACTACAATTTTACAGGCGATTTCCTTATACCCCCTTATAAACTTGCTTCGTGAATGAGACGTACTAGCGGTTCGACTAACTTGGTGTTATACATATAGTAATAGTTAAACTTTTAATGTTACATATAGTAAAAGGTGTATTTTAAAACTTTTTCAAAATTAAAGGTTTATATTTAAATTTCGAAATTAAATAACTAATTTAAATTTAAAAATAAAGAAAATAATTATCTATTAATTAAACATTTAATTAATCATGTCGGATTATCTAATTAAATTAATCAAATAATTTAACTTAATCCTCACCCTTAATTTTTGAAAAAATGGGTGTAGCATTTATCTAATTTTATAAATATCATATTTAATCATATAAACTAACAATTAGGAAAATTAGGAAACCTTAACCACATCTACCATTTTCGAAAATTGGCTTGCATGGGGAGGAAGGTAAGGATTTCAATCCTTACCTTAAAATAAAAAATTTAAGAATCAAGAAACCTTGCCCTAAAATCGATTACTTCGGAGGCAAGGTAAGGGTTTCAACCCTTACCCAATTTTCGAAACTAGGGTCCAAGAAACCCTAATTTCAAAATTCTTGGCCTAGAGGGTTTAATTTCCATAAACCATAATTTGATCAAGTAAACCATTATAGAAAGTGCAATAGACAACAAACCTAGCTCTGATACTACTGATGGGTTTTATGCAAAACAAACAAACTTAATTCTTAAGTGTGCATGCAACCCTAATAAAGATCTAGGTTTCCAGTATTGAATCTATAAATATGATCATCAAAAGGAAACCCTAAGAATGCTAGGCTATTTTCAAAAATACCTATTTAGGGTTAAGGATTACATACCTTGATTGTTATTGTAGCAAATATCAAAGAACACCTTCTTGTTGATCTCTTGGAAGCAAGCACCACAATTGTCGTGCCTCTAATGGGATCACACCCAAACTAGCAAGAGGAGGAATATAGAGAGAGGATAAGGGATATCAAAATTTGTCCAAGGCTTCTTGAGGGAAGGAGTGCATGAAAATTTGAAGGGCTAGGTACTTTATATAGCTGAGGTAGCTTGGTGCACTACTAGAAAAAAGGCCTTTTACGACGCTCATTGTGCGTCGTAAAACGCTCAGACGACGCGCAAATGCGTGTCAAGGAAGGCCCTGTCATAAAGAGAGACGACGCGCTTTTGCGCGTCGTCTATAGACGACGCGCAGTTACGACACGCAATGCGTATCAAGGAAGGCCCTGTCATAAAGGAAGACGAGACGCATTCGCGTGTCGTAACCTTACGACGCGCGTGTTAATGACACGTAATGCGTATCAAGAAAGCCTCTGTCAAGAAAGGTCATGTCATAAATGAAGATGACACGCATGTTTGCGTATCATAATTTTAAATGTTAAAAAAAATTTATTTTTTATAGATTTACTAATTTTCAAATTAAATTTGCATTTAATGCCTCACAATATAAAATAAAATATCATATACAAAAAATATAATCCATTTCATAAAATTTAATGTCATATAAATAAAATACCATAAATAACAAAGATAATTCATTTCACTAATATGTCAAATACAAATAATTATTCCAATAGTGAGTAAATGTTATAAAAAAAATGAACTCAAGAGAAGCAGAATATACAATTGCATTATCTAGCTTACTATCTGCCAACAACTCTCCGTGTGTTTGCTTTTTGTTTGAGTCTCATTTCCTCCAAAACTACTAGATACAATGGCTTACCACTTCAGATGCATCAGGAGTGAGTTCAATAAAAGATCCAACATCCCTGTAACCCTTCTTTCTTCCCAACCCAGGGACTTTTTCTATTCTTCAGCAACCAAGCATCAATCATAGGATTTTCGACCAATTCCTTATCCTCTATCAATAACACCAAGAAATCCTACACAGATAAAACCATGATTCTGTTAACAATTACTGGTTTATAGTTGTATAAATATACTCTTACTCACCATAGAGGAAATATCATATTTAAACATGTTGACTCTCTTTTCTGTTAACCAGTAATCAAGAAATGGGCCCACAAGTAAAAGGGATCCAGCCTGGATAGGTGTTGTATGTCCCAGCAGATTGAAAGAGCTTAACAAGTATTTCCTTTTGAGATAATGATGGAAGACAAGTCATCATCTTGTATTCCTATAAGAAATCAGTTGATCACAAACTACATGTGCAACTGCAGGTATACACACACATACAGAGAGAAAGAGAGAGAGAGAGAGAGAGAGAGAGAGAGATAACCTTGGCATGTGTCATTATCTCTTTAGCCCAAGAGAAGAAATTATTGTTGTTGATGTTGCACACCAGAAACAAGAGATTGTGAAGAAACCTCTCAGAGGAGCAAGTCCAAGAAACCTGCATAAACTTCAAAGTAAACATACATGTTATATTTTATATTGTGCTTCAACATCTACCAAAGGGTATTGTTGTCTTTTAACAACAATATAGCGGAGATGATTGATAAATTTGACTCAAAAACCAAACATATTTGAAGTTGGATGATGATTAATAAAAACCAAACATATTTGAAGTTGGATGATGATTAATAAATTTGACTCAAAAACTAAAAGAAAACATATAATTAAAATGACCTTAATCCTATTAGCTAAACAAAATACACTAATCCCATTAGTGAATAACCAAATAAAAATGAAACAAAATAGCCCAAATCCTTTTGATCTTCAATCCATATAAAGATTCAAATTAATACTCCATCTTAATTTCTAAGAGTATTATAATCCTATCAACAAAGAACTAACTAAAAACCAAGCAAAGTGGACCAACATTGAAGACAATCAAGAAATTAATAGTAAAATATTACAAAGCCTCATAAGTACAGTGATTTAGAATTATCAGCATCAGCCACAGGAATAAGGCCAATTTGAAAATCGTTCACTTGTAAGAACCTTGCAGTAGAAACTTTATCTAGTTGTCATCACCTCCTAACATAAGAGATCATCAAGATTACAAACAACATCCAACTCCACTTGAAATTTCAATTACCATCTTCAGGGACAAAATTGTCCAACCTTGGATCAAAAGTATGTTACACATCAGCAGCTCAAGAGAAAATGCACAACCAAACTCAAATTAAGGGCAAAATCTTCCAGTTTAGGCTCTATTTATTAAATGCAAAAATCATAAAATTTACAGGGATTTCTATTTCCATATTCCACAAACTAAGGCAAACCACACAAATCCATTTGACAAATACGCATTCAGAATTCTCGAAAGAAAAGAATCAAAACGCAAAGAATAAGATTTTGGTTACTATTTCGGATGCAGAATTTTAGATTTTAGAGTTTAGGAATTATAGATTTTGATTTAAATTTTAAATAATGAAAGAAAAAAATAAAAAATTAGATTCTTGAAAAGAAAACTCACTGTTGCTTGGAAGACTCAAGGCAATTGATTTCTTATTTAGGCTTGATTATTTCGCGTGATTGACTCTTCATTTTCTGATTTTTATGGCATGATTGTTGAGTTGCGTTTTGCTGCCTTCTACTACCGTTCAATGTGCCGAATGCCTCATGACCTAGATCAAAATTTGTGCTGAAAATTAATACGCCCATAAGAACTTTCTGCTAGTCGGTTGAAGTTGGTTGATGTTAACGAACCTATATTGAATCAAACTGCTGATGTGGATGAAACATATGATGGCCAAGATGAAGCTTTATCTTCTTCCTATGAGGATAGAAAAGGTATACATTTGCCTTCTAATGGTTTTACAGATAAGAAGATCAATGAATCATACGATTTCTATCACATGTAACTTTTTTGTGATATTATGAGCGTCTTATTTGTAGTGCATTCCCTAACAAGCTTTCCTTTAGGTTTAGATTTTATCATTGGTGGCTATGAAACCCTATCCATACATGTAAAGCCATGTAGTTACATAAGTACAAAACAATCCCTCTCATATTTTCATCCTAAGATTGATAAGAGTAAACCTTTATTATCATAAAATTATTTAATTTATAACCTTATGTCTGCCTGAAGTGTAGTAACACTAATTTCTTACTCTTTGTTTCTTTGTAGTCGGCTGATGGTCAACACCTTATACTCCATCCTTTAAACATGAAGTGTCTTCTTCATCATTATGGAACATATGATAATCTTCCTCAAAGGTTGGAGTTTTCATAGATATTCATGAATCAAATTCTGCATCTGTTTCTTTTTCTCCCTTTAAAACTTAAATTCACAAAATTGCAGGATTAGCGGTAAGATTTTGCAATTGGAGAGTGTTACACAGTCAGAAGCCATGAGGAGGCAGTATCGCTAATTGAGCCATTTTTCTTTAACAACCACGTTTCAGGTATGCTTTAAAGCTTGCTTAAATAAAAAAAGGATGCTATGGACCATATGCTTCAGCAGCCCCTGCTATCTATAATCCTGGTTCAGCTGCTACAGCTGCCAATTCCACCTCTAATGAAGACCTTGGTGGGTCCCACTCCCAATTTAAGGAAACTAATGTTTACATCACTGGCCAACAGGTTAGTTTTATTTATTCTACTTCACATTTTTAATTTTTAATTTTATTCTGAGTGCTTGAATCACCCATTATACGACTATATTTTCACAGATAGAATGAAGATGTTAGCCATACTTGTATCAAACTATTATGCATATTTTCTATTTTTTTGAATATTAAGTATCTCTTGGTTATCTAAGAAGGAGCGGGACATCCTTATTAAGAAACACATGGTTTGCTATTCTACTTCTAATAGCCATTTGTCTACAGAAGCTTAGTTATACATAAATGAGTAATTTGTAAATGGGTTTACTCAATTATAACACTTGTTGTTATTTAATTGCAGGTTTCTATTGTAATAGTAAGCGAATATTTTATCACAAGTTGGAGATGCTTAAAAACTTTCATGTACTACTACTACTCAATGGTGAGTCTAGACTGGAAACCTTTGTGGCTCACCAATTAAGGTTGGTTTAAGAAAAAAAATCAGGTTTAATATACTCATAACCGATATAATATGTGTAAAAACCAGTGGTGAGAGGATCGGATCCAAACTAATCATTCCTTAAGTCTTGTTTTTTTTAACTAAAAATCAACTTAAATTTATAATAAAGCTAATTTGTTAAATTTCATGCCCCCTTCATTGTTATGCCTTTAACAGCTCTTACATACATACATCAATTCATTGAAACAACTCATTTCATCTAGACATCAGTATATTTGGTGTGTACAAAGGAAGAAAGAAAGTACCTCCTCAGTAGACCAATTATCATTTAGACATTTTAAATCGTTACCCTTTGGTGACCAAATTAGTCCCTCTATCATGCCACTGAATTGATCCATTTTATTTCCCAATATAGCCAACTCTCTCCAGCCACGTTGTCCACACATCATCTCATCCATTCTGCATAATGATACCAATTTCTTCAGATAACAGACACTTTAAAACAGCCATGTATTTGGTTAGTGTGAATAGATAACATAGAAGAGTAACCTGAGAAAACATTTCTGGGCAGCAGTTCCAATATCACCAGCAGCATAAGCTTCCTGCTTCAGGACTTGCTGGTGAAGATACTTGGCACAGAACTTAGAGACTGCCTGACCTGAAAGATAAAAAAAAGCTTAGTGAGGACACCTTATATATTGATGAGATTAAAACTTAATCTTGAAGATCGATTAGATCTTAAACAGGTAAATAAAGATTAAACGGCAAGAACGCAAAAATAATGAACAACTCAAGAATGAATCAAACGTGTCGAAGGATTATAAAACAAACCTCAGAAGAGCTCGATCAAGAACATCAACTGTAGAGGGTTAGAAGGTTTACAGGAACGATAAAGAAAGAACTATGTAATGCTGTCTTCTTGTATCAATCGTATTCTCTAAATCGTTAACCTAATATGCATGCAAGCATATACTTATATAGTAAACCTAACAGGCTCACGGTTGGACAGGCCCAAACCGGAGTACAAAACAATTGGACAAACAGTCGTGCCCAATGACGCAATACTTAAACAAAACTTGAACCCAACAATCTCCCCCTTTGCGTCAATTGGAGCGAGATCTTCACTTGTTACTTGGGCCAGCAGCAGCGGCAGGTACCTTCTTCTTTACAGTCTGAAACAGACGAGAGATAAGAGCAAGTATCGTCTGTCTGAATCTGATGTACCATTGGATCATATCATTGAAGTATTTGACATCGTCCGCTGCATTCTCTTTACACCGACGGATGATCGACAGCACATGCTCAAGACAAGCAGTGGTATAAAGATGTTTATCCGCTAAAGCAAAGAGACATTTATGTCCTTCTGCTCTAGTGAACATGACGGAATTACGCTTCGGGTCGATCTTTCCCATCTTCATTTGATTGAGATCACTAGCCGATCCAACAGGAGATATCTTCGGTTTCTTCTTGAAGACAGTGGCTACCTCCTGATCCATCAAGACGCCCTCCATGATGTAACAGAGTAACATCCTTTTGAGATGGTCTATAATTGGACCATATTCAGCTTCATTCGTCAAAAGGATGTTATGCAAAACGATCCAATCATGAAGGTTGAGGTTCGGTAGATCTGCTAGGGATATAAGATGTTCGGTTCTTGCAGACCCTCTGATCACCCTGAACCGAACATTGATGAATCTCCCTTCGGTATACGGCTTTAAAACTCGAACATTAACGATCTTTTGAGCGCTCCATGTTTGGTACTGTGGTTGAGCAGCCTTCAGATAGAATTCGATTAGCTCCCTGTCGACCTCAGGATTAGGATGAGGGACTTCAAAAATGTTGGAGAAGGCGTGGAAGATAAACGCCTTTCGAGTCAAGGGCATATCGAACTGCGAATCGACAGAATTGTAGCAATCGAAGGAGATCATCGGTTCGAGCCATAGGATGCTAGGAGTATCTATGGCCTCCTTTATCATTCTCTCCCGAGTCCAAGTAGGGAAAAGAGTCTTCCTGCTCTCGAGGAGATCGTGGGCTTCTTTCTTCTTGCGTTCGGCTTCTTCAGCTTCTCGCGCCACACGAACATTATCACTTTCAACATTGTGACTGTTTTTGCGTTTAAGCAAGTCAGCAATGGTTTCTTTATCATCTTCATCTTCTTCCTCAGCTATTTTCTTTCCTTTATCCTTCACACCCGAACCCGAAGTTTGACCAGTCGGAGGTGGTTCGGTTGTGTGAGCAGCTTTTGAGGAAGGAGGTGGTTTCGATCCGGACTTCACTTCTACCCCTTGTTTCGGATTGGACACGAAACTAGGTAGCCCTTCAATTTTGCTGAGGAGGTCCAGGGCAGGAGCAAGTTTTTCAGCAAGGGTTCGCCTCACCAAATGATTGAGAATCGGATCGTGTGCTTCCAGGATGTTGGATAGGGTAGAGTGTACATCCCAAACACATGTTTTGATAACCTCCCGTTCGGATCGAAGAGCTTCAATCTGTTTCTGAGAGTTTGAAAGCTGAGTGCTCTTGACCTTGAGGGCGGTGGTTTTACTTGCCAAAACGTCCATTAACGAGTTTTCAGCAGCGAGATCCTCTTGAAGTTTAGCGAGGCGCTCGTCAATGGAGGCATGAAGGGCCGAGTTGTCGTCGCTGATGGATTGGCAAAGGGTAGCGAATGACTGTAACTCCGTTGAGACGAACGTGGCCAATTGTTCAACGATTGGTTCCAACGTTGTCTTTGTAGCATCAGCGCTCTCCTGTAAGGACTTCAACAGGGAAGAGGCTTCAGAGAATAGTTTATCGACTTTTGCGGTCGCAGCCTCACAAGCTTTTGTGGAGGCGTCAATTGCTGCAGTGGCTGAAGTGACGGAATCATGCTGAGCCCTGGAGAAGGCATCAACAATCTTCTGAAGAGCAGCTTCAGAGAGAGAGGACTGAGTGTTGGAGGATGAAGCAAGAAGCAAGTCGACCTTCTCGTTTAGCTCCTTAAGATGCTTCTTTGTTACTGGAGCATCGTCCTCGTCGTCGCTTTGAACCTGAAACAGACTAAAGTAGACCGAATCGAAGGTCATATTTTCCCCTCCAAGGAAAGGGTTATCTCCATCAGAGGCATGATCTGGAGATGTTGGGGGTGGGGAAGCTGGGGGTGTGGTGGTTTGTGTAGGTTTAGGTTGAGTGTTGGTGGGGGTAGTTTCGGGTGGTGGTTGAGTGTGGGTAGGTTCGGTTGTATGCTGGGTTTCGGTTGTATGAGGAGGTTCGGTTACAGGTGGTGTTTCAGTTGCATCGGTATGAACCCCCGTATCAGATACGTTGGTTGTAACCTTTGCAGTTGTTGTAGTGGTATCTTTGAAAATGGGTGATGGTATAGGGAAAGAGGTTTTAGGAATGGTGGTAGTGGGGTTTATGGTGGGAATGGAAGTAGGGATTGTTTGAGTAGGAGAGGGAATGGGTGAGACATGAATTTCCATGTCTGGGGTAGGTGATCGGGGTGAGGTGTTGCCTCTTGGAGGGGTTTCGCCTCTTTGAGAGCCTTCTGAACCCGAACTCTCGCCTTCTGAATCACTCGAAGAGGAAGCGATGATAAGCTTTCGCTTCAGTTGAGTCTTCTGTCTCTTCGGCTGCAGGGATTGTGCAGCTTTGGTTGGTTTCCTCTTCCTGGGAAAAGGACCTTTAGCAGCTTTGGTCACTTGCTTCCCTTTATCCGCCTTTTTGCCCCTATTAACAGGTTTGTCAGCATCATGGATGGACTTGAGCATTTCCGGTGTGAGTTCCCTAGGTCCAGTCGCCTTGAACTCCTTAATTGTCCGGATGAGCCTGCTGTCAGATGGAACATCGCCGTACATTGTCTCCGGAATGGAGCCAATGAAAGAAAACTTGGATGCATCAGAGACGATGATCTTCGTGGTATGAAAAGAACCGATCGAAGACATCGATGCACCAGCAGCAGTGGGGACATCAAATTTATCCATCGCCCATTTGGTGATGAGAGTCCAGAACCGGGCATACGACAGGAGGGCTAACGAACCTAGGCTTGAGACAACATTCTTTTCCTGCAGCACAATTTTCTCCTGAGACTTGAGAATACCCACCAGTTTCGCCAAAGAATATGATTTAAACTGCCCATGGGCTTTAACTGTAGACACCACTGCTCTCCACTCTGATCTTAGACCATTTAAAAACGTAACCTTCTGCTCGATAAGCTTCCTTTCGATGTCATGTTTGATCATCTTGCTGAGAAGATGATTGAAGCGATCGAATGTTTGGGTCACAGTTTCTTCGGCTCCTTGCCTGAATTCTCCAAACTCAGATAAGAGTAAGGTTTGGATAGAGTGTTCAAGATCCTCGTCTTTAGAGTACAGTTCACGAAGTCTATCCCAAACTTCCTTTGTCATGGTGCATGAACTTACTAACCTGAAAGTGTCGGACTGAAGGGCGAATCTGATCAGTCTTAACGCCTTGATATTGCACTGGAATTTATCCTTTTCATCTTGCGCAATATCTTTAACATCCTTCAGCAGATCATTATACTCCTTTTGAGTTTTAATAATCCTTGACGTTGCAGAGTGAGAAAACGGTCCATTAATAATTGCTTCCCAGATGAGGTATCCATTATCCTCAAATCCTATAACATAGTCTTCAAAGTGATGCGCCCAGACTTCATAATCATGGGTGTATAGGATGGGAATCTTCATGGTTGATCCAATGCTGTTGGAAATATTGATAGGATTCGATTGCACTCGTCCATAATGATCGAATAACCTGTTCAAAGATCAGACTTGTAATAAATCAGATTAGGGCAAAACAATAAATATCAAGATACGTCAATAATGAGATGACGGCTCAATAAATATCAGTAATTGCGGAAAAACCCTAATTGAAACCTTTTCACAGAAAAAAAGTGTATCGATTACATAGCCTCCTGCTCTGATGCCAATTGATGAGATTAAAACTTAATCTTGAAGATCGGTTAGATCTTAAACAGGTAAATAAAGATTAAACAGCAAGAACGCAAAAATAATGAACAACTCAAGAATGAATCAAATGTGTCGAATGATTATAAAACAACCTTCAGAAGAGCTCGATCAAGAACATCAACTGTAGAGGGTTAGAAGGTTTACAGGAACGATAAAGAAAGAACTATGGAATGCTGTCTTCTTGTATCAATCGTATTCTCTAAATCGTTAACCTAATATGCATGCAAGCATATACTTATATAGTAAACCTAATAGGCTCACGGTTGGACAGGCCCAAACCGGAGTACAAAACAATTGGACAAACACTCGAGCCCAATGACGCAATACTTAAACAAAACTTGAACCCAACATATATGAAGAAACAAACATGTGTGTATATAATCTATATCCATATGCTTACCTCCATGGCCATCATAAACGCCAAAGAAAGATGTGGAGTTGTCCAAGTCAAGTAAAGCAGCATGCTACCAAACACCTCATATTGACACATAAAATCTTGGTTAATTACTATAGTGATCAATGTTTGGGCTGACTGAAAGTTGTATCATAGAGAGATATAGAGAAAATTCAACAAGATTACAAGAGCATTAAACTATCATACCTTTTTAGAATATAGAAAATCCAAACAGGAACAATAGCTTATATAACTAACAAGTAGCCTATACTAGGGACTTACAACATCTTCCATTGATGTGCGCCATCCTTGCATGGATGAGACTCCATATCTCAGTTTCTCATTCTCATCATCGTCGGATGTTTTATCAGTTTTAGGTGTGCTTAGGTAAACCCCCATATCTAGTAATCAACCCGGATGGTAAGCCTAAAATCCCAAAATCATCAATCACAATTACAGAAGTTACAGTTAGATATAAAATTAGACGCCACATCTGGCATGCTAAAGAAAAATACAGCTATATCACTTCATATGTACAGTATATTATCAGACACCTAAAACCAGTACAGTTCAGATGCATCATGAAAACACGAAACAAATAAAGGCAACGAAACCAAAACACCAAACATAAACACAGATTCCAAACAGTCATGCCCTAAAATGCTAAGCCTAATTGAAATTTCAAACAATTATCGAATCAATGGCAAATCTAACGTAATATTAGATATTCCACAAAGTCCAAATCTAGAAAACGAAGATGCTCACATAAAGCCCAATCACGATGGATCAATGATTTCAAAAACGAAATGACAGATTAAGGGTGAATCGAATTGTAAAAATTATCTATTTCTAAGCTAGCATCCGAGTGTAATTAAGATCTAAGCCGCATCACAACAAATCAAATATTCAAATTAACGAAACTTACGAGAGATTGGAATTGTCCGTACAGTTTTGTTCCAGTGGCGGATGAGGCATTTTATCAAACATGTTGCGTGCATCATCGATTCTTCCCCATTTACTGTATAAGTCGATTTCTCGATTTCTATTTCTCTTTCTCCTATTCCAGTCTCCGACTTTCTGTTGCTGTGATAGAGAGTTTCCTTCCGTCGCTGGGATTTGAGTAGTGCCATCACTCCTCCGAAGGCTCTGAGTTTTCTCGGTCTAGGTCACCAGACCTAATGTTGCTGGCAAGGGCAGGCGAGGTGAGATTGCCGGAGATGAGGGGCTCCATCGGCTGGGTGACGCTGGAAAGCGTTGGACGGTGGGGCAAGGCTAGACGGAGGTCAGAGGTGGGAGGCGCCAACACCAAGAGAAACGTCGGAGGTGGGAGAAGCTGTCGACGTCGAGAACCGAGAAGAAGAGAAAGGGTTTGTCGAAGTGAGAAGGAGAGAAAGGGAAGTTGAAGAGAGAATGAGCAGTACAAGAGGGCATAATCGGGGCAAGTTCTTGAAAAAAAAAAGCCCTAGCTACTAGGGAAATTAAACTGGAGGGAATAAAAAAAGGAAGGCGGGGATTTTAAGTTTTTGGGATTTCATTTTCCCCGGATGGAACGCGCGCGTTCTATTAAAATTTATAAAGCAACGGTCGTAGACGACACGCAGGTGCCCTCCGTGTTTTTATTTTTTTTTTGTTTAGACACTAATTTTAGGGCACGCAAAAATGCGCGTCTGAAATCCTTTACATTTTGGAAGAGATGACATTATTTTTTAGACACTCACCTTTGCGTATCATAAATCACTGCGTGTCATGGTTCGCGCGTCATAAAAGGCTATATTTCTAGTAGTGGTGCCAAAGCTATGGTTTAAGGATGAAACCCTAAATTCCCTTGCTGGGTGACCAAGCAGTCTGTTTCCATCTTTCAAGGGGATTGGACAAAAACACTTGGGTTTGCCCAAGTGATTTTCGTTCACCTCATCTAATGAGGTCCTTGGGCCTTCTTTCTTCAACTTTCAGTAAATAACCAAATAGTCCCTACACTTTTAATTAGTGCAATTAATTTCAATTAGTTTTTGATTAATTATTAATTAAATAATATGACTTCTAATTAATATATTGTTTTCACAATATATTAATAAATCAATTATTTCAATTTATTACTCAAATAATAAATCAACCTCTTTCTCTCCAAAATCATTATGTCTAGTTGCTAGGTTTGAGGGAAACCTAAAAGGACCCTGCTACTATCAATTCAAGTATATACCAATTATAGTTATGGGATAAGACACCTAATCCAATAGAATATTCCTTCATCAAATTTCAACTGAAATTTAGAAAGATTATCTTTGAGATTCATGATGAAACATCTACACCCGAAAACATGAAAGAATTTAACATTAGGTTTCCTGTCTTTTATTATTTCATAAGGTGTAATATTGATGCAACAATGAATAAAAGAATGACTTTGTGTGAAACAAGCAGTCGAAACAGCTTCATTTCAAAGAGATTGAGGCACGTTCGCATAAGTAAGCATTGTCTGTGCAACTTCACATTGAGAACGATTCCTCCTTTCGAAAGCACCATTTTGTTATGGTGTGTACGAAGACGAAAAGTTGTGTGATATTCCTAACTCAGTCAAGAATGAATCAAGAATTTGATTCTTTAATTTTGATCCATTATCACTCTTAATCATCAAACTTTCTTCTTTAAACTCAACTCTATGTTGTTGATAAAGTCAATCATCACTTGAGCAGTTTCAAATTTCTGTCAAAGAAAGAATACCCAAGTAAACATTGAAAAACATCACCAATGACTAATATGTACTTCTTCCTAATGAGAGTTTCGACAGTCGATGGTCAACATATGTCAATGTGAAGAAGTTCTTAAGGTTCTCTGATTTTTGAATCCATAACGATTGGATGACCTTGTCGATGTTGTTTTACTTGTTCACATGTTGCACACAACGAATCATCATCAAATCTTAAAACATATAAACCTCAAACAAGATCATTTAACACAAGTTTGTTAAGATTTTTGAAGCTAAGATGGGAAAGACGTCAATGCCATAACTAGCTGACGTCTGAGGAAGCTTTCAACAACAAGCACGCGGAGGGAACTCCAAAGATGGGTTTGATGTCAAGAGGGACCATATCTCTTTTTCTTTATGACTTTATAAGAATCTCCTTTGTTTCCTTGTTAGAGATAATACTTCCTTCCTCATCAGAAAGAACCTAATTGCCAGTGCCTACAACAAGTTGTGAAACACTAATAAAATTATTCTTTAGTCCTTTGACATACGCAACACGGTCTACCATGAATTTCCCATTTATTACTGTAACATCCCGTGTTTCTAGGTATGTTCAAATCCTTCCTTCGGTAAATTAATACGTCATGTTAGTCTTTGAATTTGGTGGAATTTAGCCCTAAAAGGCCCAAAGGGTTGGTAATTTTGGTCAGAAGGGGATTCCGCTAGGCGTACATATGAGTACGCTAGTTGTACTAGGGCGCGCCCTAGTACGCAAGGCATATGCATATGTACGCAGGACGTACGTATGTCCGAGTGCAACCCTAACTTATAGGGTTTGTTGGGTATTTAAACCCTATTATGGACCCTTTACCCTTATCCTTTCAGCCTCCAAGTCATGAGATCGTTTCATGGCAACCCTAGCTTCTCTTTTGTATGTGTGTGAGCTAAGAGCGTGTTTCTTGTGTGGTTGAAGAAGAAGAAGAAGAAAAAGTATCAAGGTGTTTAGAGAGTGAATCATGCTTGTAGATCTAAGATCATCTTGTCATTTAGAAGCTTCAAAAGGTAAAAAGCTTTTGCCTTTGTGCTTGTATTGTGTGGGTCTTGTTTTGTTAGATTTTTGGTACTCTTATTGTCCCAAAAGTCCCAATATTGTGCATGAGTTATCTTGGACATTTTGAGTTGTCCTTTCAGACCCTAGGAAGGGGTCTAAGTTATAAAAATGAGGTCTCTTTGGCTACTTTGGCTTCATGTTGCTTATAGGAGGTCTTAGTGGATTAATACCATGCATTAAGAACTTTTTTGACGTCAAAAGTCTTAAAGTTTGAGACTTTATGGTTCTTAGATACATTTATTCGATGGATCTAGAATTTGGGCTTAAGTGCTTAAGCCATTAAGAACTTATTAGAGTTTTGAACTCAGCGAGGGTACGCCCCGCATACGCAGTCAACGCCTCTGTTTGCAGCCAATGCGAGGCTTACATACGCCCCGCGTAGCCTTAGAGTACGCCCAACATATGCTCTTTGTTGATCTTTTGCGAGTTGGGCTTCAGTTTTCGGCAAGTTTGGGCTTAGGCCCTTAATGGACTTTCTGAGTATAAGTATTCTGGGCCAGTTAAGGGAATTGGTCCTTAGGATACGGTCTATTAGGGAGTTAGGCCAAATTTGGAAAATTAGGCCAATTACGGGCCTTGTATATTTTGGACCTTTTTGGATCAAGGTTGGACTTGGCCTTGGCCCAGTAAATAAAGGTTAATTGTAACAACCCGATATTTTTCAAGTCAATGTATCGATCTAAAGTCAAGTATTGTATCCCATTTTTGAAATAGTAAGAATAGCGTCAAAAATGAAATTTTCAAAAATATAAAGAACACTAAAATCCGAGTTATAACGAAGAAGTTATGACCCATCGAAGATCCGCAACAAAACCGGTAAAACACTGTTAAGCATAAAATGCGAAATTTCAATAAAATGATTTTTAGTCTTAGGCATCTAAATGAAAGTCGTAGATATCATTAAACCGTGAACGTACATAAAAAGAACGTCCAAATCTGACATTGTATGAGGAAGTTATGATTTTTCAAAGTTTTAGATATAACAATAGACAGCTAAAACCTCGAAATAGAGATCGAGCGACAGTTAGTCGACGCAACCTAAACAAGAATCGAATATCTCAACAATAAAAGTACAACGGTAAAAAGACAGACAAAAACGAACGTCGGATGAAGAAGTTATGATTTTTTTAATGAATTTTTCCTGTCCCGGCCTGTTAAAAATATAATATTAAAAAAAAGTCAAAATTAACCGACGGAGTCTAAATGAAGGTTGTAGAGCATAACATCACCTACGCGTGGATATAAAGAATGTCAAAATCGGAAGTCGTATACGAGAGATATGAATTTCTAAAGTTCGGGACATGAATTCCCACCCTGTCAGAGGACTCACGACGTGAGCCACTCCATGTTCACGACGTGAGCTAGGGATGGATAGGATTCCAGTATTGGGCTGTCAGAAGTCGAGACAGCAGATGGATAGGATTGACCTCACGATGTGAGCCACTCGATGCTCACAACATGAGCTCCAAAATCACTCCCTATAAATAGAAATAAATGGTCTTGGGTTTAGGCTTCTCAACTCTACTTCCCTTTCTACTTTTACTCTATTTTAAGCATCCCGAAATTACCCCGATGCCCCGGTTACGTGTGGAAGCCCTGACGGAAGCCTGAAGTTCCCGAGATTTCCGAGAAATCGACGTCTTTCCGGTCGAAGTGTTGCGCGAGCAAAGTATCATTTTCATCAAATCGTCACTTCTACCAAGTGAGTTCATACACCTAAGCTTATCTTTTAAATGATTTTAAATGATTTCATGGGGGGATACAAGTAGAAAACATTATAGTTATTGTATCAATCACATGTGATTAATAACTATCAAACAAGTGGATTTCTTATACTTCAAAATGGTGTTATCAAGCAAACTATTTCAAAACATTTTATAAATTGACATTAAGTCATCTGTAACCATTCAAATGGTTAAATTCCTTTATATGTTAAAACTATTTTATATGCTAAACTCTTTATCAAATTCTTTTAAACTTATATATTGTTAAAATCATGTCTATATAGATATAGTTATATAAATAAGGTTGAAGGGACTTAGGATTGATAACTCACTTTATTTCCTGTTCCTTCTTTGGTTGTGGACATAGGGTATCGGTTGTTTGTCCAAGTGTCGTTTGAATCATAGTTATATATTATGTATATGTATGTAGATATAAAAGTTCTTCCAATCAGTTCAATACCTTTGGGTAACAAGGGTGTACAAACATGAATAGTCATTCAAACAACAGTGCTAGTAAACTATAATAGGTATGGTTTAGGAGAATAATACTTACTATTTTCTAGAACAAAGTAAATTACAAGAGTCAGTTCATACATGAGTCAGTTCAAACATATGATAACAAGAACAGAAAGGAACATACAATAACAAGAAACAGAAAGGAACATACATCCTTTTACAAGAACAAGATAACAATAAGGTGAAACTACTTCACAACTTACAAATATACTTGTTAGGTCGCATTTTCTAACCATTCTCTGGAAGGAGAACGGGCATTGTGTGTATAGATTTATACGGGACTGACAATCCCACCTCCCAACTGTTAGCTACAGTCCGGCATACACGCCAAGGGGTGACAAATGTCACATATTCAGCTTCAACACCAACAGGTCGTTGTGTTAAATACTCGCCAATCAGTATGGTTATAACCACATCACATTTTAACCTTAATAAACACATTGGTTTTATGGTAATTAGTGCTTCGGCAGTTATTTTAAACAACTTTACTGTACACTTTCATTTTTCCATTACATTCATACAACGATTTACTCACATAAAAAATGCATACTATTTTTCGTATAAAGATAGTTTTAGAAATATGGAAAACCCAGATCTATACTATTTCAAGTACAAACACACATCTTACATCATTGTTAAAGAGAAACATGTTGGATTAGCGTCTAAGTCCCTAACTATAATTGGTAAGACTTGACCCGACTCGACATGGTCCATTTGGGTTGTTTGGCATCGGGACATTTGGATAGACCGTTTGTGAGAAGAAGAGATTTGTGACATATTAATATATTATAAGTTCTAATATATTAATATAAAATTATGTTATTTAATTAGTATTGATCAAGAATAAATTTGGACTTAATTTATTGATCAAAAGAGACTAATTAAATATATGGGGATTGATTGCGTAAATCATTCATTCTTATATATGTGGGCTTATGATCCAAGATTCCTTATGTTGGGTTTAACCCATGTGGTGGTCCATGGATACTCCATGGAGTTTAAAACCCATGGAGTATAAGGAATGGGTAAAGTCATGGGTTACATTGTGTAACCCTAATGTGCACACTATATAAGGACCCCTTTAGCTCAAGAAATTGACACAAGTAATACATATATGAGGGCTAGTCAATTTGAGCTTGGAGTGTCTTATTCTCATGGTTATTCCAAGTGTTCATGGTGTGGTGTGAACTATTTGAGGTGTCACACTTGGGGCACTAGGCTCTCAAGCTTCATGGAGTCAAGAAACAACAACAAGGTATGTATTCTATCTATTTTATTACCCTAGTATCAATGTTTTGGTATGCTAGTTAGGATAATACCTTGGATATTCATATTTGTATGTATAATAGAGAAAACATAGATCCAAGGTATTTAGGGTTGCATGTACACTTAGGAGTGTTAGAATGCTCTAAACCCAACAGTGGTATCAGAGCCATGGGTTGTTTTCTGTTATATTCATGCAAATGTTTGATTTTCAAATTTGAAAAAAAAATGAAGTTTGTCAAATTTTAAGATAATTACTTGTTTTGTGAAAAACTAATTATTTGTAAGATTTGAATCATTTGCTATATGAGTTGAATTAGGTCAAATTTAGTAAAAGATAAAATGATATGATTATTTTATTAGTTTTAAAAGTTTGATCTAAATGTTTTAAGGAGTTACAAATTTTGTCATAAAATTTTGGAGCTCAAAAGTTTTTTTTTTTTTTGAAACCTCCATAAGTTATGGATATGAAAAGGTTTTAAAAAATTGATTCAAAGTTTTTTATGGAGTTACAAAATTTGGTGTTAAATTTTTAAAGAATTCCATAACTTATTCTTAAGTTATGGAACATGAAAATTTTCATCATAAAACAAGCATTTAACTCCATAAGTTATGGATTACCAAAAGTTTTATATTTCCTTGATTTATGAGTTAGTTTAGATTAATGAAAAAAATTGTGTTTTAGTTGTTTTCAATACTAATTAATCTAGAGGTAGTTCATAAAATGTGTTTTTGTAACTTGTCCTCAAGTTACATAAAAGGTCACATTTATGAATCTTAAAACTCATAAAAGTGCCATACATAAAAAAAATGAAGAGTATTTTTCATTAAATAATATTATGACTCCATAACTTGTCCTCAAGTTTTGGAATTTGTAAAATTTTCACTTATGAATACTTTAATTCCATGTTAAGCCCTTAGAATTTTAAAAGTTAAAATTCAACCCTTATACTTTATAATACTATATTTATATATATGTATAATAGTAAAGTCGTCTTACCATTAGTAGGCCTCATTCACGAAGTCGGTCTATAAGAGGGGGGGGGGGTATAAGGTTACTGCCTATAAAATGGCAGTTTAATGGATGTCCACTCTCACCCACCGCTTCCTTGACTGGTGGAGCATCGTTAGCCAAACAGGTAGGACAAGGACTATAATTATCCCTTCATTAAAAGTATTAATGATAAATACTAAGTAACTAAACACTTATAAATTCCCAATCTTAGTTACTTAGGAAAATGTGAAATGGTGCTAACCCATGAAATTACACTTTGCACCTTTGTTAAGTCGTTAGTGGAACGTGTGTGGTTTATCGGCACACTAACATGGGACTGACAATGTGTGGCAAAAGGTGAATTAAGTTTTATCATAGATCGGTGGAGTGTGTGTGGTTAACCGGCACATGGATTAGGTGATAAAATTAAGGGTACCAAGTCAATTTGCATGGTTATTCACACCTTGTTTGTGATCCTCGGCATCCCAGTCACAAACTTGAGAGGGCACAATCGAGATTCAAACATGCCATTAAAAGTTCAATGTATCTCAAAAGATCTAGGAGTTTCAAATCCAATTAAAACTTAATTATATTTCGTTTTTCATGGTGAAAATTGGTAAATCGTTATTTACCTACCTTTAACTATTTTATAACTTGGATTATGGCATCCCTCTTCTAGTTATAAATAGGTTGTTGGGTCCTAGCCTTAATATTTCATATTGGGTGTTATATTAATGACTTTAAATCGACTAAACTTGAATATCTCCCAAAAGATGTCTAGTTCAGACATTTATGATCTTCCCAAATCTCTTGGAACTTCACCTCCTCCACCTCCTCCAATTATTCTCCCTAACCCACAAGTTCAAGGTCACTCAAGCCCTATTGGCGAGGCAAGGTCTAGGTGTGATCACATCTTGGAGATGAAGTCACATATTGACAAGCCGGGAGAGTTGGGTGTCAAAGTCTTGAGAAAGTTGGTGGTTCAATCACTTTCTAAGTCACATAGTGAGTTCCTTTGGGACTCCTATGAAACAGACTATGACAAGACCCTTAATGATCTTATCTATTTGCTTGGTACTGCTGAATCAGGAATGATTTGAAAGGCTAGTAAAGCAAATTTGATTAGAATATCGACTTCCCAAAACTTTATGGACATTGACAATGATGACACTGGAAATCCAGAAAAAGCATTCTCTTCCAAATGGAAAGGGATCGGCCATAGTCAACTCGGATGACCAAATGGTAAAGAGAAAGACTAAGTCTATGATAGTCCAATGTACCATTCCCAAAGAGTCCCTATGTTTCTGTTGCCAAAGGAAGGGGCATTGATTGCGAAGCAGCCTATTTACCTGAAAGATCATAAGGTTGATCAAGTCAAGAAGATTTACTCTAATTTAGGTAAAGTCCATTATCTAACTCTGTTAAGTTTCTATTTTGAGATTCTTGTTACATGATGTAACTGGGTCACATGTTGATGTTTTAAGAATCAAAGAAAAGTGAAGAAACTTAAACGAAGTATATACTGATTCTGATCACGAAGATGGATCTCGATCGCATGGTTCTATGATCAGAATTTTGAGCTATTGCTTAGGAGTTATGATATATTGCTTAGGAATAGATAACAACAAAGTTTTTCATATGCTTTTGCATTGTAAGGATAGTTTTTCCGCAAATTTTTTAAAATAAAGGAAAAAAATTGATTTGATTTATTTTATTTATTTTAAAATATCCTTACAATGGCATTTGTGAAAAGGAAAAATTGTTGCTTATATGATTCCATGAATAGCAAGAGTGGAAATATGAATTTGATTCTTTCATTTTTGGTAGTGTCTAAATTTTCTAAATTAGGAAAGATTCTCATCACCCAAGTTTCAGTTGGATAGAAACTTGAAATCATGCAAGTTGTATAGTATGATGAATGAGAACTTTCAAGCATTGGAAAATTAAGACTAATTACTTGTTTACATGGATGTGTGAGTCAAGTAAAGGACTTAGGGATCGAGTACACATTCTTGTGCACTGATCAAGCCCACCACAAATGTAACTTGAGTGACACATCTTAAATAAGGTTTATTAACACTAGTGAAATGTAAGAGTAAAAGGTTTTCTACTCTTGTACATTTGAATTTGGTAAGTTGTGATGTTTTGGATAAAACATATACCAACTTAAGCCAATTGTGTTAAGTGTTTGTCTTGATTAGAATCCACACTATCTCTTGACTATTTGGAAATAAAGTCTTATAGGTCAATGAAACAGTGGGAGTCTAAAAGATCCTGAAGGGATTCAAGAAGTAATCAAGAATAAAACCTGTATTTCATCACTAGCACACAACTAGAGGTTAATAACCTATTGTGTTGACATTTATGTGCCCATTCCAGTTAAGTTGGCTATATATATTTGAGTTCTACATGTTCTTAATTGTTTGCATAACTACTTGGAAGCAATGGTAGGCCCTTGTGCTGCCAGGTGGGAAGAGGTTAAGATTGCACAATTTCAATCCATATGAGTTAGGATTTGTCACTAACCTAGTCTTGTGATTATGGTTTGACAAATTCACATGGATAAAAACACATACACCATAAAATCTAAGTGTCATAAGGTTTCTCTCCGATTCATGAAATTGATGGTGAGGAAATTCTTTCACTTGGTAGATTTTAAGTAGATAGCAATTGTGATATTTGCAGTTCTCAAAGTCATTAGTGGAGCGTGCATGGTTAACCGGCACACTAACATGGACTTATGAGAAATGGCAAAGGTCTAAACAATTGAGACTATGATTACGGCATCGCTTTTCATAGTTCTGAAATTGTTTAGACACGCCTATGAGCTATCTAAGGTAAGGTGTATAATTTTGGTAAAGCCTTATCAAAGCAATCTAGTATCAGAAATCTGAACTTTAGTAAGAATGTCAATAAAGTATTGACTTCAAGAGGTCCAGCTGTTTTTTTGGATACATGTCAAAGCTAGTGAGAGCATAAGTGTTATGCTAATAATCATCATGTTAGTGGGAGCATGATAATTACGATAAGTATTGCAAGTTAGCAATGTTAATTATAGAAAACAAAAGTTTCAATTCGTGAGGTTGCAGAGGTTGAAAAAGTTGTTTTGCTATAATTAAGGGAGAGGAAATTATACTTCATTTCAATTCTAAAATGCTTAGATTGAGTTTATAATCATTCTAAAGAGCTTATATTGAGATTTTAATCACCTTTAGTCAAGAATATATATATATATATATATATATGAATTTCATATTGGATTTATTCAACTTAAGAAAATTCTATATATTGTGTTCTTAAAATTTGATTATGATTACGACATCCCTTTCCATAGTCAAAATTTGAGAATATGGCAAACAAAAAATTATTATCGCAAAAGACTGGTCTAGAACCACATCTTTATGTGATACATCATGAATCATGTCCCATTTACTTTGGGTACAAGATAGATTACATGTGCTATAATATTTATCCTTTCTGAAGTTTCCAAATGCCTTGGGCCATTAAGGGGAACAATGTCTAGAATTGGATATGACTAAAGTGATTAAGCAATTGTTGAGGACAATCTAAGGTTTACCAAAGATTGGTTGCTCAAGGACAGTTGGAAGCATATTGTTAATATTGGAAGGACCATATTGACATAGTCTGAAAAGAGGCAACTCTTGTTTAGAAGTGGTAGTCAAAATGGGAATATAGAGTTGTCTTCATAGGTGGAAGCAATCTGTGTAAGGTTAAAGAAACTTAATGCAAGAAGCATGTTCAAAGCAACGCGCTTTGAATTTGAGACATCGTTTCCATGGAATTCCTCTCCATTGGAATACTCTGTAATGACTGTTGCCAAGTCTTTGTGGCTTTGTGCATAATCATTACAAGAGGAACAGCGCATATAAGTTTAAAATCTAAACAGATTTTCGATAAATGTTAGGAATTCTTACATTTACGACAAGGATTTGGAAGTGTGAAAAGAGAATCATTGAAATTATGTTCAGTCGATCTAGCTCTCAAAGTAAGGATCATAGATAAACATAAAGTGCATACTTGGTGTATGGCAAAGCTATTGTTTAGAAAAACATAGTGTAATGCTTGGAGCATGGGACAACTAGAGTTTTTAATTCAGGTATAAAGTTGAAAAACCCGAAACAATGAATAATAAGTAATCAATATGGTGATAAATAACAGTGGTCTATTTATATTCATAGGGTTTGATACCATATTTGATTCATTTATTCTTGTGTTTCACTTTGCATGTTTTGACTTCCATAATAACTAGGTTATTCTTATGGAATGACTAAGTTATTCAAACCATCCACAGTCGGTCATATGTTGGAAGTAGATATGAATCAAGAAGGTCATGGGTTGGCTTGTAGAGGTCCAAGTTGGTGGACAAAGTTGTGCTACAACACTCATGAGTGCTTATAAGTTCTGAGTACTGGATTCAACCCGCACTAATTTGAATCACTTCATGGATTTTATCACAAGTGATCATGAGATGATAATATCTTATATTCTTCAAACCGAGAGATATGAGTTGTTACTATGAGTTGGTTGTACATTGATTGCACGAAAACGCATTCGGTAACTCGATGTTATAAAATGTGCCTTTGTGTATTATTCAACAAGTAGTAGAACAAGCCATATGAGTCAAAGTTTATCCATTCCTTTTACCTGCGGGATAAAAGCGATATATGTGGGCCCCTTGATGATTTAGTGATGACACATGTGAGTGCTTGGCCAAGCCAGGACTGATTTGATTTATTCGATCAGTCAATCATCATAAATCGAAAATCGGGAAACAACAAATGGACAGAGAGAATGATTATAATCCATGTCTCAGTCTATATGATATCTATAATGGAGGAATATATGATCCCTTATCTAAAGGACAAGTCATTGACAAAGGTCAGAGTTCATCGACAAGGTCAGAGTTCGACAACAACTTTTGAGAGCTATGATTGCCAGTTAGGTTTGAAGTCATACGCAATAATAGTTTTAGACTTATCCAAGTGGGAGAATGTTGGATTAGTGTCTCAGTCCATAACTATAATTGGTAAGACTTGACCTGACTTGGCATGGTACATTTGGGTTGCATGGCATCGGGACTAGGGCTGCAAACGAGCCGAGCCGAGCTCGAGCCTGACTAGGCTTGGGCTCGGCTCGTTTAAATATTTATAGGCTCGAGCTCGAGCTCGGCTCGTTTTGAGCTTTGTGGTACAAAGCTCAAGATCTGCTCGTTAAGAATTGTACGAGCTCGGGCTCGGTTCGGGCTCGGCTCGTATGCGGTATACTCTAATTTCCTAAAATGGTATTTATTAAATTATTATTTATTTTAATATATAAAAATAAAAATAATTTTTTTAATTATATATATATGTAGGCTCGTTTAGGCTCGCGAGCCTAATCGAGCCAAGTAACAGAGGCTTGAGCTTGAGCTTGTTTAATAAACAAGCCTAATATTAAGCTCGAGCTCGGCTCGGGTTCGTTTAAAATCGATCTCGAGTCGAGCTTTTAACGATTCGATGTCGAGTAGCTCACAAGTAGCTTGGCTCGTTTGCACCCCTAATCAGGACATTTGGATAGACCGTTTGTGAGAAGAGGAGATTTGTGACATATTTAATATATTATAAGTTCTAATATATTAATATAAAATTATGTTATTTAATTAGTATTGATCAAGAATAAATTTGGACTTAATTTATTGATCAAAAGAGACTAATTAAATATATGGGGATTGATTGTGTAAATTATTCGTTCTTATATAAGTGGGCTTATGATCCAATATTCCTTATGTTGGGTTTAACCCATGTGGTGGTCCATGGATACTCCATGGAGGTTAAAACCCATGGAGCATAAGGAATGGGTAAAGTCATGGGTTACATGGTGTAACCCTAATGTGCACACTATATAAGGACCCCTTTAGCTCAAGAAATTGACACAAGTAATACACATATGAGGGCTAGTCAATTTGAGCTTGGAGTGTCTTATTCTCATGGTTATTCCAAGTGTTCATGATGTTGTGTGAAGCATTTGAGGTGTCACACTTGGGGCACTAGGCTCTCAAGCTTCATGGAGTCAAGCGACAACAACAAGGTATGTATTCTATCTATTTTATTACCCTAGTATCAATGTTTTGGTATGCTAGTTAGGATAATACCTTGGATATTCATATTTGTATGTATAATAGAGAAAACATATATCCAAGGTATTTAGGGTTGCATGTACACTTAGGAGTGTTAGAATACTCTAAATCCAACAAAACAATCATACAAAATAGTTTGGTCTTGGTAGAAGACTACTTTTAGTAGAAAATATAGGATTTTCTAGGAAGTATACAAACATTTACATCAAAACAATTACAAACATTTGCATCAATCTAATGCAAACATTTGACAGTAAAATACTTATGAACTCACCAGCTTTAAAGCTAATCCACTCTTTCAAAATAACTTGTATTCTCAGGTTACCAGTAGACAGGTACACTGGACCAGGTTTTTGAGAAGACGGAGCGTGTTCAAGACTCGTCTTTTATTTTGATATATATATATATATATATATATATATATATATATATATATATATATATGGTGTCTTACAAATACATTCGTAACACACTTGTATTAACTATATTATTAATGAAATGGATGATGTTGTTGCTTGTTTTACAATTGTGCATTGTTATGATACTAAACATGATGTCCTCCGCCCCCGAACGTTTCTACCGTTTCGGTTTCGGGGTGTGACAGATTGGTATCAGAGCTTTGTTTATAGTGAATTGAGTATATCAACCCATAAAAGATATACAACTATAAACACATTGGGATTAAAATACTTTGACCAAGATTTTATGCTTTTAAATAATAAAATATTTAACTAAAGTATACATACAAGCATTCATACTAGGATAAGTGTCATACTAGAACAGAACAAAAGTATTGTGGTTGTTGGACAGCACAAGAAGGCTTGGGCACATATAATCAGATCTGGGAGGGATATAGCCTGATCAACTATATTTTTTCAAGAAGTGATTAGCATGTGCCTAGGAATGGTTGTGGTGTTGCAGCAAGTCTAAAAACTTACCAACACTACTACAATGAAAACTTTAGAACAGAACATAAACTTAAAATACTATAGGAGTAATTTGTGTTACTATAATTTTTTATTTGAGAACTAAAGGTCTTTACTAGTAGGTCAATAGTTGTTGAGTGGATACAATAAGGTTATATGTGACTAAGTTGTCATAGACTTAGAGTCTGTGATCTTTGATTTAATTCATGTTCCTTGTTTGGTTGTGGATTTGGAGTTAGGGTCACTTATTCGAAGGTCTATCATGTTTTGATTACGTATGACTGGTATGCACTACGCAATTATTGAAGTAACTAGTAAGGATCATCCTATAATTACCATATGTAGTACGTCTATTAATTATTTCTTTTATCCCCATTTTCGCGTAAATAACATAGTTGGATTCCATCTCCCCGACGACTCGTACTTTCCCAACCAAGGAAATGATGGATGACTCGATGTAGAGCCATAAGAGAATCATGAAATTCCATTGGATGATGATTTCTCAGAAAACTTCGCGAAAAATTCTGACTCCGAGCCGGAAGTCTATGATCCACCCCAAGTAGCTCAAAATCCTAACCCTCGTCTGACTTTTCAAGGCCCGACGCCTCTGTGGGCGGTGAACTTGGATGGGTGGAGCCACGAGCAGGGACAACCCTTTCCCTACAATGGAGACCAGAGTTACTATAATTTAAATGAGGGAGGCTCAGCAGATAGAGTCCTTCCTATCTTGGTGCGACGTATTTCTCCCAATGTTGAGCAGGGAAGAGTGAACTTCGACCAAGTCATGGATACCGTGCTAACTACGTAGTCAACCTAGTTCGTTTTCGTCATCTGATCGATGACCAGGACTTTGAAAGGTCTCACATTGACGCCCTTCAGGTGGAGTTGAATGCCTATCGTTCTGAATCAAAGAATATTTAACAGAACCAAGTGGCACTGTAGAGACGAGTTTGAGAAACGGAACAACAGCTGGCTGAAGCTAGGGATGAATCAAGTACGAACCAAAACCACTCCCCTTACGAGTAGAGTCTACTCTACTATGTCTTTAGGATATAATTAGGTCTATGTATAGACTCTAGTACTAACTTCCTGCTTAAGTTAAGACCTTGGACTTTCAGTCTATTAGGTCTTGGTACGATCAAAAGTTTCTTATTCTGGTTTGATGTAAGACCTACTCCTAGTTTATTTTCCTGAACTTATTACATATTTAATACAAGTAATATTGTCTAAAATCAATAAATCGAATCACGAAATCTCAATAGAGAGTGATTATTTCTCAAAATTCATAAGCCTATTTTAGGTAGACTATATTATGAGCTACTTTCAAATCTTTTCGAAAGTTGGAACATGATATCCTCCAACCAAATAAAACTTAGTTCAAATGACACCCGCCTTACGACCATTCTGGGAACGTCCTTCTACACCTTACTAGGACTGCATCATAGGGATGTAGGTCGAATCATCAAGGACAGTATAACAAAACGAAAAAGTTACATTCACGTAAATGATTAGAATACAGCTAGAGCCAACCATAAACACTCACGAAATCATTTCTTTATCATGTAACAGAATAATGAATCAGAAGAAACGTAGCCAACCCGCTGGCAAAACACCAATCCTTCAGATAGATACGAATACTTTTCAAGTTGCAGTCACAGCTGCCGTTACAGCTATCATGACTCACCTTAACGGTAACAACGCAAATGGTAGTGGATTTGCTATCAACAATCCCAATCAAGGTGATAACCAAGTACAACAATGAGTGCTTACTCGCAACGACACTCCGAACCTCCAAATGAAGAAAAAGAAACGGATGTTCTGGGATAAGAAGAAGGGAAAATCACCTCAAAAGCTAGCCAAGAGACAACAATGAGTGGCAGCTTCTGCGGCTACAACATCTGTTACTCCTACTACCATTTTTACTAGTATTCCGGTTACCCCTATCCTAGCAAGGCAGTACGGGGGAAATCTACCCAAGTGCAAAAAGTGTATCTTCCATCATTTGGGAGTCTGACGAGTGATTCATTGCAAAAATTGCAGCAGGAATGGGCACACTACCTGTTTCTGCAGAGTCCCGATCCGGCACATTACGTCGACTACCAATGTTGGAATCAGTCCAATATGCCACATTTGTGGTTAAATAGGACATTTCAAAAGGGACTGTCCAACATAGAAGAATAGCGGGGAATCAGGAGGTTGACCCCAAAATGTGCGGAAGCATCAAAGAACCCTACTATAATTTTGATATGCTTCAAAACCCATTATTTAATTAGTATGACTGGTGTGCACCAAAAAGTTATATAGAGATCTAGTAGAGCTCATTTCATGGAAGTTCATTGCTTCAAATTATCAGAACCCTAGTTAGTTGTACTTATTAATTTGATAAAATAGGGTTCGTAGTAATCATTTCTGCTTTCAATTAACATAATATCTGGTTCATCAAGAAGTACCGACATCATCATCCGACATGGTTTGGCTTGGTCCTAACCATGCGAAATTTCTATTTCTGTGTAAAAAGAACTCTTCCCTTAAATCAACCGTCAGATGAAAATTTTCCGATCCATAATGCCAACCTTTATATCACTTCTCACTTCAGAACTTCAGAAGTATCCATGCAAGGGGTACCACGCCCTTCTAACCTACAGATTACTAATAAACTTGAAGCGAAGGACACCAAAGAAGTCTCAGGCCAAGTTTAGGAATAGAGACTAAGAACTCATGAGGTTAATCAATCGCTGCTAAGTATATATGCAAGAGTGGTATCTAATTTAGACTTAACAAGATTTAGGAAGTGTGATTCCGCCTATCGCCTGTTCCTTGTCTGGTTGTGGACTTGGGGTAGAGCCACCCATCCGAACGTTTTGTCAATCTAAATTATATGCTACTTGTATACACGAGGTGATGGTGGATGACCTAAGTATGATTCTTATCATGATCTTCAGAGTAAAGGCCCGTAGGCTCACTACAAACCACCAGAGATACCTGAGAGGAAGCTCTAACGGATTAAGAAGAACTACATAATCAAGTTAACCAAGGCAACATGTTGACTTGATTTCCATTTTTGGGTGATCGTCGTCAGATCATCCAAATCCGCACCCTTCCTACAATTTTAAAGGAATCAGGCAGAATATAGAAGTAAACTAGGGTGTGTGCCTGAGAAATTAGTTAGACTACATGATGTTCTAATATCTGATATCTCTATGTGAGATAGTAGAATCATCTCCCAGTTCAGGCAGTCACTTCCGAATTTTTTTGGAAACTAGGCCAGTCATGATGCATAGCCTACCATCCTTAAAACAACAGACATAATGAGAGAACGATTCCATCAACAAAAGTTCTGCGAAGAGCATATGTGATAGACTTTGGTAGAACAAGAATACCCACTTGCCAAATAGTCTAGTCCTTGACCATGCTAGCATTTAAAGTTGCTCCATTTGAAACCCTCTTTGGTCTTAAGTGCAGATCCTCTCTACACTGGATTAAACTAGGCGACACGCAACTAGCTAGAAGTCCAAGTTCCAGACAGCACCTTCGATGGTCCGGAATTCATCCGAGAAACTACCGAGAAGAGAGTACGAATCCAGGAGTGACGTTAAGCTCCCAAAGTCAGTCAGAAAAGCTAATGCCTTCGATAAGAGAAAACCTGATAGTGAAGGTTCGCTGGAATGCCAAGTAGGGACCTAAGTTCACTTGGGAGCGCGAGGATCAAATGAAACTGAAATATCCTCATCTTTTTACTTAGATATTTGTACTTTCTTAAACTCTAATTTCGGGATGAAATTCCCTCTAACGGGGGGATCATGTAACAACCTGATATTTTTCAAGTCAATGCATGATCTAAAGTCAAATATTGTAACCCATTTTTGAAATAGTAAGAATAGCGTCAAAAATGAAATGTTCAAATATCTTAACTAGGATATTTAATGTGATAGATATCGGAACAAGGTTTTCAGAAATATAAAGAACACTAAAATTCGAGTTATAACGAATAAGTTATGACCCATCGAAGATCCGCAACAAAACCGGTAAAACACTGTTAAGCATAAAACACGAAGTTTCAATAAAATGCTTTTTAGCCTTAGGCATCTAAATGAAAGTCGTAGATATCATTAAACCGTGAGTGTACATAAAAAGAACGTCCAAATCTGACTTCGTATGAGGAAGTTATGATTTTTCTAAGTTTTAGATATAACAATAAACAGCTAAAATGTCAAAATAGAGATCGAGTGATTATTAACCGAAGCAACCTAAACAAGAATCAAAGATCTCGACAATAGAAGTACGATGGTAAAAAGGCATACAAAAGCGGACTTCAGATGAAGAAGTTATGAATTTTTAACGGAATTTTTCCTGTCCCGGCCTGTTAAAAATATAATATTAAAAAGAAAATTCAAAATTAGCCGACGGAGTCTAAACGAAGGTTGTAGAGCATAATATCACCTACGCTTGGATATAAATGTTGGAATAGTGTCTAAGGCTGTAACTATATCCGGTTGTGCATGGTCCTTTTGGGTTGCCTTCACCATAGCAACTTGGTAGGATGATTAATTAAGAGAGAGTAAATATTATTAATATATTATGGGAATAATATAGTGAATAATATATTGTTATTTAATTAATATAAGTCATAGAATTAATTAGAATTAATTTGGTGACTTAAAGAGATTAATTAAATAAAGGGGTATAAACTGTCAATTGTTTGATAGTTAAGCTTTAGACTGTAAATCCATTAGGATATGGTTTGGACGGATTCTAAGGGCTTTAGGAAAGCTAAAATCGTCCATATGATTATCTAGGAATGGATTTGGATAACCTAAAGAGAAGATTATCCAATTAGGGTTTAGGTTGTAACCCTTAAGGAGTCTACAAGTATAAATAGACCCCATGACATAGGGAATTCGACACTTCTGCTAAAGCAAGGAACCTCTGGTCGAATTCCTCCCCTCTCCTCTCTCCTAAATCATTCTTATTGCTATTGGTGTTTGTAAGCCATTAGAGGAGTGACACTTGTGACTCTAGAAGCTCCAAGACCTCAAGATCAACAAGGAACTCAAAGGTATGATTCTAGATCTGTTTCACTGTTGTTATTTAACCTAATTAGTCATTAGAAGTCTTGGATTCAAAAGCATGTTTAGTAGAAAGCCTAGATCCAAGCATTAGGGTTTTGCATGCGCACATAGGAAAGTTCTTATGGCTAATTAGATCAATATTAATTCATTTTTCTGATAAATATAACTATTATCTTGATCTAGTTAAAGGTAATTATCAACTAATTAAATATTTAATTTCCTTATATGATAATTAATTAATTATTTTGATTATTTTGGTAATTATCTTAAAAGAAATCTTGAATAAATCAAATATAGATAATTAAGATATTAATTGTTAATTGGAATTATTTGTTATTTGATCCTCCATGTTTTAAATGTTTAAAAACCTACCCTCTTGTTTTGAAATTTACTTTTGTGATTAAAAGTTTTAATTTAGACAACTTAAATTTCAAACCCTAGATTTTTAAAAGTTTTAAAATACAACCCTATACTAATATGATATTACTAGAATAATATATATATATATATATATATATATATATACATATATATATATATGTATAACTAAATGCTAGTCTTACCGTTAGTAGGCCTCATTCACGAAGCCAATCTATAAGGTGGGTATAAGGTTGCGGCCTATAAAATGGCGCTTAATGGGTGTACACTCACACCTACCGCTTGCTTGATTGGTGGAGGGTCGTTAGCCGAACGGGTAGGATAGGGCAACCTCATCCTCTCATTAAAAGTATAATAAGAAATATAAAGTAACTACACATATTTTTCCCAATCCTAGTTACTTTAGGAAAAGTGAATTGATGCAATCCCATGAAATTACACTTTGCACCTTGCTAAGATGTTAGTGGAGCGTGTGTGGTTTACCGGCACACTAATTGGTTCTAAGCGAAGGTGGCAAAGGGTGATTCATTGTTTATCATAGTTCGATGGAGCGTGTGTGGTTTACCGGCACATCGAATAGGTGATTGTTACAATGAAGGCACCATGTGAATTTGCATGGTAATTCATACCCGCTTTGTGATCCTCGGCATCCCAGTCACAAACGAGAGGGGCATATCGAGATTTAAACATGCCATTGAATAGTCTCAATGAATCTCATCCGAACCTAGGAATTCTCAAAAACACTTAGGACTAATAGTTTAAGTTTTGTGATGGAGAATTAGTGAATCGTCATTCACTTACCTTCAATTTATTTGCATGTTAGATTACGGCATCCCTTTTCTAATATGTAAATGTTATTGTTGGATCCTAGCCCTAATTTTTCTTATTGGGTGATAATTAGGGATTCTTATTTTAATCTATCTTTGTCCTTTTCTAATTGTAGATGTCGAACGCAAACAACGCTGCTGCTAGTTCTTTCACGTTGATGAGCCTTTGCCAAAAGGTCACCTTCGATGGAACGAACTTTAGCGAATGGATAAGATACATTCGCACCATTGCTCGCTATGAGGATAAGGAGTATGTCCTCGATGAAAAGCTCGAGAAAATCAACCCCGAAATTGCTACTCCCGCCGAAATCACCGCCTTTGAAACTCATGAGCGAGATGCAACGAAGGTACATTGCATCATGATCGCCACCATGAACTCCGAATTCCAAAAGTCCTACGAGGACATGTACCCGTACGAGATGCATCAAGACTTATTGGAGAGGTACCACCAAAACGCGAGACAAGAGAGGTACGAGATTTTCACTAACATGATTTCCGCAAAGATGGGTCATGGAGAATCTCTTACCGTGCACTTGCAAAAGATGCAAAGGTATGTCGACCGCCTTCGCAAGTTAAATGTTGACTTCGGTGAGGATTTGGCGATCGACATGGTACTTCACTCCTTGCCTCCAATGTACAACCAATTTAGGATGACCTACCACATGAACAAAGAAGAGGTCACCCTAAGCAAGCTCCAAGGTCTCTTGAGGGTTGCTGAGAGCAACTTCAAAGACAAGTCTGTTGCACCTACTCCTAATCCGCCCGCTGCTCCTGTCTTGGCTATTGGACAAGGGAAGGGTAAGAAGAGGAAAGCTTCATCGAAGAACCATCGCAAGGTGAAAGCCCGAGATGGTGCCTCTTCTAGTGGGACCAAAGTTGATCCCGCCAAGCCCTGCTCTAACCCGAAGGAGGCAGAGTGCCACCACTGCCACAAGATAGGACATTGGAAGAGAAGCTGCCCGGATTACCTCCAAGCAATCAAAGAAGGAAAGATCAAGCCGTCTTTCGCAGGTATATATACAATCAAATCTAACGATTCTAATCATGCTATTTCTTGGGTTCTTGATACCGGTTGTGGTTACCACATTTGTTCTAATGTGCAGGGACTAAGAAGAAGTAGGGATGTGGAGCAAGGAAGGATCAATCTAATCATGGGGAACAGAAGATCGTCGCCTGTGACCAAGATTGGAGTGTATTCCTTAGTGCTTAGGAATAGTTTAGTTTTAGATTTGAACAATTGTTGCTATTCGCCAGAAATGGCAAGAAACATCATTTCATTTCATGGTTTATATAGACAAGGATTTAGATTTTCTTTTAATAATGAGAATGGTTCTATTTTGGCTTATCTAAATGGTGTCTTTTACTTTGAAGCTATACCATGTAATGGAATATATGAAACCGTTATGATTGTTGATAACTTAGGGAATGATGTTTTGAATATTGATTCTTCCACTAGTATGGATAAAGCATCTTTGTGGCATTGTCGTCTTGGACATGTCAACAAGAAACGCATAGCCCAACTCCAAAAGGATGGAGTGTTGGAGTCATTCGACCTTAGGGAAGATGACACATGCGAGTCTTGTTTGCTTGGAAAGATGACTAAGTCGCCCTTCACGAGTACATGTGAAAGGGGAGAGGGTCTATTGGACCTAATACATACCGATGTGTCTGGACCATTTAGATCAACCACGAAGGATGGGAACCGCTTCTATGTGACTTTTACCGATGACTATAGTAGATATGGGTATATCTACTTAATCAAGCAAAAGTCAGACACCTTTGAAAAGTTCAAAGAGTTCAAGAATGAAGTAGAGAATCAATTGGGCAGGAAAATCAAGATGCTTCGATCCGATCGAGGAGGAGAGTACCTAAGTCTTGAATTCCACGATTATCTCAAGGAGTGTGGAATAGTTTCACAATTGACGCCTCCTAGGACACCGCAGTTGAATGGTGTGGCAGAAAGGCATAATTGAACCTTATTGGATATGGTTTGCTCTATGATGAGTCGTGCTTCGCTACCAATCTCTTTTTGGGGGTATGCCTTAGAGACTGCCGCCCATATCCTTAACCGAGTCCCTACTAAGAAGGTTGCCAAAACACCTCACGAGATGTGGACGGGGAAAGCTCCCTCGTTGGCACATATCAAGGTTTGGGGTTGCGAGACTTTCATAAGACGAGATACTCATGACAAGCTTGAACCTCGAAGTGAGCGATGTATTTTCATCGGCTACCCGCAGACATCCTTTGGATATCTCTTCTATAGACCGAAGGACAATGTTGTCTTCGTTGCGAGGAGAGGAGTTTTCTGAGAGCGAGAACTCATAAGCCAAGGAGATAGTGGGAGGCAAATCGAGCTTGAAGAGATTCAAGAGTCGATAGATGAAGGAACCTCTACCACTGGCACTCAACCCGAGAAGGAAACTCCGGTTGAACCAATTGATGAATCCTTACCTCTTAGACGTTCCGATAGAGTTAGAGTTCTACCCCAGTTTTATGGTTTTCATATAACCACCGAAGGGGATACGTATATTAGTGATGGTACACTAGTAAATCTTGATGAACCTAATAGCTATAAGGAAGCCATGGCAGGCCCGGAGTCTGCAAAATGGAAAGAGGCAATGGATAGCGAGATCCAATCCATGTATGATAACCAAGTTTGGAATTTGGTTGATTATATGCCCGGACGTAAGACCGTTGGGTGCAAATGGATCTTCAAGAAGAAGACCGACGTGGATGGAAACGTGCACACATATAAAGCGCGATTGGTTGCGAAGGGCTTTACTCAAACTCCCGAAGTTGACTATGATGAGACCTTCTCACCAGTTGCGAAGATTAAATCTATTAGAGTGATGCAAGCTATTGCCGCATTTCATGATTATGAGATTTGGCAAATGGATTTCAAGACCGCTTTCCTTAATGGAAAGCTGGCTGAGGATGTTTACATATTTCAGCCAGAGGGGTTTGTGGATCCGAAGCATCCGGATAGAGTGTGTAAGCTTGAGAAGTCCATTTATGGACTTAAGCAAGCGTCTCGCAGATGGAATCTTTGCTTCGATGAGAAAGTCAAAGAGTTTGGATTTGTACGAAGCGAAGACGAATCTTGTGTATATGTCAAAGCCAGTGGGAGTATAGTAAGCTTCCTCGTTCTATATGTCGATGACATATTACTCATAGGAAACGACATCCCGACTCTGCAGGAGGTAAAGTCCTGGCTCGGGAAGTGCTTCGCTATGAAGGACCTCGGAGAGGCTTCTTACATCTTGGGAATAAGGATAGTAAGAGAAAGAAGTAAGAGACTAATTGGACTTAGTCAGAATACTTACTTAGAGAAGGTACTAAAACGTTTTAGTATGGAAAACTCAAAGAAGGGAGAACTACCGATACAAAGTAATGCCAAATTGAGTAAGACTCAAAGTCCGAGTACCGAAGCTGAGATAGCGGAGATGAGCCGAGTACCATACGCTTCCGCAGTAGGCTCAATCATGTACGCTATGACTTGTACTCGCCCTGATGTAGCCTTCGCTTTGAGCATGGTTAGCAGATATCAAGGGAATCCTGGCAAAGCACATTGGATAGCGGTGAAGAATATCCTTAAGTACCTTCGGAGGACGAAGGAATGGTTCTTAGTCCTCGGAGGGAGTGATGACTTGAAGGTGCGAGGGTATAGTGACGCCAGTTTTCAGACCGACAGGGACAACTACCGTTCGCAGTCGGGCTGGGTCTTTACCCTAAATGGAGGAGCAGTGACATGGAAGAGTTCCAAGCAGGAAACCGTAGCTGATTCAACGTGCGAATCAGAGTACATTGCAGCGAGCGAAGCATCGAAGGAGGCAATATGGCTAAAGAACTTCATCGGTGATCTTGGAGTCGTACCTGCCATAAAGGAGCCCATGGAGATTTTCTGTGATAACGAAGGAGCGGTTGCCTTGACCAAGGAACCGAGGGATCATGGTAGATCAAGACATATCGACAGAAAATATCACTTCATCAGACATCGTGTAGAAGAAGGACAACTCGTAGTGAAGAGGATATCATCAGAAGATAACCCAGCAGATCCGCTTACGAAGGGACTGAGTAGGGTTAAGCATTTGCAGCATGCTAGGAGTATTGGGCTGAAGGATGATATTAGCGTAGATTAGATAGTATTAGAAACGTGTAATAGATAAATGTAATTGACATTTGATGATTAAATAAAGGAGATTTATTTATGAGTAATGTTACTATCTTATGTTAATTGTTTAGCTATTGTTTCACTTTGCATGTTTTGACTTCCAGAATAATTGAAATTATTAGGAATAATCGAATTATTCAAATGGTCCACAATCGTTCATATGTTGGAAGTAGATATGAAAGAAGATTGTCATGAATTGGTGTGTAGAATGTCTAAATGGTGTTAGATATAGCAAAGGATTGCTGCAACATTCGTGAGTGCTTATGAACTAGTTTTGAGCATTGGAATAAACCCGCGCTTGCTGGAATTGCCTTATGGAATACGATATGAAAGGTGATCGCAAGACGATAATATCATATAGTCTTAAAACCTAGATATATGGTTTATTATTTGTTAATTGATTGTACATTGATAATGCGAAAACGCATCAGTAACTTGGTGTTATAAAACGTATTGTTGTGTATAGTTGGTAAATGAATAAGTAAATGCATATAAGTCGAAGTTTATCTGTAACTTTTATCTAAGAAGGTAAAAGCGATATCTCGGCCGCTCGATGATTTGATTTGACTTATGTGCCGGGCCCGGTCAGAACTAAATTGATGTGTTCGATTAAGTTCTATGTCAAATAAATCAGAGATCGAGAAACCTAAATGCGTGACTAACCATTCCATAGGATTGTCAGCATGATATCTAACAGAGGACTATACGTTCCCTTATCTAAAGGACAAGATTGATTAGATCAGAGTTGACAGCGTCTTTGAGAGCTACGATTGCAAACCGAATTGTACTTGTATAGTTACTAGACTTATCCAAGTGGGAGACTGTTGGAATAGTGTCTAAGGCTGTAACTATATCCGGTTGTGCATGGTCCTTTTGGGTTGCCTTCACCATAGCAACTTGGTAGGATGATTAATTAAGAGAGAGTAAATATTATTAATATATTATGGGAATAATATAGTGAATAATATATTGTTATTTAATTAATATAAGTCATAGAATTAATTAGAATTAATTTGGTGACTTAAAGAGATTAATTAAATAAAGGGGTATAAACTGTCAATTGTTTGATAGTTAAGCTTTAGACTGTAAATCCATTAGGATATGGTTTGGACGGATTCTAAGGGCTTTAGGAAAGCTAAAATCGTCCATATGATTATCTAGGAATGGATTTGGATAACCTAAAGAGAAGATTATCCAATTAGGGTTTAGGTTGTAACCCTTAAGGAGTCTACAAGTATAAATAGACCCCATGACATAGGGAATTCGACACTTCTGCTAAAGCAAGGAACCTCTGGTCGAATTCCTCCCCTCTCCTCTCTCCTAAATCATTCTTATTGCTATTGGTGTTTGTAAGCCATTAGAGGAGTGACACTTGTGACTCTAGAAGCTCCAAGACCTCAAGATCAACAAGGAACTCAAAGGTATGATTCTAGATCTGTTTCAATGTTGTTATTTAACCTAATTAGTCATTAGAAGTCTTGGATTCAAAAGCATGTTTAGTAGAAAGCCTAGATCCAAGCATTAGGGTTTTGCATGCGCACATAGGAAAGTTCTTATGGCTAAAACCCATCAATAAAGAATGTCAAAATTGGAACTCGTATGTGAGAGATATGAATTTCCAAAGTTCGGGACACGAATTCCCACCCTGTTAGAGGAATCACGACGTGAGCCACTCCATGCTTACGACGTGAGCCAGGGATGGATAGGATTCCAGCGTTGGGCTATCAGAACTCGAGTTAGCAGATGAATAGGATCTACCTCACGATGTGAGCCACTCCATGCTCACGCCGTGAGCTCCAAAATCACTCCCTATAAATAGAAATTGAAGGTCTCAGGTTTAGGCTACTCAACTCTACTTCCCTTTCTACTTTTACTCTGTGTTAAGTATCCCGAGACTCCCCCGATGCCCCAGTTATGTGTCGAAGCCCTGACGGAAGCCCGAAGTCCCAAAGTTCCCGAGATTTCTGAGAAATCGACGTCTTTCAGGTCGAAGTGCTGCCCGAGCAAAGTATCGTTTTCATCAAATCGTCACTTCTACCAAGTGAGTTCATACCCCTAAAATTATCTTTTAAATGATTTTAAATGCTTTCATGGGGGGTACAAGTAGAAAACATTATAGTTATTGTATCAATCACATGTGATTAATAACTATCAAACAAGTGGATTTCTTATACTTCAAAACGGTGTTATTAAACAAACTATTTCAAAACATTTTATAAACAGACATCAAGTCATCTGTAACCATTCAAATGGTTAAATTCCTTTATATGTTAAAAATCTTTTATATGCTAAACTCTTTATCAAATTCTTTTAAACTTATATATTGTTAAAATCATGTCTATATAGATATAGTTATATACATAAGGTTGAAAGGACTTAGGACTTATACCTCACTTTATTTCATGTTTCTTGTTTGGTTGTGGACTTAGGGTATCGGTTGTTTATCCGAGTGTCGTTTGAATCATAGCTATATATTATGTATATGTATGTAGATATAAAGTTTCTTCCAACCAGTTCAATACCTTTTGGTAGCAAGGGCGTACAAACATGATTAGGCATTCAAACAACAGTACTAGCAAAATAGAATAAGTATAGTTTAGGAGAATAATACTTACTATTTATTGAACAAAGAAACTTACAAGAGTTAGTTCATACACGAGTCAGTTCAAACATACGATAACAAGAACAGAAACGAACATACAATAACAAGAAATAGAAAGGAACACACATCCTTTTACAAGAACAAGATAACAATAATGTAAAACTACTTCACGGCTTAGCAATATACTTATTAGGTCACGTTTTTTAACCAGATTCTCCTGGAGGGAGAGCGGGCATTGTGTGTATAGATCTATACGGGACTGACAATCCCACATCCCAACAGTTAGCTACAGTCCGACATACATGCCAAGGGGTGACAAATGTCACATTTTGAGTTTCGACGCCAACAGGTCGTCGTGTTAAATACTCGTCAATCAGTATGGTTATAACCACATCACATTTCTACCTTAATAAACACATTGGTTTTAAGGTAATTAGTGCTTCAGTAGTTATTTTAAACAATTTTACTATACACTTTCATTTTTCCATTATATTTATACAGTGATTTACTCACATAAGGAATGCATACTATGTTTCGTATAAAGATAATTTTAAAAATATGGAAAACCCACATCTATACTATTACAAGTACAATCATACAAAATAGTCGGGTCTTGGTAGAAGACTACTTTTAGTAGAAAATATAGGATTTTCTAGGAAGTATACAAACATTTACATCAAAACACTTACAAGCATTTTCATCAAACTAATGAAAACATTTGACACTAAAATACTTATGAACTCACCAGCTTTAATGTTGATCCACTCTTTCAAAATAACTTGTATTCTCAGGTCACCAATAGACAGGTACACTGGACCAGGTTTTTGAGATAACGGAGCATGTTCAAGACTCGTCTTTTATTTTGATATATATATTTTTGGTGTCTTACAAATACATACAGAACACACTTGTATTAACTATATTATTAATGAAATGGATGATGTTGTTGCTTGTTTTACTATTGTGCATTGTTATGATACTAAACATGACGTCCTCCGCCCCCGAACGTTTTCGCCGTTCCGGTTTGGGGGTGTGACATTAATGGACAATTATAAGTTAAGAAGGTGATAATCCAATTATTAATTGGAGGTTTATTTATTATGATAGTTTTATGTTTTCGTGAGCTAGCGGCTACATGTTTTGTTTGATACGTGAGCGTGAGGTGAGTCTTCCTCACTATACTTTCGGGTCGAAGGCACCAAGACCGGCCCATTGGTTTGATAACCTAATATCGTTGATATGCTGAGTATGATATAGTTATGCATGCTAGTCTTGTTATGCTACTTTGGTAGATCTGTAGGACTACCCGTGAATTCTTTGTTTATCTGCTTATGATATTATCTATTATATGTCGACATATTATGTGTGTTGGATTGAGGTTGTACTGCTTTGTGTAATAGCCAACAAACCCTGGAGCGTACCATATATGAGCTGAGGGCCAGAAAGGGCACGCCAGACTCATAGTGAGGGCTCTTGGTCATTCTAAATAAGAGCTAAATGCCAGGAAGGCTATGCGAGACTCGTATTGAGGGTCGGGGAGCAAGCCAGACATAAGCTGTATAATAAAGGGGCAAGCTAGACTTATGATGTGGGCTCAGGGGTAATCCAGTCTGTTAGTTGTGGACCCATTGCATGCTGATATTATATTTGTACTGCTTGTTACGTACTGGTATTTTGGGGGAACTTACTAAGCTTTGGGCTTAAAGTTTTGGTTATGTTTCAGCTACTTTAGATGATTTCGGGAAGGCGAAGGCTTGATCGTCCACCTCCTCATGTTTTGTGTTATGATTTTTGGGAAAACTCTGATGCGAAACTCATTTTGAAAACAAATTGTAATGAATGATGGTTTTTGTGTTTTTTTTAAAGTTTAATTTTTCAAAAAAAATTATGAGTGTTACAGTTACTTTGCCATATCCTTTGACTTTATACTTGTTGTTGTTGTCAAACTTTACAACTCTAGCATTGTTCAACTTTTGAAAATCTCTCAAATTCTCCTTCCTTCCAGTCATGTGATGAGAGCATCCACCACATGCAAGGCTACTCTCTCTATCTATCTCTCATGTCAGAAGGCTACTCTACCGCATGCGAGTCTACAAAAGTCAAACCATTTACAAATTCATACATGGATAGCTTTGTACCCAACATTCTAGAATCTCTTAGGGATTTCTACATCACTAATGATGGGTTCAAATCTTGATATATGGTGGCTCGCGGGGGATGGTTCAGGTATTAGAGGAACTACCTCGAGAGTGACGAAAATCATTAGCCTAAAAATTTTTATTTTCTCATTCAACGAGAGGGTTCATACCTGTATTTTGGTTAGCATTAGAAGAAATATCAATATTATTAATGATACCATCATTAGAATTTGGAGTTGAAAAGATTTTGTCTAAGTGCGTTGGAGCTTGGAATCGGGTGTCACACCCCCAACCAAGGTGACAGAACATGTTGGGCTATGTGACTAAGCTCATGGATCACATATAAAGTAAATATATAGTACAAGTACAAAAAAGCAGCATTTATATTCCATCATGACGTTTGAATACATGGTTCTTACAGATAAGAGTATAATATATGAATTGCCTTAAATAGGTAGGCGGACATAATAAAAAGTATTAAATTAAATTGCCTGAGATCCCTGATTATCCGTCGTCTGAATTTGCTTGATTACTTATTTCCTAAGAATACTTGTAGTTTTGAGGGTTAACAAAAGGTTAGTGAGAATCACAGGTTTTCTGCTAGCCGTAGTAATAATACTCTTAAAAGGGTTTCCAAAAAATATTTTATTTATAAGTAAACCATGTTTAAGTAAGCTTTGAAAAATCAAAATAGTGTACTGATATAAGTAATTTCATGCTTAAAACGATTTTTAAATGAACCAAGTTTAGAAGTTATAGTAGAGAGAGAGAGAGGGGGGGAGAGGGAAAGAGAGTGTGTGAGAGAGTGAGAGATATACATGTTAATGTTTATAGTGAGCCTTATAACCGAGCTATGCGACTTGAGTGTACCAAACTATAACGCTTCATTGGACATTGCAATAAAAGTTGTAGACACCTATCACCTGCTTCGATTGATTAGTCGAGGTTGTAGCTAGAAACCACAGGCGGGGATGTCAACCCCGTATAGATCTATACATATGTATCTCGCTCCGAAGATTAATGGTTATAGTAGTATGGGTATGCTAAGTATTTAGACTCACCTAATGAATAATGTAGTCTCTCACTAAAAAGCCCTTAAGTAAAAAGTTTGTGAATAACTACCAACCCTAACTTACTTGTGGCTATGTTCCAGGTGAAATGAATTTCATGACATCAAGTTTATAAAAGTCGAGTATGTTTGATATGTGTGTAAAGTATAAGGCACTAACATTTATATCTAAGTATGTTTCTTTTATAAACATTATAGTAAAAGGCATATGTTATTTCATGATGTCATGTTTATAAAAGTCGAGTATGTTTGACATGTATATAAGGGTAAGGTACTAACTCTTATAACTAAGTATGTATCTTTTATAAAGTCTATGGAAAAAGTCATATGTTATTTTAGCAGTTGTATGATTCTAACAACATAACATACTAAGATATCAAAGCTTAAAACGATATTGTTTACTTATAATATATAAGTGTTAAACAATACTTTTCAACTACTATGCACATATAGGGGCCAGACATGAAACGTTAGAGGCAGGACCATTTTGGCATTTAAGGTGTTCAAAAATCCAACAACCTTATGCGGCCCTTAAAACCAGATTCCCCGTACCGTAAGCAGTTAAAAGGTATTGTAATAACATTTTTTTGTATAATTTATAAAACTTAGTACATGTATTCTCCCCCAAAATAAGTAAATACAAAAGAGGGTCGTAACATTCACCTTAAAGTAAGATTGACGATTTGTTCTCGAGAAAGGATGCGAGAAGGTCGGGATGTATTGTCGTGAATGCAGTATTTCGAGATAATTTAGTTTCCTAAGGAAATAATATCATAAATTAATATGTGGAAGTGATTTTGTATTTTGACAAAGTATAATGACTTATTGAATAATTTCCCAAGTTTTGTTAATTCAAAATTTATCTAAATAATTTGACAAAACTTCAAAAATGGTCCCTGTGGTTTTCGAAAATATCAAGTTTATTCCCTAAGTTCAAAAAACCTCACAGATGGTCCCTGTGGTTTCAAAACTTTTAACAAATGATCATTTTCACTAACTCTGTTAACATTTGGCTGTTCAGTGAAGGGCATTTCTGTCATTTCACAATCACAGGGACCATTTATGAAGTTATGCTTTATTTATTTAAAAAAAACGAAAAAAAATATAATTATTTAATATTAAATGCTCTCTCTCTGTGACCATTTTTTTTGTGATTGCTTTTCCACTGATATCACCAACAACCACCGTTAGCCACCACCTGAACCAACTCAAACAAAAACAAAACCAAAGAAAAACCTACAATCAAAATCAACCTTGTGTGCATTTTGGGCAGTAAAAATCGAACTTTAAACACTTGATCCACCACCTGCATCTAAAACCAACTACTACCTCCATTCATAATGTCTTATCACCACACTTCAAATTACCCACCAATGGATTTCTCAAATTTCAAAACCCATCAACAAAAATTATTTCTCTATACGGGTTTATTCACATTTGATCTGATTAAGTGAAAACAACCCCAAGAAATGCATAAACACAGATGATGGAGAAGGTGTATGTTAGTATGTAGCAATCGGAAATGTCGTACAAGAAGGGTTAACAACTCTCAAATGGACACTAAGAAAATGGTCTTCTTCTTAAATCTCCATTTTTATCCTTCATCCAGATATCAATTGGGACTACGTTTACACATACTGTAAGTTCATTGCACAGTTCTTAATTTTGACTTTTTTCTGTAATTTTTTGAGGTTATCATTTAGATGAGATTTTTCTTTCGAGCATTTCATCGAACATATGTTATGCAAGACTCGTTTTCCTTTTTTTTTTATCAGTTTTATGCAAATGTGTTGGATCCATCCTTTTCTTCAAATATTCAATTTAGTAAACATATGTTGATCTGCGTCTTCAATCTGATTCTAAATTGTGAAACATCAAATCTGAATTTGTGTTAAGAGATTTTGGGTTATTTTTGAAAAACGAAATTTGATTATGAATGAATCAAGTATGAACTAGAATCAATGGATGTTGATATATTCAATGAAATTACCCAGAAGAACAAGTGAGTGAGGAACGGACAACCATGATCCAATAACCAATGTTCGAATTAACTGGTCGATCTAGTTTTGCAGGAATAGTCATTGAACCGGTCGATATATTTTCAATCTAGATCTAATATGCGAGCTCGAGACCATCAGATTAACTGAGAGCTGCCTTTATTGAGCTTACGATGATCAGGCTCTGGTCGACGGTGGCTCGTTTGCTTAGGTTCACGTGTAGGTGCAACAATCAGCAGTGAGAGAGAGACACCATTTAATATTAAATAATTATATTTTTTTTTTAAATAAATAAAGAATAACTTCATAAATGGTCCATGTGATTGTGAAATGACATAAATGTCCTTCACTTAACGGCCAAATGTTAATGGAGTTAGCGAAAAGGATCATTTGTTAAAAGTTTTGAAACCACATGGACCATCTGTGAGGTTTTTTGAACTTAATGACTAAACTTGATATTTTTGAAAACCACGGGGACCATTTTTGAAGTTTTGTCTTATTTATTTCAATGAGTTTTATCTATATCAAAATATAATTAATGTGGGTAGGAACTATTTAATTTTTATGCATGTTTGTTTTTGGATCGTGGTTCATAACAGGAGGTATATACATCATGTTCTTCCTTCCGACGCATTGACAAATAAGAAAAAAAATTAAACGCGATTGATTCTGTGGCAATCAATGATGCATGAAGAAGTAGAAACCGAACCAAGGAGGTAGAGGGACTTACGGGGTGGAGTAGCAGCAAGAGGCGGTGATGGTGGTGGTTTGGTACTTCGACAAAGGAGGTGATGAAGGTGGCAGGCGGCCACTCCGGTGGTCTTCTCCTATCTTTTTCTTGTTGATCTTGATTGTTTCCGCTAAATGGAGTGTGGAGGGGGACTTTGGGGATTGAAACATCAACAGGCACTTGCTGGGGTGGAGTTTCCTGGTGGTGGTAGTGAATGGTGGGGTGATGACAGCGGAGGTTTGAAGGTGGCAGGAGGGGGCGGGTTTGGGTTTCTTTCCCTTTTTATTTGAAGGCAAGGGAAAGGGGATGTGAGGGAGGTGTTTGGGAGATTGTATGGTCGTAGAGTGGTGGTGTAAAGGTGATTTAAGGTGGTGTACACCTAGAGAGACTAGAGAGAGTTTAGGGGTGATTATAGAGAGATAAAGATCAAGAGTGATATGGGGAGAATGGCTGGTGTTTTTGAGTGAGAAATGATGTTCTAAACACACTTATTTATAGCAAGGAGGTGTGCACACACCCATGAATGTCATACTTTCATTAAATGTTCTTGGTACTTTTTGGTGAAGCTTGTACACAAAGAAGTAGGAAGGAGAAGGGTGTGGGAGAAGGATTTTCCACGGGGGTTTGATGAAAGAGAGTAAGAGATCAAATTTTTGGCCTTTTGGGTCACATGTGATCCCCACATGGAGTTATACCCCCATTAATTGCCCAAAAACACTACAAATCGAGTGTATCAGGATCCGAAAGTCAAAAATTATTTTAGAAAGTACCGTTAGATAGAGATTAATTCAAGGATTCTAGAACATCAAACAGGTTAATTTTTGGAGTTACGGAACTCTATGAAATTGCGTTTGAAGTTCCGCGTCTAAACGACTCGTGGTGTCCATTTTCACGACTTTTGTAAATATTTTTGTTAAAAATATTTCAAGTGTGAAATTAAGTAATACACTATAGTCTGATTCCAAAAACATTCTCAGAAATCCCATCTGCAATGCAAGTACCTCTGTAACGACATAAAAATTTAAAACAAATTTTCATTTTTAAAATGCATACTCTTTATAACATATCGTATAAAAATCTCTTTTATTTAATTACAAAGCACAACTCCATTATCAATCCAGGATCCTCCTAACTCTTTATCTGGTGTGTACAATCAAGTTGGTATCGTCCCACGATCCTGAGAAGAAAACCTGAAACACATAACACATAATACGGTAAGCATGAAGCTTAGTGAGTTCCCCAAAATACCACATACAACACATATTAGCCACTCGAGGCTATAACTCTATGGACCCTCTAGTCCTAACTCTATGGACCTTCTAGTCCTAAATCTGTGGACCCTCTGGCCCTAACTCTGTAGACCTTTCGGTCCTAAGCTCGTTGGACCCTCCGGTCCGGTTTGCTTAAGCCTTCCGGCCTCATGAATCGTTGGACCCTCCGGTCCGGTCAATAAACTCCGCATAGCATAAATCACAAAGACATAATGCATAGCATGTCACATACAATAGGATAACATAATACTCAATGTAAGCACGTAAGACCTTCCGGTCACACATAACTACCACTCAAGGTAAAGTATAGTGAGAAGACTCACCTCGGTTGAAGAACAGCTCCTATAAACACTATTGTTATGCACCGGCCTCAAACTCTGTGCCAAACCCACAATTAGCTCAATTAGGAGCTAAGCCCAACCTCTCACTTACTGGGTCTAAAGATAGACCACCTACCAACCCATTAATGCCCTAAGCCCATTAGGCCCACCAAGGCCCAATAATAAAATGGGCTTCTCTGAGGCCCAAACCTCAACCCACATGACAAGCCCAACCCAAGGGCCCAAAGCATACAGATAGATTACGCGGGGTGTACCTCTTTGGTACGCTCAGCGTACTCAAGCATGCATGAGACTGATCGGGGACCTCAACCAAGTACGCGGGGCGTACTGGAATTATGTCGTGCGTACTCTCAGTTTTGCTTATTCAAGTTTCTAGGTCTTAATCCGTTAAGACCTTATCTCATCTCTTGGATCTGGACTTCCTAACATCTCTTACTCCATAAAGTTAACGACTTTAGGCCCTAGAATGGCTGATAAGGTCACAACACATGAAACTCTTACTTTCTTAACCCAAAATGCACATAGCTCATGCATGGGTTGATTCTCATGAACAAGATCTCATTTTTATGTTTCCTCACCACTAAAAACACTTAAAAGGACAGGTTATTAAGCTCTGGAGTTCACCAACACACAAATTTCAAATCTTGGGACATAAAATCCTAAAAATGGACCATACTAAGCATAGATCAAAAGAATGGGAAAGCTTTGAGCATTTTACCTTCATATGATGCTCTATCCCCAGGAAAGCTCAGATCCAAGGCCTGGACTTCAACTCCATTCTCTTCCATGCTCCTTCTTAACTCCAAAGAGCACACAATAACACATATAAACTCAACATGGCCACCCACAAGCTCAAGAACGGGTATTAGGGTTTGAGAGGGTTTATTGACTGAGGAAGGTGGCCAGAAATGAGACCATCTCATTGTTTAAATAGGGACACTACCTGGACTAAGGTTTTCCTTCAGCGCCTAGTACGCCCAGCGTACTAGGTGGTCCTCGCGTCCATTCCACGCTCATAGGTACGCTAAGTGTAACCATACTTACGCCCAGCATACCCGATGCCACCCATTTCTCATTAAGGACCCAACTTGCCCTAACTTGCAAACTATCATAGCTTATTTGATATATCTTCAGATTCCAAAGATCCTCATATCTACGTACAAGTGATGAGATGCCCTACGCTTTGGAAACTCGCTGCAACCCGAGACCTCCTCATGCCCGGCTCGCGGCTCACAAACCCTAATTACGGACAATCCGGAACAAGATGTTACAACCTCAACGGATCGACTTGGTTTTACGCGATTAAAGACAAAAAATGTTTTAATGTTTGTTTTCTTAAAATGGTCATATATTTTGCATACGAACTCTGTTTTGGACGTTCTTTATATTTTCGTGAATGAGGGAACATGTACTATAATATTTTAATGTTTGCTTTGTTTAAAACCGCTTAATGCAAAATTTCAGTTTTTTTAGACACAATAATTAGCGTTGTAGTTTGAGTGGCTTGATTTGGTTGACAGTTTACACATTTGGAAGTACGGTATCATTTGACATCATATAATAATTAAATTGAACTCATTTATTTTCCTTTAGATGCACTAAAACTAAATAAGTTAAATTACAAATATATTTACTATAATTTAGTCATTCGTAGTCTATGCGACTTTGCTTGAGGTAATTTGAGCTTTTAAGCCACCAGACCAACACTTGTCAGGGTTTTGAAAGTTCCAATGTAACAGGGGTTTAGCTTTCCTCATTTTCCAAATCTGATGACCCCCTTCTATGGAGCAACCTTTAGCAGCACACGGTCTCCTACTTTTCAATGTTTTGCGCCTGTTGTTTGCATAACTCTTCTGTGAACTATGTGTGGCTTTTAATTGTTCCTTTATTTGTATGATCTTTTCCTTCGTTTCATTAATGATCTCGAGACCATTGAGTAGAGCATCTCCAGTATAATTTTTAGCTACTTGAGTATCTCCAACTTCTGTCCAAAATAGCGGAGAACGACACTTGCGTCTATACAGGGCCTCGAATGGAACGACCTTTATATTGGTTTGATAGTTATTGTTGGTGCTTCTAATTCTTAACCACTTCAATCTTTGTAGGATTGAAATGAATCCGTTTAGTGCTGACCACATGACCAAGGAAATGAACTTCGTTAATCCAGAACTCACATTTAGAAAACTTTGCATAATGTTTCTGTTTTACTAACAGCTCCATAATTAAACGCAAGTGTTGGCCATGTTCTTCCTTGGTTCATGAGTATATTAATATGTAGTCGATGAATATGATCACAAATCTATCCAAGTAGGGTTTAAACACCCGATTCATAAGGTCCATGAATATAGTTGGTGCATCATCCAGTCCACATGGCATAACCAGAAACTCGTAGTGACTATATCTAGTTCGGAATGCCATTTTCGGAATATCGGCTTCTCGAACTCTATGTTGATGGTAGCCAGCCCTTAGGTCGATCTCCGAGTAGTAGCATAATCCTTGTAGTTGGTCAATGCACATCTTGAACGATCCATCCTTCTTTTTGACAAATAATATCGGGACTCCCCATAGAGAGAAGTTTGGCCAGATAAAGCCTTTGTTGAGAAGTTCTTGAAGATGACTGGATAGTTTTTGCATTTTTGATGGTTCCGGTAGTTAAGGAGATCATGCCACTGGTGCCACACCCGGGATTAGGTCGATTCGGATTTCAACCTATCTGACTGGAGGTACTCCAGATAGATCTTCTGGAAATACGTCTGGGTGGTCGCACACTTGCGGTATGTCTTTGATTTCCTTTCCCTTGTCTTGCATATCCACCATGTGGGCCAAGAAAGCATCTTTTCTACAAATACTTCCTTGCCTTCATGCAAGTGATGACTCTTAGGTTCTTCCCTGCCTTGTTTCTGTAACTCACAAGGGCTTCCTCATTTTGTGCGGGTAGTTGAATGGCTTTTTTGTATCATTAAACCTCCGTTCGATGTGGTGATGACCAATCCATTTTGATGGTAACATTGAACTTCCAATGGTTATAGGAATTAGGTCGATGTAACAAACGTGGTTATTCTGGGTGAGAAGGCAATTGGGGGGTATTTCTAAAGTTTTTTCTAATTGGGCTGATTGCGATTTCAATTCTGTAAGTTTTATTAATTTTACAGGATATAGGTTTTATTGTGTTTCTAAAACTATGGCCAATAAAGCTTATATCGTTATTAGTATCAAATCTTATGGAAGCATAAATATTGTTGATGTGAAACGTACCTGTAACTACTGTTGGTTCCTGACGAGCATCTTCATTATTGATCACAAGTGCTCTTCCATGGCCATCATGATTCTTTAGTTCTGGGCAGTCCTTCCTAAAATGCCATGGTTGATTGCATCTGAAGTAGTTATGGCTTCCTCCAGCCACAGTGATTGATGTTGTAATGGTTAGGGTCTTTCTGCAGTACCTCGAGATGTGACCTCTCCGGTTACAGTTGTTGCAGATTATCTCCCTGTAACTTCCGACGTGGTGGAAATTGCATTCGGTACAATGGGGTAAAGTCCCAGAGTAGGACTTGATGGATTGGGAGGGTTTGAGTCATAGACAGTCACATGTTCTAATTTAGGCTTGAGGAGTTTAAAGTTCCCCTTATAATTCTCGTGGTACTTCCGTTTCTTACCCTTTGTTTGGTTCTGCTCCGTTCGTTGGGTTGTGGTACTCACACGAAGATATTGTTCAGTCAAATGATAAGCCAATTGTTTAGCACTATCAAAGGTAGTGAGTCCAAATGCAGCAACCAGAACTTGAACTGGGGGAGTTAGCCCCCAAATGTACCTTGCCATCTTGTTGTATTCTGAGTTTACTATACACGGGCAAAGGTTGGCTAGGTAGTTAAACTAGGAGGTGTAAGCAATCATTTGTGACTCTTTCATAGAAAGGTTCAATAATTCTTGTTCTATGGCATGAATTTCTTGTTGAGGACAATACTCTTTGATCCTCATCTGTTTTAGAGCTTCCCAAGAAATGGAACATACTACATCAATTCCTATACACTTGGTATGCTTATTCCACCAAGTCAGGGCAGAATCCATTAGCATACAAGTGGCATACTTAACACGACAGACATTAGCACAACAGCTGATACAGAACACTGCCTCCATCAAGTCTATCCAACGGGATAGACCAATGACTATTTCCGTATCGAATAAGGATGGGGGTTGGTAGGCTAATAAATCCTTGTATGAATAGTATATGGCGTTGTTTTTGTTAAAGAGTGAAATACCGTCATTACTTCCACCGTTCACGGAAGATTCATTTCGGGTAGCCTCATACAGCTAAGGTTGTGGCAATCCCTTGTGCAATCATGGTTTGCATTAGTGTTGAGTCCATTCGAAATGTTGGGTGAACTTGTTGATTCCTTCGAAGGCCTTTATCCTAAATGTTTTAGAAAAAGACACGCTTAAGTTGTTTATACAACTTAATCATAAATAAGCATGTAGGAATTATATTGCATGAAAGTGTATTAGTATACTTTGTTCTTAGAATCCCATAGATTTCCAAATTATAGAGTGAGATTGATTCCTGAAATCCTACATATTTCCAAGTGATAAGGGAAATGTGATTGATTCGGAAATACTCCAAAATTACAAATGATAGGGAAGGAATTGAAATCCTTAAGATCGAAGTCTTTGTCATCTTTGGAAGAGAGAGGTTTGTAGACTATTGAATGATTAACTGAGAACTTATGGGTTTCTTTGCTATGAAGGTAGCAGAGTTATCTGTTCTTCGAACTTACGCAAACTAGAAAAATCTGAACGTTATCCCATATTTTATGTATTTTTATATGATTTGTATATGTTGTTTTTTTAAGGATTTTAGTATACTACAACATCCTATGTTGTACATGCAACCCTAGATGCTTTGGATCTATGTTTTCTCTAATTATACATGCAATATTGTTTCCAAAGCATTAAGCCTATAACTAGCATACAAATGACATAAACATCATAGAAAAGAGCTATATAATTACTTCATTGTTGTAGCTTTTAGTTTTCGCCTTTAAGAACTTTGCACCAATAGTATGAATGACTCAAATGGAATCACAACATACCTAGAACAAAGGAGACTTTTGAGAGATTATTTCTTGCACCAAAATCAACTTAATGATCTCCAAGAACACTAGTGTATGTAGTAGCCAATTTTGGATGCTAAGGGGCTTCTTTTATAGTGTGGCAAGATTAGGGTTACACCATGTAGACCCTAATGTGCATGACCTTCCATATTCCTTAGGCTCCATGGGTTTAAACCTCCATGGATCATCCATGGGTTGTAACATTGGTTTAGCCCAACCTAAAGAATCATGGATCATTGGCCCATACCATAAGAATAAATGATGTACCAAATCAATCCCCATATATTTAATTAGTCTCTTTTGATCACAAAATTATTTTTTCAAATCAATTCTTGATCAATACTAATTAAATAATCTGATTTCATATTAATATATTAGAACTTATAATATACTAACAAATCATAAATATCCACTTCTTAAAAGTCCATCCTAGCAAATTGTCCTGGTGATACACAACCCAAATGGACCATGCTACTCTCGGGTCAAGTACATACCAGTTATAGGTATGGGCTTAGACACCTAATCCAACGGTCTCCCACTTGGATAAGTCTAATAACTATTATTGCAAGTACGACTCCAAAACCCGACTAGCAATCGTAGCTATTAAAAGCCGTTGTTGAACTCTGACCTAGTAAATAACGCGTCCCTTAGATAAGGGATCATATATTCCTCCATTCTAGATATCATATTCGTTGAGACATGGATTATAATCAGTCTCTCCGTCCATCTGTTGTTTTCCGATTTCTAATATATGACGACGGACTAATTGAACAAATCAAATCAGTCTAGGCTTGGCCAAGCACTTAGGGGTGTCATCACTAAATCATCGAGGGGCCCACGGATATCGCTTTTATCCACATGGGGTAAAAGGAATGGATAAACTTTGACCCAAATGCTTGCTTGTACTTACTCATCAAATTACACACAACGATATGTTTTATAACACCAAGTAACTGGTATGTTTACATATGTCAATGTGAAACCGAATTGCAACTACAACTCACATGTCTCCGTTTAAAGAATATAAGATATTATCGTCTCATGATCACTCGTGATAAAATCCATGAAGTGATTCAAATGAGTGTGGGTTGAATCCAGTACTCAAATCTTATTCCAGGAGTACTCATGAACACTGTAGCAAACCTGTGCTGACCAAAACACCTCTACAGACCCATTCATGATAGTCTTGCCTCAATACCTACTTCCAATGTATGATCGACTGTGGATGGTTTGAATAACCCAGTTATTTGGGAAGTCAAAACATGCAAACTGAAACACAAGAATAATACTAATCCTATATGGCCCCAAAACTTTTGAGTGCCATATTGCTTACTCATTATTCATTGTATAATGTTTCGATTTATCAACTTAATACTTGAATTAAAACAATAGCTATGCATTGTTCCAAGCATGCATACTATGTTTGTCTATGGTCCTTACTTTGTGAGATATATCAATTGAAAAACATTTCAATAATGCTCATTTCATAATTCCAAATCTTTATTGCATGTGTAAGAATTCCAAATTCTTGTCACTTCTAAACTATCATGTAGTGCAACCTTTGTAATGGCATCGTACCAAAAGTCACAGAGACTTGACCAACGATATTACAAAGCTTTTCCGCTGGAGATTGATAAAAAAAGAATTCCAAAGAAGTGAAGTCTCAAATTCAAAGTACATTCCTTTTTACATCCTTCTTGCATAAAAGTTTCTAACTTCTCACGTATTCTTAATCTCCAACTCTTAATATGGAAACATTCCATATCTTGCCATACGACAACTCATTATTAATAAAATCTTGTCTATTAATAATAATGTCAATATGGTGCATCCATTACTATATTTCCAACTGTCGTTAACCGACCAATCTTTGGCGAACCTTAGATTGTCCTTAACAGTTGTTTAACCACTTTAGTCATATCTGGTTCTAGTCTTTTTTTCCTATTAATGCCCTAGGCATTTGGAAAATTTAGAACACGAGAATATTATAGCAAATGCAATCAATCCTATACCCAAAGCATATGGGATGCGATTCATAATGTCTAACATAAAGACACGATACTTGATTAGTCTTTTGCTACAATATTTCTTAGGGTTGGCAAAATTGTACCATGGAAAACCAACCAACATGTTACCAACCGAACCAAGAAACTTGGTAGCCAATATATTTGGTGACCAACATGTTTGGTTGGTGGTACCGTACCAATTGATCAATGTTGGTACGGTAACGGTACAAAAATTGGAATATCATGGTAATACCGTACCAACCAATTCATTTGATATATATATATATATATATATATATATATATATATATATATATATATATATATATATATATATATATATATATATATATATATATATATTCAACTGTTAATTGTATTTAGTATTTACAGTTTTAATAACATTATATTAGTCATTTGGTCGTATTAGTCAATAGTTATTACCACGTTAAAGCACAATATTAAAACGTTACTTTAGCATTACTTCAGTAGAATTCTTTTGTAAACAAAAAGAACTACGTAACTAATTTCTATACTACACATCAAAATCTCGATGTCTTTGCTTATTTTTAAATCTTATAATTGAAAATTAAAAGAAGTTGGTATATATCATTACCAATTTATACCAACCAAACTTGTTGGTAGCCAAATACATTGGTACCAAGTATACTTGGTACGGTACCGGTAGCAATTTTTTTATACCAATGATAGTTTGTACAGTACACGGTTTAGAGAAAAATGAATTGGTACCATACCAATTCCACCCCTAATATTTGTATTTGTCATGTTCTCATAATTTTGATTATGAAGAGAGATGTCGTAATCATAATCAAATTTTGAGAACGCAATTAACATTTCCATATATAGAATCTCCTTATGTTGAACCATTCCAACATAACATTCATATATATTTGACTAAATTTGATTAAAAACTCAATCTAAGCTTTTCAATTTTGAAATGAAGTATAATTTTCTCTCCCTTAATTATAGCAAAACAAGTTTTCAAACCCTGCATCTTTGCAAATTGAAACTTTTGTTTTCTATAATTAATATTCCTAACTTGCAACACTTTCCATAATAATTATGCTCCAACTAGCATAATAATTATTATCTTACTAGCATAACACTTATGCTCCCACTAGCTTTGACATATATTTAGATATCAGTTGGACTTCTAGAAATCAATACTCATTGAATTTCTTACCAAAGTTCAGTTTTCTGATACGAGATGCTTCGATAAGATTTTATCTTGGCTTCTCAAAATCATACACCTTTCCTTAGATAGCTCACATGTGTGTCTAAAAAATTTTAGAACTTACCACAATAAGTCTCAAATGTTTAGACCTTTTTCCATTTCTCACAATTTGAACTATGAAGAGGGATGTCGTAATCATAATCGAATTTTGAGAATGCAAATAACACAAACGCTATCTCCTGAAAATCTACTTAGTGAAAGCGTTTGCTCACAACCATTTTCATGAATTGGAGAGAAACCTTATGACACTTAGATTTTATGGTGTATGTATTCCTATCCATGTGAATTTTTCATAACCATAATCACAAGACAAGGTTAGTGACAAATCCAAACTCATATGGACTGAACTTGTTCAATCTTAATTTCTTGCCACCTGGCAGCACAAGGGCCTGCCACTGCTTCCTAGGCTGTTATGCAAACAACGGAGAACTCATAGAACTCATATGCATAGTCAACTTTAACTGGAATGGGCACAGGATCAAGACTATGTCAACACGATATGTTACAAACCTCAAGTCATTTGTTAGTGTTTAACAATAGGTTTACTCTTGATTAGGTCTTGAAACTTTCAATATCTTTAAGACTCCCACTGACCTCTTGACATATAACATTCTATTTTCATGAACCGTTCCTTGAAAAACAAATATTCAAGAGTTAATGTGGATTCTAATCAAGACTAACACTTCACACCATTGGCCTTAGTTGGTCTTTGTTTTATCCAAAAAATCACAACTTACCAATTTCAAATGTACAAGAGTAGAAAACATTTTACTCTACATTTGATAAGTGTTATAAACATTTCTTAAGACTATGTCACTCACAGCTCAATCTTGGAGTATGACTCTAAGACTCGATTTGGAACGAAGTATGATTCACCTTTTCGATTTAATCACTCCAACAATTCACGATTTCTCTTCTTAGCCATACAAATGCACTAAGATGTCCTTAGAGGATCAATTATGATATGGTTTTCCATAATTACTAAGATAATCAGAAAACACGATACTAAAGTACTCTCCCATCTTTTTAGATTGAAGAAACTTTTATCTTTCTGCCTAATTTGATTCTTCTTATTCATTCTGCCATATATGGAAACTTTTCCAACGATTCAGAATTATACTTACTCTTGTAAGTATAACCATATTTACTAAACTTTAGTAAATCATGACGAATAGTCTTATCGTTCTTTGAGGTAGACCTGACCAGCGCACACCCAGTGTATCCGATCCCCTAGTTCTTCACTTGAGTCACATATACATGCGAATAAGGAATTAGTCTTAATTTCCGAAAGATAAAGATTCTCATTCACCACACAATACAAGTTGCATGATTCCAAGTTTCTATCCAATTGAAACTTGGGTGATGAGAATCTTTCCTTATATGGAAAATTCTTGACACTACCACAAACGAAAGAATCAAATCCATATTGAACATTGCTTAAATACACATAAACATCAATTTTCATAAAAGCCATTATAAGGAGATATAAAATAAAATCAAAATTTTATTTATTATAAAACGCGGAAAACTTTTCCTTACAATGCAATTACAAATGAAAACTATGTCTCTAAATATTTCTAAGCAATCTATCATAACTCTTAATCAGCAGCTCAAGAATCTGATCATCGAACCATGAGATCGAAATCCATTTCTTCGCGATCAGATTCAGCCTACTCTTCTTTTAAGCTTCCTTTCTTTTCTTAGATTCTACAAAATATCAAAATGTAATTACATTACATCATGTATTAAGAATCTCCAAATAGGAACTTAATGGAGTTAGATAGTGGACTTACCTGAAGCAAAGTCATACACTCTAACTTTACCATCCTTGCGGTCTTTCAGGTAAATATGGCAGCTTCGCAACCAATGCCCCTTCCCTTGGCAATAGAAATATATGGACTCTTTAGGAATGGCACATGGGACAATCTCAGACTTACCCCCTTCTCTTTACCATTTGGTCAACCGGGTTGACTATGGCCGATCCCTTTCCATTGGGAAGAGAAAGCTTTTCTGGACTTCTAATGTTACCATTATCAATATCCATGGAAGTGTGGGAAGTAGATCTTCCAATCAATTTTGCTTTTCCAGTGCGCCAAATCATTCATGATTCAGCAACAACAAGCAAATATGTTAAATCAATAAGGGTCATGTTGTGATCACCCATATAGTAGTCCTTAAATAACGCGCTATATAACTTAGGAAGTGATTGAAGAACCCAGTCAACAACCAACTTCCTCGAGATTTTCACACCCAACTCTCCCAGCTTGTCCGTATGTAACTTCATCTCCAAGATGTGAGCACATACAAACTTTCCTTCTTGCCAATAGGGCTTTGAATGACCTAGAACTTGTCGGTTGGGGAGAATTATTGAAGGAGGTGGAGGAAGTGAAGTATGATTTCCATTTCCACTAATGCACGACAAAGGTAGTAATTCTTCACCTTGATCTCCTTGTGGAAAATCATCTTTATAAAGAAGGTTTTTTCAAAAAGATTCGAGAAGACCATAGTTGTTTGAACTAAACATCTATAATGGAAGAATTTTACGTTTAGTTGATTTTAGTCCTTAATATAACACCCAACATGAAATATTAAGGCTAGGACCCAACACAATATTTTACAATTCGGGAGAGGGATGCCATAATGCAAATTGCAAAATATTTGAAGGTAGGTAAATGACGATTTACCAATTTCCACCACGAAAAACGAAAAAGAATTTTAGGTTTTAAGTGAATTGAAACTCCTAGATCCTTTTAGATTCATTGAACTTTTCAATGGCATGTTTAAATCTCGATTGTGCCCTTCAAGTTTGTGACTAGGATGCTGAGGATCACAAACAAGGTGTGAATAACCATGCAAATTAGCTTGGTACACTCAATGTTACAACCACCTAATCAATGTGTCGGTTAACCACACACGCTCCATTGGTGTATGATTAACATCAAACTACCCTTTGCCATGCACTGGTCAGTCCCAGATTAGTGTGCCGGTTAACCACACACGCTCCACTAACGAATTAACAAGGTGAAAAGTGCAAATTGATAGGTTAGCACCAAATTCACACTTTCCTAAGTAACTAAGATTGGGAATTTATAAGTGTTTAGTTACTTGGTATTTTCATTATACTTTTAATGAGAATTAATGTCCTATCCTACCCATTCGGCTAACGACCCTCCACCAGTCAAGGAAGCGGTGGGTGAGAGTGGACACCTATTAAACCACCATTTTATAGGTAGTAACCTTATACCCCCTTATAGACCGGCTTCGTGAATGAGACCTACTAACGTTAAACCGACTTTCTACTTATACATATAATATCTTAAACTTTTAATATTATAATAGAATAAGGGTGTATTTTAAACTTTTAAAATACTAAGTGGTTTAATCTATTAATTAAACTATACTCAGAATTTAATTAAACTTAAACCATGTCATTATGGAATTATTAATTCTCTTTTAATTAAACACTTTAATTAACTATTAATAAAGTCAATCGAGCTGTAATATGAATTACTCAAAACATCAAGATGCTAAAACAAAATTAAAACTATTTAATTTATTATTAAGTTATGAACCCATGAGTTACACTTTTGAAAGCTTTTCAAATAACTTTAGTTTTAGAATTCAGTGTCTCATAAAAAAAAATTCAAATTCCAAAACTTGAGGGCAAGTTTTGTAACTCTTGAAAACTTTTAGAATTCCATAAAAGAGACTTTTCACAGCCATAACTTATGGAAGTTTCAAAACTCTTAAGATCATAACTTTTTAAAAAAATGATTTTGAGTTCCAAGATTTTATGACAAAATTTGTAACTCATTAAAAACATTTAGATCAAACTTTTAAAACAAATAAAATAATCATATCATTCTATTTTTTAATAAATTGGCCTAATTCAACTCTTGTAGTAAAATGACTCAAATTTTACAAATAATTAGTTTTTCATAAAATCAAGTAATTATCATAAAATTTGACAAATTTCATGTTTTTTTTTTCTTTTTTCAACTTTGAAAAATAATATATTTGCATCAAATATAATAGAAAACAACTCATGGCTCTGATACCACTTAAAGGTTTTAGTATACTACAACATCTTATGGTGTACATGCAACCCTACATGCTTTGGATCTATGTTTTCACTAATTATATATGCAATATTGTTTCCAAAGCATTAAGCCTACAACAAGCATACAAATGACATAAACATCATAAAAATGAGTTATAGAATTACCTCTTTGTTGTAGCTTATAGTTTTGGCCTTTAAGAACTTAGCACCAATAGTATGAGCGCCTCAAATGGAATCACAACACACCTAGGACAAAGGAGACTTTTGAGAGAGTATTTCTTGCACCAAAATCGACTCAATGGTCTCCAAGAACACTAGTGTATGTAGTAGCCAATTTTGGATGCTAAGGGGTTTCTTATATAGTGTGGTAAGATTAGGGTTACACCATGTAAACCCTAATGTGCATGACCTTCAATATTCCTTAGGCTCAATGGGTTTAAATCTCAATGGATCATCCATGGGTTGTAACATTGGTTTAGCCCAACCTAAAGAATCATGGATCATTGACCCACACCATAAGAAGAATGATTTACCAAATCAATCCCCATCTATTTAATTAGTCTCTTTTGATCACAAAATTAATTCCAAATCTATTCTTGATCAATACTAATTAAATAATTTGGTTTCATATTAATATATTAGAACTTATAATTTATTAACAAATCATAAATATCCTCTTCTCAAAATTCCATCCTATCAAATTGTCCTGGTGATATGCAACCCAAATGGACCATGCTACTCTCGGGTCAAGTACATACCAATTATAGTTATGGGCTTAGACACCTAATCCAACATTTTTGGGGTTGATATTATATATACACTATTATATATTATGGTTAGTGGGGTTTGTAGTATTATTAATTTTTCTTTTATACTTCCCGACTACCGAGCACAGACGAGGGCCAAACACGAATTACTGGAGGGCAGGATCATTTTGTCAATTAAGCTGTTCTAAAATCAAACAACCGTATGCGGTACCTCAAAATAGATTCCTCGTACCGTACGTAGCCAAGAACTAGTGTGATTATAACTAATACTTTTATTAAAAGCTAGTTGCTATAGTTGTATTTCCTCTTTCTAGGATACGAGTTCTCTATAGTCAATTTATCTCTGATACCAATCTGTCACACCCCTGGCCGAGGCGGCGGAACATGCTAGGATGTACGACTAATTTCATCAATCACAAATAAACTGGATATATTGCACAAGTACAACAATAAACAAAATAGAAATTATATTCCATCCTAACGTTTGAATACATGGTTCTTATAAATAATAGTATAACATATGAATTGCCTTAAGCAGGTAGGCGGACATAATAAAAAGTAGTAA